>NC_060243.1:26366238-27566238 GCF_021155785.1 Neodiprion fabricii | reverse complement strand
GACCGGTAAATTATGTTGGCGATATGTGAGGATTCAAATCATTTCACATGCCAAGTAATTGGTATTTTTGAGAATAGGTTGAGTTAATTTAGCTTCATATAAACGTCAAGGTCCATATTAGTTTATAGTAATATTTATTTCATCATATAGTTGTTTTCAGGAGATCAATTACCAAATAAGAAGGTCTTATTTATCATAAAGCCCATCAAACTACTTTCATTCGAATCTTATTGTATACTACAACGCCGTCACTTATTGAGATGCAAAACAGTTCTCTTTGAATAAACTAACAACTGTTGAAACTCGACTTGCCGTTGTTCCAAGTAGGAGAAGAAAGTAATTATAGAAGAGAATTGAAAAAGAATATAACGCTCATTGCATTAATTTGTGCATTGTTGGTAAGCATTGCTATCAATTGTAACGCATAATAATTTGTCATTAAAGGATAAAGTTTCCAGTTTCCTCTGAATGCCGCAGTGTAAACATAAATTCTAAATAGGCATTAAGGTGATCCTTAAAAAGGCTATTTTTGAATTTCAACTGTCTCACCCCCCAAATCGGCTCCAAATAATTGGGGAAATATTTTTGAATTATTTGGAGCCGATTTAGGGGATGGGACAGCTGAAATTCAAAAATGACCTTTTTTAGGACAACCCTAATAGGCATGGATACGACACGAAGAAATTGTAGATACCTTTTTCTCCTGCAGCTGCGACATAAATCCCATCAGACTGATAAGAAGTTATGAGTTTTGTACTGTTTGTAGGTAATAAGAAGGAACCCTCAACACCTTCGTAAACTGGCACAGTGCGTACTATACTTCCTTGGGAAATATCCCACAGAATAAGTACTTTGTCTCTTCCAGAACTGTAAGGAAAGGACATTGATCACAATTAATATCTCTGATCAGTGTTAAAAAAATTAAATAACAAACAGAAGTCAATTTGCCAGATAAAACTCTAATCTTTACTATGACATTCATAGGTTGTGGCAATACTATTAGTAGAGTTTGTTGAATACAAAAATTCAACGACTAAGTGCAAGGAACGATTTTATAAAACACTTTTTTGGAATATTTTACAAAACTATTTTAAACACCATAAATATGATGAATCGAATGCATGATTGTACGAATTTCAAACGGAGTATATTTATTATATTTACCCGTATGATTATATGTTAGAAGCAAAAAATTCTTGCAGATAATTCTACTGTTATTAGACAGTAATAAACTGTTGTAACACATGCATCAGATACCTGACTAAATGAATCCCATCATCGTGAAACAAAAGTGAGGTGATCTTGCTGAAATGTCCGGAGAGAACAATTTTTTGTTGACCAGTTATCGAATTCCATCCATATATTTTTGTATCATCACCAGCAGCAAATATTAACTCTTTATCCGGTCGTGGATGAAAAGCCAAAACACTAAAAGAGAAGCGTGTACTTTAGGATAACAATGTTTTCTCTTTTTAATGAAACTAATTTAGAGACTTAATTATGATTTCAAATTATTCCGGCAAGAATGTAAGACATAATGATATAAATAAGTAGGTCATTTGCCTATTGTGTCTGTAATAATGACACTTATCTACACTGTTAATTAACAGCTTAAAAATCTGTTGTTAGAATATTCTGTTTAAACCCTGGAAAATTCTGTCTTTTCAAGACATTACAAGCTTGAACTAGTGATCCAACCTGCTGACGGATATAATGAATACAATAAGACAGTAAAAGGATTATTACAACTAAAGTAACTTGCCTCACAACTCCTTGAGCACCCTTCAAATTGTGCGTGCAAGCTTGGTGTACTAGGTCCCATAATCTAACGCTACTATCGCTGCCACCGCTTGCCATTGTTTGGCTATTGCGAGAAAAAGCAACTTTGCTGACAGGTCCATTATGTATTGCCTTCCACATTTTCTTGAGTTTGACCTCTGTTACGGAATATTAGAAATCAGATATTAATAAACTGACAATAAAATATAATTCACAGAAGCCTGTATCAAAATTCGGTAACAATATCAATTGATACGCCTTTGATGAGAAATTGGCTATTAATTCTTTGTATGTTCATAAACTTGGAATTAATCTCAGATTCGTCAAAAAATTTACATAGTCGAACATTTATTCTCAAGCGTTTGAACTGATACATAATCATCTTTCAGTCCGGATATTCAGAGCCAGGAATCAACTGAATAGAAAGCTTAAAAAGATGTCAACAAGCTTTACCTTTCCAATTCCATAATTTGAAGAGTCCACTTTTATGATGTGTGATAACATCCTCCTCACTGGGATTGAGTGCAAAACTGTTTACTGTATCTTCATCTTGATCAGTTGAAGTTTCTCCTAAGATACTTTCAACATGTCCAGTAGCTAGCGACAAAACGTGCACCGTCCCACCATTCTGGCAAAAAAAATACTGTCCATCTGAACTCCACTGTGGAAAATATGAGACATAGTTATGCTTTGCTATCCTTTTGCTGAGCACGAGTTTATGACGTCAGCTAGTGCTAGATGCAATTGCAATATACTTCTGTTCAATATGAATGAAAGAAATGTAATTGATAGAAATGATACTTGATGATCACTCAAAAGTACAAACCTCAATGTTTCCTCCAGTAAAAAATGGTCCATACTGTGATTCAAGCTCATACCTGGAAAAACAGTATTTACATTCGTAATGTATCGAATGTATAGAGGATCAATTTTGTATTTCAGATCTTTTGTACATCTAGATTTTCATAACCTCTTAGTTAATTGGAATAGACAAAGTGATGTTAACAATCACTGAGTGCAAAACTGGTAAGAATGACAGAAAGCAAACAAAATTACAATATAAAATAGGAAATTTTCAGTTGTTCAAACTATTGGCGGTAGACTTTTATAACCTCAAATACTACTGAATTTATAATTTCTTGCCTGCTCGAATGTATTTGATAAGAAAAACTTACGATTCTTTGAGGCTGCTTCCATTCATTTTTTTAAATAATGGAGTTTAATATGTAACGTGTGAAGTAACTGCCACCAATCACTTTGAAATATAAATAATCTTTGCTTTGAACTCACGTGGAACTTTACACGCTACGCTAAAGTACGCACGCGGTTTAATTCATCATCAACAATTTTGCTTAAGCTGGATTTTCACGAGCGTCAAATTGACGCTGCAGCGCCATGGTATCAACGCAACGTCAAAATGCCGCAAGTCCAAACTACGTATCGAGTCAGTGGTTCTCAGTTACGTTTTTGTCTATTTAAAAATCTGGGATAGTTACTTGGAAGTGTGAACAAACTGAGAAAATGAAGAAGTGAGAAGGGAATTGAATAGAACGACAGCAGTTTCTCGAGTTCAAAAAATAATCTACTTCATTTTCATTCTTCCAGAATCGTGCAATCGTGCATGATTAAGATGCCTTTTCATACTTTATTACCACATAGGAATACTGAAAATTTTGCGGTGTGTCTAGGGCCTTTCTTCTGAACAATGAACAATAGACAATAGTAGAAAATATATCAATAATTGATTCATTTCAAAGCATTGCAGGTATTACGGTTCTAGAATAATAAGAATGAATTAGATTATTTTTTTATATCTCAAAGCACTGCTTCATCTCGCTTCGAGAATATATTAACAAATAGTGTTGCAGCAAGAATGATTGAGAAGAAAATGCACGGCAAAATTTTATTGTTTACACAAAATTACTCAAAATACCTAAACTAATGTTGGTAACAGAAGTTACGTGGGAAATACTTGAATACTTGGGATGGATCGAAAATACGAATTGAAGTAATTTTGACGTAACTTTTGTTAACCACATCGAAATCAATTTCTGCTACAATCCTCATAATTGTCAACAGACCCTTGATACGTTCTGTAAACTCGAATCAGCATGTGCCACAAAAAATTGATGATCGGGGAAATATTTGACCGCAAAAAACATAGTCTGAGGCGAGATATTTCACCGATGAGCAATTTTACACACCTCAATTTGGTTTTAGCAGGATTTATCAAGGCTTTATTGACAATTCCAGAAATCGTAGCAAGAATCGCTTCAAATGTTGGTTAGAAAAAAGTTTCATTGGAAATACAAAAGATTTGATGAGCCTGGAACAGTTGAAAATTTTCATTAGCTGAAACAGTCAAAAAGTTTCGTTAGCTGAAACAGACAAAAGGGTTGCTTGGCTGAAACAGTCAAATGGTATGAGTATCAGAGACGGGTAAAAAGTTTGGTTAGCTGGAACAGACAAAATATTTGATTAGCTGAAACGGACAAGAAGTTTAATTAGCTGAAACAGACAAGAGGTTTGATTAACTGAAACAGACAAAAGTTTTGATTAGCTGAAATAGTCAAAACGTATAATTAACTGAAACAGAGAAAATGTTTGATTAGCTGAAACAGACAAAAGGTTTGATTAGCTGAAACAAACAAAACATTGGATTAGCTGAAACAATCGAAACTTAAGATTAACTGAAGCAGTTAAAAAGTTTGGTTAGTTGAAACAGATAAAAAAAGGTTTCATTAGCTGAAACAGACAAAAGGTTAGACTAGCTAAAACATATGAAGTTTTGATTAGCACAATGACAAAAGTGCGTGTATCGACTAAAACTATGTCGAGCCCAACGGTACATCCGTGAAACCAGCCTTCTACTCTATCATTTCTACAATTGAAGAAAAAATTACAAAATTTTTGAACCAAAATCAATCTGTTACCTGGAATTATTGAAATAAATATTTTGTTTGAGTAAAGACTTAATGTTTCTCAGTATGCTTATAAAAAAAAAAAAATTGTTCGTCGCCCTGAAACAGAAAATAAGACAATCACTAAAAAAAAATACATTTGTACACTTCATATATGTTTTATAAATACTTACAAAGTTCTTCACTATCACTATACACTCCGCGATTTTTATCCCCGTGAATTGACTGTTGGCTTGCAAGTGCCGCACTTTCTCTTAGGACCAAAGGGTATCAAGTCAACGCGCAAAAGGCGCAGTCGATTTAAACTTGAACACTCAGTTGTTGAAAAGAGAATTGATTGAAAAGCTGAAGGCTTAACACATCGGAAGTGCTCAACTTTTTCATATACCGTTTACGAAATCGCTAGCAAAAAGCACGATCGATCAATTCGCATTATCAGAGTGGTGACAATTTTGCTCAAATATAATTCTATAACTTTTCCCCAACTTTTTCCGTCAAAAAATTCCCGGTTTTCCCGGTCTATCACCACCCTTATTATCAATCATCGCGCAAAAGACGCGTTTGAATCACGTGATTAATCATCGCGCAAAAGGCGCGTTTGAATTCCGTGATTAATCTACGCGCAAAAAAGCGCGACCGATTAATCTGTCAAAAAACCTTAAATATCTAGGACTTGTCGCAAAATTCTGAAGAAATCCAATGGGCATCTGCGTCTTTTCAAATTCGACACATTGCGATGCAGATTGTTGTTCTCAGATGCGAGTCAAGTCCGGGAGGGAGGTTGGAGGACATGCATTATTGCGTGGCGTGACGGTCGGCGTTCCTCTTCGACGCGACGTCTTCGAGCTCAGCATCTCTCCCCATCTAGCGTACCACGGAACGCGATAGATGGTCCAGAGATGCATTTTGCCCATTCAAACAATCACAGAGATCAATTGAATTAAATAATGATCGATAATGACTGAATAATTAAACTGAATAACGACTGGAAAACGATTGCAGAGTGAAAAAAAATACGAAATTGAATCTCGTTAAAATTTAAAAGCTTACCAATAGTTCGGAGACTCTTATACCGAGTCTTTTACGTGATTCTGGAGGAAAATCACTGTGATCATTTGACGCTGTGGATTATAAAAGTTAGTAACATCGCGGTACATCGTGACCTTCTTACCCTCGCCTAATTCCCAACAAAACCACCCAACGGAAATGTTCAAGAGATTCACACGAACATCCAAATTAAATCCCGCGACGGATCCCAAAACGACCACCTACCTACCCAATTACCTATATTCGCTCTGAACGATTCTCCATTCTTTTTAACACACATCATTCTTCCTCATTTGCGCCGTGGCCACGGTGACTTACTTTTTCGTTGATTATCTGTGGGGAGTAAAATGTTTTTGTACCATAGTCAGTGAAGATACTATTTTGGTGATTGCCGGCTGACTATCGGTACATCAACCTTTTGTAAGATAGATTAGAAACATCCTAAATGCTATTCAGCATTTTTCTAAGCGAGCTAAGCCTGTAGTTGTTGGATAGTTGCTGGGCACTCAAAAATTGAAAGTGATTCAAGATATATCAAGCAAATTGATTACGTTACATTCTATCAGACTTTGAAATCTTGTGATTAAACAACCATTGGAATATGTCTAACCTCAGATTTATCGACCACTTAAACGTCATCATTGGAAAATTCAAATACAGGTAGATTATTATAGCTCTAGCTGAACACAATTTGTTCTCGTGAATGTCAAGTAAGTGATGGTAAACTGTCGCGATGCTCATTCCATTGTCAGCAACGTGTAAAATTTCTAACTTTGAGTGACTATGGTAAAGTAAGTCAGCTGGATCAAACGAAAAAAAAAAAATTATTTAACTTAAACTCAAGCACCGTTGCGATCATGAATGAGCCTATCCATGCAGCTAAAATATCGAAGATTTGTGTAACAATTGTTACCGCCACGCCACATGATAAAGGAGTCCGAGGGAAATACCCGTAACCTAACACATGCAAACTCACCAACGTTGCTGAGTAATGGAGAAGTTACTCGGATGTCTCTGCTTAACTCTGAAAAAACAAAAAAGGAAGCTCAAATTAATTTAGCAAACTGGATTTCAATTCTTAGGTAAATTATTACTGTTGTCTACTTCCGTATTCATTCGCTGAATGTTACGCAAAGACAAGAATTAGGTAACGTACCACATTGAGTTATTAAACAATCACTAAAATAAGTTTTCTTACCTCCTCCGGGTTGCTCCACACTTTACATGTATATGTAGTAGCTCTCGTACCATCTCAGGTTGTATGGTGGTGATACACTTTTCACACTAAAATAAGAAAATAATATGTACTTGGATCAGATTTGATGTCACTACAGACTATTTATGTGGAAATAAGTTATTTGCATGATATTTCAGTGATTTCTCATGTATTTATAAATGAAGTGCAGAAATTAATACTAGAAGGCTAATAAAATATACAGATTTTGAATAAATATCTAAAATTAGTGAGCAGCTAAAATCATTTACGATCAAAAGGGACATGGTAATTAAAAATGATATCAAATATGTACCTTTCAGTTTTATTCACTGCATAGTGGCTGATTTAATGTTTAGTTTGTTGTCAGAGATCGACTGATTTGGTGAGGCCACACGAATCACTGCTAAATGTGGTTAATAATGCTTGAATGTAGTGTGCCCCTGTTAACAGGTAGGAAATAAGTACATTTCATTAGTATTTGTTTTGCAAAATAATTATACAAGATGTTGAAAAATTGCTATTTTTTTGTGAATATAATGAAGGATTAAATACCAATCAAATTTGACTAACTGACAAATTTCTCAGACTGAAAATAGCCGAAAAGTGTAAAAAAGAATAATCTCAAATATGTACCTGTTTTCTAATCTTTTACAAAATCACAACCTGTCCAGCTTCTGTATTTTGTGTTACAACATAGGTATATTACTGAGGTCACTTAATACGGATACTAGCTAACCTCGATCATTCTTGCAGTAGTTCAATTCTGTAATCAGGTGAAGGACAAAACCACAACATTTTGGTTAATATATGATTTAAGTCAACAACCACATACTTGATTTTGTAGCTAATTTTTTATGCCAAGCTTTGAAAATCTTATTGATTATATGCATAAACAAGTGAGAAATGATTGGAATTGTTTTATACCTGTTGTTTTTCTGTAATAAATTTGTCAGTTCCGCTACCAAGTGACGTCTTCCAAAATTTATTGACAGAGACTTGCAATCTAAGTAATCACTAATGTCAATCAAAGTTGTTGAAGCTTCTTTCTGCAATCAGGTAAGATAACACGATATTTTGTTAGTACTTAATGTATCTTTAATAAGGATTTGAACAGCATTCATAGTTCACCATAGTTATCCAGAACATATTAGGTACAATACCGTTCATAAGTTCGGGATCACTTTCCCAATTATCGATCGGGACAAAAAGTTAGATGTCTTACCCAAGAAAAAGCTCAGAGAAATGTTCCAGATCGCGTTTGGAAGTAGAAAGAATCAGCTTCATTATCATTTTGTGCCAAGTTCTTTACTACCATTTTAGCAATCACTAGGTGATGTTAAACATGTTGTTTTTTCTTGATTTTCATACTTTCATAAAATCACGCGTAATTTTTTGGGAAATAGCCATAGGAATTTTTTCTGACAAGGACTTTCAAACGGGCAAAAATCAGCTTCAATTTCGGTTTTCCTTTTAATGTAACTTTTTGTATAGTTGCTGCAAAATCCATCATAATTCGAGAACTGTGAGGTCTAAAATTAAATTTTAAGGAGAAAAAAAGTTGTATTATTTTATTTTGAATAGTTCAGTGTTTTTTTCAAATTTTTTTTATATGCATTCCTGGTCGAAATTCAGTCAATCGTCTATTGATTGTTATTATTGTTTATTGATCAATAAAATATGATGATCGAAACTTGCGAACTTTTAATTTAATGAAGAGTAGCTATTGAGCAATAGAATTGATAAGACGACTTACGGAATTTCAGCCAGGAATTGTCGTAAAAAACAGAATTCAAAGAAAATGCTGACCCATTTAACATAAAATATAAAAGAACTTTTTTCATCCTTGATATTGAATTTTAAATCCCGTAGTTCTTGATTTATGATGGATTTTCCAAAAACGGAACTTCTGTACAAAAAGTTTCATAACTTTGAGGAAAAAAATCACAATCGTAGAAAAAATAAATGAATCAAAACTGAGTCTCACCCGTTTGAAAATCCTTGTGAGAAAAAATTCCTTTTGCTATTTCCCAAAAAGTTATGGGCGACTTTATTAAAGTATAAAAATCGTGTAAAAACAACATGTTCAACATTAGGTAGTAAGTGCTAAAAAGGTCGTAGAGAATTTTGTAAATACCGATAATGAATCGGATTTTTTCTACTTTCCAATACGACCTGGAACATTTCTCTACGCCTTTTTCGGTTAAGATATCAAGCTTTTTATCCCGACCGAAAATTCGAAAAGTGACTCCTAGTTTACAACAGAACTGTGTGAGATCAATAACAGTTTACGATTCAGATTCACTCGAAATTTCGAAACGATTATTAACGCCGTGATGCGTCAACTTTTTTTAAATGGTAATAAAGTATTACGAAACGCAGGATCCTTCTGTCGATTGATCCCCAGGGAAAAATTCGGAACCAGACGTAATCGCTTACAGTTTTTTGTTACATAAGAAACGACGCCAAAATCCACAACGCAATAAAAGTTTGATTTCACGAACGTATATTCACGTGAGAGACGCGATCTGCGAATCCAAATCCAAGACACAACTCACACGAAGGTCACGTCCTGCAAGGCCTGTTTTTCCAGAATAATGTAAAAAAAAAAACCACAACGGAAGATTATCAGGGCATTTTGTTGTCACAAAGCGCTTATGACAATGCAGCGTAATAATAACACTTGATTCCAAGCCCATTCGCACTTTTTATGCTGTAGCTAGCTGCCTAAACGGACTGAATCAAACTTACTAACAATGCAACTACGCACTTACCGAAAATCAGCCGCGCAAACAATAACAAATGACAGCCGACGCAGAGAGTCGAGGGTCGAAATCGCTTAAGACTGAAGTTGCACAAAATAATGAAAATTTGAGATACGAAACTCACCTTCGATGTCACAGGCTGTTTTTAATTCAGTAACTCGGTTCTTTTATGGGCCATACGCTGCTGTTCGGATATTAATCACAATGAGTTTCGTGGGAATACACTGATCGGATAACGCTAACAACCTTTTTTTTAACCAGAAGGTATCGGCGCTTGACCATGTCCCGAACAGTCGAAGCCTGTACATGGCGATTTGAATTCTCGATTTGCGGAATACGTTGTTTCACTACGGCTGCTCGGAAGCGACTGACATCGCGCTGGGCTGAGAAACAATTTTCGACCGGTCGGAAGTTTCGTGTGAGTTGCGCACAACACGGTCGGATATTTGAAAAATTGCCATGGCACGCGGCGTCAGGCGTCAACTGAAATTTTCCAGCGACTTCGAGCCGAATAAATTACGTTGACCAAAGGTATATTCAGTCATTCCTGAGGGTCCAATTAGTGTAAAAAAAAGTCCAGCAACACGATTGAGATGCAAAAGTTTCCGGGCTCCGAAAATTGCAAACAAAGGAAGATTACACCCCTTCGGATTTTTTTAGTCGAATTTGACCAATTTTGAAGAATACTTAAGTTGGTTTGCGCCATCAGCTACTTCACCTTGCTGCTTTATTTGATATATTTTTTCAAATTCCAATTAAGAATCCTAGATTTTTAAATTCTTAGTATAAAAATGTAATTGAGATCCACTGAACTAACTACGTGGTTTCTACGCACGCTCGTGAAAATCCAGCCCAAAAGTATCCAGCCTATCCAGCCTTACAGCATTGTGAATCGTTGACTGAACATACTATACATCTACAGTCTACGTCTAAAGAAAGAAGAATCTAACCTAACTTAACATAACCTAAACAGCCGGGTCGAATAGTTTGTTGCAGGAGAAAATGTATCCAAGATAACAATGACACGTTTGATTGCATAAGCTGAACCGAAATTGCTAAATTAATGAGTGACAAAATCAAACGTTAGCAGTTAAACAATTACTGAAAATGATTTTCATTCTGAGACTGGGTGCATACAATAAATTGAGGAGCGTGACTTCTTGTATAGCTAAAATCAGTCAACCCGTACGTTTTCAGTCAAACACATTGACTCGTTTTCACGATTATCAGTTAATTTACAAGTACCCGTTGATACGGCTTTCCAGTATCGTTAACAGGTTAAAGTTGTATCAAACAATTGCAACCGCTACTGGTATACCTGGTACAGTGGTTCTTGCCATTTCAGATTTCATTACTACGGAGACTGCCGTCGTGTTTGCAGTAACTGGTAATTTCTTGGGTTTTGTTTTTCTTCGTTTCCTTTAGTGTAACAGTTCAACGCAATGTGCAGTTTTTTCAATTCTTACATTATGGCTCTCGCTTTTCCATGCTTTGGAATGTATTTTGTACAACAATAATGTATATTTTATATAGGAATCATGTGGTGTTTGGGATTTTTTATGATTGGTTTCCTTGGTCAAAATCGAGTTGGGATGATATACTTAATGGATGATCAAAAAACTGTAAAAATTTCATATGCAAATACTTGGGGAACCAAAGTCGACATTGAGGTGGACATAAATGATATTTTGCCTCTGAGTGAGATATCTACCAATCCCATCCTGCCTTATTACAGCTTGCAACGTTACTCTACAAAGGATACTCTCAAATTCAATTTGAAATATGCAATTATTGAAGACCCTGCTAAATTTAAACTAATATTTGGTGATAATGCTCTAGCGAAGAAAAGTTAGAATTAAAAATAAGTATTCCTAAGTATTTAAAATGTATGTAGAATAAATAAATATTTTTTGCCAAATGTCATATACATGTATTCAGACAATTAGCTGATCCTTGACGTGATCATTTTCAATTGTGTATTCCCAAAAGATATCATCAGTGATTAGAAAACGTAATCAATATATATCTCGTATGTGAATGACATTATTTATTTTATGGGTTTAAAAATTTACAATAGCTTGACGATGAAGGGAATTAACATGGTCAATATTTAGCTCCATCTGTAATGAGCATAGGCTCGATTTGCTTCGCATTGCTTGTGTAAATCCTGTTTCCTCTTGATAACACGTCCCTAAAATCAGACCGTTCTTTGTCACAGGTGTGAGAGAAACTGGAAGCAATGGTTTGATGGCTTAGAAATGGTTGAAAAAAGAATAAGAACCTGATTATTAAATGCATCAAGAAGTTCATAGGCTAATTTTTCTGGTAAATGCGCGTTACTTTCCTTGTCTCTAGCAGCTTCAAGCATCCACTTTGAAGCAACCCACTGTGCATTTTTATCCGTTACTGGTATTGGAACCTTGAGGAGTTAGGAAACGAATAATTCAGGTTCAATAAACATTTTAAAAAAAAATGTTGAATATTCAAAAGAAGTGGCAAATGTAGCCAAAAACTCTACGACTTGGATTAAGCTATTTATATCTAAAACTCGCATAGTTTCATCAAGTACTAAGTGAAAAAAGGAGCCAAATCCACAAATTTCATGTTCAACATTCCAGAATAATGATCATAAGGTTTAAGTTTTTTCTTTTTAAATACACGAGCCTAGTCAAATATAATGAAACCAGTTAGGATTTCAAATATTTTATCCAGCAATAACTGAATTTAATATACCTGATATGTGGCTCCACCTCTTTTAATTCGTTCCAGTTTGAGTAGTGGTTTACAATTTGCAATAGCCTTGTGCATGATTATTTTTGGATCTAGTTCCATGCCTACTTTATCTTGAGGCTCTGCTTTGTGGTATCGTTCCAACTGTATCCTCTTCACATTCTCTAATGATTTTTCCAGTAATCTACGTGCCAATATCTTGTTCCCCTTTTTCATAATGTAGTTGGTAAATTGTCTGCATAAAATGAAGGCATGTTTGAAATATAATTATGCAGAGGCCTTTTTATCTCTTCGGTACATATAAATTCATAGATAATTTATACTACCAAAATTAGAAAGAAAAAATTGCGATCATGATTGATTATTTTAAAAGATCATTCATTTTTCGGAGTTGTCCACAGGTTTTTTTTTTACTGTCAATTCTATCGAGACATAGAATTTCAATAGACTGCCTTATTTGCATTCATATAAACATTGTGAATTTTTTCAACTCTTATATTGATGAGATGGATAAAAAATTAACACACAACCTTAGAAACTCATCATGGAAAACTGAACTTGTCTCATTGTTTCTAGCTGCTTTAATCGGCGCATGTGCTAGGTGTTCGGCCTCTTCAGTTCCTTTGAGAGCAGCTTGCTGCTCCTTCTTATAAACCGGTCTAACATAGTATGGCGGATAAACGCTGTAGTCATTTTTCTTGATGTTGATTTCGCTCCATCTATAATAAGTAAAAATGGTAAACTGGAGTTGGAAATATTTAAAAACATTTGAAGTGTATTAGAATTCTTTGAATAAAGTGAATCTAAAAAATGATATTTTTAATTCCTCATGTTCTCCAGCTTTTTAAAAACGTACACTTCATTTTTTTCTAAATAATGTTTTACAATCAGTTAAATTCATTGATACCAAATGACAAAATTTGATTTGCATTCCGATAATACCACACGATCAAAAAAATAATAGAATGAGCTTGATAACTGGTCCTTGAATGTTATAAGACATAGAAGAATATTTATGAAAAAGATTTTCAATTTCCATTTCAAGGACAAGACTGAAGCCAGCAGTAAAGTTCTAATATTCATTTGAATAATGTGAAGCCAAGTCTGAAAATCAAAATTTTGTGAAATACCTTAAACCTCCAATACGTTTGAAGAAGAGAAATATGAGGATAAAACTGAACTGCTTTTTTTTTATTTCCAAAAAGTTTAACAGATTTGTGTGCTAACTTTGGTTACTAGCTTCAGCTTCATATATCGAGGAGAATTTCTTTCGTCAACATTGAATTACAACTCTTCAAAATAAATATCAAACTTTTTTTCTCACATCCCGGTGCTTTTGAGGTTATACGATTGATGACAAGAATGAAGATGATTTTGTAGACTTATAAGACTTATAGTAAAAATGGACATGGAAAAAATCCATAGAATATATACAACCGAAAAATTATACTCAAATTGACAAGACGCACCTGTTTATTGATAATAAAGACCGAACGGTAGCAGCCGCGAATTGTCTGCTGTGAAACATTTTAAGTGCGGCCATTTTCGTTGGCTTACTGTTGGTACACTTATTCACAATGATTCTGAAACTGCTAATCTTTGGACAAGTTGGTTGTATTGGTAATGCAGAATGAGCGGCAGCAACACCGCCGGTAAAGTGTAAACTGTCAACCTAGCTACCATAGCATATGATATATACATATTCGTCATGTTAGGTGTCGACAGCGCCTTGATAGTGGCCGGGAGCCAAAACTTTGAAAAGGGCTGAAACTCTGATTCAAATTTGATTGAAACGTGAGATAAATAATTGACGTATTCCAACATGGAAATTACTATTATTTATAAATTCAGCTTTACAATCCGGTAAAATACAATTGCTTATTCGTATTTTACGAGATGCGTTCATAATTATAGTACGTCAATCATTTATTTCACGATTCAATCGAATTTGAATCAAAGTATCAGCCCTTTTCAAAGTTTTGTCTCGCGGCCACCTAACATGACAAAGTGACGAATTCTGTTTTCCAACCTCTCTAGATTGCCAACGTAACAGACTTGTCCGAAAAATTAGCCATCTCAGAATTACTGTGGGCAAGTGTACGTGGTGTCTCAGCCAATAGGAGGCCAACTGGTGTTTGATCGTACGATTGGTATGAACCAGCACAACTTACGGTATAGAAAAGTAAGTAGTAGTGGTTTCGAGGAACCCGCCTGGGAGCAATCGCGTTGACGAGAAAAAAAAGGAAGAAGAGAAAGGAAGAAAACAGAGGAGTGAAATGAAAATAAACGATACGTGTTAACAAATAAAACGTTGAAATCGTTATTCGTTGATAAAATAGATAGAGTGGTAGAGAGGGAGTGAGAGAGAGAGGAAAAAAAAAACGACACGTTAAATAACCCCCCAAATGATTCGTACATTGAAAACAACGTTCGCCGTTAGATTGATAAGTTCGTGTGAAAAGGTCTCCTAAACCCGTTGTATCGAAGGAGAGCCTTGACAAGTGGTGGTGTTGGATTAATTTCGTATCTGTGTTTATATCGAAGATACGGCGGAGAAACGAATTTTCCGCACCCAAACGGGACGTTAAAAACACCACAATTATCAAAATGGCAGAGAATCAAGGAAACTCTTCGCATCAAATAAACCAAGGTTCGTCCTTCCTTCGCTCGTTCATTGACTCGTTATACGTGTTGCCCATCGCTTTCTTCATCTTCACCGCATCTATTACCACGGAAAATTGTCTTCCAAATCCGTTCTCTACTCGTTCTATGCCCCGTCCTCGTGTCGTTGCAAATGCAGGTAGTCGTCAGTCACATCGTTAGTCGTCTGTTTCGACTAACCCGTAACAATCGGTCTAACCGATATTTCATTCAACCCAGTTGTTATTTATCGTCTGCTGAAACGTCGCTTGCTTGTTAACCGCCTTCGTTTGCATGTTTTATACGATTTACGACGAATCTACCTACGTTGTTACCTACGGATTGTCTTATCAGCGGGATCCGCGATCCCCAACAAACATGCACCTATCCCCTGCCTTCTTACCTCTCTTTCTCGCATCCGTCTGTCTTTGACGCGTTTTGACATTTCCCCGCAATCGAAAAACTAGCGTATTAATGAACACGCACATTTTATAATTCAACTTTGTGACGTCTTTAATGATATACGGTAATAGTCAGTGTTGTTGTTATTATCGTCGTTAGTTTAACATAGACTAATGTCTGCGGTTAGCAACGTTAACTACACTGAGTTCTACCTCAGACATAACGTCCGTGAATAATTTTTATTAACAACAATTGTTTTCTCAAGTCTATCTAACATTTCAGGAACCGGCAGAAACTTCTTTCCACGTTTGGATTTTCTGTCCAATAGCGATATTCAGAATGAAGTGTCAGGTACCTGATTAGATTTCACTCCATCAATAATTAATTCAGCTGATGGATCAATGGATCAAGTACCTGATTTATCCATAACAAGAGATGAGAAGAAAATTGAAAAAATGTAGCAAGTTATTGCGATGTAAAATTTAATACTCGAATGTGGTGTGAATGTGGTGGATCCGTAACGGCATATGACATTATATTTTGAAATCTCCCTACTTACGTACAAGACTTTCATCATTTGATATTAATTGAAGGAGTGCGTTTCTCAGTTTTAGGATTTTTAAAATCTTTATCTTATCTTTGGCATTCTTTGTGTTAATAACTGGCAGAGTTTGTATTCGTGTCTCTTATCAACTTGGGTTCTTGTTTCATTCATCCTTTGAATTGATTTGTTATTGTCATTAAGCATATTTTCGCATTACCTTAATTTATTTATTTGTTGAATTCAACAGAGAAAAGACAGGCGTTGAAGATGAATCTGGGATCTGGTAGCCTAACCTTTTCAAATTCCACAAACTCGACCCACTCCAATTCCACCAGTATGTCATCATGCCCACCATTGCCGTAAGTAAACAACGGTCTCACAAAACAATAACACTTTTTCCTTCTTCAATTTAATGTGGAATAATGTGTAAAAATATTCCTTACCAACTCCAAGAGCTGTTCTTCCGAATCCCATTCTGCCAAGCAAATTGTATATTCTAAATAAATATTAGTACAATCGTGTATGGAGAGAATCAATTTTTGGTTCGGGAACATTTACAAGGAATTTCGAGGTATTAGGTTTAACGAACGTAGTAATGTATAAGTACCCCAATTTTACGATCAACCGGATTTCCACCAACAACGAAATTCTTTGGAAAGGCATGAAAAACTGAGTTCTAAATGACATTACTATGAATAATAGGTCGTCTCGCCCTAGCTTGCCCTTACCTCTGCCAAAGTTGCCGATTAGGCCTCGGCCAGCGGCGCAACAAGAATTTCTCCCAGATAAAGCAAGGTAATAAGCTTGAATGCGAGATGATTATATATTATACTGAATTAAGTAACGACGATGTTCATACTGCAGTAATTCTGTGCATATGAGGTATTATTCCAGGGAGAAATTACGGATGTGTCAATCAATGCAGAGCACGGGAAAACTTCAGTTATCTCCTGATACGATATATGATTTTACCAGCGAGGATTTACAAGACTTGGGAGAGATCGGGCGCGGAGGATTTGGCACTGTAAATAAGATGATACATAGGATAAGCAATACCGTCATGGCTGTGAAGGTGAGAAGAATAATTTCCCTTTGACCAGAGATTTCGTAATTATGTAAAAACAATTTTCGTCACGAATCATAATTAATTAAATAATAAAAGTATTTCTACAAAAATTTTCGTAAATACTCTTCAATGTAGAACATTCGAGTCTTATTAATGATGATATATATTTATGTGTTCCACCATAACTTACCTTGATTTTCAATGAAAAATCCTTTCCAATAATAGTTCAGACCAAAACATGTTGCGCAAACTCATCACGATTCCTTATGAATGCAATTTTTTTATTTTCCATTATATAGAGGATTCGCTCAACAGTGGATGAAAGAGAACAGAAACAACTTTTAATGGATTTGGAAGTTGTTATGAAATCCAACGAGTGTCCCTGCATCGTGCAATTTTATGGAGCTTTATTTAAAGAGGTGAATAATTTTTCGTTTCACATATTCACATGTAGAATTTTTGCTAATAGAAAATTTCGCAACCATCAAGTAGAAAAAAAAAAGAATGGTATTCTAGCCCTTCATCCAACATTTTGAGTTGGTCGAGTTGTATGATACCTGCATCTTGAAATTATATCTTTGACCTCATTCTGTTGTAACATTTGTAACCAAGGTGATGCTACAACGGTTCCTCTTCTTTTCTTGCACAGGGAGACTGTTGGATTTGTATGGAACTGATGGACACGTCTTTAGACAAATTCTACAAATTTATATATGAGAGATTAAACGAGAGGATACCTGAAAGTATACTGGGAAAAATCACAGTAGCTACAGTTAAGGCATTAAATTATCTTAAGGAGAAGCTCAAAATTATTCACCGTGACGTTAAGCCAAGCAACATACTTCTCGACCGTCGCGGTAACATCAAGCTATGCGATTTTGGCATTTCTGGACAACTGGTCGATTCAATTGCCCGAACACGAGACGCCGGATGCAGGCCTTATATGGCTGTGAGTAATAACTAAAGAAATACTAACTTTGATCCAAGTACAAATGTAAGTTCAAAGCATTTTCGCAAACGATCGATTTTACCGTAATTGTAAACAGCAGAGATATTAATCTAAAATCAATAGAAGTACTAGACTACAAAAAGTGTGAAATTTCATTGAGTTTATTATCTACTTTTTCCAATTTTGCCACGCAATGAGAAAGAAAAATTTTACAGCCCGAAAGGATAGATCCCCAACGAGCAAGAGGATATGACGTCAGGAGTGACGTATGGTCTTTGGGCATAACGCTGATGGAAGTAGCGACTGGGTATTTTCCATATCCAAAATGGAATTCAGTATTCGAACAACTATATCAGGTGGTACAAGGAGACCCGCCGCGTTTGTCACCCAACGAGAATGGAAATCGTTTCACAATGGATTTTGTCAATTTCGTAAACACATGGTAATGACTGAAACGCGACTCCTTCAATCGAATTAAGAATTAGCTGAATCTTTGCGATCATGAAGGATGTTGGGTTGGAGATAGATTCTAAATTGTTTTACCGTTTTTGCTTGCAGTTTGATCAAGGAAGAGACGCAGCGTCCAAAATACAACAAACTTTTGGAACATCCGTTCATAAGGAAAGGCGAAGAAGCGAAAATAGACGTGGCCGCGTACGTCAGCGGAGTGTTGGACAGTATGGCTAACAATGGAGTGACGCCGTTCACCACGAATCAGCCTTAAGAAAAAAAAATTGAATGAAAAGAAATGCATTCCATGGACCTCCTCCGTAAAAGTAACGTAGAAGATATACTATGTTCCCCTTGGAATATAATTTTATTACGGAAAGGCCCCTCCTGATGAAGGACTTTTGAAACAAGGATACTCCGTAGCGAGTAGGAGGTAATGAACGACATTCAATTGTATCTAATATGTAGAGAAAGAAAAAAAAAAGAGGAAAACAATCGCGGAGATAATTCATATAATAGAAAATAATTTCCTACGAATCTTGAGAGAAACAAACAGAAAAATGAACTGTCGCAAAACACAGCTGTGGCGTACCTCTTACATAAAGTAAAAATAAACATATATTAGATATCATCTCCAGAACGATCCGTAGTTCTTGTAATATTACGAATTTCAATCACCGAAAAAGAAGACGAGAAAAACGTAAAAAAAAAAACGGAGAGTAAAAACTAAATAGTAAAAAAAAAAGAAATACACGAAAAGAAAATTGTTGTGAATTGTATATATTGTTTAATGTTTTAATTCCATGTTTTATATATGCATATGACTTGGAAATAGTTCGCCAAAACAGTACAAAGTACCTAATTGCTCGTTCTGGCGATTTTATTAGGAACAAGCTTATACCAACGTTAAAATACTGTACTGTAAGAATAATAAATAATGAATGATGATAATAATAATAATTGATTCAGAACTACACACGAGTTGAATAATTACATGGATAATACGTTCCTAAATTTCGAAAAGTACTATCGCCTTCACACATCACGGGCTAGAAACTGGAATATTTCTATATTAAATATTAGCGAACTAAGTACCAGTTTTCGAACACGAACTTGTTTTTAATTTCAGTTTCTAACCTAAAACACCATCCACACAATCGGATTTTGATTTTTCAATGAAACATTAAAATCCTATATGAGCTTTCTAAACATTTCAAAAATGTACATGCAACCACAGATATTTACCGCTAGGTTTTTGTTTTCAAAAATCAAATCGATACTTCTCATTTACTGTGTAAAAATCAACAGCGCTCTAAAAATTTTCAGAATTCCGTCACACTGATTTATCATCAAAATACTGTTGGTTCTCATCAGTGAGAATAATGCATAGCCTGGTGGTCAGTTCGGAACTAAACAAAGAACTTCAGTACCATAAAAAAATGCTTCACTTTGCGGATGCTTAAATACTGACATGAATTCTTTCAGTGAATAGTCAAAAATGGTAATAAAATTATTTCAACACTCGATGCCATTGTATTTTGATAATTTTTTCGAAAGAGATGGCCGAACGACCCTCTTGAAAAATAAATACTAGGATATCTTTTAGAAAAATCCGTAAAATGTATCAATAACCGTAATGAACTGAAAACAATACCCTGCACTTAGCGATTGCGTGTCGTAAATATAATGATGGATCGGCGGCGAGACGCTTTGGTTCAATCTTGGGAAATCCCCGCCACCGCCGCCGAGCGTGAGGTATATAGGCGTAGAAAATAATCAATCGTTTCAATAATTTACAAGCCATCTCATGTCACATTCGATACAGATACAAGCGTCGGTTGCTGTTCGTGATATTCAAATTTAGAATTATACATGCATCGCACTCATGTGTACAGATATGCTGTGCGGAACTACGTAGGAATGTATGTATGTACCCATATGACGAAAAAATGACAAAGCAAGCGAGAGGTAGGCAGGCAGGGTGAACGCCTCGTCGTACCCGCATAGCGTCGACGGCCGCTCGTAACAAAGGTGTATTAGATCAACCTACGAACGAATCAACTGACCAACCAACCAACCAACAAACCAACCAGGAGTCAATCGGAGGACTAGATAGCGGATGACAATGACACTGTGGAATTAGCAATTACCTGGAGAATTGAATGCAAAGAAGAGGAGGAAGAGGAGAGGCAGAGCGACAGGGGGAACGAAAAAGGAAAAAAACGAACCGGAGGAAGACAGGAAGGTAGGAAGGAAGGAAGGAAGGAAAGGAGGAAAACTGCGGGTACAGCTGCGTCGCGGCTGGAGGAGGAGACCTGATCGCGGCGTGTGCTGCAGGTAGCGCCGGCGAACAGGGTGACAGAATTCCAATCAATATTCACCGTAGCTATACACCTGCCGCCACCGCCGCCAAGTAAGAAGATGGCGGCCGGACGAGAGGCAGGAGGCAGGAGGTGGTAGGTTCGCTGGTCCCAAGGGGACCGCCGCCCGCCGATTCATTGAGGTGCGCGAAGCGGTGAACCAGAAGAAGCGTAGAACGCTGTCGTCGTTCCGTTGCTCGCCGCGGTATTCGCGAGTCGAATAAGCAGCCTGCAGGCAAAACGCCCTTATCGCGTTGTCTGCGTGAGAACAAGCTGCACAGAGTAAAACTTAGCAGTAAGAATAGATTAAAACCCCCAGAGGGTGAAGAAGTGGTGCGTGTGTATTACGCGCTTTACAGATATCGATCCTGGACCCAGAGGATCATCTTTGGTATTCCGCTGGTGTGTCAGACCACCGAGGGTGTTGGTTTTGCTCCGCGAGGATCGCGCTCGCTGTCCGAAGGTGAGTGAGCGGATGAAAATTACAGTCGTTAGATTTTTCATCGACTCGATCATATTAACAGCCTTACTCGGCTCGTTGCTGTGCACTTTTTACTTTCAATTTCTAACAATGAGAGGATAAAGAAGGGGAGATTTGATCAACCGACCGTCACGCGATGGGGGGATCGGATCATTTCTTTCCGCTCCAAAGGGTCCTTGATCTTTTAATCGGTTGACGTCAACGTCAACCTCGCACATCAATGACGCCACTTATTCATTTGCATGATCAATTGTTGCACATTCGTGTTCAACGATGCCGGTATCACACTATCGCACTAATAGGTCATATAGTAGACAAATAAATTGTAATCATCCTCAATGTCCGGCACACTTTCTCATCACCTCGATATCTCCATTATCGGTCAGTTAGACAGACCCATTACGCTCTGAAGGGCGTACAGAGTAAGAAACCTTTGCAAATTTATATAACAGAAGTCGTTGATATGTAGTCAACAATCACTGAACACGAAAAGTGAAAATGTAGAATCACAATTTTGAAATTCATCCCCCGCCTGATAAAAACGACAATCTTTTGTATCGATTTACAATTTTGTAAAAATACCGATGATTTCTCATCAATTTGGTAAGACGAGCCATCGAAGCTCGTATAAGGATTGCTTTGACGAATCAAGGATCAACTATATCCCCAAATTTCAGGAAGAATCAGCACCCACTTTTCACCGTCAAGGTGTTGCTTCATATACCTAATTTGCGTCATAGACGATTCAATTTCCTTACCTCAAGAAAGTTGTACAATTATAATTGTTCATTTGGTTTTGAATATGGAAACAAAACTATTCTATGGTTTATTATAAAAGTAATGAAATTACAAAATTCATGAAGATGTAGTAAAATTTCAAATCTAGTAATATTTTTTCAACGACTCGCAACAGATCACAATCGTTCGTGTTTGTGAAATTCCCCGCCGTAGTTTAGTCATAAATTTCCATCAATTAAAAATTGCTTCGAAATGATCGGATTAAAAATAAGGTTGAATCATCCACCGTTATCAATTCCGCCAACCCTTTAATCACCGTAAAACTCGTGACCGGCCTTGCCGCGTTGCAAATCTACTTCCCAGAAGCTTGCGTCGCGTACCTACCTACGATTCGATTCGTCATTGGCACGGTTAGGTATATGTGATGCGTACATAATACGTCAGAGGCTGTAGAGGTATGCATGCATATACCTACGTGGACTTCACAGCCCAGTGAAATACGTCCACGTATCCGAGTTAGTTTGACCTATAGCAGTTCTCAGGTCCCCGATGATCACCTCGACGTGCTTGCAAGCAGGTACATACTCCAGATGTGCCGCTTGAACCCCAGAAAAAATGAGCTTCTTTTTCCTACCCAAACGTTCCTCGAACCGAGAATCGAATCGAAATACGAATCCGAAAATTTGACGAAGCCTGGAAACGATCGAACATGCTGAAAGTTCAAGGGGGTAGTGAAATCCTCATTTCGATAAATCGATGGTACCTTATAAGTGGATGAGAAATAGCAACCGATTGAAAAGAACCTGTTCAATTACTACCGGCACAATGAGTCAACCTGACGCAACCCTGGCAGGTGCTACAGAACTGGGCACAGGGGGATGTTCCCAGGAGATTATTGATCGTTCTCTATATATACCTCGACGGCAGTGTGTGTCAAGTTGTGTTGGTGTCGAACTGACAGACGGACACGCGGCCTGGCCAACCCGCGAACGATCCGGCCGTTTCTGCCGGACAAAATAGCCACTCACCCCCAAAGACTCAAAGCCTTCGAGCCCTTATGCCTCGCACCCCTTTGAACAAACAGATACCGGGACCCCTGCACAGTACCAAATGGTACCTTTTCACCTGTACTGCTGCTGCAGCACTAAGCGGCTTTACCTAATCGACTTTCCTTAATACGCTCTCAAGTACCGTGGAAATTTTCAAAATTTATCGATTGAGCGCCAGTCGATTTTACCGACGTTCTTTTCTTCCCGCAATACTCTCGATCCTCTCGATCACCGTTTCAGAAGTATCCAAAAAGGCATGAATGGCAACTTCATATTCAAAAATACATAATGAAATGGAGAAATTGATCAATATCAATGCAGAAGCGCAAATGTGAAGGTTAAGTAAAATGGAATCAAGAGTACGATGAAACTGCCGAAAATTAATCACGCGTCTACGAATACCGTGATTATACAGTACCTATGTACCATCATCAATGATAAAGATGAAGTTAGCATCGTTACTGTAACGATGCATGTTGAGGAAAAATCTTTACTACGCAACTCTAGGAATGTCTGAAATTTAGTAAAGCAACTTCGTGAAAGTCATTTTAAAATTACGCAATAATGATTTTTTCCCTGATATCTCGTCATGCCAACGTTACAAAATTATAATCATTACAGTATACCGAGCAAAGTACCAATTCAGCATACCAATTCATGAGCGCATAGTAAATATTACATTTTTCCGAATGATACATGAGCTGAGGAACTATTTTTTCTCCTTCTGTACCATTGAGAACAGACGAAAATGTCGTTATGTTTATCAGTAAAACGTGTTCATTTTTCCTTCATACTCGCACATCGTAAATACCATGTCTATATTTGTGAGACAAGTTTAAACACGCCAGTTCAGCACGTTCATATTATTATACTAGAATAAATGATTATTACTACTGCCATGTACTCTCACTTGTATGACTTATACAGTGTCTCGCGGACTTGTTATTCAAATTTTATCTACCGAGTTTTGCACGCATGAATGCCGCAGTACCGTGAACCGAGATATGCCTTTTTTTTCTCATTACTAATCATGGTTTGATACCACAGCCAAAACAGATGGCAAAACGCACGTTTTGCGAAGATCTGCAGGATCACTAAAGTTTGTGAAATCCAAAAAAAGCGTACCCATATGTGCAGATAAAATGAGATCCGGCCAATTGATTGTACAATTATGGAAACGCTTTTTAAACGATTTTTCGCGTGATAAACGCGTCAGTAGTTACAATTCGAGATTAATTCACGCGGTAGAATGACTCTGAATAGGACAAATAAATTATGGGAATACGAAAATTGGACACGAAGAGCAAAGGGGAACTCATTGTCAGTCAGCAGCCTTGCCTGACTCCTTTCTTTCGGTACCGGCATCGACCCACAGGAGGAGTTTTCCGCTATACTGCCAACCCCTTGAACAAACCCTGCCAACCTTTGCCAACCCTGTGCGCCGACCTTTAAGACGTATCAACGCAACACGCAGGATTTCTTGTTTTAACACTTTATGTTATGCACCCCCTCATTTTCACGTACTTTTGTTTTATATTTGGAACGCTCTAACACCATTCGTGCAGTTGCTGCTGCGCAGGCTGTTTCGTTTCGCTGTTTTTACGCGATAATATCAAAGTGGATCAGTCCAGATTTTTTTAGGGTAAAAAATTAGAAATGCCTACCGCGCAATTTATAATGCTCAAGTTTATCGGGAATCTTGGAAAAACTAAAGCTATTAAGTCCTATCCGAGTTCGTTGAGATAAGAAATGCCGCAGAGACGGTTCAATGACACTTCTTTCATCGATCTCCTGATATATCTGGAAGAAACGACTAGAGAATCAACGTTCGAAATTCAAATTTCAACGCGACCTTCGATTTATCCAACTTCCATCTGCATACGATATAACATCGTTTAAGGGTATCTTATATAGCTCGAAACCATTTACAGCTACGATTTTAAAGATCAAGTTCGAAATCGGACCTCCAAATTGCCTCAAGCACACTTTCAGCTCATGCAATGCTAATTGCACACTCGACTGCATGTGTGATATCGACTATAATTAGTCACCTACTCAAAGCCGGTTCGCGATGATCGTAGAAAAATTTATTCCAAGAGTGAATGCAAGTAAAAGGCACTTTGCAGTTTTATCCGAAATGTTCACAGATCGAAGACAGGCAGATTAATCTCGAGGCTGAAGTTAGTAACGTTAACGTATCGAAACATTGAAACAAAAAATTACTATTTCACACCTTTGGAATAACAGAAGAAGTTTAGTTTACAAAATCTCAGTTTTCTTGATGCTGTATTAACAATTTGCTAAACTTCAGGTAATCCTAAAGTTGCAAAATAACAGTTTTTACTAAACATGCATCATTACAGTAACGTTACAAACTTCAGCCTGGTGCCTGTCTTTGTCACTCTCAAATCTTAGTGAAAGCATTAACATCTATACCTTCCGTCTTTGTTTGAAAAAATAAAATTCAAAAACGTTCGAAGTTCGAATTCGTCGTTCACCTCGTTGAGAATGGACTAAGGCTCAACGTTACGCTCGGAATCGCGGCACGAGCAACGGAACTTCCGGTAGGGATAACTCGGGGTTGGGAAATTGTGGCTGAGGGTGACGGGTGGTCGGATGGCGAAAGGTCCACCTGCGACGCAAGCAGGAAGGCAGGGCTAGGGCAGCTCCTGGTCTCGCGCACCTGTCCATCGCACGCGCGCACAAATAGGTGCGGGTAACGGTAGAAGCCGTGAGGGTTGCGCGCGGGAGTTCCGTTTGAGTCGGCGATACCGCGTGATCTGGAAGCCGCGTCCATCGCGAGTTGCGCGTCTAAGTAAGTCTCTCATACGTCACAACTGGAGAATCGGATGCGTTTTTATCCGTCAGATCGGTTCTCAGAGCGTCATCCATCACGGTGTGCTGATCAAGTCCGACGAGGACTTTTGATTCGGTGAGTAAGTATTTTTTTCTTTTTATTTTTTCTTATGGCAGTTTTCGCGCTTCGCAAAAAGGCGTCCACCGCATCGCGATCTGTTTCTCTAATTTTGATTCATGCTTGTAATGCTCGACAACACGCATTATATCGATCTGTAGACGTGATGCGATTGTAACAGTCCGATAATACATTGAGTGTAAAGGAGATCCGGGTCTTTTTGCGCTGTGCAAGGAGTTGGTACTTTAAGTTCGAATTGAATAATTGACCATTCTACCAACGTTAGAATCGAAGTACTACAGTATATAAAATTAATCTCAATTCACGTGTTACGTGTAACCGGAGCATGCGTTTTGTGACGGTTCTGTAGGCGTAATAGAACTCGTTTTATTGACGGGGTTAAATATGCGTTGCCGTTCTAAGTATAAGGTACACTTTCTGTAAATTCGTTGTATGTATCTATGCATAATTTACGTTTCGATTGCGAATGCACTCTCGTGATCGAATAGAAACCTAAATATAATGGAGGTTCGAAGATAAAGATCTGTAGTAACGTTGATTTTAGATATCTAGTTGTTAATTTGATATTAATTAACGATAATTAACCGCATTCAATTTCTCGTCAAGCATACGATCCTGATCAGTCTGAATAAAGAACGTTGGTCAGGCTGAGGTATCATTGCCCTCTTATTCGTAGCTTCAAAGATATTAAACGAATCGACAAAGTAATTTACAATGTACGTATTTTATCTTTATCCTATACGAAAAGCTTCGGATTTTTCTGGGGTTTCACTCTCTGCTTGGAATAATATCGAGATGTAACTAGAAAAAAAGTTTGTGTCATAAGTATAGATCGTTGTAATTTAACCATCAGTACTTTCGTCACTACCTGAGCCCGGGATTAATGTGAAGATTTTGTGTGTCTGTACAGGCCGACACTGATATGACACGGTAAAAATGAGAATTGACATTATCGAAGGCCTTTCGGATGAAGGATCACTGTCAGAAAATATGGATACGGAGAGCTACGGAGTAGAAGCAGAGCTCACGAGCCTTTCCTGGCTCCAATCACTCGACATCACAAGTGCCTCAAATCTACCGACTCCACCATGCTCGCCTTCGCCTCCTCCGATCGCTCAGCATGCACCAAAGAAAATGTCACCATTGCTTAAAGCTGAGCTAGGTATGCAAAGATTATCAAGCCTTATGAATATTTGATTTCGTGAGATGGCGGTCAGGGTTGGAATGATGCGCTTCAAGCAATCAATTTTATTTTCTGTACGGCGTTTCGGCAGGCCCCGCCTATCATCATCAGGTTTCTTTAACATAAATAATAACACATTGTTATATGACTTACACTTGTTCACTAACTGTCACGTTAAGAATATTGCACAGCTAGGTAATTATTTATCTCTATTGCATCTAAATACTTTACAGTGTTTTTTAAGTTTGAAACGTCGTGCAGAAAATAAAATTGATTGCTTAATGTGCATCGTTCCAACCCTCACCGTCATCCAACGAAATCAAAAAATCATAATATCTACACGGTCACGAACTTCAACTCGGTATCAAGACTGTGAAATTGGCAATTTCCAGATAAATCCACAAGACTCCATTTCGAATTCTCATACAAACGTGGTACAGAAAGTCACCGTTATATGCATCACGCTATAGAAGAGATATATGTGTTTCGTTTCAGACCTGGCTGAAAATGCGGAAAAGTACCGTCTCGACTCGGATGCTAAACCTCCCTTCTCATACGCAACATTAATCTGCTTGGCGATGAGGGCTAATAATAACAAACTGACACTATCGAGTATCTACAGATGGATAAGAGAAAACTTCACATACTACAAGCATGCCGATCCCGCGTGGCAGGTTCGTATGTCAATATTATCTTGTCGATCTTTTCCATTCGTTTCTGGAATTCATCCCAATCAAATGATGACGGAAAGCAGTTGCTCGGATTTCTAGAATGTTCAAAATTGAGAAAAATTTGTTATTGAGAGGATGCTCCAGTCAGTGTTTACCGACCGAGTGAAATATCACTTGTTTTTACTGTTAAATATACTTGCGCATCCCTAATGCAAAAAAGATGCTGATAGCGCAATTTTACATGCAATGCCGAACGAAAACATCCAAAAACTTTTATTTCCATGCTAGGATAACGGCAGGAAATGGATTTCTGAAATAAGTGGTGATCGAATTACAGGAATACAATTTCTGACATCATAAGTGTTGCGTAAAATAAAACTTTTTTTAAAGATTCGTATTCGTCACTGTATGTTAGAATGACGCTATCATTGTCTTTTTACGTCAGTGATACGTAAGCGTAAGTAACAGTCAGAACGACCGATATATGAATCTGACTATGAATATGAAAAGACTGACGATAGCATCATCTCAAGATAACCATACCTATGAGAGAACTACATTAAGATCTATTGAAGTAATTGAAAGTTTGTTGTTTATTTTCGCAGAATTCAATCCGCCATAATCTATCGTTGAACAAGTGTTTCGTGAAGCTGCCACGATCAAAGGACGAGCCGGGTAAAGGAGGTTTTTGGAAATTGGATCTTGAGAGATTAGAGGAAGGAAGACGTTCCCGAAGGCGGGTCTCGTCCCGCCGAAATAGCACGACTAAAACGGCGGCACCAACCACAAATTTGACACCTGTAGCCTTGTACGAAACTCCACCGAGCAGCGTTTCACCCCCAATTCCAGACAGCCTGCCGGAAGTCCCCGAATCGACACAAGTCAGTCTAAGCGAGGATGACCTCACAGGACTTCTGATCGCAACCGTCGGCTGGGACGAGAATCAGCTTGATCTTCTCGACTCTCTACTAGATTCCTTGTAAGCATCATATTTCTTCTTCTTTGCCTCTTACTTCTTTCCTTCTCCATACAATTATTATACCGGGTTATTTCCTTGACGGTTGTCTCACTTACCGAAATGCAGGGGGATTGACTCCTTTGAAATTACCGAGAAATAACCCGGTGTATACGATGTATCGTTCAAGAAATATCCCGCGGTAAATTTACGCTGACAACATTAATTATAACCGTTTGCTCATGTATAGCATTAAATATTCAGACAACCTTTTTGTATCCAACTTTAATATGCACGACGATCCTTCGAGTGATTTGCACAGGTAAATTGTATATTCGCGAATGAGAGGAATTTCGACGTACATTTTATACCGCGACAATCTCTTGAAACTTGAAAATCAAATGTGCATACGCGAGTTTGTTCGTGCAGGCTGGCCATCCCGAGATTCAGCCGTCAAACTGTTTCTGGCGGCGATGTAGTTGATACGAATTTTCAAGGTTAGAATCTCACATAATTGTGACAGTGACTCAGAAAGGTTTGCGAAGCATTTGACGTCGAGTCGAAAAGTTGATTGTTCAAAGAACGGTCGGAATTTAATGCTTATGCTCTTTGAAAA
Source organism: Neodiprion fabricii (assembly GCF_021155785.1). Taxonomy (NCBI): domain Eukaryota; kingdom Metazoa; phylum Arthropoda; class Insecta; order Hymenoptera; family Diprionidae; genus Neodiprion; species Neodiprion fabricii. The sequence goes on along the minus strand of NC_060243.1, from coordinate 27,536,744 downwards.
TTCAAGCGTATGTTCATATTTTGCGTACGTTGGCCCGTCTGCATCGTAGACAAGAATATCGCTCCGGGAAGATTTTGCCGACCAATGAGATTGAATTATTTGGTGCATGTGCGGTTGATTTTCAAGTTTCAAAAGATTGTCCCGGTGTGTATACTTAAATATTGCGTAACATCTAAAGTGATGTCCGGTGATGAAGCTGAAAATTTCAAACAATTTTCATCAAATATTAACAAATTTTGCAAAGGGAATTTAAGAACAACAGTCTTTAGTTATTTCCATAGAATTTTTTTCTTACTTCAATTAGTGTAGATACAATTAGGCATACTGCAGTAGAACTGACCCAAACAATACGCGGAAAAAAAACTCAAATTCAAGCAATGAAATCCGTCCAAAAAACGATAAGACATGGTTTTTGCATTTATCAATATATATATAATGAAATTCGCTACACTTGCATGAATAACTGTTATGTAGATATCACAGTTATTAAAATAGCATGTAGCATAGAAGTGTAATATGCCTTATAATCGGAATGAACATTCGCTGTGTACTCTATGTTATTGAAATTAAAAAACAACCCTCTAAAGTATGAATTAATTAATAAAAGCTCAATGCGATTTTAATATTAATCACTTACGTTAGATTTGAAATTAATGAATTATTGATTGGTGAGAGAAATATGCTAATAACAGGTGGTTGATGTGTTAGTTTTGTAAAAAAAAGAAAAGATTTGCTTCTATAGGAATGTAATGTCAGATAAATGATGCTCAAATATTAACGACTATTCGACAACGTGGAAGAAAATGAAGAAAAAACTAGTGAGGGAAAAAGAAAAAGTTGTCTGAATATTTTGTAGGATCTCAGCCCCTCCCATTTTTTGCAAAATATTTTCAAAAGAATTTGAATATATCACATGTATAGAGTTGGATGTTGAAAATGTGTAACCAGCTCATATTATCAAGTATTATTAGATAATATATTTGATCGTTGTTAATGTAACCAGCAATATGTGTATACGCAATACACATACCTTGGTATATATGTAGAATGTGTAAACCTGTTCGATAAAGTGAATATAATTAATCACTTGATTTAATTTATTAATTTTTTGTTCTTTCAAGTTTGAGATTCAAGTGCAAAATGAAAGCGAAAAAGAAAAATACGAAGATTGATAATAATTAACGATTGAACACGTTCGAATTGAAACTTCATGTCATACAAACTAGATCTGCTCAATAATCATTTTCAACATCCAAATAATTATTGTAGATAAGAGAATATATACAAATACCTTCATACATACAATATATTAATAATAATAATAGTAAGAATAATAATGACAATGAATTTTATGTTTTTAATTATAGATGTATAATATACATGTATAGGTAATAATTTCATTGAAGCGATAACATTGGTGTGATATTATTTGAATTGGTGTGTGTTTTTGCGCTCTAGTTCACGCCTTTAAGAATCCGTCCAGCGATAAAAATATTTATAAATTAATATTTAAGAATAATATTGCAGTCATTTGAGATCAAAGATTGTACTTAATTAACAAACAGGATAAATTAACGTACATTTTACTATTATACTATATTATACGTATATCCCTACAATGTAACGTGTGCCATTTTATGCCTTGAAAATAATGTGAACCAAATGAAGGAAAAAAGAAAAAGAAAATAAAAGAAAAAGAATAGAAAGAAATCATTTAATAATTACTTAGTGGCCTTATAATCTATATAGCAATTTGACAATGTAATAATAATTATTGCGTAGTATAATATTTTAGAATTAATTTCTGGTCAACTGAATTTTCTTTTTAATATACTAAACATTTTTAATATATATATATATTATAGTATGTGGATTATCGACCCTTGGGTATTCAACACCTGCATGATTTATATTTTTGAGGAATTTATTTGTCTCTCGTTCCTTGAGTCTCCATTATCACGTACGATAATTTTATTCAATTCTTAACAAGGCAATACTGTATATTCAATATCATTGTATTAAACCCACTTGAAAAAGCAATACTAATGAAGAGATTCGGATAAGAATTTTTACTATGTTTATCAAAAATAACTATTATATATGCAATCCGTCTTGGAATCTAGTGAAAATATTTCGCTCAAAAAAAAAGTCATTATGCTGCAAGCATTGTATTATCGTAATGACACAAACGTGTTTCAATCTTTGACAAGTTCGATGTTTGGCAACACGATAAATCGAATCATTTGTCTCCGTAATACAATAGACATACTATGGGTGTAGGTGTGTTGAAGAAAAATAACGAAATCACCACTAAAGGTGAAGGTTGTAAAATTTACGTTGTAATTTTACGATAATGAATTATTATTAATATTATTAATATTATTATTATTATTATTATTATTGTAAAAGTGCTCAATGCGGTATGTTAACAATTTCCACCATGTATCTGATGAGAATATAATATACAAAATGTAGAAGTGAATTGATTACAGCTGTCATTATTATAATATTTACAGTTGCATGTTGATTCCTAAAAATTAATAAAACTATCTAAGACTCAGTTCTTGACCTGAGACGCATAGAATAAGTATTGGATAAAATCTGTCATATGACACTGCGATCTCTGCTTCAGAAACTTTTTGTTAATCAATAATCGAGCTGCTTTTTCGGCGCACATTACAACTACGGCATTGATATTGCCACTTGGTAATACTGGAAGTACCGACGCATCAACTACGTAGAGATTTTCAGTACTATAGACCCTGAAAAATACAACTTTGATTCACTAACGCACTGTCATTCAATTACATATTCTCAGTAAGATTAATCGATCCTGATGAATAAAGTTTCTTCAACCTCAACGCACCTGAAAAATTCATCTACAACGCTACCAATACGACAGGTTCCTGCAGGATGATAAGATGTCAAAGTGACATGTCTAACGTAACATTCCCAATATTCTGAAGTGTCAAATGAAAATTCCTTGCAGCTTGGGTAATGTTTTGTGTAAAGAGTCGCGCCCAGTTTCTGCATCGCTCTTGTTCTGATCAATTTTTTCACGAATTGTATACCTAAAACGACACAAGAGATCTTGACACAATCGGAATCATAAGTCTACAAACAAAAATAGTTTAAAGAGACTTATGAAATGATAAAAAATCGAGAATCTTAGAAGATCATTCTTCAATCAGCATCCACGAAGATTGAAAAATATTATAATCACCGTCTATTAGAACTTCCACGTCTTCCTGAACGGAAAGATACTTTGGATCGATAATGGGGGGAGCAGCTGGATCAGAACTTTGTAATCTGATCTCCCCGGAACTTTTTGGATGTAATAAAACCGGTAATATGCTGACAGCTGTTTCGTGAGTCAGTGGAGAAAAATAATCACGAAATACCTGAATAAGAGAAACTTTTCAGCGCTGTAACCCTACAAATATTTCTCAAGAAATTGAAAGAATAACCTCGCAGGGATAATTTACCTCGTCTGATATGCCCATGATTTTTCTCAATGCTATACCACCGTCTTGAGATATTCCAACTGGCATTACCATCAATTGTATATCTGGAGGATCTAGTTTTCGATTTGATTTAGTGCTGTGCAATGTACCGACAACTTCGATACCCGCTGATGTCCACGGCCCTGGAAGAAGAGTTCACAGTTTCATTTGCTACGCAAACGAGACTCTTCCAGTCCTGCTTGAGAAATGAACTGATTATTTACTTTCAGAACTTCCACCCCTTAGATCAGTTCTGATTATAAGTTGTTACCTCCATCATACTCCAATACTCAGGTGAGACCTTTGGAGTGGAAGATGTGAAAACAAACGCTACTGACTTTGTTTTTCAAAAACCGATCAATATTTGCGCATGGTTTCAATTAACATGTACAAGCAATACTTCAATGTCAGATACTGATATATACCTTTGCCGTGAAAGAAGTAGTTGAATGCTGACAGAGGATTTAGAACATTCAATATGTTCAGTGGTAAGGTTGTATTGAGCACGACCAAATCGAGACCAGTAAGAATATGATCCACCAAATTCTGACCCACGGGTAAATTTTGCACTACCTTGATCTGTGTTACAAATGGTTGAAATTGTATTTGCAATAATATTCTCTACATTTCCTCAATGATTAGATACTCCAGAGCATTGAGTAAGGATCAACATGGAAATTGTAGGGAATAAGGTACTCTATTTGAAGTGGATAATTGTTCGCTTGATGAAGAGCAGCGTTACCGAATAATGCTGTATTGTTTTTCACATCAAGTGATTTGAGAGAAGAGAAATCTGATTTGACTACATTTGGAGTAGATGAGTGAATAAATTTGACAAGCAATTGAACCAACGGTAACCTTTAGACCTTTAAGATGGTCTCTCGGACCTATTCCAGACAGCATCAATAGCTTTGGAGTGCCAACTGCTCCTGCGCAGAGTATGACCCCCTTTGTGGCGAAGGCCTTTAGCTGAGTACCCAGTTTCTCAAATTCAACTCCAACGGCTTTCTTTTCTTTCAATAAAACCTTTAGGAATGAAATTTAAATGATTACATGCGATATCGATGATTAGGATGTTGACATTGAGCAAAATGGCTATCAACTGTTCAAAGATACTTTTTAGTTTGACGTAAATGGTGTCTCATCACCTTATTAACATGAGCATTAGCGATAACAGTTAATTTTTCAATATCCCTGTGTAACAATCTGTCGGTACTCCATCTCTCTCCATCCTTTGAGGTCAATTCCACTTTCATGAATCCTGATTTAAAGATGAAGAAAAAAAAGCAACCAGTAAGTAGAATAAGCACCATTTTCTTTTCTATTTTCTTTAGTATTCAACGGTTCTAACCAATGTTTAGATCTCTGTTTATATTTCCAACGTTTTGTCCCAGTTCTGCAGCTCCGTTCAATATAGCGTCCGACAAATCAGTATACCAATTATCACAATGTACATTCAAAGAACTGGTTTCTTTGTCTACGGACTCTGCGGTGATTGAAAAGTTCATCAGGATTATTTAATTATTTTTCACGTAAAATAAAGTCACAGTGATAAGTTTTTACCCTCAAGATCGGGGAACCAATTAGTGTAATCAGCGATGTGACCACGAACGTAAGCCATATAATTTAGTCTACCCGATCCTCCTAAGATTTTTCCCATCGGCCACTTGCTTTGCTGTAATATAATTCCATGTATCCAATATTTAATTAACAAATATTCTGACAATTCTGAACACGATATTTAAGAATCGAATGATATATAACAAGTAAACCAAGTGTCAGAATAAACTATTCCGAGGAGAAGAAGAGAAAGAATCAATTGACCACGACTGAAGGAAGAGTACATTATTGATTAGTCCTTTGCAAGCATGTTTTTGTGGAACGGTCACATGCTGCCAGTCAAAGACAGACTGTTGCAATAACGGAGTTAGTACAGGGATATTCAAGAATGGAGGAACTGCACCACCTGCTTCCAATAGCAAAGTTTTCTCCCCAGCTTTGGACAATCTGGCAGCTATTACAGACCCAGCACTGCCAGCACCGACTGAAATGTTTAAAGAATCGTTGGAATAATGCATATGGCAAAAGAACTCGAGCTCTGGAAGGACGGATAATCAAATTGTGATAAATAAAAGAGGAGATATTCTGTGTAAACTAAGAAACTAAATAAATGTTTTCAGAATTCCTTTCTGATTGAAACAGCAGAAAGAAAGAACTTACCGATAACATAATCATAGAGTTTTGAATTCTCCATATCATTGTAGGACCAGTTGAAGTATTTATCATAAATATGTGCAAATTTGAGAAAATTTACAAAAAAAAATATCAAAATTCCGTAAATAATAAAAACGGAGTACTTGAGTATGAAAATCATTTCGAAAAAACAAGTGTCAAAACAGTTCAATGCTCTCTCGGCAGAAACTGTAAATATATGTTATAATTGGCTCCAATCTTTGCACGCATGTCCTAAAAACTGTCACCGTGAGTGAAATTTTTACAAGTAAATTTGCATCGCATCATTTAAGGTGCTTAATAAAACTGTATAAAACAATGTGAACTAATCATCGATATTCGACGGATTTGGATGAAGCGCAAAATTTCAAGTTAAATTAGGCATAGGTCGGAATGTAAATTTGGAGGTTAGATTATGTTATGTTAGGTTAGGTTAGGTTAATTACACGTAGAATGAAACTTAAGTTCAGAGGTTAGGTTATGTTAGGTTATGTTTCGCTGATGCGTGAAACGTCAACGAAGCCAATATGTCGAACATACCGTAACTTGGTATTTTCGAAAGCTAAATTATACCGTTTTCAGCCAAAGTTCGAGCTATGATACGTGATAATAATTGGGATAAGAATCATGGATCCAATCAAGGTCAAAGTCATACAAGAATTCAACGCCGAATTGGGTTCGGATTTAAAAAACCTTGGAAAAATTCCTCAACTACACGAGCGGTTACAACACGAGAGAAATAACATCGAAAAATCGGTGAGTCAAAATTGAGTATCTTACTTTAATATTCATTCACGAAATCATTCAAAAAACATATTACCGAATTTTCCCAAATATTATTTCTTCTACAGGTAACAATAAATGTCACGTACAGAAGTATCGTCGAATAATCATTTAACAGAAAATACTACATATTTAATTATATCTTATTGATATTCTCATTTATTTTTTTGCCATGTGTAAGCTGTCGCTGGCATCAACGGAGGCTCCGTCAAAGGTTAAAGCAGCTATAGAAGGAGTTGATAGGATAAACAATGAAATAGAAGAATTGGTAAAAATCAGCAATGATTTGGAACAAGTTCTCATTGAACAGCTTCAGCAGGATTCCAAAATTGATGGGATTCGAGAAAATGTTGATAAAATAGAAGAGCTACAAAGAGCGTTGTCGTACTTGTACTTGGTCAAATCCATCGAGGATATATGGTACAAAAAAATACTGGTTTAGCTTCAGCACCCTGACTCGATGAGAAAATACTCGACGTTCGATAAACTAATACAACTTTTCTAAATTCTTGTACTTTATACAGTCGACTAATTGAAAAAATCATTGATTTTACAGTGATGAAATAGAGGGTTCTCTATTAGCAAAGGATGACAAGCTGACGATAACTCTGTACGCTAACTTGACGGAAAGAAATTCACAATTACAATCGTCCACTTGTCATCATCTTGTAACTTATCTACACGACACTCTCCACTTTTGGCATAATTATCTCAAAGATAAATTTACAGCGTAAGTACAGGCGAGCTATTGTTTGAATAAACAGTACGAATACTTATTATTATTAAATGTTTACCTTGGTCAAAAAAATGGAGGCAAAATCATCATCGATTATTCGATCAAGGTAACACAGCTCCCTGGTATTTACTTTTCTACAATCCTTGAAATTTTACAGAGAATACAACGAAATTCTGAAGGCACTGAAATGGCCATTTTGTGGCAGCAATTTAAATTTGTCGACTACTCCTTCGCTAGATGCAATGGCAAGGTTCAGCACAGTTACGGAATACTTGCTGCAACTGCAACTACCGTATCCTTTGCATCAAGAATTAATTGATGTAGCTCGAAATCATGTAACTTCCCTATGAACCCTGAAATTGATCCTTAACTCAGATTGACGGATAGAGAAGAAACAGCGAAACCTGCGGTTACCTCGTCGCTTCTAACCGATTTTATACCAGTGAGCTTGCCAATCTTACTGCTGATTCGTCCCCTTAGACGTAGATTCATATACCATTTCACAGGTGCAAAACAAACTAACCGTTTGGACAAACCTGAGTGGTTTTTCACTCAGATACTTACATGGATCAGAGATCATACCGAATGGGTGAGGATGAATGTTCAACCAATCGCAAATTCTTTGGGACTTGATCACATCAATGCTAAGGTATTTAGAAGTTCGCTTCAAATGTGTTTAAATAACAAAACAAAGGCTAGATTCTCGTGAGAAAAAAAACTCACAGTTAATTTTCTCTTTGTTCCATTTTCATAAATAATTTATCCAGGTCGAATTCATGCGAGGGCTGGTCCAACTCGCTGTGGAAAAGTTATATTCCGAATTACCCAACATGCAGTACGACGATGCTCTCTTCGCACATCTAATCGACGAGGCTCTAGGCTTTGAAAGAGAGTTAAGAGACACGTTGTTATATCCAGCTAGTCAACCAGCAACCGTTTTTGTACTAACTCAAGCACAGATTTTTGTCAAATGGGTTAATATGGAGAAGAAATGTAAGCATTTCTCTACCGACAATGAGCAATATTTTTCTACACTTAGACGTTTTTATATTCCATGTAATATGTAAAACGAATTCTTAATGTACTATTATTTGCATCAGGGTAACTTTTGTGTAAACGAATCGACTTGCAAGATGTCTAAAGTGTGTTAAAAATTAAATATTACGTATATTGTGACTTGAATATTATATTGCAGATGCAACGGAAAAAATGGACGCTATTTTGAGTTCTGAGACCGCATGGGAAAGATTAATGGGTACAGATATAGACGACATGAAAGTAACGGAGTGTGCGGAAGCTTTTCTCACTCTTCTAATGACTATCACTGATAGATATAGTCATCTGCCACAACCTGGTCACAGGTGAGTCATAAATATCAACTTTCTTGCTTTGTTACATCCTCCCTAACAATCCATCAATTTTTTCACCCAATAGGCTACAATTTCTCGAACTACAGCTAGAACTGGTGGATGATTGGCGTGTTCGATTGCTGCAATTGCTGCACGAGGATTATGAAGATCCGCTGACTTCTATCATGCCTCGAATTTTGAATACACTGCACTATGTATCTAGTGTTCTCAAAGAATGGGGTGCCACTGTTGTAAGTGAAGAAGTGAAAAGCAACAAGCGGTGCAAGAACAGACAAGTAAAATACCTTGAGTTTTGTTTTTCTGTTCTCAGCACTTCTTGCAGCTTCACTATTTCAAAAAACAATCAGATGTAACAGAATTATCTGTAGAGAAATTGGCTGAAACTTCTGAAAATCCTGGGGACGAAGATGATTCTGTATTTGACGAAGCTCTCGCATTACTACAAAGGTTGGAACGCGAGTTGGTGAACGAAATAAGCAACTCTGTGGCACTGGATGTGAAAGCTAAAAGCAGACCGTACAGAACTGACAAGTAATATCAAATACATCAACTTGCAACAATAAAAGTTTTTAACCCTGAACATCTAATCCTAGTTACTGATTGTAGATGGTTTGCGATGCAATCAGAAAAAGAATTGGCGTCGTTATCCGTAACCCCGAGTGGTTGTCCCATGTTTCAAGAGCTGGCTGCTCGTCTTAACACACTTCAAGACATTCTTGCACTACCGTTGTTTAACAAGACTTGGAAGAATCTTGCGGCGCAACTCGATCAAGTAGGTCACAAACCTAGCTTATTATGCTACATTGTGCACGATTTTTCTATAAGATGACAAAATTGATTAGCGTAATCGACATTTTCTTTCTTCAGTATTTGCTAGAGGAGATTGCTGTGGTCAATCAATTCAACTCTGGGGGAGCTGCTCAATTACAATATGATATTGTCAGAAATCTCCTTCCGCTCTTTGGTTTGTATACAAACAAGCCAGAAGCTTACTTTCCGCTGTAAGTATACTCAAACCATCAATAGTTGTGTCTGGAAACCAAAACAGTAGATTGTAGTAATGATGTACGTGCTAACGACCCGAATAGCCTAATAATCTTAATCCCCATGAACTACTGAAAGTGCGAGCTACGTAATCTGTAATCGCCAAGATAGAGGTTCTTATTTTGAAACTTATTCTTAACTTGAACTTTTCTCAAACATCAATCTTTGATCTATTAATCTATTATTTGCGCTAGTATTATTCTGTGATTGTATTAATTTATGAATATTGCACAGGATCAAGGAGGCCACGATTCTTTTAAACATGGCTTTAGGTTCAGCGATGCTCTTGTTAGAAGCATTGGAGGGTAACGAAGATACAGCTGAAGTACTAGCGGATGTTGGAATTTATAAAATGACAGAAGACATAGCAATAACAGTACTACGAAACAGAACTGATATAAGTTCGCAATAACTAACGAAATGGAGAAAATAAATTTTCCACTGTAAATAGATAAAAAAAAATAAGCTTAGCCTAGATATTCTCACACCTTGGGTATACAATAATATAATTACGATTAAACTTGAAAATTTTTCTTTTATATATGAATATTAAACATTAAAAAAATAAAACAAGTTCTGCGTAGATACATTTTTTTTCTTTCTATTAATAAATAATACAATTATCCATAAGTAAACGTATTCATACAATAGTACGACTTCGGACCACACGACAATCAAGCTTTCTCTCTGTCATTCGAATAGCAAGTCGTATGCCGCAAATTTAATCAATATGTTCGCAAGATTCCATATCAAAAACGACTCTCACGCATATGGAATCAACTAATAGTAAAATTGCACTCTAACATCTAAAATATAGAGTAATGCATTTTTTTTTGCGAATTCATAATACATTGTCTTGATTTTAAACTAAATATTTGCAGTCTTTTCTAAACTATCAGAACACTTCATACCATCAATAAAAAGGCAGAGAATAATTTTGGCATGTGGTGTTTTTTAAGTACGAACAATTGTGTAAACAAATTTTTAGCAGATAAGTTTCGTCAGTCACAGTCAACCACATCACTCTTTTTTCCCTTGTAGCAGCGTAATTTTTTAAAATAACTAGGAAACGCTGGATCATCCCGTTGTCTTTTTGTAGGTTCGTTAAGTTTCTCATGATGCTTTTGAACATCTTTGAATGATTGCAACTTGATGTATTTTGTAACATGGGAATAATCACTTTGCACTTTTAATTCTTTGTCAAAATTATAGTCCAATTTCGACGAGTTGGTGAGCATTGACATCATTATTGTTACATCTTTAATAGTGTTGTTTTTGAATTGTTCGAAATTTTTTTTTATCACGCAGGAAAAAATGATTCTCTGTTGAATCTCGCACTTTATTTCATCAGCAATATCGTGTATGGATTTCTCTTTGTTTTTTGAAAGAGTCTCAGGATCGGTTCGCACTTTTTGAAAACTTTTTTTTGAAAACGCACTTTTCTTTGTACCCGTAGATTTCAAATTTGGATACAACCTAGCGACATCAGTTCTGAGCGGTTGTTCTACACGCAAGGAAGATGCCTCATGAAATTGTGGAACAGATATGGCTTCTTGGTTCCGCGATGTTACATTTGAAACAGAATATCGCGCCTCTGTGCGGCTTGATTTTTTTAGAGGCTGACTGCAAGTTCCTGTTTCTTCCTCGGCAGATTTTGAACCTGATGAGCCTTGGACTAGCCTTATCGTTACTGGTTCACTTTGAGATGATGAATACGGCAAGTTCAATACCGGAGCGCATCTCACTGGCTTGATATTTTTGCTCCCGACCAATGTTTCGAAAGCATCTTCGGCGACTGTGTAATCCAACACTTCAGCCACTGTCTCGATGCGTTTTTTTTTTTTGAAGAACGAAAGTAGAGAAAACATTGTTTCTTCTAAAATATGTACAATATCTGTTTTCTTATCTTATCTCGTTCTAATAATACAATTTCGACACATGCTCGGTAAGTGCAAAAAAATGCTATGAGTTATAATCAGTCAGCACGTACAAATTCAAGTTCGTGAATTGAATTATAAATAATACGAACATAACAAATCAATTCAACATTGTCCGACAAGGGATTCCCCGACTTATTATTATATTCGCCTGACGTGGCAACCGCGATATTCATCCATGTATGTACAGCAAAAGCAGCAACAGATGTTTGACATTACAAGTTTCGTGTTAAATATCTGATTAAAGCTGCCTTCTGATTGGTCTAGACGGCCCTCATCTCCGCTTTCACGAGTGAAAGATTCAATCAAATTGAAACAGTTCAGCCCTTTTCAAAAGTTTGGCTCGCGGCCACCAGTGGGCGCTGCGGACACCAAACACGACCACTGATATATATACACTGGATTGGATTAAGCGTGGTGCCGTCACGCCAATTGAACGGTAGCCATTTTGTACAGATTCTTGTCACTTCAGATACATATATACATATATACGTGATATATGTATGTGTATAGGTATACACATTTTATAAAGACCAATATTCCAAAGTATTGGGATACATTAGTTGCAGGCAAATCTAATCATATATAAAAAACTAGCCAGGTTGAAGTTTGTGACGTCAATGTGACACGGCACTTTCAGAAAAACTCACTAATTTGTTACTTTCGTCAGTCCATCAAGTGGCAGAGTGTCGAAATATTTTATAGCAGGAAAAACTTACCCATCGCAGAATACTTGTAGGATGTTCGTTGTTCCTTCAATCGGTTTTTGTCCTTCAATCTGCAAAGAATCTTAGTATCAGTTTCGACTCTATTGACAAGTTTGAAATCTTGTTGATGTTCATGATTGCACGCATAATTTAATATTGGTAAATTTTAATCGCTAGCTTCATTGACAAATGCTTCAAACTGGGATTGTAGGAATGTTTGACAATTTTCGACTATAAAATAATCATGAAATTTTCACAAAGACTCAATTCTAAACTTGACGTGCAAAGCATAAGACTATACTAGATACGAGTGCATACATAGGTGTACAGTTTGCAATTTTATCCAGTAGTTACATTTACCGACACGTACTGTATTTACCATAATTCACGTAAGTGAAAATTACGACTATTCGTAACGTATAAGTTGACCGGTCAAAGAAATTTTAAATAAATCATTGTATTACCTGACCTGCAAAGTCGAACCCGCCGAACTCGGCACAACAGGTCTCTGCACCTTACGTCTCAACAGGTCCAAACTAGTTTCTTACCTTATGCAAGATGGCCGTCGCTCGGAAATCGTTGTTCGCTCCGTGGTTCACTCACTTCACACACAAGACATGTTAAAAGTACAAAAAATGTCTCCCCTCGCACTACAAAACGTACAAATAATAAAGTTTTTCACCAAACACAATAACGTTCTTTTTGAACCAAAATTTATTTCGTCTTTTGATACGGTGAAAAGACCTATTTGCACAGTTCAGGATACAACATTCCTCGACACAATATCTATTTTGATTAATCCGATAGTAAAAGGATTTGGGCCTCCAATTACACTTGCACAGCATAGCAAATACCACACGCACCAGATATACGGAGCTCGAACGAACTTTCAAAGTTGATCGGTGACAGACGAATGCTGAAAGATGTGGCGGTTATTTGAGTCGTGTGAAGTTGCTGCGCGTGGAGCCCGCCATCAGTTGAGGGTAGCCAATCAGGTGACTGGGTTCGAGGTACGTCACCCTCCGTTGTCGGTAGCGATACTATCAGTATAAAAAATGTACTGATGTATAACTACTCATATGTCAGTGAATAAATGGAAGCACGTTCACATACGTTGTCAACGTCGTATACTACAGTTTGCCCAAGGTCAAAAGTTGTATATAAACTAAATTCATATAAATACAGTACCTACTCTAGCGAATTCTATAAAACTGAAACGTAAATGCAAATCTATGAATAAAATTCAAATTTATAGTTGGAAAATGATTGAATTTTGGTATGTACATACAGCTGCGTAATACAACTATAATAGCTGGTGCATAAGGGAGGAAAACGGAGGCTATGCAAGGTACTCCAATATTTATTGTTATCTATTACAACATTTGTACAATTTGCAGAGAGAGATTTTCCTTTTATGTGGATAAGATCCATTACAATAATGTAATAGGTCCCAAATAAAAGCATGGAATAAAATAATGAAGTCAAAATCAAACTTATGCATCTATGCTCAACTATTGTTCAATGTTAATTTCAGTCGCAATGGGATATGACTTATTACAGGAGACATTTTTTGTAATGGCAGTGAATAACTTCTTATTGGTACCAGGCTGATATCGATACCTACATGTATACGTGTGTATTGGCATCTATTACGAATATACAAAAATCCTAATTCACAGTAATTTTACATTTTGATATAGCTGCATAGTCAAGTGTTAAAGAAATATTTCTACCGTGCCCCCAACCTCCGATACATATCAGAAAATGACTTTGATAGTCAAATTCTATGTAACTTCATCAGAATTTGGTGTCCCAAGTTTCAAGGAAAAATTTAGATACTGACACATCTAGCCATTCAACACATTATATGTGTGAACAGCTCGTACTCGTTAAAACGTTATCACGCAATCGTTCCAAAAAGGATGCAGTGTATCAAACCTTCATGCTTTTTGAATATCAATCATATATTGGGTTTTGTATTATTGCGTACATTGGCTTGCATCAGTGATGTATGCGGTCGCAGCAATGGATCTGCATAACAGTCGCCACCTGACGTAGCTCGTCTTTCCAAATTTAAAAGCTTGGTGTCCTGACCAATTTGTGCACTTCTGAAAAGTTCGTTCAGAAGTTTATAGAATTACTCATTCACGTTTGAATTTGAAGAAAATGTCGAGTTTGCAGGCAAACAGTTTGAAAAATAACTTGTTATCGACGTCTCAAGTTTTCTCTGTGCAATAAATTGATTTGAAGTATCCGGTGGTTCATATTTAATATAGATATTTTACTCCATCTACATCACGCAAGACTTGAATGATGTCGTTATGTTTTACAGCTATACTTACTGGATTAAACTGTGATTCTCAGAAGCATCATCCTTACTACCACTGAACAATACGGTACCGTAAGGAATGTGGCTATGTAGAACACCATTGTAGACCAACAAATCGTCCACTAATATCTGTAGATTAAAATTTTCTCATTGCATTATAGATTTTGTATCCAGATAATAGAAAATTCTCTCAAATAAAGACATCTGCTCAATTTACTCACAGCAAATTCTTTAACTCCGCGCTGTGGAGTCTTTTTATAGTTCCACATTTTAATAGCAGATACCATAACCGGAGAGTCAAAGATAATGTAAATTCTGTTGGTCTAAAGAAGAAAATATTCACTGATCTATACATCTTACATTGAATATATTTTATATTAAAACTGGTAACTGGTAGAGGTAGTCAACATTCTTTAAGGGGATAAAATACCACGTTGTGTGTTACCATTTGAGCGAAAAGTAATAAAAAGCATTTACCTGATTTGGTAAAATTGGAGCCAGCCACATGTGATGACCATCTGTAGTATCGTTTACACCATCTACTAATTTGTCAGGAGTGCGAACATCGTTGTCTACTCCCTCGATTATGTTCACACTTTCTGGGTAGGCTGTGATATCTAAAAAACAATAAGTGTGAAGTAAGAACAGGCATATAAATTTCACAAGATAACAATAACTACATGATCAAACATAAGTTTGCATCCGTGTAAAACTCACTGTCTTTCGTTAATTTAATCATGCATCCACTAGAATCATACATTTCGATACCGGTCAGGCCAACGTAATAAGAATCACCCCAAGTTGAAAAGATGATCACTTGATAGACGAATCCTTGCGGCATCATCGGAGCTTCGTAGTCGGCATTGTCACACATGTGATTAGCTGGTAGAGTTTGATGAAAAATTATGAAATGAGGCGAATGTTTCTTCAAATTATGTAATTAAATTCTTACTTTTGAGAAACGCATCAATTGACGTAATCCGATGTTTCAATGGCTCTGATATCGCAGACTGATTAGCAAAATTAATTTCTTGCAGAAAATCGTAGTGACAACTACCCGGTGCTCTTCTTAACATAAAACCATCACAATCGTTACACACCGATTTCCCATCCAATTTAATAAGCATTTGCCTCACCTGAATATGAATAAATTACCGTATGTTTTATCACGTTAAGATTCATGACTATTGTTCAATGTTTTATAACGTCACGTAAATTATTCAGATAACTTTGTACAGCTATGAAAAAACAACAATAGTATAACACATTACAAAAACGTTATGAATCATGAGATAAGTTCCTTGCGCAAAAACAGGACGTAAACAACTGACCCCGCAATACGAAAGGTCCAAGGAGGCATTGTAGTTCCAAATTCTTATTCCAGTAAAAAATATCTCTGTTTGAAAAGTAATCGTTAAAGTCGGGTTATCCCCTTGTAAAAAATAAGTGGCCCACATGTGGCTAGGTTCTGTAGTCAAATTATTTCCATCTATCAATCGATTGAGATGCTTGCATCCAACGTTACAGGATAACGAGGCCTGTGTTAAAGGAATTGTGGAATCTTGATCACCTATCAACTCTATTCCAGTCAGCCCTGTGAATTGCAGAAAAATTAATTAGTGGAAGTAAAAAAAAAAATGCTCATAAAATGAGAAAAAAAAAAACAATTATAGGGTCAGATTAGAGCTTACCGATGAGACCGGAATGTCCCCAATTGGAAAGAAGAACTAATTCGACCTCTTTGCAAATGTACGAAAATATATTACTGCTGTAGTTAGACGAGTTTGATTGATTAGAGCTGGCACAAGTCAGCGGACGTCCTTCCTGTTCATTAGGAGATGAAGTTTTTATGTTCATGCATAAAGTAATATAGTGACTGTTAATCAAATTTTCCTACTAACGCCTGTATCCGTTGTTATTGGTCGATCCGTTTCCTTTGTCGGTGATTCTATTTCACCCGCGCCGAAAGAATACGTCGCATCGTGTTTCGATATCAGCTCCAAAATGTTTCCTTCCGTTGTGAAGAGGATCGTCTAAAATTGAATGACGATCGTGAATATCGACTATGTTGGAAAGATTTACACGACAATATACGATCACTTACATCTCCAAACGAATTAATGTTGCCAAATACACCTCCGGATGCCCTGGCAATTTCACCGTCAAATATAACAACATCGTCAAGTGTAATTTTAACATCTCTAACTCCTCTGTAAGAATGAATTCTGGATTTGTTGTAGTTCTGGGAAGAAAATAAGTCAGCGCAGTGACAATAACTCCTCGTTTTCAGCTCAATCGAAACGATATGAAAAACAATGAAAAACAATCGTACCATTACATTGAAATCTTACCCAAATTCTGATCATTGCAACATTTACCGCTGCCTCAAACGTCATGTGAATGTAGTGATGGCTTCCGCTTGTGTACGGAGCAAGCCACAAGTTGTAGTCGTCTGTAGTTTGATTTATTCCGTTAATTAAATTGCCAACAACACGTGGATCGTTGTTGTACTCCGGTAACACGTTTATATCCGTAGGGTCAGCCCATATCTGAAAATGTAAAGAGATCATCTACACTTCTCAATACAAAATAGAAATAAAATAGCGACATAATTTGGAGTAGGCGAGGGCAAGTTTTTTTTCCAAGGATGATTTTGGATGCAGATATACTGAGAATTTCACCTTGCTTATGCATACGGGTTCACCTATGTCAGAAAATATCTCAATTCCGTTGAGCCCTACGTAGTGTTTGTCACCCCACGTTGTTAAAATATCTATGACAAGCGTTGTTCCACGTGGCAGTTCAGGTATTATGAAATCATAAGCAATAGAGTTTTCTGAAATCAAATTACGAGGTACTGTAGCTATTACACAACTGTTCAAGCATCCTTTTACCTACCAAAATTGAAGCAACATTTTCTCTATTATGTATAAGGCAAGTCAAAGCTTAAATTAAGATTCTTGCGTTACATGGATTTGTATGGCAGCGTTATATTTAATACACGTAATTCTTCTGCTCCTTGGTGAAAATATTTCACCGAAAGTGATCAATGTTCAAATACCTTGTAAAATTTCTCAGGTGATAAAATTTCGTAGAAGAATTTTCACAGGGATAGATTAAAAACTGAATAGCATAATTGTAATTGGTAGCTAAATCAAAATGCGATACTAATTGTTTTGAAGGTAAATTTATTGTACATCATGCTTGAAACAAACAGTCTGATGCGACGCATCGGACAATTTTATACGATGAGCATTACCTACCTTTTGGTGGATATCGCTCGTAGTGATACAAGGGTCGCCTACAATTGGACAAGAGTGAGTTTGGACTACTTTCTGCTTGATTTAAATCTGTTTGCACACTTTTTTTAACAACCTCGGTGAGAGCTGGTTTCCCAGAAGCTTGTAGATTCAATTTTGCAACTTTATCTGTTATCGGTAATTTACTGACATTTTTCTGCTGTGAAATAGACGCAGGTGCGGAAACTGTCGTTTCAATTCTTAGTCTATTTCCGTTTATCATTTTTTCATCGCTCCTAACAGGGTCGCTGCTTTCTACTCGAACATCTCCTCTCGACGCAACTCCGGCTAAATAATCTTGCTTCCTTCTCACTACTCCTGTGCAAATTGAAACATCGTCATGAAAATAAATTTTTCTCATCCCATTAATGCAATTCTCACATTTTAAATAATGATTTTGAGGAAGGTGAAAAACAAACTTCAACTGTAATAACTAACGAATACTCACCGATGGGTAAATTCAAACCAGTTTCCTCTTCCAATAAATCAGTACTCGTACGTCTGTAGGGTGGTATGTGAATTCTCGAAGGTTTTCCGGTGATTTGCTGCTGCTGTCGGGTCATTCTTCTAGTTTTCTTTATCTGAACGTCAATGGCCGAATGATTAGCCGCGAGTCTCTCGAATGGTTTTCTGTCTAGCACGCTACGATCTAACCGCTGTTCGGTTTCCGCAGATGGTTTCGACTCTAAAGGGGAATGTAAGCGTTCCCAACTTTTTACTCCACTCTTAGAATCCGTAGTTTTCTCGACATCTTTTTTTTCCAGGTACTTATCCAACATTGCGAACTTGTTTTCATTCGACTCCGGTAAACTGAAGGCTGAGAGTGCCGAGTAGGCTCGTAAAAATTCATGTTCATCTTTCGGCGTATTTGGAAGCGAAGCGGTCGTCGATGATTGTAAGATAATACAGCCGCCAACTCCGTCGGGAGTTTCAACTGTAAATGGTAGTTGACGCGACTCTTCGTTTGTTCTGAATAACAGTGTGGAATGCATTGTAATTTTTAATGAAAAAAATAAAAACTACCCACTGTTTAATTGCAGTATTTTTTAACGCAGTAATTAGTTTCAGATTCATTTACCGATATAGAAATAATCATAAGTACCTGTTGCTTTTTTCTGTAACACCGGTAATCATCGAAGAAACAGCTGGACTGATCGACGATTCGTCTGATGCAAATGGCTTGCACGAAAGAAAATTCACTCTTTCTTCTGGCGTCTTTAGTTTCTTCACACTCCTAAAAATGGAACAAAATCTTTGTAATTAACGTTAGTAAAAAATGTGCACAAATTGGGAAATGCGTATACAGCAGATAATCAAGTCAACAGTTTGATACAGATTGAATCAAAACCGTGAGGTGGTAAATAGAGGTGAGAGAAATAATTAATGAAAATTATTATAATAACTGAACATACTCAGTCATTTCTACAAGCCATGGAGGCAACTTGTTGAAAATTCTATTTGAATCGGAAATCGAGGTATCGTCACTGGTTACTTTCTCCATTGTTTATTGTAATTGAAGATCAATTTATTTATTTATTTATTTATTCAGACGTGTGAGGTAATTTTCACATCAGATTTTAAAAGCATTATTTACTTTTATTTTAATCGCGTAACTATTATTACAGGTAAATTTTAAGACGGAATAAGATTATAGAAATAAACGTTGTAGCGGATTTCTTTGAATATAAAATCTAATAGATGTACGAAAATAGTGTGTAAAAAATGGCACATTTTTTTTCATTTCTTTAAACGTATATCGAGCTTTCGACTAACACGGCCATGCTTGTGAGATAGGTGCATTCCTTGGCCTCTAGAAATGTAATAGTGACAGGTGTGTTTACATCGAGAAGCAAATCCGTTGCCAGGTTACCGTGCGGTCATTAATGAAGAATTTGAAATGGAGAAGTGTTAAGTCATATGCCACTATTACACATCTATGCACGCTAAGGTGATCATTAACAGGGTTTTTTTTTGAATTTGTACTCTCCCAGGAGCTTAAACGTTTTTAAATTGAAAAAAAAAATTAAAAAAATCTGAAAATTTGAGCTCTCTACATCCAATTCATTAATCAACACACGAACGCTTTCATTTACGAATTTTATGCATCAGAGCTTTTTTGTAGAGCGTTAAATTTTCTACCAAAATATGAATTTATCATTATTTTCGGTAAATTAGTCAGCGACTTATAAAATTTCAAAGGGTCAAAAAAAATAAATTTTCTCATGTTATTTTCATAAAATACTTTGATCACAAACTGGAATATCTTAGAGTTTATGTAGAGAACTCAAATTTTCAGTGAATTTTTTTTTTTTTTTACTAATTTGAAAGCGTTTAAGCCCTTGGAAGCATACAAATTCAAAAACAACCCTGTTAAGGACCACCCTTATACACAGATATGTATACTAAGATTTGCGACAATAATGAAGACGAATAAATAATTACATTATCATTTATTTACTTTCCCTGTAACTTGCACAAATTTGTTAATTTTTTTTCTTTCCCATGTTTGGTACAAATCATAACACATTTGTGTATCTGCATGAATACATTCGTGTGGATTGTTACGTGTGTCCAAAAAAACGTCCGCAAATCGAATATGAAATTCCGAAAGAATTGAACGTACTTTGCCAATTGCGATATTAATATTGATTGATATTTCAACATCAATTCGATCATTTTGAATTACATTCGTTAGAACGCCTGGCACTCGCAACTCAAAATTATCCTACTACATTTATTATGTTTCTGTGAAATGACTCATCGACTAGATCAAAAAAATTTACATACAATTGAAATGTTAAATGACTCTCATATCATCGATTTGCTATGTAATTCGAACCAAGATTTGTTAATTATAATTGAATGAACTCATGGGCGCATGGGTCAACGCAGTATACATATAGAATATGGAAATCAATACGATATAGGACATATGACTCAATTATAATTCATAATCCATCTATACCTACGAAGAGTATCCGATTACATATGCATATTGTGTGTCAAAAAAATTGGTTCTGGCATAGAATTAATCATATAGATTACGCATCGTTTACCATACGCTTGTGTTTCAAGCTCTCGGTTCATTACAAGCTTGAAGTTTTGCTGGTTATTTTATTTTCAATATGAGCATAATTTTGTCAGATATCAATTACTTAATCAATATGTTCCCCAATTTTCTATTTATGTTTAAAATTTATATTTATACTTATATATACCTATAAATATATGCATCGCAAGGATGTACGATGTAGAATAACCGAATTTCGTGTCTCACATGCGAATGAAAATTAAATATTACTTGAGATTCGCTTTCCGATTCGCTTTACTGAATTGTAACAATACAGCAGTACATCTGCAAAGCCAATCCGTATTTTTTGATATTCTTCTATTCGTGAACATTTTGATACAATACATAGCGAAGATTTTTCCCTGAAATAACTAAAAAAAATACGTGTCGCATATTATCGAGAATTATGTTTTTTCGAGTTAATTAAGTAGAAAATAAATTATATCTCTAAAGGTTTTTTTCTTTCTTGTTCAATTTTCCAACTAAAAAATAACGATTCTATAAAGGAATGGATGTCTGATTAATTTTTAAATGGATATAATATTAATTTAACAACTAATTTGTAGAATCAACATGTACTTAAGAAAATAAAATTATTTACAACCCTGCCAATGAACACAATGTGAAAATAATAATATACTTCATTTTAGTTTCCACCCCCTCCCTCCCCTCCCCCCCCCCTTTTTTTTTTAACCAATATGGGAAAATGTTACGATACAGAAAATCGCAACTTTTATTTAGTTGTCAGGAATTTTGAATCATATACTGGCCTGGCCAAACCAATGTAATTCACGTTTCCCGTTCTGAATTTGACTGTTGAAATTACAATAATAATGACATGGCTTGCAATACTAAACAAGAATACATACGTATAAGCATACGAATCTTGAATATGCCTCATAGGCTAAATATTGCACTAAAAGTTGGATAGTAATTATAAATGTATAATAATTAATTTAAAAATGTCAAATATATCCATTAAATGGATTAATTAGAGAATTCATCAGTTATTCTATTCTAAAATATTATGCTCGTCAAACTATTACGTATCATTAATTAACTATACTTGTTTGTAATTTTTTGGTATTTATAACATTGCTACAAGTATTTATATTCGGATGGAAGAATCAAAAAATCTATAATAACACCAGCTCACGCTATAAAGGACATCTGGTAATACGTTGAGAGTATATTAGTAAGGTTTGACCTATTCGACTCACATAACTATTATATGTAAATATATGCTTAATTGACGCAATTAAACTTCATAAGCTAGAATAAAAATAAAAGTATACAACAATGATATCTATTATTCTAAACTATATTTTAACTGGATTTTGAACAAATACTTTTGGCAAACAGAAGAAACAGCCTTTGTAATCGCGAAGTTCGAATAATTTTTATCAAAAAATAATTATTTCAAATATTGATATCTAACAAGTCAGTAGTATAAGTAATATAATAAACTCAAGATTACTATCATGTATACTACTGGATCCTTATTAAATATTTCTGCTTGGATGTGTATATTATTATGGAGGACAAATGTTTACTGCTAGATTGACGATGGTAAATATGTTTCGTATTATTGAGCAAAAGAAATAAAAAAGCATATAGAAGTGTGTTAACTAGACGAGCCAATAATAAATAAGAGTTTATCAGTGATATAGATTCAGTATCGTGTGAGCCTGAAGCTTTTGATAACATACTAAATAAATTTGAATTCAGCTACCTATATATATATATATATTTCTTTTTCACTAATGAGTGATGATTTTTCACGTATTTTTGTTAGAGAGTATAGAACGATTGCAAGTATGCGTATTTTATCGCAAAGAATCACATTTTCATTTCTACTAGTTACACTAGGATAACAAATTATTAGCTACTATTCTTTGAGAAATTTGCAATGATTCGATATACTGAAATATCCTAAAAATTTGGCAATTTATTATCAATCTATATGGATATCAAACTTCGATATCTAATTGAGAATTCTTCATCAACTTTTGTCGATTTAAGAAGGTATATACCCTGTGAGTATTGACGAAAACAATTCTACAATTATATAAAACATTTTACAGTGTGAAATTTCACCTGTAATATATGATATTTACGATCAAGTAATTTGTTTAAAGGCATTGGTCAACGGTCGGTTAGTTTTCGAATAAATTTTGAGGACTGTTTGAAACGATACGAATAGAAATATTGAGAACGCACAGTTCTCGGAATCTTGAAGCATAGTTTTTCACGGTTTAAGTGACACAAGCTTCTTTTAAATCAAAGTTGTAAGCACTATAATATATGATATTATCAAGGTTTGTATCCTCGAATATTAGAGAGCTATGTGGCAAGAAGATCAGGCTGTGCATTTTTAATATAATCCAACTATTGCGTTTTCGCTGACTAACAGATATGGTTTTACCGTATCCTGCATAGTTGATTTCTATCTATTATTTACAATTTATGTTCAAACTTAAAGCTCCAAGTGAGATTCCAAAGCACCAGAATGAGGTGAATCCATTGATACATTCAGATTCAAGTTCTCTGGACTGGGATAAAGGTAATTCAGTATTGCGTAGTAGTGGAACGCTGCCGCCGCAGCCACAAACAGATGCCATATAGCGTGCGCACATGGTATACGTCCGTCCGATTTGAAGAATACAACGCCTGCTACGTAAATCAGTCCGCCAACTTTGAGCTCTTTTATACCGCTGATTTCTGTCTGTAACAAAAGCATTGCATCGTAGTATAATTGTTTGATTTAAAAAATTTTAGTCCGAATTTGAGATTCGAAAACAGGGACAAATTAAAGTTTAATTTTTTCCACCAAATAACTTATAACACTTACAATATTGATGATCGCAATGCTGGGTCCGATGCCCATGATTAGATAAAAGATGGTCTCGAGCATTTTGAAACGCTCGTGAAAAACTTGTTGGTAAAGAATACCGAGCATGGCCATAATCCAAACAAGATAACGCATCGCTATCAATAATCCGTCGTCTGGAAAATCTTTAACCGTTAACCAAGGGAAATAGGTTGCCGCTATGAAGACGTATATCATTGCGCGGTCGCATCGATGGAGCGCATCCTTAAGTTGCCTGGAAATAATGGTAAAAATGGTGGAGTAAGCAAGGAAGAGTGGAATGCTCAAAATAACGCTTGTTACACAAGTAACGAACATCGGCGTTACCTGTTATGATTGCAGTAATGTACGCTATGAAAAAACGTAGAGATTGTGAAGACGAGAAGAAGCGCAGTTCCGTATACCAGAGCAGAGATGAGTTGCATTTGCGTCGAGGAGCGTTGGACAAGCATTACTCCAGCCAAAAGCGAAGGTATTACCCACATCCCATGAGTAATGACATTTGCTATGTGTTCAACCGAGGTTGGTTGATACGCCTCGTTGGTCGACGCTCTTGGATTCATCCATTTGACTCTGGAGCAAATTGTACAAATATAGATTTTGTTAGTTGCATGCGTAATGTCAGTGCAGAGAACCGTTATTTTTATAACGTTATTATAATGCATCAATTAATCGAGTAAAAAATAAAGATCAAACATGACTCGAATGTATTGTTAAAAATTATTCGATAAATCGATTATTTCGCATTTTTGTGAAACGGTGCATTTGAAACCAAAATTTTGTAAATTTCAGTATTTAGTCTTAATAACAGAAAAGTTTTTTGATAATTTATAATTTCATTCGAGGTATTTTTCAATTTCAGGTAAAAATATTAATTTACATTTTACTTAATATATCAAATATGTACTTGTTAAGTAAGACAATGATAAATGATACTTTAATCACATAAATTGCTATTGTATTGCGTCGTACATCAGAGTAAAAAACAAAAACCGATTATGAGGAAAAATAATCGATTATACTCGATTAATCGGGAAAAGGTTTAATCGAAAATCGATTATTTTTGGTCATTCGTGTACCTTGCATGCAATATGCAAGCACCCTCTTGATCTAGCGTATATGTCGTGCATATGAATGGCCTGATCATTTTTTCATCCCCATTTTCCCTCAGTCTTGCAGAATTTATGTTGAGCACAATGCACGTGTTACAATATCAAACATGCGCCAAGCTTGAAAAAGAAAAATCTTCCGATAAGCTAATAGTTCAAAGAGGCATTGTCGATTCAGTAGAAATGGTTCACACTGAACTATGACCTAAATATTTATTTGTTTTTTTTTCCAACTTTTTTCTTCTTCTCATACAATCAGTGAATTCAATAATACTCACTTTATAGTATATTTACGCTCCGCAATCCTTATTCGCTTGCATTTGCGTTTTATAACTACTTGTTAACGTTTGAAATTTATTAGTTTTTTTTTTCTCGCGACTCGTTGATGAAAAACTATTCGATTCGCTTATTCGTCTGAAATTTATTCGAGAATTACAGTGCAAAGATACATGTATATGTATATGAAATTGATTACTTTGACTACATCATTGATCTTTGTTAATAAATTACGTATGATTTGTAAAATTATCTTTTGATTTACTCATCAGTTTATTTGTTGCACAATTTTCTTTTTTATATTTGTACTGCAACGCATGGATGTTTACACTAAATTTGCAACAATTATTGCGTAATTACTTGTCAAGTTGGTTCTGATTTGTCATCAGATATTACTCAATGTAACACGATACATATTGAAGTTATCTGATCAGGCAGTCATATTATGACTTTCTAATGCAGAACTTTATACCTTATTAGTTGACAATAAAACGGTACTCACGTTACCTGTAATTGGAGTAAATTCATTGCCCCGAAGAGAAAACATGTGTGGTCAATAGCTGCCATGATATAAACGATGTGTCAATTGACATCCAATATTCCTTTTCAGCATATATATTTTATCTTGATTTAAATAAAACAACAACAGTAATACTAACAACGATGATAATGATAATCGAAATAATCACAGCAACAAAGATAATAATTGTAATAATGATAAAAACAGTAGAAACGGAAAATCATATGATCTTAGACGTATGAGGGAAATGATAAATGTCTAAAGTCTGTATAAATCAGGGCAAGAGGTCTGGAGGTATTTATATCAAGTTTCCTCTGCTAACCACTAAGATATTTTTCCTTGCGGTCGTTGACTTAATTGTCATTCAAGAATCTTGCTAGAGCTCGTTGACTAGCGCAAAAAGCTTTTGGAGACTTTTTTGTTGAACACAGTATCTTAAGATCGGGTCAAAGGACCAGATTAATTATCTGACAAAGATATGATCCAGAAATGCAATAATGTATTAGAATTTTTCAAGTATTTGGCATGTTTTACAACATAATTTGAATTATGTAGAAATCAATCACTACAGGGCTAAATAGCGCAAGTTCTGGTCGATTTGGAAATCTTCAAAAGTGTGTGCGACACGGTCTAATTCTATACTGAAGACTGTGGCTCTGGGATTACAAAACATTTCAATCATCGTTCATTTTCTCATACATCTTGTGCACTATGATGCACGTATCAGCTTACCGATGTTAAAATCAAGAAATATCGTACATTCGCAAGCGCATGCCTTAATGTACACATACACCCATGCTTTAGTGTTGTTATATATTCGTTAATAATTTTTACGAAAATTTACATATGTTTATAATACCAATCATTCAATAAATCAAACAAAACTTGTGTATTTCCATGATCCCGCTGATCATGCGTTTATTTACTTAACTAAATTTAATATGTATATTTATCAATGTATAAAAGCGAGGGGGAATTGTATATACATGACGTTATCTACTACACAGAATCTCTCCCTACTCACTAAAGTCATATACAAATTGGAATTATTATACATATGAAAGCTTCTGTTGAGTGAGATAAAACTTTCTGATCGAGGGCTCTTTGATAATATAATTATTTACAGATATTCACATACGCAAGAAACACACGTAAACTAAATTCTAAACGTATTTAAAAGCTGAAAAGCTACAAATGTTTTAACCACAGTAACTGAAACTTCCACACATAATGTCCTGTTGCTAAATTAATTTACGTGAATTGCATTACAATAATGGTAATAAAATCATGCGCCAAAGAAACCTATTTCATGCACTATCCCCCTAATTAGATTGACTGTGCAGGATATTACGGTACATGTATATTACCAAGTTACATAAATCTTACATAAACTACGAAAAGGAACTTAAATCTGATGAGTTTATTACACAAGCGAAGTCTTTGATCACAAATATCTATACATGATATACCAAACCTAATGCCAAACTGAAGTATAATAGACACTGAAATTAGTTTTTGTCACAAATCCCAAGGGCAAAAATTAATAGCAAACTTTTATAGTCACTATCAGAAAAAAGTTTTTTTTGTGCCCAGTATAAATATGGGATGGTATTTGAAAAGGCAATTTGCTCAAGGGTATAACTACTCGGATTTAAGTTAGAAATGTATATAAACATGAGGTTGAAGTAAGTGACGTAACGAAACATCAGAGAAAAGTTCATTATCGTGTAATTTTAAAATGGCTATCCAGAATTTGGTTTTTCAAGTTTTAAGTATGTATTTTTTATTACAGCTTACTAAATCTCAGACAATCCTAAAGTTGCGAATTAAAGATGTTTTCCAAGTATTCGTCGTTACATTAACATTACTAACTTCAACCTGATAAATAAATGAAGCATAGAAAATCTACTTTAAATACTGTATTATAATCCTCTGTACACATTCAGCAGGCAAGGAGTGACCTTCAATGATTTCAGTGGAAGACCTGAATCACTAGGTAGATTTGATTACATATTTGGGTAGGATCTGATCTTCAAAAGCTGTAAAATTAAAAAATAAAGACGAGAATTGTTGTCCAAGTACCCGGTGAAATATTCTAAAATTCTAACATGTATAGTTAAAATTACAAAACTGGTTAGTAATACCTCACTGTTAGCAAAGAAGGACAAAAACCTACAGGACACTTATTGTAATTCGTATAACATAGCGTATACAATTTCCTTGTCAATCTACCATACAAAATTTACTATCCCCAATGTAAATTCGTGACGTAACGTCTTACTCTTTAATCCATTTTGACTGCAATAGATTGGCTACAGGGCCAGAGACCAGATGGTGAAGACGAAATCCATCCATGTTGAGATTCATTATAATTCAAATGGACACCAATGTTAAAGATGAAGTAATCCAAATCTCCTCGTTATGACATATTTAACGCTCCATCTCTCCGCCTCTTTCCCTCCGACATTTTTGCTTTATGTTTTATTAAGATACCGTCACTGCAGAAAAGGATTAAAAATAGTCAATAAATAGTGGAAGGATTAAGTAAATAATGAATGTAACAATAACTCATTAATAACATAAATTTCAAGCTTTTGGTTTTTCCCTGACTTGGTAAAGAAATAAAGAGTGATATTATCAATTTTGTATGTAGAAAAAAAAGTCGCGATGTATTCTTCACACATTACGTGCATGCATATAACATATACGTATACATATTAGCATGAAAAATCGTTATCGCGTTGTTGCCAAAATCAATGCGTGAAAATACGAGGTGGAAGTTAATAATTTTATGATAACGAAAAATTGGGTGAGAAATCACTGTTTTCTTAATTTTCCAATAACCTTGAAGGAACTAAGATTTCGAGATATGAGGGTGTTTTGTTTTGTTACGGTTTACAGAATTTCAGACAATTCCAAAATAGCGAAATAATAGTTTTTCCTCAGCATGAATCGTTACGAAACGAAACATTCCTAACTTCAGTATGGTGTGAAAATGGAAACATCCGTTCGATTTTTCATTGTTGAATAATAGAAATAGATTGTGTGCAAACTATGCAAGACGAACGTTTTATGTTGAAAGTATAGGTGTGAGCCGCTGTTGGCACAGCTGGACGTCTACCGTTTGCGAGGAAAGTGAATATACTCGACGCGATTAAATTTTCTTTCCTACAATTTACTTTCCACTCGTTGAAAAGCAGGACAAATCGTGTATTCATTTATAATTTAATCCATTATCGCATGTGTGCATACACATCCAGCCGCGCAGATCGCTGGTGGATCGAGATAAGCGTGATAATTATGAATTGCATGTCTATCTTATTCCATGATCTAATTATGTATGTACAAAATGAATGCGTGAATAAATGACATATCACGCGTACATACATATGTATGTACGTACAATAGATAAGGAGGAAATAACGTGTCCAATTAAAATATCTGCAGTGTACGGGGTTCATTTTTACCATTAAATTTAGCGACGGATGTCACACTAGCAGCCCCTTCCTTTCAGGACACTCAGCGGGGCTTTTGATACCCGCGACACGCACTCCACACCGCACGACTACGCGAGCACCTCTGAGCTTGCTCCGAGCGTCTCGGCTTTTGTCTCGAAGCCTCAACTCGCGGTTTATACTTACATGCTCTACAGTATGTCGCTCTCCCCTTCATTGCATCCTTCGCTTCGTTGACGTTCATGCCGATACGGGTCCGATAAATTGACGAACAATAACGTAATTGTAACTAACGATGCTGGAAGAGAAACTGGGAGAAAATGTCGAGGGGTGGAAAAAGGGAGAAAGAAAACGAATGAACCGTCATAACCGATCTAATAATCCGTGGTCTATCCTTGGTTTAGCCCTTGCCAGCTGATATTATTTTGCAGGTGCAAGCGGGGTGAAGCTTTGGCGTTATACTAATATGGGAAAAGAATTCTAACAATAGAAATTGGAACGCATTAATTTGTACGAAAACAAATGATGTCGGAATATATTTATACATTGATTCGATCACGAGATAGTTGTGATGTGCTTCCTCATATTGTGTATACATATACATACGTGCACACGTGTCTGATAACGATCGTACGCATGAATGTCAATGATTCGATATCGTGCGAAGATCATTTGTGACATATGTAGGTGTGCGCTACGTACAAACCAACTACACATACGTATCCATATGTATGAATTAATGTCCATCGCATGAAGTGGCAGTGTGTTGGCCAATAGACGGCATCGTTATATCTTACCTTACAAAATCTATTGAGGCGGGAAGGTTTGATTTTTCAATACAAAACAATCGAGTATAAAATCCGTGGATGATCCTGCAAACTATCAAAAAATTCTGCGAGTCTCATTTAAATCGAAAGGGATCAGTTTTTATGCAGGGTTTTCTGTGAAGTCAAGCAATAATCAGGTAGTTTTATTTCGAATTTGTAGAAACATAATCTCAACATCATTAACTGCCCTGGGAAAATAATTATTATGCAAATAAGTGGCAGATATGGATAGCATCAGGGTCAGGCTGCGGCACTGACAATAAAATATAATATTACTGCAACCGTCGCTGGCTGGCAAAAAGGATGGGATCTTTGCTGCATGGCTACAAGACATGCAGCTGGCTTTCCCGAGAGAGATAGCTCGGAGGCACTCGGTGGTGAAATACTGTCTCTCTTGCACCGGTACAGTCTTGAAAAAGCGTTTACATCGGACATCCGTGTCCTTTCGCACATGTTTCGCACGGGCTTTGTTTCGTTTAGACCTGGGGTGGCCAGCTGACGCAGTTGGTCCTGCCAGGCTACCCATTCCGGGGAAAAAGGTTGAAGGCCGACAAGCACCTACGTGACCGTCCCAGTCCCAAGGAACAATATAATCCCGAAATTTATGATTCACAAAGAAAATAGTTAAGTCCTAAGCCGAAAAATTCCTGTATCGAGGGAGTGCTTGCTATTGTGATTTCGTTCTGTTCGTGGAAGGTCTGGCGTTCGACCAGATTTCTCGAAGCAATCGGCCGGGGCTCAGAGGGCCCCTGGAATTTGGCGGACCGAAAGGGACCGCGAAAAATTACTGCCCACCCCTGGCTTAGACGCTCCCACGCATGCGCAGTAGTTGATAGAAGGAGACGACACTTTCATACCTATTATATAGAGATCAGTGTTCATAACACGCTATCTCTCTCTCCTGAAGCCCAGTCCCCCACCACGGCAGTGATCGTTCTAGTATTACTATATATATTCTTCATGGTCTCTGTTGCGCGCGCAGGCCAGCGGAAGACAATGAAAGAGAGAACGCGGTAAGACGAGGAGAAGCGAGATAGCAGCTAAGGGAACGACGGAACGCCATCTGATGTTTCAATTTCGTCGTTCCATGGTCAGCGAAGAATGTCAGCTGTTTCAGGTTCAATATGGATACGGAATAACAGTCCGACCAAGCGAGCGTACGTGTTTGGAGGGTAATTCTTCCAAGGTCGTATAATCCAACGAAAGTTATATCTAAAAGGCAGTCGTCTGATTTATGCAAAATCTAGCGCGCAACGTTGATGTGTTGACACAGGGATTTAAATACGGAATATCTGGACTCATGAACCTTGCAAGTCAAACCTCGGATCCTCAGAGTGGTGTTTTCTTTGTTAATTTCAATCAAGATTGCACGTAAGTAAACAACTCGTAAATGCTAATGACCAACCTATTACGTATTATTTTATACCATATTCGTCACAGTCCCACGTCATCGTATCCACCTTCTTTAAGAATTACGAAATGCCTTCGAAAATCATTAACATCCAAATTTCGCCTTCGCTGGACCACAAACAGCGCGTAAACAGAACGCGTACGCGCGTATAGATATATGTATATCTATTGTGTATTTTTTCTTTATCATTTTCATTTTTCCTCGCAATATTATTATTAGATCACAATACGCACACTGGGGGAAAAAGGTGATAATTCATCACGACTTCTGTTATATTTTTATTAGTTTATTTTTGTTTTGTAATTTGCGAGACGAAAATAATCGTTCTATACGTCATGAAGAATTATCTTCCTGATTTGCAAAGTACAATCATCGTTCAACAGTGCTTAAAACCGTAATTCGTGAAACACGATGATGCAACAGTTTAGTGCAAAAACACGAAATATGCTTAGTGGTATGCACATACACAAAGCTCGAGGCTATCTGTTTATCCTTTCTAATTTTTTCATTTCATCTATATTTTTTTTTCGATCTATTTATTATTGTCTGTTTTCATTGCTGTGCATCTAAATTTCTTTCCCATGCATAACTAATCTGCATTTTTATCTATTGTCATAAGAATAATTAAAGAAATGCAATGTCTGTTCATTCGTTATTGCTGAAGCTGCAGCCACAAATCTTGCGAAATACCATCGACCAATGGCATGACAGACTCAGAATACTAATGATCCTTTGTGTACTTTACCTCAGAGCTTTGAACATATGTCGAATACAGTGATGAACTTCTTGCACTGTTTAGTTATTTGTTACTTACAATTATTATGACAGTTGATACAATTTTTCAACTTCATTACGTATCAAATTAAACACTTGACAAACACATTTTATTGTATATTAGTTTTTCTAGTTATGACCTTGTAATGGTCGTAAATTTTGATAAAATAATTGATAAATTAAATTCAAAATAAAACAAAAGTAAATATTTTGTAGCCTTAATTTTTATATTGTCAGATACAAACAATATGCCAATCTTCAGTACGAATTCCATCAACCTATTATTAGTACTTCGATAAATGGAAACAAAAAGTTGTTCATGTATTCTTTTCAAGTTATATACAAGTAAATTAAATTGTTTTATCAATTTATTAGATCCCTCGCAGTTGGCACGAAGTCTGGCCACAAAATCTTCTCGCTCAACTCTGTTGATCACCTGGAAAAAATTTATGAAAATGGTAAGTAACACCTTTTTTTCAATCAAAGGTTGTTGAAGTAACTAAATTTTATTCAGTTGAAACTGTTCGGTAATTCTGTACAGATTCTGAAGACATATGCATTGTCGAGCGGCTGTTCAGCAGCAGTCTTGTGGCAGTGGTCAGCCTCTCCTCCCCCCGTAAGCTGAAAGTATGCCATTTTCGTAAAGGGACTGAAATCTGCAACTACAGTTATTCCAATACCATTTTGGCTGTGAAATTGAATAGAGCGGTTAGTAAATTTTATCCAAAGTAACGGTAAATATCTGGGGTAACTCTGTTATGTAATCTTATTATTATGTTTCTAGAATTTCTTTTATATCTGAAATTTCTAATACTGGAAAAAAAGAAATCTAAATTCTGCGTCTTTGAGAATAGTAAATTTTGCAACAAGGAGGGGAAAATGGTCTATTTCTAGTAATTGCCCTTCCCTGTTGCACAACATGTTTTTTTCAACTAGTGCATGTATAGGTCCTTTTTTCTGCATGTAGGATACAATAAAATATTTATTTTATATTTGATTTGACTTATATGAATTAATCATAATAATAATGATTGATACACAAAATCATTCAGTTTTATTAGATTGCTGATTACCTCCCTTGGTAGATAATGGATCTTACTTCTCTTAGGGATATATCGAACTCATTACCTCTTTACGAAGATAATGAGGTAATGAACTCATTACATTTCTAAGAAGATAATTAGGTAATCGACTCATTACCTCCCTAGGGAGGTAATATCCATTAAGAGGTTTAAGATTAGGATTAAGATTACGATTAGGAGGAGGAAAATCCGTTACTCACTATCTCCTTGAGGAGGTAATATCCATTAAGAGGTTTAAGATTAGGATTAAGATTATGATTAGGAGGAGGAAAATCGATTAAGAGGTTTAAGATTAGGATTAAGATTACGATTAGGAGGAGGAAAATCCGTTACTCACTATCTCCCTGAGAAAATGATACGAAAGTGAAGCCCGCACTCGAAATGAGCATCCGTCCACATTACATGTGAGAAGAAAGGCCTATTTCATACATGTGTTAAAAATAGTACTTTATGCAACAATTGACGAAAACTGGTTTCGTCACTGATTGCATACAATATTTTTTATCATAAATGCATCGAAAATGATTTTACTGTGCTCTATACAACAAAATGCATGTGCGTTATGCTCTATATGATTCAAACTACGCAACAGCGCTGCAAACGGCCATTTTAGGCACATGTTACAGGTATCTAAAATCGCGTTTTGGACGCATGTGTGATAAAAAATATTTTTTATGGATACTTTTTATTTTCTTGTTAATTACTATGTACCTGTAGAAAAATTATCAGAATCCCTTTTTTGCATACAGAGACTGGTGGTATGTCTCGAGGAATCACTCTACATTCACAATATCAGGGATATGAAGGTGCTTCATACAATCCGTGACACACCTCCGAATCTCGCGGGACTCTGTACGCTCTCCATAAACAGCGACAGTTGTTACCTCGCCTATCCTGGCTCAAACACAATAGGAGAAGTACAGATATTCGATGCCATCAACCTTGTCAGTGGAATTTTTAAATCTTATTCACGTATGCCTGCTGCTCATGTTGCACACGTTCTGTAATTGCATTAAATTACTTTTCCAGCAAGCCAAGACAATGATACCAGCACATGACAGCCCTTTGGCAGCTCTTGCCTTTAATCCATCAGGAAATAAAGTAGCGACGGCTTCAGAAAAAGGAACTGTTATCAGAGTTTTCCATGTAAGCAATTCACAGCTTTCATTTTTCAGTAATTTTTTGTTCCTACTTGCAGTCTCATTTCTCTTGTTTATCGATTTTTAAGGTACACGATGGTGCTAAATTATTCGAATTTCGACGAGGTGTTAAGAGATGCGTATCTATCAGCAGCCTTGCATTTAGTATGGACTCTCTGTTTCTTTGCTGTTCGAGTAACACTGAAACTGTGCACGTTTTCAAACTTGAAGAACCAAAAGAAGCGTAAGTATTAATTTGCCTCTTTACATTAACATCGTCGTTTCACTTTTCTTATGTCACAGTATTCGTTTAAAGACTTGTGCAAAGATTTGTCGATTTAATGTCTGTACATTACCATTTTATTCAAACCAATTAATCTCTCCTTTCCACTGAATTTTCTAACTTGGGTGTAAAATCATTATTACTGCAATTTTCACCTGTTGGAAATCTAGACCAGCTTCAGAGGAAGTTCAAAGTTGGATGGGCTTTTTCACAAAAGCAGTATCAGCATCAGCGAATTATTTGCCATCTCAGGTAACTGATGTTTTCAATCAGGGACGTGCTTTTGCCAGCGTACATCTACCTTTCCAGGGACTGAGAAATGTTTGTGCCATCACTACGTAAGTTCTAACGTTAATGACTCTGATGGAACTTATCGCATTTCTACAATATGAAATGTGTTCATCAGGTTCTCCCAGTTTTCTATCTACGTAGAATTTTTCAGAACGATGTATCATCTGCAAATTGCGAGAAAATTAATGGAATTAACATATATCTATAGAATAATAACAAAAAATATATTCGTACTTTTGCAAATAGGATACAGAAAGTGTTGAGGCTATTAGTGGCCAGTGCAGATGGATATCTCTACGTTTATAATCTTGATATGGTAGAAGGGGGAGATTGCACTCTGCTGAAACAGCACAGGTAAGTTGTACTTGTATTCATTTAACATTGTTTTTCCGTTACCTCGTATCTAGGATTTCTGTTCATTTGATTTCCTTTGTCGGAAGTCAAAATTTAAAGCATGAAGGTAAAATCCGAAAAATTATAAACTAGAAAAAAATGAAAGTAAGGGATGGCAAGAAAAAAATAAGTCGTTTGTAAAAGTACAACGCTCAATTTTACATCTATGAAATGCTTTCAATTTTGCGCAGGCTGGACGGCAAGCCGGATGAAATAGATGGTCCAACCGTATCTACAACAGCATCAGCAACTGTAGAAACACCTGCGGCAGCTCAAACAGTACAAAACACAGGTATTTTTTACTACATGTAATCTGAATTTCATGCTTCACAGCTCGAGCTGCATGATATAGTGTTAAGTCCTACTTCCTCAAATTATTTTACATTCAAAAGTTACTTGTACTGCCAACAGTAAAAACTGGCATATAGTAAAATGCTTGAATCACGTAAAGTTCGATGACTGATTAGGTGTGTACATACAAGATAACATGTGTCATCAATTTTAATATTGTGGCATTTCTGGAAACCAGGTCAACGCAAGGTCTGAGAATTCAATAACAAACGTGTCTAAAACTAATTGTCGTACCGAAAAAGTGTTATTCCTTTGAATTAGATACGATACAATTGCAGCACATCCTACTTTGTTGACAATTGATTTAAATGCTGCAAATTGAAGGAATCAAATACCTTATCAGTCATTTTATGTTATTTGCTGTACCTACAGCGTAACAATGAAAATGTCTGATTTGCAATCAGTCAAGAATTCAACGTGAGAGAAGCGCAAACAGATTAGGTAAATCGAACCTCTTCTGTTATTTTTTTGCCATACAATATATACGAAATATACACAACTTGGAGAAGTAACGTGTTTCTTTCTGTTTTTCTTTTCATTTTTTTTTTTAAATTCTTTTATGCATGACTGTTTTATGGTTCAAAATATTTTCTAACTTATCGTTTGATGTTCATCATTATTGTTTACTTCTTTATTTAGTGAGATTTATGAGTTGAATTTTTTCTTTTCGTTATCTAATACCGAATCGAATTAATATTCATCATACACAGATACTTGACTCAACACAATGTTCTGAAGTTGAAAAATTGTGATTTTATGTGTCAGAGTTTGAAAGGTACGTTTTCTGTTGAATTTATTAGGCCGTCGATATTGTTCCTGAGTAAAAACACCTACATCAATATTAAAAACAGCAGCCCTTTATTAGTAATGAATTCGGACGTGTTATCACTGTTATGAAACTGATTTGATATTTGCACCACATAACTTTAAGGTCAAGTGTGATGGATGGAGAGAGAAGAAGCAATATCCTATCCCACTTATTCTCCAATTAGTTAGAAATCCAGCCAAGTAGTTTGACGCTTCTTTGTCACCATTTTCTCGCTATTTTATTTTTATGAACCATCTAGTTATTTCAAGTGCACCATTGATTTTCTCACAAAGGTATAACGACACGAAGAAAAATATTTGTCGTTATTGTATTCAGTGGTCTGATAATCATTTGACCAATTTTTTTAAATTCTAGCTGCCTCTAGGAAATGCTTGCCAATTCAATTGATATATTTTAATTTTCCTTCATAATTTAAGCTGTAAAATTTACGAATCCTCAAGTCTTTTGCGTACTAATTTATCATCCATCAATTGTATACCTGGTAAAGTTGATTTCACAGATGAGCAATTTCAGTGTTTTATCACCAACATTTTACTGAAGAGAAAAAACTAGGAGAATCATTAGAACGTGCATAAATTTCTTCCGTTTACGGATAGTCAGTTATTATTTAGTTTATAGTAATGATTTATTTAGTGACAAAAAACCGTAATAAAACTGTGATGTAAGTTTTTCGATATACATAACTTGAGAACGTTTCACATTTTCTTCAGTGAATTGCTCATAATATTAAGATTAGGTAATTGAATCTAACAGTTGTGTATGTCTGTAGTATCCTAATGGTGACTATTTTTCCATTCTGTCCACTGATGATCATTAGTTTTTGGTATCTTTGAACACCTGAACAAAAATTAATCTAGTATAGGTGAAGATATTTTGAACCGTACATTGGCGTAGTCGAGCATGTTGTTATTATTTCACTGGTATAAAGATATACGTACAGCGAACATAGAATACAACAGAATTAGAATTTGAAAATTGGTAGATTTGAGAAATTTTTATGTTCACATATTTATTCTTAGTATGGATTTTGTTGCTTCCTCCAACGATGATCAAAAAGCTACTAATCGATAACCTTCTATATTGCGAATAATCTTTTAGCGATTGAGAAATGTTAAATTCTACAGCCTTCTAGCCCCCTTACGAGACAGACGATCTCTTGGGGGATAGAGAACTTCAGTTTACCACACTTGATGTATATATACATATATATTTTTTTTCTTTTTATTATCTACGGAAGGCTGCATAAATAGCTACGCGGGTGCATTGCGCGGCCGCTCGCCAGACGCCATGTCAGGTACTGGTATGTCCTCTTTCTCCCCCACTTCTCACTTTCTTATTACATTATAATATGGTTATCAATATTATCATTCATACCACCTCGTGTCCTCTCTCTTCGTCTCACTGTACATTCATACTTCGATATGCTTACCTTGGCCAAGTGCTCATCGACCCCATAGCCGTGACACATATTTGAATATCGTCCGACGAATACTAAACTGAGAAAGCTGAAATTTCACGATTAGTTAAGTTCTGAACAATATTTTTGCAACAGTAACACTAAATAACGATGTATTAAGAATTACACCTGTACTTGAGAAATATAGCATGTAGTTTCAATTTGATATTGCAAATATTAGGAGATAAAAAAAAAACTATCCTTAATTATTAGGCTACAATAAACTATTAGCTGCTTGTATTTTTGCGTTAAATGTTATAGATTTTTTAACGGTATATTATATGTACAATATCGCTTAATGCTGTGCTTTGAAACAGAAATGAGAAAATGTAGTAAAAGAAAATGAAACCACCTGTAGAAAGTATAAACTCTGAGTAAATAACTGGTCTAGGAGAATATTAAGATTTTTTGTGTCCCTGTATGCTTTTCTTTGATTGAGGATGCAGTGGAGTAATCACGAATTCTATCAAGTATCTCAGTATTATTATAATTATTATTATTGTTATTATTATTATTACTATTATTTCTTTCCTACCCATGAATTGTTCAATTTCTCTTGCACTTTTTCTTTTCTTTCAATTGCTAACGCATAATCGAAATCGAATTAAAAATGCACTACACTGTCGGTTTGAAAGCTTTGAACAATTTTCGGATTGTTGTTACTTCTGATTAAATTATTATTAATGTCAGTTCCAGTTTTTTTTTTTTTTTTTGCATGGAATTACGTAATTACATTCAATGATATTCTGACGAAGTGTGGACCAGCAAATACTTCACAACATTTCTCCAGCCAATTCAAACGAATCAATCCCATATCGAGATACAAACCACTCGCATATAATACAACATGTAACAACATTTTACACCAGATAACAAAACATCATATACGTTCATACGATAACAGTAAGAAACAAAAAAATTTTCGAAAAAGGCAGTAACACCTATAGATGTCTTGTCATTCATTAGAGACACTCTATAGTTTAAAATGTAAAAGATATAGATTTTTGTATAAGTAAATATTAATTACAGCTAATTTATGTTCACTCTAAAGGTATTTATATTTTATCTGATCATTATATACATTGTATCATTACTCCGAGTATTTGTTGATATCTTGTTTTTTTTTTACATCAAAAGATAAAATTTTTATATCATGTCATCTTGATTTATTATTTTCATATATTCTCTCCCTTTCACATTAAAATACATTAACCGCATACGATTATCCGAATATTTTTGCGATAGATATATCTGATGAAAATTTGAGGAAAAATTCTCATTCGATTATTAAGAATAACAATAAAACAACCAAAGTGAAAAACTGATAATAAAAATTTTGCACGATTGCATGATTGGTTATTTAGTTAATTTATGTACTTGTATATTTTTCTGCATCGTATCTAATGTATGTGAATGATAAAGGGGAGAGAGACCTCGTTTCACAACATGGGATCAATTTTTCCATCAATGTGCGCTATTAATTTTTCGAAAAAATATCATTTCCTGGATTTTCATACACCCTGATTTATGCAAAACAATAAAAAAAATTATCTGTTTTCATCGATTGTACTGGATACATGAACTGTGACAATTGTATTATTGAATTCTGCAAAACCGTCTACACGTTTATTAAAAAGTTCTAAAACTGTTGCAACTAATTTATTTATTTATTTTTTTTTGTCCATCCATGCAGCCAATACATTTGTTCCACGTGGTACTTGACATGCTTTCGATTGTACTACATCATTATATAACACATATGTACAAAATGCCTCCATAATTATTGACAAAATTATTGTCTGTTCCAATATTTTTGTCTTTAAACCTACTCACATGCACATGTTATATGATCACACCGTCACGCACAATTTAATCCACATGTCGCAAATATCTGAAGCTTGGATCATGAAAAAAGAATAAATAAATTAATAATAATCGTTTGTAGACTCAGAAAAGTTTCACGAGATGGTAGCTGCTACGGAAAGTCCACCCAAGGGCGGTTTTCGTTTGGATGACGACACCGAGTTTCCACCGGTCACACAAAGGACTGATTGAAAACTATCTTTGACATATCTTTAAGGGATTTTGTAATGATAAAATAATTCAACACGTGGAACATGGATAAGTCTGTGTCGATACATACAGCTTTTTGAAAGTTTTCCAGGTTTTTCTTTGATTAAATTTGTCTAGCTACTTCATTAATAGAAGCCATGTTATTATTTTCTTCTGATACATTTTTGTAAATCAATATTACATCTCTAATTGTTTTCCATTGGAGAAAATTTAATGAACGATGAAATATTCTTGTGCAGTGGATTGTGTTAAACAAGAACAAGGTTTCGCTGTCTCTCGGTTACGGCTTATAAACGTATTTACAACTTTTTTTTTTTCATAAATTGAAGAATGGCTGAGTATATTGGCATAGATTTACTCTATTGAAAATAATAACGAAAATGAGGAAAAAAGAAACAATGAGCACAGTGGACCACATTCTCATATTTTAAAACCGCAGGCGAACGATAAAAGAGCCTTTTTAAACATACGTTGACATCTGTTGAAGCAAAAATACAAAGACAAAATTTATCAAAAATACATACCTTAAAAAAGTATAATTTAAATCATTATCAGTAATATGTAAAGAGAGATAAAGGTCAATAGATAGTAAAGGTCATAAAAAGAAATGTGTTTTTAAGGTGTATCAAAATTACTATCGGTTCCACATACATACAATTTTTCTCTCTCTCTCTAGTTTATTATATTTTAGTTTTTTTTTTTCGAAAACAAAAAAAAAAAATAAATAATGAATAAATCAATAAAAACGAAAAAAATCACAAATAAGAAATAAAAAATTGGTGCCAATCGTAGACCTACTTGGGGATATGAAGTCGATCAT
This sequence comes from Neodiprion fabricii, assembly GCF_021155785.1. Taxonomy (NCBI): domain Eukaryota; kingdom Metazoa; phylum Arthropoda; class Insecta; order Hymenoptera; family Diprionidae; genus Neodiprion; species Neodiprion fabricii. The sequence goes on along the minus strand of NC_060243.1, from coordinate 27,495,776 downwards.
ATTTTTCGATTATTAATTTTATTTTACATCATTACGTAGAAACACTGTGTTTACTGTGTGTAACTGTAATATCCGTATGTCACGAAATGACGGACCTATGCATCTCGATTTATTGTATCTAGTGGTTAATAGACGGGAGCATTCCGTGTGTCATTTGCCAGGCCAGTGTAATGGAAGATCTACGATAATTTGAGACAGTTTTATACTAATTTAAGTCTTGTTTGGTAATTTTAATTTTATAAAAATAATTACGATTAAATTAATTCAAAAAAGATACAATAAAAAGGAGTTTAAAAAAAAAAAAAGAAAAAACGAATAACGATTGTAAATACAAAAAAAAAGCTTACGTATTAATATTGTTATGTATAATTTCGTACCAATACATGTATGAACACGCTAGCAAATTGTAGCTAATTTTTATTTTTACTTGTTAAGATTACCTCATCTATAGGTACATAGGATATCATTATGTATCTTGTGGTTTTAATCAGAGAAATCTAGGCATATTTAATGTATTAGTTGAGTATTATAGTGATGATAATAATCGTGATGAACTATTTTTTATTTTTTTTTCTCATCCTGGATCATGGTATTTGGATCTACCATATTCAGTGCTGTTGTGAGGATGTGCATATTAATATTATCATTGTTCATATCTACTATAACGAATCACGTGTAATGTAATTATTTTTCACTGCGAATAAAATTTAAACGTTAAGTAAAACAATTTTTGAATAAAAATTATCTCAAACGCATCTCGTCAAGATATTTGTATGTGAAATACATGTAAGAATCCGAATGATGGACAGTTTTTTGTCTTCTTCTAATCGTTGTCGTTATTATAACATGATAATGAATGTGTTCATATGAGAATAAGATTAATAATAAGATGGGTAATATTCATAACAACAGCGTTAGTTCACCACCAACAATTCGCTACAGAATTGATTTATTTTTGTTTCTCTTCCAGAGGATCATACAACACATAACAGTCGACAAGACAATACGGATTGCTGAGAACTGGAACGAAATGTGGGATAATAATTTTTTCTCCGTTATAATTGGAAACAAGTGCATTTTTAAATAATTTTGTTTCATCCATTTTTTATTTTGCTTCCTCTAATTTTATGCAGCAGTACAAAAGGAACTCGCTTATTCAAAATTTCGTTATTTTATTACACCGTAACACGAAATTACTTCAAAAAACACTCACGGAGGAGGAGAAAAAGAATGAGAGAGAGAGCGAGATGGAAAACATATCAATGATAATACACTCTCAGTGTAATCTGTTTTAATCAATAATTATAATAATATAATGTAAAAGTTTTAAACATACTAGAACATGTGTAAGTATGTGTACAAGATGGAACATTTATGATCATATACCTATGAAAGTATCAATATACTTTTGTATCTTACGCTGCCAATTTTCCATAATTTTTTTATTTCACGTCTATGTTTCTTGATCAAACTATACTCGAGAAGCCGAAGTTATTGTGGACTTATGCCTATTCACAGAGTAGCAGGTAATTTCATCTTTCATGCAATTCATGTATGAATCACAAAGCTCGGTGAATTTTTAATCTCGAATAAAAGAATTTATTCGATTTTTTGTTTATTTGCCGATAAGCGGTACTTGCGCTATCAACAAAATATTGGTACAGAGATGTGTAAGAAATTATCTTTCATTTAAAAAACCAAGATGTTTCACTCGGGGTAACGAAAAAAAAAACTTAGGGATCTCCTTCCTCTCAGAGGCAAAAGGATTCTCGTGTAGAGTTCAGCCACATTGCAATGCAAAATCTACGCCAGTTACAATTGAACCCTGGTATTTCATTTTGGAAATGATTCATCTTATAACAAGAGTAGCAAATGTGGTGGTTGTACATGAAAAAAGGGTCTATCAATTATCGTTTACTTCGATTTTAAGTAGTCCGCCTGCTTATTTGTTTAATTGTAAGCCAGCATAAACGGCGAGTTATGGTATGATTTAGTACAATTTCCGAATAAAATAAAACTGCGAGTAAGAAATTTGCCAAAGTTTGATGAATGTGAGTGAAAACTTACAAATTCTCGTCTTCGTTGTTCTTTTTCGCAAATTTTTTAATACTCTTGACTATCGTCATAATTCGCACTTTTGTAAAAGATTTCGGATACTAGATACACCTGATGTAAAGTAGCATGGCGTAACATTATTCCTCCTTTCGTTACAAACTCTATCTGAGGAAGTTTTTGTATGTTTATTATTCAATTAAAATTCTGAGTTTCTTTCAATGTTTGTTCTTCTTTCTCTTTACCATGTAATACATAAAATCTTTCATAATGTATATTTCAATTACAATAAATCTTAACCTACTGATATACATTACATAAAATTTTATTCGCTTCAATTAATTTAGTTTTTTATTTGTTTTTTATTTTAACCATTCCAATCAAATTTTAATTAACTTAATCTTTTACTCAGGCTTTCCACCAACTATGGGAAAAAGATGTTACCTTGAGCTAATATGTGTGTATGTAATCGATGTATGCAAATATAGACCCTTTACACATGTACTCAACGAGAGATGAGATACGATTAAATGAAGACTTAGCTATATAGATCATCATCACCGTCATCTTGGAACGTGGGGTCTCCCTGCGTCGTGTCCTGCGTACCTCCTGTGCCGCTTTGCGGGAATCTAGGAGAAAAACAAAACCAAGTTAAGTGGTTATGAGAAAGTAATTTCTTCTATGAAACATAAGCTGTAGCAAATTGTTTGATGATTCGGTGTAAAATTTGTCATAGACACAAAAGATGTACAGAATATTCCATAATTATTGATTGTGTCAAGAAAAACACCTATGCGTTTAATATATCAATCTGATAACATCAATTTTGTAAGACACGAGTTACCTGATTTTCGGTTGGAAAAACTATGAGTTGAAGAAAATTAACGCAAGGGTAAAATTATTTGGTCAAATCTTTACACGAATAAACAGTTAAATAGAAAGATATACTATTGGGACCTTTGATAAATTGTTTAGGCAAAAATAAAACTCTTCAGCTATATAGCTTAAGTGGTCTTGCTCACCTGAAGTTCGTTCCGAATCCTCGAGATTGTTGAAGGGTCTGAGCGAACATTTCGTACTTACGAATGTCATTGTCAGATACTGAACGACGCGCAAACCTCATAGCTTCTTCAAAGTGAGCTCTGGTGATTTCAGGTACGGGATCATCCTCGTCCATCTGTGATGTGAGATATATTTTCTTACAAGAATGAAATAGATAAATGCAAGGGGAAACAGAAGCCTGTAACAATATTAACAATACTAACGTCCATGGAAACATTCGGGTTTGCAGCACGTTCTCGTTCGCGACGTATTTCTGACTCGATACATTGCCTAATCGCCAATTTGCAAGCCCTTTGACAAACCTCGGTAAGATCAGCACCGGAGAAACCGTGCGTTACCTTAGCTATGTAGGTCAGGTCGACATCCTAGTACAGAGAAACATGGATAAGAATTTGCAGGGCTATGGTCCACGCATAGTGCCCTCTTATCCTGTGATCGACGCACCTTGGCAACAGGGGACTTGCGTAGATTAGCTTTGAAGATTGCTTCTCGTGACTTTTCGTCCGGTAGAGGGATGTAGATCAACTGATCGAGACGACCTGGTCGTAAAATAGCTGGGTCAATGATGTCAGGCCTATTTGTTGCTCCGATGATGAATACATTTTTCTTGGCACCCATTCCGTCCATTTCAGTAAGTATCTGATTTATCACACGGTCAGCCGCACCTCCAGCATCACCGACAGTTCCGCCACGTGACTTAGCGATTGAATCCAGTTCATCGAAGAACAATACACATGGAGCCGCTGATCTAGCCTAGTGTTGCAAGATATCAAGTATTGAAATAAATTCGAATTTTGGAACATGCGCTTTTTCATTTGCTCATAACTTGAGTTGAGAATTATTCACCGAATGTTAATAATCAGATGTACCTTGTCGAAGACATCTCGCACGTTTGCTTCAGATTCACCAAACCACATGGTTAACAATTCTGGTCCCTTAACCGAAATGAAGTTAGCTTGGCACTCGTTAGCAATAGCTTTGGCCAAAAGTGTTTTACCACAACCAGGTGGTCCATAGAATAAAACTCCCCTCGATGGCTGCATACCAAACTTCAAGAACTTGTCTGGATGTTCAACAGGATACTGGAATTTGAAGAAAATAGGCACTTTATTGATGAGTGAATTGACTTTCAGTGACCGAATTGTTAAAATGAGATGACTCGATGCACGCTCATAAGGTGTTTATAACTTGGGAATTTAATTGACTTTATTACTGACCTGAACCAACTCTTGAAGTTCCAGTTTGACGTTTTGCAGTCCGCCGATATCTTCCCACGTAACTGTAGGTACTTCCACAATCGTTTCACGTAATGCACTGGGACTACTTTTGCTCATCGCATACTGAAGATTGTAGGAAAAGGAAAAAAAATATTAATTACAAGTGAAATTAAGTTATTCAAAGGTTGTCGAAAACAAATTACTGCTGTGTCTAATTTCGTGTAAATCGAAGCCTAGAGAAAATAGTATTTATTCATTTACCTTGAAGTTTTCCATTGTGACAGCAAGAGAGGAGAGAACCTCGGCATCGATCTGGTCATCCTCTAAATCAATCAGATCCATCTTTTCTCGAATCTGTTGAAGGGCAGCCTCAGAGCACAATGAGGCTAGATCAGCACCGACATGACCGTGAGTCTCAGCGGCAATCTGAAAGAAAATGACAGTGTCAATATAAGTGTCAACAAATGGTATAAAACAAAATGTCATTTTTATTTGATAAAAAAATCCAAATTAACATAACTGACCTCTTCTAATTCGACATCATCGGCTAGTTTCATATTTTTGGTATGAATACGTAAAATTTCAAGACGTCCAGTTGCGTCGGGAATACCTATGTCAATTTCCCTGTCAAATCGTCCGAAACGACGAAGAGCTCCGTCAATGCTGTTTGGTCGATTTGTCGCAGCCATTACAATAACGTGGGAACTTTGTTTCATACCATCCATCAGCGTCAGCAATTGTGAGACGATACGTCTCTCCACCTCTCCATGGGTCTGGTAAATAAAATGTCACAAAATTATAAATCTAAATTGTAACATGATAAATCTGCGAAAAATGCTGAATTTTTTTTCTTTTCTATACAATGTGTCTACTACAATCAAGTAATCAGATTCCACGACTAGTTCCAGGACAATAGAATTATGAATTTTCAGGATAGGATACAGAGGATGGTTACATGTTGAATCATAAAATTTATATAGCAGTTTATATACAGAGTGAGTTGCTATCGACTGCATAATCCGTCATAGGTTAAAATTCAACGCATCAGGACACGTATTACAAATGATATGTCACAGTTACAAACAAAAATATATTACATCAACTTTTTCAAGATAAATCAAAATATTTCATGACTTTTCCAGAACTATAGGAGCAATTTGTGTTTTCCAGGATAATTCCAAGATTTAAGGATATTTCAGGAGCAGTAGACACCTTGTCTATGATCAATAACACGTATTTGAACAATCACCAAATTTATAGACTTAGAGGGAAAAGAGCAAAGTCACTAACTGTCCATATCACGTTTGAATACAGTATTTTACTAACCTTTTCACGCTTCGGAGCGATAGCATCCAACTCATCGATAAATATGATGGCTGGTGAATTTTTCTCAGCCTCTTCAAACGCCTTTCGCAAATTGCTCTCGGACTCACCAGCAAGTTTGCTCATAATCTCAGGTCCTATCGATATGAGAATAAAAGATTTAATTTTATGCATGTGACTTGAACATTAAATCCCATTCAAAGATGCTCGTAGAATAGTGCTGAGAGTTACATCAAAGCATTTATAAACCAATTCGCAATATGATTACCATTAATAAGGAAGAAAAAGGCGCCAGTTTCGTTTGCAACTGCACGTGCAATGAGGGTTTTTCCCGTTCCCGGTGGTCCATAGAGCAATATACCGCGCGGTGGTTTGACTCCGATTGCTTTGAAGAGGGACGGGTGCCGCAGTGGTAGCTCTACCATTTCTTTAATTTGAGCCAACTGCTTGCGAACACCACCAATATCATCATAGCCAACAGCATTGAGAGCTTCCTCTTCTTCCTGCAAATTGACAGCGCACGGAGAATAATGGGAAGCATTGTAAGATTCACTAACACCGAATATTAACATCTTGGACGATTGAAAGTTAAGTCACTCGGGTGTAGAAAGTGCTTTATGTAGCCATTGATGTTTACACATTTTATGCTTTAGCTAGTTAAATTTATCTGCAATAAAAACATTATAATCAAATTATAAATCAAGTACACACCTCTCGCTTGATTGGATCTCCCTCGCAATGTATCACTGTATCCGGAGCAACGATACAATACGGGCCTGGATCAGTCTCAACTACTTTAAATTCTACGGCGCGCATTCCTCCGCGTACGATGAAGTTGTCATCTTTATGGATTGGGCGATATGCCTCAAGGAAGTATGGTTTCAAATACACCTCAAACAAATTTCTGGCAAGAAAAAATTATTTGTGTTAGTAAGAATGCCAACAGACCAATAAGTGTGTATAAAAGTTTTCAAATATCTCACCCAGTAAGACCTTCGACAGTGTCGTCCATGGGTAGAACATGGATACGTTTGCCATATTTAACATCCGGGCAAGCTTGAACGGATACAACGTCGCTGAGTCTGACACGCAGATTGTTTCTGACGACACGGTTCATATGTATCTTCTCATCTGGACATGTGTCGTCTGATAGTACGATGCACACGGTTTCCTTGCGCCTTTTTCCTTTCAAAAGTACAGTGTCACCGCGAAACAATTGTAGCTCATCCATTTTTTCCTGCGAGAGGCCGACGACTGAATTGTCATCATTGATCGCCTCTGCCACCAGAAGCCTGTTTGGCCTGTCCTTTTTGCGCAAAATCGCAGTCGCGAGATCATCTCCACTAGAATAATAGTAAGGTAAAAAATTAAGTAAATATTGCCAATTCTTTGTAGATGGTTTAGTATTGCTCGGTATATTATCGTACTTTGCAAATATTGTTTTCAACAGTCAGACGTAATTGGAAGTTGGAATAAAAAATGGCAATATGTGAAAGGTGTCCCTATCATAATACTGACTATATTCTCAAGATACTTCAATACTCTAGGACTTTTGTCTACAATCAAATTTCATTATGTGTATATTTATTATTTAATTTGTGTCTGCCCGTTATGAAGAGATTGTATTCCTAATAGGTTCTAAGTTTTTGAAACTGACTTTCATTTCTCTACCTTGAGCACATTGTTCTAAAATAATTCTAATGATTAATATAAATTACAGTAAGATATAGCAATCAGTAATACACATTTCCAATCCCATCGTGCAATTGAAAGTAAATACTTTATGCATGTCATGGAGTTTAAAATAGAAATGATTTTTCTTCCGACCAGTGCGTCAGAAGTGGGGAAAATAGCTGAAGCCATAAAAAACAACTTTAAATAACATACTACAAAATCGGCGAGTTTTAACAGGTTTTGAAAAACAGATACTCTGTGATCTTTAGAATTTAATTTATTTTAGAATGACTAAAAAGTGGACTCAAAATTGATTACTTTTAATATAACATGTCATCATCAAGATGAGACTCACACAATGGTATCACAGATAAGTATAAGGTCAAATAAAAAATTTTGGGACCAAGAGCGATAATAGAAAAAAATTCAATATGAGTCTATTTTTTTTTCTACGTTCAGGGTAGGAAACGAAATAAGGCAAGTATATACAGACAAGATTCTAGGTATTTTAATACTAAATAAAAAGTTATTCCGACGTGAATATACAATACATCCTTTAAGGACAAATTGCAGAAAGGTTGAAAAATGTTAACTATCATAATAAATGATCAAAGTGATCGTCGAGTAGTAATTGCAGCAATTGTGATAACGTAGGTTATTATAACAGTAATATTAACAGGAATAATAATAACAATAATGACTGTGAAACAGGATTGAATATACGAGCAATTTGACAATGAGAAATACGTAGGAATTCCAAAACTGTATTAATGACTTCCTAGTTAGTCTCTGTCCACTTGAGCTTAATTTTTTGTCATGTCAAATTTTTGTTTCATCGAAAAATCCTTTGTCATGTTACGCCTGCTGTGCGGCCATGATCGCACGGTCCGCAGGTGTAAATAAGATAAATGGGTATAAAACGGCACGAAAATAAGCAAAGATTTAATCCGTATTGTGAAATAATGAATACCTTTACAAAGAGCCGGGCGAATTGTGAGAATAGAAAGTATAAGAAATTCGTTAAACTTGAGTCGGCGTCGACATGATGACAACGTAAAATTTGGAAGCGTAGAGGCCGTGAATTGAGGGTATTGGAAAAAATAGTAACCGATCGGATGATATCGTGTACATATTATCGAAAATACAACCTACTGAAACCGGATTTAATACCATTGTATTATTCAATAAGCTTACCTCTTAGGATCACTCATATCTTATTTTTTTTTAATAAACTTGGGAAAAAAATGCAAACGTTACAATCACGATCCCCCTTCGCAACTAACACGAGTCACAGACAGCCAGCTAACCCAATGAACATCTTCCACTCACATCTGTCATGGCCGCTTATTCGCGTTCGCGAACCCATCTCAAATTGTTCCTATATTCGATTCTGCACAGTCATATAACTTTCATCAAGTTTTATAACGCAATTGCAATTTTTGGATTTGTTTTACTCCGGTGAAATCCCGAACTGACTATTCAGAAACTGTGATTAAACATTTTTCATAGTATTCGGTAATCGAATATTGCATATTCGGAGTAATTCTGTTCATTAGAGGTTGAAAACCGATGAATATGATTAATAGGTTTATCTTATAAGTCGTGTAATATCCACCTTTAATAAGCACCATCTGCCTATACGCGTGCTTGATCAAAAATAGAACAATCTGAAAAACAGTGCAAATAATCACCGGAGCACTTCAGAAAAATTCATATTAATTATGTCTCATACGTGGAATGACTGCAAGCCGAATTCGCGGTAATTACTGGCGGTAACCAAGTTCGTTGACTTTCGTTAAATTTCGTAGCGGACAGAAAAAAAAATCATTGGTCATTGGCTATAACTCGTTTCGTGTTACAGCCACGCAGTTCAGTGTCGTTACTGATGCCGCACGTCATTTTATACCTTATTGTTAGAGCAATGAGCATATTGTATCTGTGTTATATACGTACACATGCTCTAAGTATTATGTATGTACGTAAAGTGTGTACATACACGATCATTAGGTTACAATTGTCGTTTTATAAACTACCCGCCAATTAAATGCTTCGTTTTTTATAGGTATTAGTTGGGAAGCTAAGCAAACGCACTCATTCAGGTCATATTTATTGTATATTGGAAAACTGGGTACAGCTTCAACAATTCTCATACATCTACAGTAAAACCTGATGCGATTTATCGAAATCTGGAAATTTGAACATAGATCGAAAAATTATTCTAATCTGAGGCTTTCCGACGTCCATTCAAAACTCAAGAAAATCTTAAATCTTGACATAACTATAATTTGAAATTGCCGATATCCGAGAACTATAAAATACGAGAAATTTTGAGTATGAAATTTATACTAGCAAATTTCAGCATAAACAAAGATTTATTTTGATGGTTTCATGTAAATGAAATGACGAGCCTGTTTTTCAATTTTTTCTTAAATTCACATCGACTACAAACCGAGCTATAAAAGCATTTTATTAACTAATCCAGCTGATTATAATAGTGTTCAAATAATATTATGCGGGAATTACTCCTTGCTAAAGCAGTTCCAATCTACTATAGAAATTCTTGTTAATAAGAAACCCCAAACACTATACATCGTAATATCAAAAATGTGCCCACGTTTTCAAATCAAAAGTGTTTTATCTTCAGTTATCTCAAAAATGGATGAGCTGGTGAGTCATTTGCAGCCATATTCAGGGCTTGGCTGTCATCTTGCTGCTTGATAATTCCTAAATGGAGTAGGATTTCAAGAACAATAATTTGAAAAAAGGATTGCGTCAAACAATGGCAGGAATCAAAGGTGATAAATATCTCGATTATCAAATATATGCAATTATCTTCTTCCTTTCGAGTAGATGACGTACAGAAATCGTATTCTAATCGACTAATCATAAACATGAGTAAATAACATTGGGTTGACACATAACCTCAACACTTGTCAGCGGACTCCGTGTATTCACGTCTCTTTTGTTCGCTGCCTTTCTAACACAATCATAACTGGATTAGAAATTGCAGCTCATTGATTTTTGTGTCCTTCCCTTTTCTTCGAATTTTTCGCTCCATGCGTCATTAATCAATTTCAACAAGTTGTAATATTACGTCAATTTAACAAAAGTGCTATGATAAAAAGTAGGTTTTGCCTATATCTTGACCTTTCATTCAACAAGAAACCAAAATCACTTTGCCTCGTATCTTTGCTCGCATTAAGTTCTAATCCTTACAACTAGCAACAAAACTATTTTATTTTCAACCGCTTGGTCGACTAATTCCAGCTTTTATTGGTTGAACTTTGTACCTATTTTCAATCAGTAATGGTTTGCGAATTTTAAATATCTTCTAAATAGAGAAAATTATTTGCCAATATCATTGTCGTTTTGAAATGTAGGATGTCTCGACAACACCTCGTAAAATGTGTAAATAATTTCCCACACTCGGTTAATCCTATTTCTTATGATAACTTAATTTTATTCAGTCTATTTAACTATAAGAGACAATATCACATATCACATAGACCAATGTAGCAATGAATTGATTGATGCCCCGACCATTCCCAAAAATCCTAACTTCAAAGTGTTCAGATTAATAAATTCTATTTTTCTTATGTCTGTTTCACGTACTTTGCCCGATGGTATATTTGGTTAATAGCGTAAGTATTAATTCCATTTTTACCATAATCATTTAAAGAATACAGTCTCAATGCTCTGTCAAATGTTAAGGTAAAATTAATTTTTAAATTATTGGGGCTCAGGTTGATCACTTTGGCATTTGCCGGTTCAATCGGCATGACATTTGTTATCTTGGGCTGCGCACTTCCAGCATACCAGTAAGTTAAACCAATAAGTTTTCAATACTTTTAATACATTATTAGTTACCTGGCAAAATTTTCAGAAATCAAGCATCATTCGTGAATACAGCTTGTTTAAAAATAATTTGAGATTTCGTTGAAAATACCTGGTTGAAAATGTAAAATATAAGTCTTTACAGTAATTATCGAAATTGAGTTACTTTCAAAGCTGAGGAAAATAATATTCAAAATACTTTAAAAATAGAATCTACATTGAATATATTTCAGAGCATGGTGGCCCCTCTTTGTAGTATTATTCTACATCTTATCACCAATTCCAACATTGATAGCGAGACGTTACACAGAGGATTCCGGAAGTAGTAGCAATCCCTGCCTCGAATTGGCAATCTTCGTTACGATGGGATTCGTTGTATCATCCTTTGCTCTGCCTATTGTGTTAGCACGTTCACCAGAGAATGACCCAACGGTAAGTTTGCCAATTTAAAACACTTGATAATTATATCTCGAACGCCAAGCTTGTATTGAGAGAAAACTGATTATTGAACTGCTTAAAAAAAATTACAAGGTAAGATGTATTCATCTAAATTTCTTGCCTGTGAATTGTTATTTCAGATAAAGTGGGGCGCATGCTACCTGACCTTGGTGGGAAACGTAGTGGTATACTTAACTCTGCTCGGTTTCTTCATGACCTTTGACCAAGACGATACTGACTACAGCATGTGGTGATCTGTTTGAATACCTTGCCGTTGTCCAAAATGGTAGATAAATAATTTACCTGTTTACTTAGCGGTAGGGTTTTAATTGTCTGATAACATATCGAGACGGAGCTCTGTGATTACAGAATGTTCCAGAAAACCCAGTGTCAATATGTGTTTTATTATTTTTAGAGCGACATTGAATTCTGGATTAAGATTTAACGCATAGATATGTATTTTTCTGTTTATCATATATTACTGAAAATCAGTAAAATCGTTAACCGCGAGTATGCAATGATATCTCGTCGCAATCATTTGTACGACTATCCTACAATATTTTTATCAATCATATATTTAAATTCTTTGAGCAAAGTTTCGGTAAAAATTAGTAAACGATACATCTGAGCTTTGATAAATAACCAAATAAAGGAAAAATTTTAATAGATTATTGGTATAATTTTAAGTATTCAACGACATGTGAACGTGAAAACTTACAAGTTACACGAATGTTAGTTCTAGAAGTTCGCGTTCAAATCTTTTCAGTTACGTTTTATGGTTGCAGTGCAATATAACAAACATATACGTATTGCATATTATTACTAAAAATATTTATAATCTAATGAATATTGTTGCTAATTTTCGCAAGCGTATGATTATAATTCAACACTTCGATATTGTGATAAGTGTTTTTCTATGCAAAATTATCTGTGTATTTGCAGCTTAGTGCTTACAACAATTGATGCTATCTAGTAATAATATACCACTGAGTTATACGGCTCAAAAATATACATATTTATGTACCTAATAGTTTTCAGATTTTATCTCAAGATCTGCGAAGATGGTCCATCAGAATGGAATATAACGAATTGTGTGACCGCCGTTTAATTCTGACTTTGTTTAAAACCGCTATTGTACATTACTTCCACGTATAACGTGTGTAATTTTGTGCGTGTTGATAACGGTAATTATTATAAAAGTATAGGCAAGGTATCGCTGCAAAATTCAGTATCACTGATTCACGTAAAACTTGTACTAATACCATAATTAAATAAAAAAATAACGACGGAAACAAGTCATATTCGTGAAATTATACATAAACGTTTTATTAATCGCTAAACACAAATAGCAATTAACTGTATTATGTATATCTGTCCTTATCAGTTTAATGCAACTAGTCTATATTGTGAATTTAATGACGAGTAAAAGTCATGTATAAAAAATAATACAAACTTATGATAAGAAATCTCACGTTCGGTGAAACTCACACATGATCAATTATCACGCGGCAAAATAATTAAGTTCAAATAGATTATTTGTGTGAAATTGTGGTCAGTGTAAAGCTTCAACTCTCTTGTTTGTAACGTACTATGTCGTGCAATACTATATACAAAAATCAAACTTAATGCCGGTACATAAGAATGTAGGTACATTGTCGTATTGATCGTAAGGTAATTTAATTAGATTTGTTTGTACATTTTTCAAAAAAAAAAAAAAAATGATAACATATATACATATATACACATGCCTGTCCACTTTTGTACTATAATACAAAAGATAAAAAAAAAAAAAATTGATATGAGTTAAATTAATCACAAACATGATATTTTCTCATTCCTCAACGAATAACTCTTATGTGTTTACGTCTTAGAAATGCATGGAAGTTGCAATTATTGTTAAAACTTTACAAAAAAGAACTGCTAGTTATTAACATTGATACATAAAATGTGATGCGTACCTTAATATTAGTACAGTTACAGAAAATTACTATGATATCCTCATGTTTGTAACTTTGGAACTTTTGAATTGCTGCTGGTTGAAAATATGTTTCAGTATCCGTGGGTTCATTTTTCAACCGTTAATTTGTCCATTTTTCTTAATGCTATAAACATTTGTACTGACTTTGCACAAATAAATACGTATAACAGATGTTCAAACAAATTTTCCATCAAAGTAAATACGATTTACCCACCTATTATTTGATGGAATAACAGTGTCTGGGTTTCTTGGGGTAAAAAAAATGTCACTGTATGCCTTAAATACGACGAAAGAAACACCTGTTTCAACCGAATAAAGAAACTGAGCAAACTCGCATGAAAATAGTGATTACAGGAAAACAGAGCATCATCAGATTACAAAAAATTCAAATAATATGATCAATACATACGTACAAGACTTAAGAAGCCTGTCACGGATTATTAAAAAATTTCGTTCAGTTGAACGAATAAAAATGATATTAGGGAAAATAGAATAATAGTTTGCAAAGACTGAATGCTTATATAATTTTGATTTATTTTGTTCTCATAACGCATTCAAGATATTTGCACGTATGGTATTGTATTTACAATAGGTACCTATCAAAATATATGTGAAAGTACATTTGTTCACCTTACAAACTCTATGAAACCGTTTTGCAAATCGTTTGTTCCAGTTTTTCTAGCCTTTTAATTATAGTAACTGAAATTTCTTCGATATTTTTATGATTATTCATTTTATAAACTACGTGAAATCATTTTGCAAATTGTTCGTCCCTGTTACTCTTGTTTTTAATCATTGCATGTTAAACGTCTTCAATACTTGTATCAATATTCATATTATAAACTATGTGAAATCATTTTTGTAATTGTTTGTTCCTGTTTTTCTTGTTTTTTTAATCGATATATCATTAATTTTGTTAATAGTTGTAGCATTATTCGCCCCATCAATTGTATGAAATCATTGCGCAAGGCGTTTGATTTTGGTTTTCTTGTTTTTTAATTATTACATCATTAAGTTTTTCAATACTTGTATCATAAGTTCAATTTAGGATTATGCGCATCCCGTAGTATAGCATGCGTTCAATACAAGTGGAATGTACCATTAATTTTAATAAGGGAAGGTCTAGCATAATGCTCGGTGTTCTGATGGTTTTATCTATTCACTCTTCATTCATACATATGCGTGCCATAAAAAGTTCCTTAAAAAATGGAATATTCATCATTTAAGTGGAAGTACTTTGCTAATGAATGGAATTTGAGTTGGAATGTTGAGTTTGATTGAACGGATTTACAATTTATAAATCAAAAGCTGCTCCGAATTTAAAAAAGCTATAAAATATAGACATCAGATATTTTCTCATTTTCCACAACGAAACTAAACACTCGTAAGTGTCTCGTGTGCTGGTGTATCATTAAATTTTATTTTATCGGATTTGATCCTCGCATACATTATCTTTCCATGATAAAATTATCAATGTATTTTAAACTTTCAAATTCTCCTATTGATAACACGTTTCTTCTGCAGCCACAAGTTATTTATGATTGTGTACGTATCAGTAAGAATAATCTTTCAAATAGTGTCGAGTGAGAAAAAACTTTGATGCACTTGCCATTTTTTGTATAAAAAATTATTAAATCTTCTTGGCACATAATCCATGTTTTCTCCGAATGCCTTCTTTGAATAAATGAATTGGAAAAATCATAATTTGACGGTTAAAATAAACAAGAAATCTTTGTAGGCTTTATATTAATCTCTGGTAATTCGATTAAGAATTATCTTCGAAAAGCAGCAGGTACAAAACTTTGAAAACAGAAATATTGCAAAATGATTTAGAATTTCGTTTGGAACAATATCAATAATTTGTTGTTTTCCCATCGATAATTCATCACCAAAAAAAACTGATATGGGCCAAGAGCCAAAGCACGTGATTTTTTTTTTATTGCACTAAATTACGAAAGTGAAAATAGTTTTGATAAATACCTACTAAAGATAACATGTAAACACTGTAATCAATTAATGATTTTAGATAACATATATAAGTCAATTTGGTATAGCATATACTTTGCAACAGCAAATTATTAGATTTAAAATGAAAATGAGCCCGTAAGTTTTGGGACCTCAATTTAACTGTCTCTGCGGTATATTTTCTCGAGAAATTTGAAAAATAAGTCGTGTGGAAGACCGCGTGATATTTGTTGAATATGAGTATTCATCAAGTTGTAACTTTCCTCTTCGTATACGGAGTACGTAGTTTGTAAACCCAAACTGTTATACAATTGTTTTACTCTGTCGACTTTGGCTGGATCGCTTGAACCATAGCATTCCTAAAATTGCAAAATAATTCATACTCCTTTAATATGCTGCTTTTGTAATTCGTAGAAAAACTTTGAAAATCGCTTTATGCATAAGTTGTGTAATTGTTCTCTTTCATTACTCACTTCTAGTATCTTTTTCTGAGCAGGCGTCGCACGTTGTAATGCAACTACCGCCAACCACGAACATTTGCCGTCCTGTATATCAGTGCCGATTTTTCCTGTCACCTCAGGATCTCCATAACAGTCTAAAAAGTCATCTTGAACTTGGAAAAAGTGACCCATTTCAAGCAGAATCGTTTTCGCTTGTCTGTGCATTTCAGGATCCGTAATACCAGCCTGTTATATTTAGGAAAAAAGAAAAAGGCTCAGATGGCTAACGTGGGTGCTAAGTACACTGAGAATCCATGGAAAAAAACAAATAAAAAATCTTTACCAAATATAAAAGTCCAAAATACTCACAAAGTACATGGCGAGAGAAACTGGCATGACAAAAGAATAATAAGCAGTTTTATATTTAACTATCGCATTGTATTGGTCCATTGTAAATAGCTCCAGCTTAGGCTTCTGGCCAAAATGGGTTGAGATCAAATCGAGAGTCTGACCCATAGTAGTTTTCAATATATTCTGAAATTTGTTATTAATTACATATTTAACGATTTTTCAAATTGTACGACATATGAAAAAAGTCTTGAAAAATCGGAAAAGTTCATCCGTGAAGCAGGGCGAATCATGTTTGCTGGAAGAAGAAGATTTGTTCCGCTACTTCAATCTGAAGTGACATAGTTCTGCAAAAACGGTTCACTCACCTCGTGGAATACCTCAACTAGATTCAAATAGCACGCTTTATCCTTGAAATGTGTACGAAGCAGCTGGAATATAGACTGTTCCAGTAAAAGTCCGTCGTTGATCGCCGACAAACCTATGTTGTTTTGACGGTACCAGCAGGGTTGACCACGTCTGGTAGTCGCACCGTCCATAATGTCATCTTCCACCAGGAAAAATGCTTGGTACTAGACAGACACACAACGACCCCAATCATCATAACAATCGGGTCACAATTTACTGCCGCTTTTCAGCCAAGAGAAAAATTGAATAAAAAAATTTCTTCTTTTCATCACTTGTGTTCAATGTTATTATTTTTTTAAACTCGTATTTAGACAAACTTTGTGAATAAAATGATGCATGAGAGGCTTGTCGTGTGGCATTAAAATGATTACATTTATTTCCCTCACACTTATCGAGTTGACCAGATAAACCCGATGATTCTAACGGAAACTAAAATTAAATTTAAAAACTTGCGTGGCGTTATTTGAAGTAAGAATGTAATCGATGCCTTATCATCGGTGACAATATTAAATAACATTCTCTACACATTGTAAAGTATAAATAAACCTTACGTAGTGGATTCTTAGCTTCAGCGATAACATCATCATAATTATTATAATGAAAGAACGAATAAAAATACTCGTAAGGATACGGTGAAGAAAAAAAAAACTAATATCAACATATATGACACACCATATGACATAGTGATTCATGATTGGCTCCAATAAACAAAAATAGCTGAACCCAAATAATTGATAAGCCGACGAAGAGAAAATCGATATTTCTTGGACTTGCAAATAGAATAATCACACACTGCAAAGCCTTTCCCAATAATATACGGATCAGGTTTAATATTTAAAGGGCTTTCCATGTAAACTCGTAGTTAACGATTGATTGTAACATTTTTCGATTTCATCAAGAATTTTTCCTTTGTTAGTACAACCCCTGAAAATCTTTTAAAATTTTTTCAATCACTCGTATTTATCCTATGAATTTTTAAATCTATGTGAAAAACACCCACATCGGTTTGTTTTTGACAAGGAGAAAAAAACATTCCATTTTTGCAACAAAACATTTACACCCAAGATTCAGAGTGGAACGATTTTTATTTTTTTTAAAATAATTTTTGCTGCTTCTTTAATAATCTTTTTTTATTTGCGTACCTGTTCGAAATCTATTATAAAACCTAACGCATCTACGATTCTCGATTGCTTATTTAAAAAAAAAAAAAAAAAAACAGATGTTGTTGAGATGGGTTTAAAAATTGATAGATTAAAGACAAGCGATTCAAATAATTTGAAAACTTTTGGGAGAGGTTTTCGCACGCCGCACGTCGCATAGGAAAAATCCTTGATGAAATCAAAAAATGTCACGATCAACTGAGTTTACTGAGTTCACGTGGAAAGCCCCATCAATATCGTATTGTTCCAAATATTAGTCAACTCCTAGTTTTCGGACTGCATATTTCAGGACTGTTTTTTAGGTACTGAACATAAGTAAACTAAAAAAAAAAAAAAAATGATATCGCAACAGTATATTCGGATATTAATTTATAAATTGAATTTTTTTTCAAAAGTTATATTTATCAATGAACGTAGGTAGATAAAAATATCGAAGCATGAATTCCATTGGTCAAATTTAATGATTGAACTATTCATAAAAAAGAATTTCAGTCTGTAAGGTAAATTTTTTGAAAATTCCGAATACCGAAAGTCAACCCAGCGTATAAGTTGATGACGATTTTTAGGGGTCATGTTAACAACAATAAAACCATCATTTATATTCGGAACAATACGGTATATAGTATTTTATGCAGAATTACATTGGCACCGCTAGCATCTCTCATTTGAACGACAATGTAAGTTTAAAAAAAATTAAGATAAAAATGATCGGTGACATTGTGTGAGAGACAGTGCCGTCACTTGCCCTGGTAGAAAACAGTCGACGATGCGTGTATTCAGTCTCCTTTGAAAAATTGTATACGCTGGTAAAATCAATGTATACGCATGAAATCCGTTGACATAAATTGAGACTGCCCCAACGGATCAAATAACTGTTGAATTCTCACGTATAATATTTCCACCTCTGCAACTTACAGATGTAAAACATTTGTTTGTTAATTTCTTTTTGTTTTTTATTTATTTATTTTTTTTTCAACAAGACGTAAAACTGCCATCCAACGTTACAAGATTATTTGTGTTAAATTAAAAGCATGCAATCACATGTGAAGCAGAAGCATATCGAGTAAATATGACTAATTTCTCGCTTCCCAAATCAAGCAAATATTAGTAATCCACACGTTGTATATTTATTGAGTTTTTAAATGCGATTCGGTTTATTTGTAATCACAAATTGAAGAGTAGATTTCAAAAATACTTGCTGACTAATGATTCCAACATTTTTAGCCAATGGTAATAAATATTTAATAGTCTTAAATATATGACAACGTTGAAACAAATTGAACGTGTAACTTTTGCAACTCTACCCTTCGTTTTTAAAGTCTTAAGAACTAAGAGAAATATTAGAAATAACGCACCAAACCTGCTACCTTGTATTACGATTATCTTCCATGAGGTAATTACTAACATGCTATCATGCACGTGAAATTCGCATGTTGTACCAGTGTAATAAGTCAAATAAAACAAACTAATACAATGACTGCGCCATTGCTAAGAACTCTGGGAATTATGTGTAATTATATATAAGCCACGCGAGTTATTCATGCATAGCCAAAATTGTGAGTTATGAACCACATAAATAATAGTGCTGGTGTTGAGCTGTTACTTTTTGTCTTAGCTCACCACTGCGTTTGAGCTGCTGGATTTACCTTAGAAGATAGCCAATATACGAATGAGTGCACGACATACCAACTCGACGCACCAGCCCAAAATTCTTGCCAGTCTGACGTTCTCTTCGGTGAGCTGATCATGGGTCGCAAGCTTTTTGAACGCGTAGACAACGGCCAGTCCTCTATTTTTCTTTCCACTAGGAACGTTGTACTGCAGAACCTTGAGAGTATGGGATAAGATGAACTTGCTTCGGTGAAATTAATGAGAAAGTAAAAATTTTCAAGAATTTCCGTGACATTGTACTGCTGAGAAAATAACAGTGACCTGGAATTAGTACAAATTATGGGACTTACTTTTTCAATTAATGACAAAATTAAAATAAAACTGGTCAACATTTGTTTAAAGTTTATTTCTTTGCTGTTACGAGTTTCGTTAAATTTACCTTCGCCATCCATTTAGTGGCGTGAGGAACGTCGAGGTGACGTCCAGCATCCGTCAAATCCCTCACCACGTCCGGCCACACAGCCATCATTTCACGACTCTCATCCCTGCTGGTGACAGTTCTACTTCTGGCTTGAGTGACGGTATTAACCGATTGCGAACTTGCAGCTCTAAAAAATAAATAAATAAAATAATGACATACGCAGAGAGCAGTGAAATATTTATCAAATTATATTCGGAAATTTAAAAAGCTCGAAACGAAAAATCCTGCTGCGCTTCTCACTCGCTCATTTTACAGCAAGAAAAGTATTTTTCGAACAAGGCTGTTCAAAAGACTGTCTACTACTACTAGGTGAGGACAAGTTATAAGCGCAACAAACGATATTTGGAACTGATATGGTTGGATAAACTCCACCGTGGCTAACGTTTTAATTATAGACAGTAGGGTAATTTCGACGAAGTCAGTAGGTCGGCAGGGTGATATCTACATTTCTCAATACGTAATGCTGCATGTTTTTCTGTAGTAAACGCAGACGTTATCCTTGGTATTGAAAACGTTTTGTTCACCGTAAGAATGCGCAGGTTAATTCGGGGTCCTTGTGAACGACACAAAGACATAAAGTTCCTATTCTTACCGGAATGAAGTTTGTTATGATAATATTGTAACACAGTATGTTTCAGAAGAATCGTTACATGGCAAATCTAAATTTGCCGTAACGCCATATTTACAAAACAGAGATCTTCATTTTACGTTTTGTTGCATTAACTTTACCGATTTCAACATAGTCTATTTTTACAATTAGCCTGAGCCAATGCATAATAATATCAATATCACTAACCACTGTAAAAGTATACATGTATATATAGTGGAAAGAGTTGAACGACAATAAATTTTGCCCGATTACAGTATGCGTTGAAACATATGAATGGAATGTTGGATAACAATATAAACTAATACTTGAGGTTATTTCTTCGTTAAAGATAAGTTGGCTTTTTTAAGTAAAATATAACAAGGTTACGTCGATGAATGAATCGAAGAGAGAAAAAATAGAGGATGACGAAAAAGTGGCTGAAAAGTCAGAGGTGCGATATTATTGAGAAAAATTGTAGGCGTGTGTGTAATTCACCTTATTCGATGACCCATTGATCAGGATGATACAGCGACATTTGATCCTGACATCAGTAAATCGTTGACAGTAGCAGTGAAATACGTTACTCACAGAGGAACTCAGACGGAGATACAATGCAATCCAAATTTAACACAAGATGATTTCCTCGAAATGATCATGACAACGAGAATATAAGTTTGATAAGCTTGTTAATTTCAACTTACGTAAGTGAAAATTATTCGGTTCTAGTTGGATAAAAGTTTTACAATTTAATAATTATGGTGTCAGCACACGTATGCGCATTTATTTAACCCTTTGAGTCATAATGGTAAGTATTCGTACCACCTATTTTATATCCATTTTTTGTATATTTAGACAACTTTTCAACATATTTCATTGCAGTTTTTTGCTATTTTTGATAGTATACTAATAAGTTTTCAATACTGGAGAGTAATTATGGTAATATAATGTAAATTATTATTGTTAGAAACAAATTGATCGTAGTCAGGATCACTGATTATGAATCTGAAATCAGATTTTGAAAATTCAAGATGGTGGACAAACACTTTAAATTCAATTGAATCCGGAGAAAAAACTCTGTTCATGGGTTTTTGGGGTGGCTAATTACGAATCTGATATTAGATCTTGAAAATTCGGTATGGCGAATTCAATCAGTGACCCTGAAAACTGCTGCATAGAGTTTTTTTACTGTATTGAACCAAATTTTTAATTTTCAACCCACTATATTGGATCCGCTATCTTGAATTTTGTAAAATTTGATTGCAGATTTGTAATCAGCGATCTAAAAACGATAGGATATTATCTCGTTATGAAAGTTAAGTTAGCACAATAATGTGTGACCAACGGGTTAGGCTTCAATATCGAAGAAATAGAGAAATTTGTTAATCCTGTATTACGAGTTAAAATTTCACTTTAATTTTATCAATTTTTATTATCGATAGTGTCTAATTGTATAACTTTACAAATTTGCTCTCTTGGTCAAATTAGCAAATTGAAAGGTCAAATATACAAAAGTACGTCATCATCTTTTTTCTATGTATATCTAAAGTAAGACCATATCGTAAAAAGTATAGAAAACCAGCTCGCACAAATACCATCTGGTGGAAAGACTTCTAATTTATTCAGTATATCTGTTTGAATTACTGTAGTCATATATACATAGTATACCCAAATTTATACATATTTTAACGATTAAGTCTCGTTATAGATATTCATACATATTATATGATTTACATAAAAGATTGCGAAACTAAAGTTATCAGGTGAATAAGCATTGGTAATGCTGAACGAAAGAAAGAAATGGTAAACGTAAAGAAGGTAAGAATGAACAGATATGCAATGATTATTGTTTTCTACAATCAAGTAGTAACTCGATGCGTAAAGACGATTGTTCGTCAAATGATGTATCCTCAAACAGCAGCAGAACAATTCAGCTGATACAGACAATCAGTAGTTTTATTACATCATACTGATAACACAAAATATTTCGTTCGATACTGTATGTCAACGAGCGCAAGGCGTGCAGCTTAAGTAGTGATAAATAATAATTTAAGCTCTTTTTCTCTTTTCTTTTATTAGCTTTTGATTAAATATTATTTTTACACGTTCAATCAAGAGAGGGTATTGACATAGCCTGCGTGCGACTTTTGGTGACGAAAAAAAAATAATACGGTAGATTAGTTTGGAATGATTTTACTGCTCTTCTTTAATCGTAAGAGAAGAGCACCGATATCAAATCTTATCTGACAGTTTTGTCTCTTACCAGGTACATTTAATATTCTCCATTTCTACTTCTGTATAAATTCGGTGGATAAAATAATACCTGAGTATCCGATTGCACGGAGTTATAGTAATAATTACTCCTGTTTTCTGTATAAAATACAGCATGTTCGGCATTTTTTAACCACAGGTTTCCTTTAATCGTAACAGAAGCATTTCAACGTCAATTCTTGTACCTTTCAAACCTTAATGTCTGTATCAATCATCTAAAACATTTCTATGGAAATAAATGAATGATAAAAACAGAACTAAAGGTCTGATTTTAGGCAAAAAAATTTACTATTGCAATAAAATTATAAAGAATAAATTAATCGCAATTGATTGTACACGTACAAAGATCAAGAAAATTATGATAGAGTCGATCCATGTTCGTGGCTTCACGTACAACAGTTGATAAAAACGGAAAGATATGCCTTGGGGCTTGAGACATAAACATTGAAGGATGATCTTCCAAATGTAATGTCTAAGAAATGGAATTATCATTCCGGTGACTAAATATTTTTGCTCTTGAGAATAATAGATGGAGTGATGGGAGATAGAGATTAAAAATAATTTTTGATAGTTAAAATTGCCAAAAGTATTTCAATTCGCAACTGAAATTGTATTGTCTTAATCCTTAAGAATAAATATTTAGCTTATAAACACGGCGATTACAAAGAATAATATAGTTATTTTTTCGATATTTGGAGGACTCTACAGTCATTTGATATTCATTAGGTAATTTTTTAAGTTTGAAACTAACTGGTAATTGGCGAAATTCCAAAAATTTTTAATAATTCATGGCATAGACTATGATTTGATCTTTAAGAAATATGTACACAAAGAAAACGGATATACGATGATGAAATTTAAAGTAAATTTAATCTCGCTGCGGTTATTATTTAATATAAATTGAAGGAAAGTGTGATGATATTCAATTGAGACTGTTGCATGATTAAATAAAAATAATAGCCAAATAAACAGTCGGTAAATACTGTACATAGCAACAGGTCACAAAGTATCCGCGGCGTTTACGTTACAAGAGACAATAATTTCCGTTGGATAGCAGATTTCTCGACACGTTTGAGATTTCGGAGTACCGGTGTTTGTACACGTGCCACGCGTAATATTCAAGGACCTTTGCTCACATCCGCATAACATGCAAAATGAGTCAATAATCTGCGTATTCGAGTGGTATTAAGTTAATCCCTAAGCAGCGTTGCGACGTTAGCGGAAAAAATTATACATGCCAGTGTTTTGTTTCGAATTGGTAAAGTAGGTTATTTTTTGCGTTTATAATAACCAATTGTTCGTACGCGAATATTCGTATCATTATGAATTACCGCACAAAAATGTCACGTCAAATTGTGGGAAAAGAAAAACGAGGAGAGTAAGGAGCGAAAAATGTACGCTATTGTTGCTGTGCCGTAATTTTTGCAGGTTTCTTAATATCGGTAAGCAGGTAAGTAAGGCGGTGTGAATAAGCTAAGGTGATATTATACGTGACGGACGTGAGATTAACATACCGGAAAAAAAACACGTACAATCGATACAGAGATAGGAATGCGTATGACAATGGGTAGCGTTAAAAGGAGAGATAAATATCGAGTCGATCAAGAGACGGAAAGAGTTATAACCTGTTGTGCGAGAAGTGTACGAATTATACAGCATCCGATATTGCTCACCTGGATTGTTGAATGAGATGTTTAGTCACGTCATTTATACGGCTACGGATGTTTAGAGAAGCTGAAGTGGAGTTGTTGCCTATGGAATGCTGTAGACTTTTTCTCAACGTATTGTTCAAAAATGCGGAACACCGTTGCACGGATGAAGACATCGCGTTTGTGACCGAGACGATTTCTCGTGCGGCGTGGATCTTGGATGCTTAATTTCTCGTTATTTGTTGTCTTTCACCCTTCGTAAGTACATACGCGGGAGGCGGCAACGACGCTGATCAAAAATGTCTAAGGATTGAATCAATTAGCGGTGAAAAGATACGCCAGTTACGTCGAAGAGAATTATCTTCGCTGCAATCTTCACGGCGAGCGCGCTTCGTTCGTTTGTTTCGGACGTGTATTTATCGCTGCTTACGTGATATGTAACTTGTACGCTCCGCGGGCACTCGCATGTTACTGACGCAAATTTCTATTTCCTTCGGTCCGTCGGTACGAGTAAGCCACGAACAGGCATTGGAATGAGATTCTATAAATAGATTGATTAGGTAAACTTCACGCCGTCCAATCACAGCCTTTCTTTCGTTATTAATATTCAATATGGCGGGAAAACGCTGTTGATTCGAAATTGTTTACTCAACTGCGATTCCAGCATAGATGGATTCTTCGGTCGACGGAGACGGTAAGATGCAGAGGTTATAAGTGGGAAGGTCGTACGTATAGAAAGAAAGGGAAAATCGAGCTATTCAATCTATCCTTGTTTGAACATGAATTTACAAATGCAAAAAACAAGGCTAGATGTAGATGAATATTGACTGAAATTTAATCTCATTGCTTTTCGTGCACGTCAAAAATAGTAGCAGTAAGGATAGATGGGGGTAAATCATTTTTCACTCGCTATCGTTTTATCCACTTGCCCACTCCATCTGTCATTATCTCTATAGATTCGAGTGTGTTTCGAGCCATTCAACCACGGACGTGTTTTATCCCGTTGTTAGGAAATGTTATTCATCCGAGCCCTGATCGCGGAATGAATAGATCGTTGATTACTAAATACTATTAACACATTTTTGTCATAGAATAAACTGTTAGTGAAGACGAAACAAAGTAACGTAGAAGTGATTAAATTGGAAAAAAACGTGGTAAAATAAAGGAATGGAACTATAAACAGTTTAAAGTACAGGACACTGATACATGGTGATATTACGCATGTACAGCTTACACCACAGCAACTTGCACTGTTTATTATGTTTTGACGGCAAGGAAGAGAGGGATAAAAACGTATAAAATATTTATTAATTGTATAAGTTATGGTAGTTTAGTGGAAATTGTAGTAATTTTGGACTAAGGCTGAAATATGCAATTATAGGCATGTGCTAGAAAAATACAAAAGAAATTCTTTTGAATCGATCTAAAACTGAATCTGTACTCATAATCCTCATGTAATGATCGTCAAAACGAATGATGGATATACAAAATTCAGCCGACTTAATTGTCATGGTAGTAGTATTGCAGAATATTTTACTGTTAAGATGATATGTATGTTCCATAGATTAGAAGAACAGAATTCTTTTTTGCGATAACGGGAAAAAGACAAAGGATAGTTTCATATTTACAATTTAAATTTATTAATCTGTGAATAGTAAACATCGATCCACCTTTTGTACAGTTAAATTAGAAATTATTTACTAACTTTGCTACCTAGTAAATCATGTATCATCAAACATCATAGCTGGTTTAGTTACCATGCAACAAACTGGTATCTTATGATAAGAGCTAGACATCAAATGACATTACTTAGACTTCTTCTTATTCGATGGAGCTGGTAGTCGAAATTTGGCCATTTCAACTTCTGCCTCCGCAAAACTGGTCACATTGTAACAGAAGTACTCAGGATTTTTGTATTCACCATTTTTTGAAGCATTTGGTCCAACCGCTGCAGCAGAGAAATGAAATTTGAACTTGTTGCTACAGATACATTATTTCTAGTTTTTGTTTAGTAACTTGTGACGATTCGATTTATAGAATCAATTGTTTGCAATAATTCAGCCCAAATATAGATTTTTCATTTTCCGTGAAGCTATAAGTTAGATATTTAATCAAGATTCAAACAAATACTTGATCTTTCAACTATTATCATCGTTATTATAGTCACTAATTATTTTTTCACTGGATATAAAGATGATAATATCCGAAGTATTGAATCTAGTGAACTTACGATTATTTGGAATATCTACGCAGTTTTTGCTAAGACCAGGTACATTAGCCGCGGATGCGGATGGATTGCTACTGCTCCGAGACCCAGCCTGCGGACTGTAGGGTCGAGTCAGAATTGTTCGCTGAACTTTCTATAGAAGGAAAAAAACAATGTAATGAGATGCGGCTTTGAAGCCTCTGATTTAGAGGCTGAACTTTACCAACGATATTTGACCGAGGCAGATGCTATGATAGTTGAAAAAAGCGCACTACTTAATTTTCGCAATTTTTGACCAAGAAGGTTCATTGTTTCTAGTTTGAAATCAAGTGTCGCAGACTTCACATACAAGCATAATTTTTGAAGCATCGTCAAGAGTTTCGAAAAATGTTAAAACTTTGGGTTTGAGATCTTTTCCAAATTCTCTTACAACATATTGCCGTTGTATTTTTGGAAATAGTATTTGAGGTTAGAAATACATACGCAGTCACAATTGACATAATAATTCTATTAGCAAAATGGCTACGATAATGATAAGTTGTATGACTTTAGTATGTGTCTACCTGAATTGTAGATTTTCCGAAAATCCGCATCATTTTGACTAGAATCTTAAAAGAAAAGCAAACCTCTTGTACGTCAATAGTACTCGTTTAACTCGTTACACAATTCGCAAAGTGAAATGAAGTTCAACTTAGTGCTACGCTACCCAATATGGCAGCACTGTCGTGGCATTGCGTTACCATAGCAACGATTTCAGTAATATCCAGTGAAGGTAGCCGCCTCAGAGATCGGTAATCGAAATGCAACTCGTCCGCGTTTTGTCAAATTGTCATGTTCTGTTATCTTGCCTTGTATCCACAGATGTGAAAAAAAACTCTTTGTTGTCGAGGCATAAATATCGGTATTTTACGACTACATCTCATATGCTACTGTGTAGAAACAAAAATCAGAATTTTGCGTACCTGTTTTCTGTAGAACCGCAGAATGAACGGTGGTGTTAAATTTTACACAGGTTCAATTTTCTTACGCAAGGAGTTTTTTTAACCGCCGGAATATAATATCTGGAATCTAAGAAATATGAATACAAGAATTTCGTATTTTACGATAAAAGTGATTTATTGTTATGATTAATTGACGTAAAAAAACGGTTTTGCATTTAAATATGCGGCCATCTTGCATTATTGCCAGACAAATGTCAACCGGCTTGCACACGTTCGAGTTGTCCGGTTGTAAATGCACAGATTTCGATTCGGTGATTTTTCGAAAATTCTTCTAACTAGTCGTCTTGGAAGTTACCCATGAATATGTTTTGTGCTTAATTATTCGACGTACAACATCTGCTAAAATATGATACTCGTCTTTTTCATATCTTCACATCACGAACAGTGTTTTGTTTTTGCTTGCAGCCGGGAAGACTTCGTAAGACGATCAGGTATTCATGTCAGTCTTACTAAAAGAAAACTATGTACATTGTCGTAATGATGCTGCCTGTTTCTGACAATCGCAGTATTTTCACCGATGCTTTGTAGTATTATTGTATTTTACACGATTATTCCAAGTTCACGACCATTCCATTTTGTCCGCTGATGTATGTATACATTACTGCATGAGATGCAAGCAGTTTTGATTTTGGTATAATAAGGTTACTTAAGTATGGAATTATTCATGCTTTGTGTGAAACTTTTTTTATTAATGTAAATAATTAATTGGTCAGTGAGTAATTTGTAAATTGCAACGCAAATATAATTATCAACTTTCTTTTTGTTTCAGAGTATATACATTGAGATAGTGATAGTGAACTCAGAGAAGATGTAAGCATTTCAAGTCAGTTGGTAGCAGCATAGTGAGACATGAAGCGGCAAGGATAAACTGTGGTTCTCTGTTGTGAGGATGACCTGGTCGAGTGAAATGACATTCTAAGGTGGTGGGCGATGGGTAAGCCTCGCATGTCGTTCATTCCTCAACACTTTGCCAGTTGATGTAATATTTCAACACTGGCAGAGTGAGCGTGACACTTTTATCTGTCTTTTTCTCTCTTACTGTCGCTTGTGTGGCATGGTGGCAACATCGAAACGATATTCATGTCTGCATATTTTAGCCTACAGTCAAATCGTTGTTATTACAGCATTGAGTAAAATATCCAAAGATTAAATTTTTTTTAAATTTTATGACTCATAGTTAGTCATAGAATTTTACTGAATTTTTCTAGTTTCAAAGAAGTCAACTAATTTTGAGTGCAAGCATTGGCTGTTAAATTCAGCTTCATTAGTCGCTATACTTTGGTGCAAAGTAAAACTTTCTTCTAAATAGTAAATGCTAAGATCTTACTCTTAAACTGAAGTCCGTACGTGTCTGTATATCATTATTTTCTATGAACACAGTTTGCTTATCACAAATTTAATTTCGTAGTTCACCAAATAACTCGATTACTTGATCACTAAATTCTCTATTACTTTACACTTTAAAATCATTGTTTGAAATTTTTCTTGAAGTCAAAACTTGTAGGATGTATTCGGTAATCAATATAGGATGTGAAACTAACCTGTTTTACCGCTACAGATACAACAACAAGGTAAGTCATCAAACCACGGTGTGAATGCGGATGAATGATTGTGTTGGTGAGACAGGAAAATGTAGGCTAAATATAGGTGAACAGGTAGAAATAGCTAGAGTTTTCCGAGTAGGCAAGGAAATGCAGTGTGCGATTCATTTAGACCGTATATGTATATTTGATTATCCAACAGCGTCAATCCAATAGCGCTGCACCTGAAGAGACATTACGAAGAAGAGGATCGCCGGCCGTCATGCCACCAAACCTATTTTTGCTTTGTTCTTTTTCCTTCTCTCTATCCACACTAATGATGTTTGACTTGAAAGATGAGGAATATTCCGAATTTTTTTTTCTACTGTGTGCATGTGTTATTGAGTAAAATACTATGGTATTGTTATTTGAAATTTCAAGTATTGCCAGTGAATAGATTGAATTTTTTACACACGTTTCAAATTTGTTTTTATTCACAGGTGTGATGAAACTTTGAAATTTCACTTCACAATAGCCACAAATTTTTGCTTAAGAATCTTATGTGATATATGCACACTTTGAAGATATGTTTAATAATTTTCTTACGCCATTTACGGGTCGATGTCATACATATTCTTTCCAAGGAAAGTATGATGTGAAAGATTTAGGTACATATGTTGTTTTTTCAAGCTTC
Source organism: Neodiprion fabricii (assembly GCF_021155785.1). NCBI lineage: Eukaryota > Metazoa > Arthropoda > Insecta > Hymenoptera > Diprionidae > Neodiprion > Neodiprion fabricii. The sequence goes on along the minus strand of NC_060243.1, from coordinate 27,465,858 downwards.
ACCGTGCTCTGTTCATACGAACTTGATACCCTGCGGTTCCGAGACTGAATGATCATTTTTCCCCCCACAATGTTTTACCCCTATTGACCCTTTCTATACATCGTGGCCGTTTTAGTTTTGATACCGAGGGTTGCGTTCCGGAATTTCCTGGCAGCGCTCTGTATGACAGAGGCAGAACTAGTTATGAATTTGAATGCGTAAAAGAGATGAAAGATTGGCACTAGAAGTTAATTTCGTAACGCACCCCGAATCTTTGTTACCGCACAAAACGAAATTCGAACTGATTGTACCAGCCCTGGAATAGTCCAATAGCTGGTAACACTGCTCAAATTTGAGCTAACTTCACTGTCGAACGATTAACCTGTTGCGACTTGTTTGGATTTCGTTGATTACGTCAGCTGTCAAACTGCTGCTGCGAAGGCGGTGAACGAAGTTGTGTTCTTTTTTAAATATTTTAATAATTTCTTTTACTACGTGTTTCGTAACTACTTACTTTGTGTCGCTATTGGCGTGAAATAAAATGACGGAAGTAGACAATTTCCAGTTGCACATCGAAAATCTGCCGGAATCCGAAGAATCGAAAATAAATTATTGTTCTCGAGACGGGGTTATATTCATCATCGACGCTACGAAAGAGATGTTCGAAATTGATCCGGAACATAAAATATCGTATTTTTCGCAGTGTCTTGAGGTAAGTACGTTTATATTCAAAACAATTATTAAAATCACTTCGTAATATATTTTTTGGAAATCGTCTCTGCCAGTGGAGAATGTAACTTGTCGTATTTCCTTGCTCCGAATCATCAAATCTATCCATATAAAATTATTTATTCTTGCAGGCATACAAAAATATATTGGCAGAAAAATTGTCATGGAACAAAACCGATTGGATGGGTATTATATTGATGGGTACAAATAAGTGGGACCAGGATCCAGAAATCAAACATGTTTTCACCTGGCTAACTTTCAAGGAAGTTTCTATAGATCAAATGACAAAGATCGATGAAGCTTGTGAGCAAATTATTTCATATATATTTCATAATATTTATTATTTTCTACTTATAATTTGTTTCACCGTATATTTCATTTTATAGTAAGATAACAAAGTAAGGAACTTCATTTGGTAAAATTATTCTGTTGAATCTATGATAACTTGAATAAGATCCGAATGATAAAAACTCATCTAGTAAACATAACTCTGTTACTGTTTGAAATTCATCCCAAAAATTTACCAAAGTTGAAAAAATAATCTAAAACTATTGTTTCAGTATTGAATGTAGATAAGTTTCACGATGATGTAGGCTCCTCGACAGAATATCCACTTTATGATGCATTGTGGCATGCTACCCGATGTTTTAATGCAGTCAAAATTACAATGCCATTCCGGCATATCGTACTGCTTACACGTTCCGATAATCCGTATGCCAATGATCACATGGAAAAGCATCGTATCAGATTAAAAGTGGATGATTGTTCTAATATGAATATACGCTTCTCAGTCGTTGGATTGGGAAAGAAATGGAATCCGTCACATTTTTTTGACGAATTAGAAGTACACTCTGGAAAATTTGACAAAGCTGAAGATTATGAAAGAACATTATTGACTGATTTGGAAGAGGAAATTAAACACGCATCCAGAATTACTGCTAAACTTCAGTGGACTCTTGGAAATGGTGTCAAATTAGGAGTATCTGTCAGCACTATCACGGCGTATGTTGCATTTTATTCCTTGTTTTTCGGAAATTTCTAATTGGAAATAGTATTTCTTATGGATTTAACGACTCGGAGTTGTGATATGATTGATTGAGAATTAAAATTTAGCATCTGTGTGTCCTTTGTATCATAAACCAGTCAATTTCTTACTCACAGTGAGCAGAAGATGTACTGTTAGACAACTAAATCGTATGGCAAATTCGTTACCAATTAACCATTCGAGAATTTTATTACAGGAAAACAAAATTTCCCAGGCAAATACGATTGAGTAAAGTTAATAATGAGCCATTGGATGCATATTCCTATTACAGAAAAGCTGAGGCAGGTTACTCAGAGGTATGCATTATTTTATATTTTACCTAAACACGCCGAGGCATAAAATATACCAATTTAGCGGAACCATAGTTTGTAGATTATAATGTTCCGTTATTGCTGCATTATTTGAAAGTGAGATATCTTGAGTGTAGTGAATGTTTCTCTCATTAAATTCAGCACTACAGTTTATTATTTTTTTCTGCTAATTGGTGTATTAAATCTTTTTCTATAATCCTCAATATGCTTAGGACGAGGAAGATACAGACGAAAATGAAGAGTCTATCGGAGAGAAAGTAGTTCTTTCTGAAAATGTCTACAATTACCAAGAGTTTGGTGGACGATCTATCAGATTTTCACTGCAAGAATCGTCGAAACTGAGTAATTCACGTGAACCAGGGATCACTTTGCTTGGTTTTAAACCGATAAGTAAATTGGATCTTTCGCATCATTTAGAAGCACCAAACTTTGTCACCTACAACGAATCGCAACTTCAAGGTAAGCAATAAAACGTTACTTGACTGGCTACTGATGCCACATTTAACAAATCCTCTTGTGATTTACCAAATTCTTAATTTCAGGTAGCAAAGCTTTGTTTGCTGCATTGCTGAACCAGTGCGATGCCAAAGATGTAATGGCTATTTGTGTGGTAACATTACGTAGTCGATCACCGTCTTACTTGTATGCGTTGATACCGTCTGTCACATTGACCGGCTTTTATGCGTACAAATTACCATTCGCAGGTTTGAATTTAGTATAAATTTTTATAGCTTATTTGGTGACATATTTGACTAAATTACTTTAAAAATTGAAATTGAAATTGAAATTTTATGTTTCAGAGAATGTACGAGATTTTTCTTCAGTACTGTCCCAGTATTACTATAATGACACAGACAATAAATGTCCAATAAACAATGAAACGGTGGATCTTTGTTATAACTTTATCAAAAAAACATCCATAAAATACGATCCTGTTGTGTTTAAAAATCCTAAGTTGCACACAGAATTGGCTCACATTGAATCATTGGCAATGGACAAAGATTCCTGCGAGATCCCGTTCGATACCACGAGTGAGTAAATGATAGTTATCTCGTTGACAATGACTTTTTATTGAATTTAACCACCTGCAGAATTTAAAAATTCTTACAACCTGTTCTCCATCCTAGTACCTGACAAAGAAGCTGCTAGTCATAGGTTGGGTCAATTTAGAGTTCTTTTTAAAAATGAAGTGGACAGCCATGGCGAAACGAAGAATACTAATAAGAGAACATTAAATTTCGAAGAGCTTGTACAAGCTAAACAAGTAAGCAAATTATCTTTATGTAAGCTGTTGCAGTCTTTTGTGAATTTGAAACTTTGTTGGATCTAAAGTTGAAATAATTTTAACCTGTTTTTGCATATTCTGCGCACACACATTTTTCTTATCTTGGAAAACTGTTCTGTAAATTGATCGTTCCTAACAAGTATTATAACATATTTATAGGTGAAGAGTTGTACGGTAGCGGAACTGAAAGACTACCTGAAGAGCGTTGGTAAAAATCCAGTTGGTAGAAAGAACGACTTAGTAGATCAGGTGTACAGTTTATTCACTTAAATGTAAAGGTGATTACGAGCAGTTTTTTTCTGCCTCCTTTTTTCATTTATTTTGAAGAAATATATTTCGGCAATGATGTACAGCATTTTCAATTAAGATGTCCCTTGTATTATTTGTCATTTTTATAAAATCACATGAGCTTACTTTTGTGAGTATTCCGAGGGAGCATGCCGAAGAGACTGTATTGGCGAAACTCTTCCAAAATAGAATCGAGCGACGGTAGGGTGATAGATGAAAAATTGGAATTTTTATTTCTTATTTCTCTCATTGAAAGCTCCTTCATTGTTGATATGAGGGATTCGTGATATTTATTTATTAGCTTGAGAAAATAATTTTCACGTATTTCCTGGTTTCTATTAATGTAAATAATATTTGATAAGTCAAACGTTTATAAAGATTTATCTGCTATTCTATGAAGTACTGATTACAATATTTATGAGGTATTTTGGATTGTAGGCTTTCCTTTCATACCTTCCTAATTGTTCTAATGCCAGAACACAGTGATACATGTCTAAAATACATTCAGGCGCCAATTTAAATCTTTCTGTCATTAGATTTTCCAGAACCACAATACTGTCTCGTTTCAGATTCTCTTTTGACCTGGCAATTTTGCTCATCGTGGCGTAAGGAACGTTTGGAAATAATTTAAAATTTCTTTGGCACACATGTTTCTTGAATATTGCGAAAACGGTTCTATAAATGTGAATTTCGTTGCTGAATTGAATTAAATTCGAATATTGTTGCCTTTTTATGGGATCATTGAGTATACTTTTTATAATTAACAATTAATTTTCTTCTACTGAGGTATCACTATTTTCCACCAAAATACTCATATTCAAATCGAACAAAATGGAACTGAAATTAATCACATTATTTTTCAAAGATCGGACTTCACATCTAGTAAGTTTGCAATCATTCTTCTTAGAATATTGTAAAACTTTTGGTACGATTTCAGTGTGAATATATTCCTCCATGATATACTCAGTTTAACTGGCAGGAAGGAAGTTTCGGTTTGCAGTTTTTCTCTAGTTTTACTGATAAGCGCACTCGTGTAACATAATTATAATATGTTAATAACTTATTGTACTTAATTTGAATGCAAGTATTCCAAAAACAACTTGAATATCGTTGTCTTATGCTATGAGTCATAGCGGGCGAATTATCTTTTTAGCCTATTCATTGCAAATTGCGAATTCCTGAATAAATACAATCATTGGTTGAACGAACAGTGTACACTGAGTTGGTGAAAAAATGATTTGCGATTGCAAGCTTAGAATTTTTATTATCAGATTGAATTGTTCGAAGTTGAATTTGATTATTTATGTTACAAAACAATAATTCATCATACATATAAACAGATGCATTATATAAGAACCTCACGTTTACAATTCATTCTATAATAACTTGATCCAGTGTAACAGCTGTTTCGAACATTTGAATTATCGTGTTTGTGCCGGCGTCACCTCCGACAGAATAAATCGCATTACGTAATTCAGTGCCTTTCGGGTTCGTAATTAATTCGACTAATTGTTTCATTTCTTCTTCAGTACCCATTTTGCTTGGCATAAAAGAAATTCCATAAATCAAGCCAAAGACACCGAATTGGCGAAAGTCTTCTAAAATTGAATCCAGCGATGGTAGTACCAAAGACTTCGCATTGGGATTGTTTCTTTTTGTTTCCGATATCAAAACTTCTTTCATCGTTGATACTAAAGACACATGATACTTCGTTATCAGTTCCGTCAAAGAATTTTCACGTACTTCTTTATCCGCATTCATGTAAATAAAATATGACAAGTCGAGAGCTACTGATCCAAAACGTAGATACTGATAGTCAATTGCAATTGCGCTCGCTGGTCTTTCATTTTCATCGTATTTGAAGAGAATATTATTTCGGCAGTAATCACCGTGGCATACGACACTCAATTTGGATTTGCTACTTCTCGCTATAAGTGTTTCCATGTACTCTCTCATATTTTCTATATGTCTTTCCAGTATTTTCATTGCTTTGTAGGTTTGCGGATTTTCTTCATATTTCGCATTGTTGAATAGTCGCGTTACACACATGGCAATAATTTGACGAACTGTGGCACCTGATTTTTCAGTCCAGGTACATTCTTTAAGTCCAGTCAGTATTTGGTCATTAAACTGTTCCGGATGCAGTTCTTTACTAATTAGAGACAGTGCGTGCCATCTGCAGTAAATGACATGAAATTTTTGAAATATTTTATATTACATAAAATATCGAACGATGATTAATTATAGTAATCTTTGTCTTGGTATTCAATGATTAAGTACAATACCATACTTACAAGGTTTCTTAATTTGTTTTGCTTCAGAAAATAAATTGTAAAGATTAGTTTTCACTCACCTGCCCAGGTGTTCCAATGCGCTTACACAGTGTCCCATATCAAGAATTTTTTGCTGCGCTAATTTATACCCTTCTTTCGTCAAATTCTCTAGGATCACAATACCATCTGTCGGAGCCATATTCTCTTTCGACGTAACCTTTTTAAACACAGCGTAAGGACAATCTGGGAATAACTTGAAATCAATCAGTTTCTTGAATATTGGACAGATGGTACGGTAAAGTTGGGTTTCATTGGAGAATTGAGTCCAACTCTCTAATAGTTTTTGCCTTATGCAATCGTCCTTTATACATTTTACGAGCAGGGAGTAAGCTTCTTCTGCCAGAATTCCATCTTTTTTCACCAGGATACTCAAGTTCAAATCAAGTAAATTTGAGGAGAAACCGTGTATATCCGATTCCAACGGCTGTAGCTCAAAGTTGACAAGTTTATAATCAGTTTTTTCATAGTATGTAAAAATGTCTGGCAGCACCTCAACGCGAATGTATTCTTCCATGATGCGTTCACTTCAACTGCACAATCATAAGTGGCTCATTATACTTAACTTGATCTGAAAAACATGTCGTTAGGACATTTTATCACACCTTAAGAATTTACATTGACTGTTTAAATAATCGTTCCAAAACACGTTTAACAATTTTTCCCCTACCCAAAAAGGTCAGATCAATTATGAGCCAACTGTATACACTGTCTTTTAACTGTATACACTGTATACACTTAACTGTGTACACTGTCATTTCAAGTGATATTTGGTTACTGTTCAGATCAGAAGGTGAATCATGTGAAATCAGCCGGTTTTTTCTACTTTTGAAACAAAGTTCCTTGAATTGTAATAATTACTAATTACTGTTTCTGTGATTCAGAGATAAGTTACTTAATGTATGGATGAATGTTAAAATAGTTAATGAACTTCCAAACCTTGCAAAAGGTCTTGGTTTACTTTTGATCAGAGTTTTGAGAAAGTAAACGATCTTATTGAAAATGTTTTACTACGGGATACAAAGTATCCGATGCAAATACACCTGAAAAAACATCACTTTTGCCAACTAAATGAAAAGTGAGTCATTTTTATTTTTACAAATGTACCATGAATTTTTAATTCAAGAACATAACGTAAACGTCGATCGCTTTCTCATATCCATTTTTTGTATATTTAGAGAACTTTTCAACGTACTTATTTGCGGTTTTTTGCTAATTCTGATGGTATACCAATAGGTTTTCAATACTCGAGAGTAATTATTGCGATATAATGTAAAATACTATTGTTAGATACAAATTGATTGAAAAAAATCGTGAAAATTAACGGAATAATTCATTTTCGAGAAATTTATCGATGAATACGGATCTGTAATCGGATTTTAAAAATTCAAGTTGTCGGATCCATTGTGGCGGACAAAAATTTCAAAATGAATCGAATTCGGAGAGAAAACTCTGTCCAAGGGTTCTTTGACCCGTCCTGAGGATTTACCTCAAAATAAATTTCATCTTCGGAAAGATCAGACTTTTTTTTATGCTAAGACACCTTGGGTCGTGTCTTTTTTTCAAGAACAGAAAGTGCTAAAAATTCACAGATAAAAATCCAATTCGAAAAAATTATCAAATGGATCAAATTATTTTTCAAAAATGGTAAGGCCCAGAGACATAAAACTTGCAAGATTTTCACATCTGTGAATGTGAGTGTACACTAGATTCTATAAAAAAAGTTGACTATTTTTTTTCAAAATTCCAGTAAAAAATAATGCTGTAAAATTTTGAGCTCTTAATATCAACATAAAATAACTTTTCCGACGATGCACCTCTTAATATTAATATTAAGAGCTCGAACTTTAACAGCATTTTCTTTTAGTCATTTGAAACAATATTTTAATAACAATACGGATATAAGTGAAGTGAGAATCCATGAATTCTTAAAAGTTTTTTTATTTTCGAAATCATATACAACATTCTGAAATTGAAATGGAAAAATTTGCTTTGAAAATTTCATAGTGCGGAAAATTTAGTTTCTCCAATTGTTAGGATGCCAGAAATTGGATTTTTTCTGCTCTGTGAATCTGTTATATGTTTACTTTGTGCAACGCTATAGCTGTGTCAAAAATTTCAAGCACCGCATTTGTCCCAGCTTCACCTCCAATAGCCCATACAGCGTTTGAAAATTCTGCGCTCATTCTGTTGCCCGATTGTCCAGCCTTATTTATGTTGACAAATTCCTCTTCGGTACCCATCATCCATGGGACAAAAAATAGTGCATAAATCAAACCGTAGGCACCGTACTGGTGATAGTCTTCTAAAATAGAGTCCAGCGATGGAAGTACGGCAGATATATCCTTGGGCGATTTATTGTATGTCAGAATTTCGCTCATCGTCGATACCAAAGATGCGTGATATTTTTTCATTAGGTCGAGGAAATATTTTTCTTGTATTTCGCGACTGGTATTCAGATAAAAGAAGTGTGACAAGTCGAAAGCTGGTGAGGCGAAACGAGTCAGCTGGTAATCGACTGGAATTACGCTTATCGGTGTTTCATTTTTACCGTACTTGTAGAGCAGATTACTTTGAGCGTATTCACCGTGGCATAAAACGCTCAATTTTGACTTTCTGCTACTCATAATGAGCTTCTCCACGTATTGTAAAAGATCCTCGTTCTCCCTCTCCAGTGTCTTCATTGCTTCGTAAGTCTTTGAATTTTTTGGATAATTTGCATACTTGAAAAGTCTTTTCAAACAAATGGTTATTGTTTCACGAACTTGGACACCGGATTTCCTGCTCCAGGTAGATTCTTCAAATCCAGATAATACTTCTTGATGAAATTGTTCTGAATTTAGCTCTTTCATGGCTAAAGACAACGCGTGCCATCTGTGAAAAGTTAAATGCAAATTTTTTAATCATTGCATCTTGTTTGATATCGATAACAATGAATGTGACGCTGTTGGATTATGCGCTATGAATATGAATCTGTTTTCCCTTTGAAAGGTTGGTGAATTATAATTTCTTTCAATGGTAAAGACAGGGGATTGTTTTGCTAAGTCTTTGTAAAAAATCGTAGATGTTTTTATAAAAATTCAAATTGAGTATTTTTTATCCACATTTCACATGAATTAAATGTGCAAGATTCAATTTCGTACCTTCCCAATTGTTCCACTGCAACGACACAATGTTCCATATCAAGAGTTTTCCCCGGCGCCACTTTGTATCCTTGTTTTACCAAATTTTCTACGACGATGATACCATCTAGGGGGTCCAGTTTCTCTTTTGATCTCACGTCTTTGATCAGAGCGTAAGGAACGTCTGGTACGAACTTGACATTTTTTTGAAACATTAGTTTTTTGAATATTGGCACTACGACATTGTAAATGTGAGCTTCGTTGGTGAATTGTATGCGACTCTCTGATAACTTTTGTCTTTCCAAGTCGTCTACTATAGTTTTGAGTAAGAAAGAATAATCTTCATTTCCCGAAATACTTAAATTCAAATCATACAAACATGAGTTGAAACTATTTAACTCTCCTTGCAGAGATCGCAGCTCGTATTTATCAACTTTGCTATTGGTTTTGTTGTAGTACTTCAATATTTCTGGCACAACTTCAACGCGAATGTATTCCTCCATGATATTATCGTTGTTTGATACTTGACGTGCGACTGACCAAGCAACGTTTTTGGTTTGCAACTTTGTATTTAAATATCGGCAAGTATACGGTGTCCATACCTGCCGAAACTCTTCCCGCTGTTAAGAAAACAACATTACATATTCAAAAGTGTTTCCTGATAAAAGATGAGGCAACTCTTACTATATTTTGTTAACCTTGAGTATCTCGGCCGCGAGAATTGCAAAACAACTGCAATAATGTTTGTTAATTACGATCGGTGAATAAACACTGAATCATGTAATCAAAAGGGCTTCCGTTATTGGTATCTCGATTGCTTAATCGAAGTGATTTGGATTGTGACGAGGCTTAATCGAAATTAACTCTAAGCTTGATTTTAATAAAATCTCAAAAAATTAAATAACCATTACTTTGTTGAGTGGTTGAATTGGTCATCGAGCTTCACTCTGTATCAGTATCTCTTCACTGTATACATCTCTTCACTGCGTTATTTGTGCAGGTGTTTTCTGAAGTTTGGCACGTTGTGATAGTATCCGAAATAAATTCATACAATAATATTTTAGAAGACTAATGAAAACAGTTATATTGTAAACATTTTTCCAAGTTAAGTTATACCATGAGAAGCTGTTTAGACAGGTGAAAAAATGTATTCCTTCAAAAATGCCTTTCTCTTTCTGTGACATGTGTTACATTGAATTCTCATTTGGTCCGCGAAGTTTTTAAAATGTTCCTAATTTCGACGATGAACTATTATTCGTTCAGTTTAACAAGCAATAATAATTTCTTTTTTACTCCGATTTAACTTATTGCATATTGTAATTGGAGGACGAAAGTCTTGTGAAAATTCACAATTTAATGTGGTTATAACTCCGTTTTGTAACCGAGTAATGAAAATATTTTGTATAATTACTTGTTCAAGTTTTATCGTTCTACACTCTGGGGTCATACAACACGCCGTTAAAACATCGAGTGTCTTTTATTTCAAACAGCTTCTTTTTCTGACATACACATGATCAATAAATATATTTGAATACTTTTTCGAGTTAATGATGATAATAATAATAATAATAATAATAATAATAACAACATCAATATTAGTAATGTTAATATCAATACATAGAGCAGAGATATGGAATGTATTGTCTTGATACAGAAATGTTTGTCAATCCATCTATATGATCTAATTTATTATCAAATTACTCATATGGATTTTAATTTGATAGTGAAAATGATTACGTGACGTAACAATACAAATATAAAGAAAAAAGCTGTCGAACAATTGTAGGAGTTATGAATGTTTCATGATAATTATGACTGTCGTGCAAGTTTGATAAAACTAATTTCAAATACAGCAACGCAATTCATCAAATTGCATAAATACAATGTTAGATGTTTATACGTAAATACTGATTATAGATCAATAGAGTTTCGTTGTTTTTTCTGAAATTTGAGATATAAATTGTTAAATTCAAACGTAACAATATGTACAGTGAATACATATACATAAAATACCACAGAAGGCGATAGAATTTGTAATTAGACAGTACATATACTTGAAGGCCAGCATTGTTTAACAGTAAGACCAACATTGCAATTAGCGTGTTGTCCCCTTGAGAAACAGTGAATCTAGTTACAATTCGTCTTTTGTTGGAAGCATCTGTAAATCTCTAATACTGCCAACGAATATCGGAATTTTACTCGGCTTATGTTGAATAGCGAACATGAATGGTCTGTTGACATCGAAGACTTTCGGCGGACTCGCCATTCTTCTGCATCTTATTTGAACCACTGTGGAATAAAAAATATTGTATATGTCAATAATTTTATTTGGACAATTATTGAGGTAGAAGTGTTAGAAGAGTAAAATGACTGTATCGCAAAAAGTTATAATCTGATTTTTATAGCAATTTTGAAATTTCAGACTAGAATCCATTCCAGATTAATTGGCATTTAGTATAAAGTACATACAGGTAGCTGCGGCAGCTTCAGATCCCTCCTCGTTGACCTCAATAAATGCTTTCTGAAGGACGTGCCCAACCTTTAACGGGGCTTGTGAAATCCCACTCAAGTCTGCAAAATCGGTAAATACCTGCTTTATCCCCATCTGAAATGATAAGCAATAGAATTTTGTTGAATGATTTGATAAAGACAGTATGCCTAATGCGAACAAATCGAGATGATTCTCAGTGGCGCGAATAAAAAAAATTCAAAATTTTTTACAAAGTTTCCTTACCTTGTTTGCTATGTTTAATTCTTTGTCATTCAGTAATGGTGCTATAGGTTACGTAATAATAGTTATATTGCAAGAAAATTATGTCACATTCGATGCAGAAAATTTTACTATTGTGACTAAGGTGGAACAGAAATAATGAAAACAAAATAACATTGTATTGCCTAAAGGCTTTAATACCAAGACTTGAACTCTTATACCAATCAACTGCGGATTCACCTCTTGTAAAATTTCTTCAAGATTTATTGTGGATTCGACTTTGAACTTGGGTAAGAACAACTCTACTTTGCCCGATCTCCAATAAGTACTTTCAATACTTCCTCGATTGAAATTTTGTTCTAAATTCTGCAGCCCTTCAATTTCGTTCGGCAGTATAATGAGCATACTGAAGTCATCGTTCTGAAAGAAATATAATATCAATATAAAAAAATCTCTATCAATTACGCAGTTCAAGGGCCGCTCTTTTAGTATCAATCACTCACTGAGTATGGAAGTCGAATTGCTCTGGCATTCAATTCTTCTAACTCTGCGTAAGCATACTCAGACTTTGTATACATAGTAGGAATGTGTCTTTTAGTATCTTTTGTTATATAAAATGGTCTATTCTCTGTGTATTCGGTGTTAAATTTGTTCGCCCAGTTCCCTTTGAAGTACACAGCGTTTATCATTATTATTTTAGTCCATTCATCCACTGCATCTGATGGAAAATGTGATTTTTATACAGATGTATATGGTTTTCAACTGACGTGTACGAAGAATTGAGTTTTTCTTGATGCAGAAAATAATTGTCACGATTTTAAAACTTTTCAAGTTGACGCGTGATAACTCTTGAATATTGAAATTTCAAAGGAATGAGTTGAATATTTTCGAATTGAGTCCAGTTATGTGTCACCGGCGAATTCTGTATCGGAATTGAGCAACTGCATCAAATTACCAGCAGACAATAAGTTCTTGATTCTGTTGTTGGTTTGATTTTCAACCCAAGAATTTATCTGTCGAGTGGACTCCACACTGTTCTTGAAGTCAACCCTTGGTGTATCTGAATCAAAGTATTTCGAATTCATAGACAAAAATTCAGGCATCAGAGTTATACCCTCCTGAATATAAATTGCGTTTGCCAAACTGATTTCAAGCCCTGTAGCATTCTGGAAAGAAAAATGATGAAAAATATTTACTAATTTGCATAATATCGTATACTTAACTTAAAAAAACTTGGGCAAGAAAGTATGCAATTGTTATTTGTGGTGAAGGGTTTTTGAATATTGAATTGCGATGAACAGCACTTTATGGATATAATATTTGTTTCGTTCCTTTTTTTCTCGGATATTACGGAATTGCAAAAGAATTACATTCAACGACTGTAGAAGGGACTTGAATCCGTTCTGGGTCAGAGAGTCGTCGCTGAGTAGGTAAAGAGCGCTTCTCAATTCCTCCGCAGTTTTCCCTCGTGCTCCGTACGTCAATATAGATAGAATCATGTGAGCGCTTAGCGGAGAACAGACAGTATTGCCTCCAACTTTGGGTGCAACCATCTGAAATATTAATATACATCGGTCATGATTTTTCCTCCAAATTTAGAATGCGCCAAATCGATTTGGACAATTCTTCAACAAGTTTTTGCATTTTAAGTCGGATTATTATTCCACAAAAATTACAAAGCTGAACAAATTCTGGATAAAACTATCAACTTACCGAATAAAATCTAGTGGTAAATTTATCGTTGGATTTGGACATCTGGTTAAATATATTTTCTTGGTCCTCCTCGTCAGATGCCATTTCGACGAACTGTGAAGACGCTACATTACAGAGACAGTTGGTCAATAAAAGGGTTAAGGTGACGAAACCGAGCATTGGCATTGTCATAAATGTGTATCTAATAATTATGATTGATCATTGGTCTTCTCGTGCAGCGTGTTTGTTTTGTTTCAAATATTAACAATTTCCAGGTTAGGTTAACCCGGTTTGCTTCAAGTTATAATCACTCTGCTAATGGTCAATAAAATGGTTCAACCTATAAAACTAAGGATTGGCATTGTCATAAGAATCTATTTTATTATTTTGATTGATCATCGGCCTTCCGATGCGACGCGTTTTTTTCTTTTTTTTTTCGTCAAATATCAAGAATTTTCAGGTTAGGTCAGCTCGATTTGCTCTAAGGTGTTAGGTTAGAATCGCGTTGCTCAGTGAGGCAAGTCTGGGCCGACGGATGTCAAGATGACAGATGTCATTTTCTAAATAAGGTTACAATGCGTAAGTGTCGGAGTAAATTTCACAGAATCGTAACGTTAGGTTTACGTGCTCGACGTGATTTCAAGGGTGCGGTTAGATTACCTTTTTTTACGATATGCGACGATACCAATATCACAAAGCTGTCGATGATTCTTTGGAAGGATCAGACTCTAGCTGCGAGGTATCTTGTTGATATATAAAATATTTACTGACGAGCGACGAGTCCCGGTCGCTCGAGAAATCCAAGAATTGTAACAGTAAACTTGGGACAGCGTAATAATGATGAGTTGAAGTGAACACAGGTTTATTAGGGTCGTTATAACATTTTTTTTATGCGCCAACAACGAATTATATTCTTGCAGTATAAGATTAGTCTTATGCAAAACAGTTTCCCACTCTTCGACTTACGTAACATTCGTCATAACATTTCAACAATCCTCCGCTGTTCAATACCTACGGAAATATTCCATTTACAATGACGCACATTGCTCACGTGATATTTTCGGAATTAAGTTATGAATGGTCCAAATTTAAGGATTTGTTTTCTCAGCCTGTAACGCGTCGATGAAATTATTGACTAGAAAAATAGGCAAAGCTTGGACTAACATCGAGCAATCTTTGTCGAAGTGGGGAACTTGCAAGCCTTTGAAGAAGCCCGAAAATCCAGCCAAGTACGCGGCAAAAATTGGATCGGAAAATAAAATATTCGTCTGAAAAAATTCCAGGCTGTTGAGTGTACTCGACCCTGTAAATGCGGGCGGCTGTTGATTATCGTGGAACAGGTCAATCAAGACGTTCTTGTTATCATCTACCGTCGTAGTTTTCTCGCCATAGGCCATAAAGTTATCGGCTGCGCCGGATTTGTTGTTCTGCACAACGTAAATTGGGACAAGCTACGCGGTTTCTCGGCTGGGTAGCATCTTTACGGGGTTTGTCAAAACCGTCGGTGATTTTGAAGCCGGTGTTACGAACGGACGCGGTCGACGGTTATTTTTACGGTGGTATCGCCGCCACGATAAATACTCCAGATACGAAACATCGTGCTGATTATATCCCAAATTCTTCTGACTGAACTGTTCAGTCGCTTCCTTTTTCTGACGACCCTCGTCTAGTCGAAACGACGACTGACCGTCTTTGCTTGATCTCGTTATTCGTTCGGAAACTGTACCTGGATTGGAGAGAAAACGTAGTCCGGTCATTAAAATATTGATCAATAATTTTTGTATTATATTTTTCAGTTCTCCATTATTTCCTCAAAATTTATCAACACATGTTCACGGTCTTATCCAGTACGAAGGAACGATCAGTAAATTTACGAAAAGGTGATCAAAGAATCGAATGAGCAAAATACAGGGTGTCCCTAAATTGCCTCCCACGGACTAGCCAGCATGATACCTCGTTAAAATCCAATCGAGAATTTTTTTTCCGGAAGCTCGTCCGACGCATAGTTTTTGAATTATAAGCGATGGCGCTAGGCCAATCAGAGTGCACCATTTCATCTAGATTTGCCGCCACGGAAATTGCTGTTTTGTTCGTCTGGGTGAATTATTATTATTCGGTTACAAAGTAAATATTGGCACCTCCCCTCACTCGCTGTTGTACCCCTTCTCGAGCGCTGACCTCGGTATTGTTGCCGCGGCACACGCTGCCGGCCGCACATCCATGGGCGCATACTTGTGTGTGTAAACAGAAGCGCATCCTCAAGAATAAGGGATACAGCAGCGAGAGAGGGGAGGTGCCGATATTTAATTCGTAAACAAATAATAATAATTCACCCAGACGAACAAAACAGCAATTTCCGTGGCGGCAAATCTAGATGAAATGGTGCGCTCTGATTGGCCTAGCGCTATCGCTTATAATTCAAAAACTATGCTTCGGACGATCTTCCGGAAAAGAAATTCTCGGTTGGATTTTAACGAGGTATTATGCTGGCTAGTCCGTGGGAGGCAATTTAGGGACACCCTGTATAATACGTACCGTCGAGTCGGCTTCTGTTTTTGTCAAGTTGCGTGGTAGTCGGATCAATCTTTGCCTGGTAGGTGAGGTTCTGCGGATATGGAATATTATGAGATTATAAACATTCACAGGGAGAGAGAGAGAGAGAGAGAGAGAGTGAGAGAGAGAAGAGAAGATTCCATTATATTGTTGCAATTTTTGTTCTATTTTTCTCAAGAATCGTGAACTATCAGATCAGACGTTTCCATGTCATGATTTTCAGGGATTCTAAAGTTCGAAGTGTTAGTTTTTATTTTTTTGCGTCTATCTATAGTATAAATATATTTGTTATGTTAGGGCTGGCCAGTGTATAGGTATATCGTAATACATTGTATAGGTACAATTTCTTATAAGCTATAATAAATATAATATAATAAAAAAGTGTTTAAACTGTTCTGAGCAGATTCCTATGCATATGAATGTAGGGCGTATTTGTTACGTGTTTTTTTTATTGTTATTTCAACTCTAATAAGCAATCGAAATTTTTTTTATATTTTTCTAACCCCCAGACGCCCCCAGAGCTCTTGAATTGATGATATTTAGATAGTGATTGCGACATTTTTGAAAATGATGAAAAAAATTACAAAAATTTCTGTAGCCAAAATCAAAAATATCCATGCCAAAATCTATGTGAGCAGGCAAAACAGTAATTTTTCTATAAATTTGTTGACAAAATAATAATTCTATTCTAGTAATTTCAATTTTTTTTTTCTAATTTTCCGGATTCAATCTATCTTTCCTAACACAACAACCATCTTGAAATTTTTATCACACTACAGAATGTATGCCATTTTTATTCATAATTTTAAAAAATTTCGCAATCGCTGTCAAAATATTATGATTTGAAGCACAATCAATCAGGGACGTCAGGGGGGCTAGAAGAAGCTGAAAAAAATTTGCGTTGCTTTTTAGAGTTGGAACAGCAATATAAAAAATCGCGAACCAAATATAAGGGCGCGAGGTTGAGACCCTAGTTGAATTGGTATGGAATGCTCCATGTATATAACAAGTTTAAGAACAATTAATGTTTCTCTCGCTGACATAATTATACCGAGCATAGAGACGCTATCGCATTTTATCATTGTTAGAGAGAAATTCCACAAGCATAAACGTTGCACCGATCGTAAGTCCAGCGTTGGATCAGGGCTGTAATAAAAACGCTGGTAACTTCTTCCTTTTCCTTTTTCTCGTTACCGGTGTTAATGCGGGAGTCTTTGCCCGCCTCAGAATCGTTAGCGTGAAGAAGAAATCTGCTCAGATTTTCAGGCAGCCTGTTCCTGCTGGCCAAATACGAGCCCAACTCGCAGGCGACTCTGCTGGGGCATTTTTGAGCACTTGTCGCTTCCGCCAAGAAGCCCTCGGTCAAGTTAACTCCGAGGACGTTCCAGCGGGTGGAATTATCGCCGGGTTGATCGAAGATGTCTCTGCTCTCCTCCGTCCGAACCTCGGCAATCCTTTCGGCAAATCCAACCCCGTGATGCGTGATTGCCGAGTAAATAGACGGGGCGAATACTCGCAGGATGAACGGTACGACGAAGAAGAGTTTCAGCAGGATTTTCGCGATTTTAATCAACTTGAAGATCTTCAACGGGATCAGGAAGAACTTGAGGGCTATCAGCGGTATCGCTATCGACAGGCTGCTGCCCAGGCCGATTTTGAAGAGGTTCAGTAGGTTGGAACCGATCGCTGAGAGCAAGCCAATCAGGGATGGAGTCGGTTCTCCGCGGCCTGGATTGTCGCACGAAGAGTAGGCGGGCAATTTTTGGTAGGCCAATGGCGGTCGCGGATGATGATGATGGTGATGAGGATGCCAGGACTCCGGACTTCCGGGGTACGAGGATGACTCCTCGCTGTTCTCGTAGTATCTGTTGCTCCTGTAGCCCGAACCAGTGGAGAAAGAACTGTACTTCTCTGGACCGTGTAGGTGATCGATTACTTGATCTGGAAAGCCTGCGAGCAAAAATCAAACGAATCGTTAATAAATCCCCAATTTATAAATACTTTGCCATTCGATCTACTTTATTCTTGGATCGAATTTTCCAACTAAATTCATCGAGTGTTGTGCATCGTACTTGGTGAGTATGAGTCGGTGTAATCCGCTCCGTAACTCGTTGAAGGAGAATAATGATTTTCTTGGGGTGCATAGTCCGCGTCGAGATCCTCCGGGTTCTCACCGTATCCTGTATTGGGGTACTGATGATTGATCGCCTCGTTCCTTCGTCTTCGCTCTCTGTCGCGTCGCAGAGTTCTTCTATGGTCTAAATTTTGTTGCGAGATAGCGGACGTTCCCGTATTGTAATTGTTTGTTCTGTTAGCGATAATCGGAGAAGTTTCCTCCCAGGATGTCTGCCTTACAGGAATCTACAAGTCACGTGGAAAATTATTTATTACAATAGTTATTTCTCGATATTTACTGCCGAACTTAGTTTGGACAGGAAAACAATGTCGCACAAATTTTTCTTCACTCACAATCTGGTGCTCGTCAGAAGATCTTGCAGAGGGAAAAACAGCAGACGAGTAAAGACTTTTCGAGATTCTCGCTACGGGCCTCAAGTCATCAGAATTTGACGATTGGTTTTCGTTTTGGGTGTTTCTAGTGATGGGCCAAGGAACGAAGGTCAGGTTCAAGTCACCAGAGTCGGTGGGAATTTTGCCAAAGTCAAGACTTGGGGGATTCTTTCCAAGGATCACATCGTCTAGTAGATTGGATGAGTTTTGGTGACGCGTTTCTATTGCGCTCTTGATTTCGATCATCTCGGAACAGCAGATGACAGTCAGACAACACATCAGAAGGATGAGTAGCATGATCTTCATCTTGACGACTCGGAGCAGTTTGATTCTGTTGCAGGAACATCATTTTCATAGTTCAGTTAGTACAACTTTTTATGGAAATCAATTTTTTTTATAAAATAATTTGGCTAGTGGATGGATTTAAAAGGGATAATAACAGACACGGAAGAGGTGAAGTAATGTCGCGTGTCACGATTGACTTTACTATACTAGGATACTTTCTGGTTGATTAGTTCTGGTCTCATCTCCCCTCGTCACGCTACGTAACTTTTCCCACGAACAAGTAACTCGAGTGTTCGATTCGCGTTTATTTGAGCAACGGTTATTGCGGTGATTGAGTAAATAACTACCGAACAAGAAGCGAGGAGAAAAAACCGTACACTTTCGGTTGTGCAAAGAATCGATGAAAAAATGAAGGAAAAAAACACGGAAGCGCAATTAGGGATTCATTCAGTGACAGCTCAACATTGAATTACAGTGGTCGTCAATTAAATGAGGCTGGAGTAAAATTTTCTTGTTTATTATGGTCCGGAAGAATGGATGTTTTCAACCTCGAAAATGTGAGACACTTATAGTTGTCGCATTGTTAGATTGACAATATGTTCCCTCGTTTTGTTGTAAACATTCACAACATAATCATGATAATCATTCATAGTTTTACTTACATTTTCTTAACGGCGATTGCACAACTTTTTGTTTTTTCTCTGCCAATCCTGGAGGTGAAAAATCCGGGGTTGTGTAACTTGATAAACTAATCAGGTTTACAAAGAATTACTTATTCACTAAAGTTCCTCGATGTATATCCTGTCCCCCAGTATCGTAAACTCAGAATGCGATGTTGATCAAGTCACTGACGATCATCTCGCGCGAAATTCTGACTGCGATCTGTGGCTTCGGCAAGCTTCGATTAGACCATTTTAAATGGAACGAGTCTTCCCATCTTCGATGGGGGAAATTCATTGGACCACAATGATATTATAGTTCCGGTAATGATTACAACTTGTAACGGTACCCCTCATCTTGTACAATTTTGTTCATTGTAGGGACCAGAAATTAAATTGGTAGGCGCGAATCACACGTTTTTATTTCGATATTTTATATTTATTAATTATCGCGTTGAAAATCTAGGTCATAGACAAATGGCCCTTGCAAACGCAGGTTTAATTCGTGAAACGTGAGACGAGAACGAACCCTGTTGGATTGCAACCACGCAATATCGGATATCTAGGAAGATAATTAATTTACCGATTTGTTTATTTACTCATTGATATAATTCGCACCAGAGTCTATCGAACTCATTTTGAATTTAATAAAGCTAGACTCGAATATCGAGGTAATTTTATTTCGAATGACAGTTGTTTTTTTTTTTTTTTTTTTTTTTCACGAACATCAATCTATATTTGCTACACGGTAAATTTTTCACTTCTTGTTGCAATAGTGCAGATCAAGTAGGCAAGAGTCATCATCGTTCATTCGCATGTTAACAATTTACTGGATTGACATTAGAAGCGTGTAGTAAGAAATAGCCGTACTGCAAACCTGCAAGCAAATCGTAGCGTCCATATTTATTAATCAGATCATAACTCGAGTGATTTAATTTTCGTCGACAGTATTTGCGATTTAGATCGTGGTCTGATTACAGAGAGCTTAAATTTATCCACCCACACCACGTACCGTACCAAAACTCGACATGGTAACCGGAAAAAATTTTCCGGCTGTCAAAACGCTTGGCTTTTGAGCACGCAAGAGGATCAGAAGAATCCCGCGTTGAACATGCCTCGATCCTTCGTACCACCGAGAATCGTAGGTTGCCCTGGCCAAATCATCGCTCTGTCAAAAATACACCCTTTAATTGTTTACAAAATTATATGTCGAATGGTCAAGGTCGAAAGAGTGCTCTTGTAATCAAGTTTTTGAGGTTTGTTTTTTTATCACTGAAATAGATCTGGATCAATATCTGGGAGATTACCTCTACGAAGACTTCATTGGCCATCCAGCAGAATACGAATATTTGGAAAAAAGAAGCGGCGAAGTACATTATGAACAGTACGAGTTCCATCATACCCGCTTGTACCTGTGGCAGTAAATTACAATTCGTCATTCTCGATGCAAATTACCTCGTTCAGAAGATGAGACAATCATTAAACGGACCGTTTACAATGACCATTCATGCAGTGGATACTTCGATTTAACACTCAATACAACGGTATACGAAAGTACCGATCGGCTGATTGATGTAACGATTTATCATCTCTTAGAAATTGGGATACGATTAGGTTGCATAGACATGCCTTTATTTGACCTTTCAATGTTCGGATTATTACTTACTGGCAATCCAGTTACCTTGACCACACCAAGGCAGATGAGACCAGTACTGAGAATAAAGTGTATCAGAATTACCGGGGAGTAAATATCTTCGAGGTCGTCGGCGTACCTGCGACAAGGTCGAACAGTAATCTATCAGAATTCAAAGTCCAAGTGTCGAGATACTGCGAAAAGCTTTCGAAACAACCGCATGAACTCCATGGCTACGTACCGAATAAGGTACTGATGCTCGTGCACGATTTCGGCGAACTCTTCGTTGCTAATCGAAGCGTCGATGTTGCTTAATCTCACTTGAAGTAAGCGAAGTTTGGCACAAAGATGCATGCAGATGAGAGCGTAGATTGAAGTAAGGATAACGTAACTCGTTACCGTAAGGAACGATCCGAGTATCTGGCAGGCATACGTTATCTCGTAGTTGGGACTCACCTAGGCAGAAATTCAGGATATTCATTGGGATCGTTGTCATTGTTATTTTCAAACTGTGTATTTTGTTTTTTCAAGAACCTTATCTACGACCGGAGTGGACTTACGCGTTGGTCGTAAAAGTATTTGCTGATTAGCGGAGTCCGTCGCATAGCATCGATGTCTTCGTACAAATCGAAGTTGTGGAAGATTGGAGGTATGCTACTATAGAATGTCAGTGCTAATAGAGAAACCGTGAAAACGTAGAGGCCTATGCCGATGGAAATACGTTCGAACCATTGGACGTGTTTCAAGAGATCCGGAGGTAAAGGGCTTGCCCAAAACTCGCGATGGATTTTCTGCACCAAATTTCTGCACTTCGATTCTTGATAGTAACTATTTCCGAGGAAACAGACGCTTTCAACCACGCCTAACACGTTGCTGCCTATTTCAGCTACGTAACCTAAATCGTTGATAAATTCTACCATCGCCATTAAACCTGGGATCAGAACGTAAGACATGCCGCCCATCACGAAGACCCGCAAAAGTACGTCCACCTTCTTCACTGTCACTGGATTGGCGTCTAGCAGACGACAACCCAGCATACGACTGCCGAGATTAATCACTCGAATATGTCTATCAACATTTACCTTCTCGAATTTCGTATTATCAGTCGATGTCATCTCAATGATGCGACGCTAAGATCGTTACGTTTAATGAATCATCTAATTTTTACGAGTCGCACCTGAAATTTTATACTCTAGGGAGACTTGGTCTCAACTATTTTGCTCTGATTCCGTCGTGAAATTTAGTCCAACATTTATGAAGGTCTTTGATACTGGTATGAAGCTTCAATGAATCGTGAAAGAAGTAGATACTTTTCAAAAAACAAAACACTTTTGCAACGCGGATATCTATATTTCAAGGTCTGTGTAGTATTATTTACTGATGTGAAAATTTAGAGTCAAGTTGCTAGCCGTTTAAGAAGATAGATATTATGAGGCTGTTGTAGGCACGAATACTGACAATCGGTGGCGAGTTGTTTTTGCTGTCTTGAATAGAATTGCCTGCAGGAGTAAAGGATATCAATCTTTTATCCCAAGGCGCAACACATCAGGTCGTTGAAAAATTTACTCGTAAGTACGATTACCCCAATATCACCAGCCTGCCCTTTCATCCGTGTTCGCTGGTGTCCGATGCATTATTCACTCTGCAATTTTACGAGTTAGACAGAAAATTATGCAAAAGTATACGCTATTTGTAGTATCATCAAAGTATCATTGCTGCGTTCGCCATTCCGCAGTCTTTCACGTACGGGTTAGACTACGTGGATAATCTTAGCAGAGCCATATCGAAATGAGGATTGAACATGAACGAGACAGAAGAGCGACTTGATCCATGCCGTTGGATAATGTGCTGAACTTAACACAGCCATTAGATATTTTGTTTTAAACGTCTAGACTAAATTAAATTAATTTTCCGCACAGTCGAGCATTTTATTTCCAATGAATGTTTCCAATCAATATTTTACTGAATCGACCTTAGAAGAGTGTAGTAAGAAACAGCCGTACTACATACCTGGAAGCAAACGTGAATGACAAATTTTATAAATAGAGGCAAAGCGTGGCTGATTTTCAGAAGTCCTAATTACGTACGGAACCAAAGCTGGCCAGGGTAACGGGAAAGAATTTTCCAGCCGTCAAGACGATTGGCTTATAAGCTCGCATGCACATTAGAAAAACCCCACGTCGAATACGAATGGGAGCCTCGTACCAGTGGGAATTGTACGCTGCCATAGCCAGGTTGTCACTCTGTAAAAACGAGTACGTAGAATTGTTTATTACGCGGGATTCCATGAATCTGATCTTGCGGAAAACTTCAATTTTACAAGGTCAAAGTTAGTAACGTTAATGTAATCGAACAATGAGGGGCACTTAATGACTTGCAATTATACAATGACTTTGAAAAACTCAAGTTTTCACAATATGAGTATATTTTGCGCAAAACCGCGGTTTACTGAATTTCCGACAATGTTGAAGTTGCGAAATACGGATGTTTCGTGAACGTTATTAAATTTAACCTATTACTTTTCACGGCGCTAATCATACTGCAAAGTTTATCATTATGCTTATTACCACTACGAAGACTTCGTTGGCCATCCAACAGAATACAAAAATTTGGAAAAACGTGGCTGAAAAGTAAACAGCTGAAACTGTGAACTCCATAGCGCCATCATTTATCTGTTGGAACGAATGATAATATTATATTCATCGCTAACGCAAATTCGTCGCTTCGCAAGGCATTGTCACTTACCGTCATGCTGGTGATCTTGAACATGGTGAGGCAGATAAGCAGTGTACTCAGAAGAATATGCAGTAGTAGCATCGGACTGTAAAGATCTTCGACGTCTTTTGCAAATCTACGTAAAAAACATCATCGACATACAAAAGTGGCGGTTGTGATTTTGGACTGTACACATATGGCATTGAGAACGAAAATGGAGGCGTGGCTAAGCAATATGGCGGCGAGAACTGGGCTATCGACAAAGTGTTAAAACTTAAAAGTCAATCACGCGGATATAAAAGTACAGAAAACTGCGTGCAAGCTGTGAAGCTTTAGTTATTACGCAAAGAACTGATATTCCGTAAAAAATCCGATGACGGAAGTTTTTTAATACTAAATATGGCCCACTCGCGTTAACGCATTATTCTGCCACCAGATGTCACAGCTATATATTTTCGTTCCCAATAGTAAGGTGAATATCCACGCACCGGATAAGGTACCGATGCTCGCTGATGATTTCGGTAAACTCTTTGGCACTTGTAGAGGCGCCAATATCATTTAATTTGAATTGCATCAGACGAAGCTTAGCGCAAAAATGCATGCAAATGAAAGCGTAGATCGATGTTCCCAATACAAAAATGATGACGGCAAGAGATGAGCCGAGTGTCTGACACAGATACGTTATCTCGTAATAAGGACTCACCTACGCATGAGAAATCTTCAATATTCTTCCCTTCTTTTGCATTGAATATTTCAAAATTTATACTAATTGAATTATCTGTACAGTTTTCGTCTCGGTTACATCAACCGCATGAAAGACCTTTAACGTTTACAACGAGCCAAAGTCCACCCGACGAGTGGATGATTTTAAGTTGTCTACAGTCGTTTGAACTTTTTTCAACTTTGACTTTGAATTTTCTGAAACCGCCTCACAGTCAGTAAGTCGCGTCTTAGTGCGAATCACGGAGTGTAAAAACCTTTCTAAAAAAATCTTGACGCAGTCAACCAATCTTCCGACTTACACGATGGTCGTAATGATATTTAGCGATGAGAGGTGTTCGTCGTTTGGCGTTGATATCTGCGTACATGTTGAAGTTATGAATCCAGAGAGGAAAAGTACAGTAACCAATGTTCCCCGGCAATGTAACTACTGCCACGAACATGCTTATATTGATAAAAATGCGTTCGAATCCTTGAAAATGCTGAAAAAATATCGGGGATAACGGCTCTGACCAAAATTCTCGGCGTATCTTCCGAATGAGATTTCTGTACTTATCTTCGTAGTAGTAGAAATTGATGAGGATATAGAAACTTTCGATGAAAGATAATACGTTGCTAATTATTTCACAGAGGTACTGAAGGTCCGTAGCGAATTCTGCCGTTGCTACTAAACTCGGGATCAGAACGAAGCACATCATGCTTAACGTTAGTAGACGTAAAAACTTGTCCAACTTTCTTGCGGATAGTGGACCAGAATCTAGCAAACGACATCCCAGTGTGCGAGCACCGAAATTAATTATTCGGAAATATCTGTCGACGTTTATGCTGTTCACCCTTGTTTTACACGATGTAGTCTCCATCATGCGCCGCTGAAATCGTTGCAATTATGCCGGATTAGTTTCTTTTTAAGTCCAGTGTTCTTAGACTAAGAATGGAATTCGCATCCTGACAGTGGTGCTTGTTCAAAATATGGAAAAAGCTTTTGTTTCACAGCTAACCCAATGACCGAAACTCCCCGTAAAAGAACATGGTAAAACTCAAGGTATCATAACTTTGTAACGTCTTTCGGTCACGCTATCGTTATTTTTATGTCATACAAATAGGATGCGTTGATTTTATAGTTAAGAATCGTGCCATCACAACTTCTCTCACAGTCTGAAGTGATCTCAATTTTCTATCGTGGTATATTTAACGGTTTTGGTATTACTACTCTCCAATTTGAACCCGATCACGCAACGGTTCAATTATAACCGTATAAAAACTCTACGTTTACGAAGTAAACTGAGATCAATTATTCTTTCACCTGCAGTCCAAAGTTCGAGTTTCTTATTAGTAATTATTAATCATTTTCGTTAGCGACATCGTTTACCTGTTTTAAATCTTGTCTACAGTTTTTCTCGCGGTCAGCCAAATGGCACTGGCAGAACTGAACAGGACCAACGCTAAGGCAAAAACATTCAATGATACGTCGTGCAGGTCGGTCGATGAAAAATATGCAATTAGGCGAACTTCTTTAGCGTTGCATTCAAAGTGTCTCTATTTCCCGCTGGTAGGTGAATAATTTCGCAATTTCACGAGTTCGATGTAAAATTATTTAAAATTATCCGTTGCTCCAGATGTATCGTACACCGTTATTACGCCCGTGTTTCACCCTTCAATACCTAAACTGCGTACATACATTCTGCTCCGTACTTGCTTCGCGAGGAATTGTTATTTATGGTAGGTGCCCATTATTCACCTACGCCACGAGACCCAAGACTGTATACAATCTCTCTACTTTCGAGTAGTGTACACGAAGTACCAAATAGATCGGATAATTTTTCGTTTCAAGAATTGTTACACCATGTCCTGGTCAAGGTACTAAATTTGAAATTGTGGCGCTAAGTTTCACCCAACAGCTGATATTCGTCTCATCTCCACTTTAAACTTTATCTGCATCTACTTAGAATACTCGTTTTACGCCTAACTTCAGTAGGAATCTCACCGTCCTGAATCTTGTCACACTGGTCCAAAGAGGAAAAACAGGAAAAAATATCAGTGCAAAGCCTTTCAAGAGGTGGTCTAAAAATTCACAAGTACCAGTCAAATCTCGAATGTCTAATGTACGCGTAATTTCGGGGTAATCGATCATGTCCGTCGACTTTGCCACGGTGGTCAAAGACACCGAAGCCTCTGGAATAGAACAAATAACGAATAAGACAGCTGCTGCAGGGCGTCGTTGCTGTCGTTCAAAAATAACCTCTACAATGATATCGCAGAGTCAAAAGACCGAGGAACTCCTGGCGTCAGGTATGGGGCTTTCAAAGTAAGCGTATACGTTCCTCTTGTCTCCTCGACCATTCGTAATCAGCTCTCTGGCAAACGTTTGTTACTTTCCTATCACCCTCCCAAGTCAACACGCCACGCTGTGAAACCGACGATAACGTCGTATCCCAAGTCTCTTACCCGGCCGGCAGCCTCATTAATCAACTCACGTCTTCGGGGCGTCAGATGGCTCATGAAATGACCAAAGTATCCAGTTGCTACTGCGACGAATGCAAGGGTATGAGAAAACTGCGTCGCTGCTGTCGCCGCAGATGTCACTGACATTGCATAGCTCACAATTCTCTACATTAATATCATGGGTGAATGGTGAGAGTGAATATCGCAGCGTAAATTCTTACGAAGTTTTAGAAGGTTCTTCTTTTTCTTTTCATCCAGTTTCTTTCCAAGTTCACATTTGACCAGTACGGAGTAAGTTGGTTCACTTGGATGACTGGTGTACACTGCACTGTACCTTGGTACGGATGGAAACAGCTCTATTCGCTAAGATCATTCAAAGCGGCGAAAAAAACCGTAAATTGCGATGTATTTTATCGACCATGGTCAAGGATTAGGCAGCAATGTCAATAAATTAGTCGACAGTTAGTCCTGAGTGACGTAATGAAATCCGCGAACAACTCAAAGTGAGGTACAGCTTTGTTTGGTATACATTTTCCGCATGTAATGAGTACGTGCCAAGTAATGACGTAATGACGTCTTCCATTGAAACTGGAATTCCCCTGTGGTGAAACTCCCCACTTTTGAACTGCGTAAAAAGGTAGGGATCTGCATTTTGTTTTTGTGTATTCTTACGAGTATGTAGTCACTTGAATACCGTGATGCGTAGGAACATAAACTTGTTGATAGGAAAATAACGCGTACTCGTTGATAATCGGAAGACGTAGAGGAAATTACTTTGAACCTTATATATGTATATTACTGATGCAGGCAAGAGGCGGATACATAACGCATTGTGCTCACTTCGAATTCACGTCTCAATAAGAAGATCTCATCATGCCGAAACGTGAGTACAATACTGACGTATTTATCATTTGAAAACTCGGTGTGGCTTTCAAATTATACTTAACTTCCCCAAAGTAACATATCTTCCAATTGTCGATCCGATCTTTTACTGTGTGAAAAATCGATTTTTATCGAGATTATATGTAAGGCATTCGGATAAGCACAATATTTTCTTCAGTGCTTCACCAAATAGCATTTTGTTTATCGGTGAAAATATTTTCTATCCAACGGCACGAGAGTGAGTGATAACTCGAGGTCCTCCATCTGATGAAATATGTATAATATCATTCCGAATTTACATAACGTATAATAAATTTCGGCTTTGTTAATCGGGGAATCTGAATTCCGAACGCGTTTCGAATCGAAGATATAAAGAAAATCAATTTGCGGACATACGAGTGGCCATCCATATGTTACGTTTAATTTATTCAAAATTTACCTCACGTATCAGATTACTTTTTCTTTGTCCATTAGATCAGCAGCCGTTAAATATATCAAATTTTTTAGCGTGCAATCATTTTGGACGTTACAAGTTTTGTTTGTTATTTTAAAAAATTGTCCCTGTAGAAAAAGAGAAGGAAAAATTTTAAATTTTCGAGATTTGCTGGTCGACTAGTCATCGGTTATTTTTTCAATTTATTTATCGGTCTTCGCAGAAGGTCATGAGTATCGCAAACAGGTCATTGTTGACGCGACAATCCGTGATGCTGATAACCTCACCAGAGTGCACTTTTTTAAAAAGTATCTTTTGACTTATTTTATTGCGACATTTAGTGAATTGACTAAATTAATGTCATTCGTAATTGTTCAGCAACTCACTGTCAACAAGTAATGAAAAATTTTTGTCAACAAAATTAAAATTGTTACGAATAAATATAGATTACATCCTCAAACTAATTTCAAAAAATCCGATCCAAATTATCGTAAAGAGACAGATTTTCCAGTTATAAGGAAATTCAAGATTGGTGTGTAGTTTTTAATTGCACACGGTTAATACGTCCTGAATCACGTTGGGAATTATCACTGACGAAATCCGTTGTCCAATCGATTCCGCGATAAAAGTTGGGCAAATCATTCCCAAAAATTATTACAATTCATGGTAGTCACCTTCTTTTTTCAGTATTGTTATTCCTTGTTGCAATATTCGCAATATCGGCACAAGTTACCGCCAATGGCGATAGCGCTGCGCTTCAGGCCATGGCCGAGAATGTCTGCAGGTTTGCCGATAACTTTTTAAAGGTTAGTATTTAACGTACCCTTTACCTTTAAAAAAGATCATAATTCCACAAATCTGAAAATCAACCTTCAACTTTCTTATATTTCCCGAATTCGACCGATTCTCAGGTGCTTGCTGCCGACAATCCTGGCAACCTGATATCCTCCTCTTTGAGCGCTCAACTATCACTTGCCATGGCTGCATACGGAGCCGGTGGTACGACTGCTACCCAAATGCGAACAGCCCTCTTTATTCCAGACGACAATGAGCTCGGCCAATCTGGTTATCAGTCGCTCATCGATACTTTGAACGTAATGAAAACTTTGGGAATCGTCATGGTTTTGTAACCAACGAATACAACTGTCGAACTATATCCTTTTCAGGCTGTTCAAGGGGTCGAACTACGTCTCGCTAACAAGTTATTCACGTCCACTCGGATCCCGGTAAAAGCTGACTTCAAAGCAATGACTGACACTAGATTCCGGTCGGCCAACCAAGAAGTGGACTTTGATCATGCAAATGCAGCTGCCAACACCATCAATTCTTGGTGCGATCAACAGACCATGCATCGCATCAAGGATTTGGTCACTCCAGGTATTGGCCGGCTGTGTTAACGCGCGTTAGCGGAAACAAAAACATCAGTCGATTAATTCGAGAGATAAATATTGTTGTAATCTATAACGCGGATTTTCTGCGACGATAATATACGTGTTTTTACAGATGATATGACCCCGGATACTGTATTGGTCATCGTGAATGCGATCTACTTCAAGGGGCAGTGGAACAGAAAATTTATTCCACGTCTAACTAAACGCAGAGCTTTTCATCTCGATGCAGAACGTACCAAAAATGTCTCGACTATGTATGTTCAGCACAAGTTTGTAACCGGTGATATTCCCGAAGTTGACGCAAGATTCATCGAAATACCGTACAAAGTATGATACAACTTTGATAAACGTAGAGAGTGAAAAGCAATAAAAAAAATATATATACCGGAGTGAGCTTAGTTAGTTTTTACAAAAGTGGTTTCTTTCCAGGACAATTTGATGAGCATGATCATAATTCGGCCGAATGAAATAAACGGGCTAAAAACAGTCGTTGGCAATCTGAGTCTAGTAAATCTGACCCAGAAGTTGAGACGAAATACTTTGCGTCCGGTTGAATTATTTTTACCGAAATTCAAGATAGAAAGTACATTCGATCTGAAAATAACGGCGCAGAAGGTATCAAAACAATATTACAAATTGTATCAGTTTCGTATGCTTATTACCTATTTAGCACTTTTATTTATTAATATACAGTAAAGTAAATAAGTGTATTAGGAATTTTACTCCTATTACTTACTTCCGAAAATTTAGTTGGGGATCTCAGAGGTCTTCGAAGATTCCGCCAACTTTTCCGGAATAGCGGACGTTCCAATTAAAATCAAGAAAATTGTTCAGAAGGCGTTCATTGAAGTGAACGAAGAAGGTAGCGAAGCTGCTGCTGCTACCGGTGAGTCTAAATAGTGTTTTCCTTTTTTAACTTGAGGTTACAATTACAAATCTCAATCATTCAATCACCCTAATTACCAGTTATGCATCGTCATGCAATTGTTTTATTTATTTTAGGTGTCATCTCAATGTTCAGAAGCGCTAGAATCGAGCCAGACGTGGTTCGATTCGAAGTTGATCGGCCAGTGATGTATGCTATTCGTCACACTGCCAGCAACGCAATTTTGTTCAGCGGCCTTCTCGTCGAGCCCTGATCATTCGATAAGGATATTCAGATATCTACAAGTCTAACGGTTCATCATTTTAATTTGATATTTCAATCCTTAATACTCATTCTTCGATCCAATATACACATTATATGTCTTTCATTCAGGTAGTAAAGTACACGCAAATGAATCAAATAAAAAACAAACTTGTTTGTGCATCCAATAAAATTTATATTTTTGGATAATGGTGTTCACTTTATTTCGATGGTAAAAATTCGTTTTGTACAATCTCCTGATATGTATAAAATACTCGTATGTATTATCACTGTCTGAATTTTATGTTCCTTTGTTCGAGCAGAGAAACATTGGAATAACCAACGGAAGTGAAGCATTCTTCTTTTTTCGGTCAATGCGAGCAAAATTGTCAACGTCAAAATTTTTTAGAAAATAATTTCCATTTTACTTCACCGAAACTAAAAGAGATTCGGCAACTTCGAAGCAAGGATGGTTGATACAACGAAAAGTCTGTGGTCCAGGATAATGGAGGGAGGAAGCGGTAAGAAATTCGACTCCTTGACACCGCATTTGAATCCGCAAAATATTCCCAGCGTCGTTCAGTAAAACCTCTGAAAGCAATCTTAAAAGTATAAATTCAAAAAAAAAAAAATAAATAAATTCACGATCCCAAAACTGCCAGACAACTTGCTTAACATCGGTGGTGAAAAACGTACCTGTCCCTACGACCGAAAGAGCTGTACTACCAAGTTAATGGATGGCAACGCCAAGCATGAATCCAACAAAAGTTCGGCGGCGCAGTGTCATCCTGGATGTCCGGAGCCCAAGAGGCCTTTGCAGCCCGAAGAGTTTTGCCCGGATATCGGCAAACCGAAGCCGCCAGAGTGCTGCTTTATCCGTATGCAGGTAGAATTCGTTGGATTTCATTATCAGAAAGAATTGTACCAATCGAGCTTCACGTTGTCAGCTGGCTGAACTCCTAAAGGAGGATCCCAACAACAAATGGCCAAACTCTGTCTGCCAATGGGATGCTACTGGCTTTCAGTAAATCCTTAAAGTAGCATGTGATCCTTAGTTCTCCTAAATCATGTCAAAGTTCAGACAGACCATTACACCGTACGGTCAAAAGTTTGGATGGTTAAAATTTCGAACGGTACCAACGTTCAGACATAGCTTTCAACGCTTCATGGCATACTTGATGATGATACTTGGTAACATTCAGAATAACCATTTGGGTATTTGACCTTTAGTAGTTCTGAGCATTGGGAATATCGACCATTTCTTGTTTTGACCATACAGAATTCTGACCATTCTGTGTAATGGTCGGTTTGAACTTTGATTATTCTTAAGTTACGAGCTTGAAGCTAGCAGCCAGAATTAGCAGCCAAGCGTTGTAATACTCATTCGCAGAAGGAAGTGAAGTTCGGATATAAAAATTTTGTGAAATACATTGGCTGCTAGCTTCAGCTTCATTCCGAAGTTTGACCCAGACCCACCACATCATTCAATATCATCAGGATCCCTGCGCGCCATGCTGCTGTCCGCCTCCTCCGCAATGCGAAGATGAGTGTCACCGCGGACCAAAGAGGGATCCGATTTGCGGCTGCGATTTGTGCAAGAAGAAACAATGCCCAGATGGGAAATGTTGCGGTCCGAAAGAACCGAGCTGCCAGAAAGGTGTCAAAGATCCGAACAACCTCGAGAAAGCTTGAGAGGTCAGAGATTAGACGTGTAAAAGATGACAAGTCACTGAGCTGGACTGGAAAAATTGGTATCTCGGAATAAGTGAGTCAAGTACTACAGCCGAACAATCTACCATTATTTTTTCAGCACAGATTTTTCCTTGAGGTGACAATGAACAAAAATATTAGTACCCGAGTTTTAGTTGAGGTCAGGGAAATTATCTTACACCTCGGCAAACTTTCTTGGAGTGGATTTTTACCCGATCGAATTATTGAAAAGCGCATAATCACATCCTATTGCAGTCGCTACGCGTAGATGCAACTCCGAATCGCAAACTTCTGCCGAATGTTTCATTGTACCCCCGGAAATGAGAGGGTACGAAATTTTCTCACGTCCTAAAATACCGTGCAAAGAACCACTCCCTCCTTGTCGATGCAGAAGAAATACAACTTCGCTGTTCGATCTAATCAAACGTCCCCTCGACTGGTTCCTCTGCACACCACTGAAGGTTCCAAATTCCGGATTATTCCTAAACGCACCATCGGACTTTCCAAACGGGCACGGTTATTTTGTCTTCATTTTGTTACCGTTGGATTCACAGATCCCCATTCCGCATTTCGAGTGGCGTGATATCAGCAGCCCGAAATCCAAGGAAGAATCGTGCAGCTCAACACCATCCGTAATGCATTCGTGCGAAAGGAAATGTTGCCAGCCGCAACTCTCGCCAAGCCTTGACTCCTGTCCTCGTCCGCGTTTTCGCAATCCTTGCAGTTCGAAAGAAGAGACAAATCCTCCTGAGAAATCACAGGGTGAATTCACCTTCTGCGGTGAATATACGGTTCGCAACAACCATCGTTTTCAAACATTTTTTGTAATTTCGTTATCATTGAACGATTGCCGATGAACACCAGTCAAAATAACCGCGGTACTTTCTGACAAGAAACCAAACAATAAGCAAGCTTTTCTTTAATTACGGAAAAGAACCTTTCGTACGACTCGTCGAATGCCTTTGGAGACGAATTGATTAGTTCACACTGAACACAGCTGTATGTCAACGTGTGTTAATCGTTCGAACGGCTTACCCTAATCATCGGTTCATCTGAAAAGCTTTCGTCGCGGTGTTTTCAGTGTTTATTGGCAAACATTTGGTCCTGTAATAACTACAAGAATCCGTTTATTTGTAGTCACTTTGTCGTGACCTTAGCAGTTGGTAATTTCTTTTTAATGAACTTATTTCTTTCATTTGTTTCGTTCATTCAAGTGTTGTCCTTGTCTACTGCTCGAACGTCTTTCATATTTTGTTCGGACCGGGCATCTCATAAATTCTTACATTACACATAATTTCGAATCACCTTCTGCAGGAAAGATTTGAGTACTTCAAAGAAAATTCGGGCTGTGATTGCAGTCCCTGTCGGATCAGACGCATCCTCGAAGGTCCGTTGACCAAGGAAAAAGAAACAGCCGAGGGTGCTAAGCACGAGAAAAATAATTCCCACTTGAGGATATGTGATTGTGGACCTTGTCGAGTGCGTCGCACCTTGGAGAAGCCAATTTGTTGATCGGTTTTTACTAATCAATAATAGTTCTATATCGAGTCCCGAGTTGATGCAACGTGTTGCAACTGTTTGTCATTCCTTGGCGGTGATACTTTCCTGATGGAAATTGCGTATATTAGAGCTTAGCATGGTGAAAATTCCCAAGTTTTTTTTTGTGCAGGAGTATGAAAACTTGAGAGAAAAATTTGGAAAATGAATTTGCCGTGTCTTCTGTGGCGCACTGATGAAATAAAGCAATTTTGAGATTAAGGATGTTTATGTGAGATAAAAGTTTTGGTTATATCGGAGAAAGACGAGTTGCAAGTTGCTAAATGTTTTCACATTGCAGTATAAAAATCAGGTTCTCCAGGCTCTTGGATCTTTGATAGGTTCGATAAACACGTAAGAGAGTTTGAACTTGTGACCGGCAAACATCCAACGGACCTGATGTTATCTATAATGATTAGACTCGGTTTCAAAGTTTAATCACATTTCGCCCGACTAAATAATGTATACCCACCCATCACTGGGGGCCAGGAACTTTGATAATGACGACTCGAAGAGACAACAACAAGCTTATCTTAAAATAAAATTATCTTATTACATCAGCGAGAAGTTATTTATCTCCAATTGAATATTTCAGGTTATCCACATTCGTTTTAAATCATTCACATTACGCTTTTCTAGAAATCTGAAGTGATTAAACTATGTACTATGTAAAATAATACGATAATTCGCTCCAGCAAATAAAGAGACACTCTATGTACGGTAAACATATTTATTTAAAGGTCATATTTGACGAGCATTCGATGAATCGATGGTAATGCCGTTTCGTTACTATATAAAATATATACTCGTATCTGGAATAATGAAAAGTATTGATATTAATGTACTCACAGGAAACGATGTAGTTACGATAAATAAGAAAAGTGGAATAATTGGAAATGATGCTGCAATGATGTTGACGGGTCTTTAGACATTGTTGTACATGTATTTAATATATATGTTTACAAAAAGAAAAAAAAATTCATGGCATCACTTTGAATTTTCAACTATTTCGACCTTTTTTAAAGTTCCATCCCTTTCAATAATCTATAAAAATTCCTAGAAATGTTATTTTTTGTTGCGATCATTCCAAGGATGGTTTCATGATGAGGCGTTTTGTTTTCCATTTTTTTAAAATATTTCAACATTTTTATTTGACAAGTATTGATATTTAATGTTTTGGAAATATTAAGAAAATTCTAAATCTCTTATTTCTCTATAAAAAACACTTAAAAATCTTGTAGGAGGTGAACTTAACGTTTTATAACTGATTCATAATTTTGTAGAGCCATAAATCGCTAAACTTGATTTTAATCGATGAAAATAATCAAGATGCTTCAAACGATAGATTAATGAGTAAAGTAATTTATTACAAAGTTCCTTTTATTTCAAATGAATTTTTTCATATGTTGAATATTGTTTATGCTCGATGGAAATTTTTTATGTTATTCAATTTTTCAAACAGACAAAAACCATTCCATTATGACACCAATCATAAAGTAATTAAAATAAAAAAATGAAATTTTCGAGAACTTTTCAAGCGTTCTGAAAAACTAGAACTCTGAGAAGGTTTAAATATACATTACTTATAGAAGTGATTTCATTGAATTGAAATTAGAAATAAAATAAAAAATTCATGCTTGTTATCATCCAAAAAGTTTCAACTGTTTAAAAAAATGTATTTTCAAGATTGTTTAATTTGTCATGAAATTTCATTTTCGATTCAACTATTTAGGCCTACGAATGGACGATAATTTGCGAAACTCAAAATGTATGTTCCGGGAGCTTTACCTGCGATTATTTAATTCACACACAACTTAGAGTTATTTTTACGATTGTTATCATACGCAAAGATATCAATGGACCTTTTGACGTCAGGTTATATTAAGATACAACAAAGATACATTCGAAATTCATAGCTGAGAATTTTCGCGGATGTGTCTAGGAATCAATTAGTCGTTGCTCCTAAACAATTCAACTCGCTAAATTTTTTTTTTTTTTTTTTGAGACCAAGACCAGCTCAAAAAAGGTTTACGAACATTTCTTAGCCCCAAACATGTCGTTACATTTCTGTCGAATCGGCAATTTGGAATACATTCACAAGCCCATTATGTACGCGTCGTAAATGCCTTATCGGCTTGTTCTTATCACCCCCAAAGTTTCGGTTCACGATTTTTCGAGGAGTCCGAGGGGGCTGGAGTCGTGGTTATCACTCTTTCACCATCCACAACATGCCATCCGGTGTCTTGTAGTTGCTGATTATTGTCCAACACTTCTCGTCCGTTGACTTGGAGCATGTTACCACAGCTTCCATGATCATTTGCATTTTAATTTTCAGCCTTGCGGTTATAATTATACCAACTGTAACGATGTACGATTGTTATTCAAAAACTTGGGGTCGGCCGTTGTCGTAAAAATGTCAACACCGCATTTTTTTCACTCGAAATATCACTGACAGACCATTGACCGAGTTGCATTTAAAGTGGCTCATGTTTGCAGTTGCAAAATTGTAACATCTAATCGCCTGCTGATTGAACACATATTATTACGTATTTCAGTGTCCTTGGAGAAAATGGTCTATTGGTTTTGTGAATAAAACGAGTCATCGTAGAGCGAACTCGAACGAATCTACTAGATTCTTAACAATATTTAAGGCGATATGAAACGAAGTTTCGAGATCCAAGCTTTTGTTCATAATTCTAGTATTTTCTACTATTGAATTTTTAAAGAGAAGTTTGCGGCTTAGGATCATTATAAACATTTGATTCAAATTCTCGATGTACGACTAACTTGTAATGCAATTCAAAAAATGTATATCGAGTTTTGGCTAACTAGCTACGTGAACTGTAAACTGGCCTATGGAATAAAAACGATCGAATTTCCCTTTCACGCGGCTTGTCAAGCCTGATGTCATTTGACCGGTACAGCCAGTTACACTTCCATGCTCGCACATTCGAGCGCAAACAAAACGAATAATGGAAGGAGCATTTGGTCACCTTCATCGAGGGGATTTTCCAAGTGCGTCGAACATGTACAATTTGTTTATTTGAAAAGGAGGAGAGGAAGGCAGAACTTTTCATGGTTACAAAAATGAGACGGGTGGCAAGACAGACGTTGAGGGACGCGGTCGGAACGGCCGGGACTTTGATACTCGTACCGGCGGTAGGAGAGGATGTATAATGAGGCGCATTCACTTTCTGGTGAGCTTCAGTTTACATCTTGTTGCCGAGCTGAACTGAACCTCAACTCAATTCAAGATGCGGACCCGTAAGTAACATCACGTTATATCTCGCTACGTGTCATTACTTTGCTGTAGGAACACGTGACTGGGTGTAAAGTTTTGTCACATTCGTCCCGATTCATTGGTTATGGATAATGGTTAATGATCTGTCCGTACACTTGTGTATACGTGCGCTCATAACGTCTGCTGCAACGGTGTCAACCATGCGAAGTTGATGATGGAAATGATTTCAAATTGATTTGTATTTTCGTTAACCGAGTTGATAAGACTTGACTCGAAAACATATCCCAATCAATGGTTTGCACTGGTTAAGAGCTTTGAGTTTAAAACTTGTCGATAAACCATCGGAGGCAAATCTGTGATAATTTTAACCATTTTAATTGCATTAGTTGTCACAGGTCTTGTAGGGAAAATTTTACCCTTTTGTTTCTTAAATACGTGTACCACAAATATTGATTCTATTCTTGATCAAAATATGTGATTTGTTCACCTTCATATTACTACGGCAAAAAAGTCTAATTATTATTAATACCACCAGCTGTACGTTTTAAATTTGTGTACGATTATTTCAGGTGTAAAATAATGGAGTATCTTGTTTTATGTAATTGATCTTACTATCGGTGAGATCTCTCAAAGTTGCGTGTAATATCTGATTTCTCAGTAGAAGATGAATTCACGGAATCCCATCGTTCAATTGCCCCAGGCTGTAACTCTAATCTATACACGATACAAGAAAAAGAATATTCTCTGAAAATCGTCGACTTATCGCGCTCGTCACGTCTATGGTTTGAGATAACATCGTGACCATTCTTGCTTACAATTATTATTACCAGTTTATCATCTGACTTGGTGAATGAATCCATTTCCAAACAACAGTCGATCACTGATGGTACTGGAGTGAAAATTTCCACTGTTTGGTTCGCGGAAAAAATGGACTCTATGAGTTTGACAGATGTCTAATTAGGACATATATGTAACCACCATTTCTTCACCGTTCAACTTGTAGCAAGTTTGTACGATGCCAATCCCTTATCACCATGCATCCCAAATCGATCCGGCAACCTCTGACGTAACTTGTATTGTTTTACTGGGATGTTTTAACTACCATAACGACCTTGTTGACTCGTGTATTGTGCAATCTTTGAACTATTATCAACTGTCGCCTGTTGCTTTGCATGTAGACACATCGTATCGAACCACGTTTACTTGCCTGCGTATAAACAACTAATTCACCGAACAGCCAATGGTTGTGTGGCCTTATTTTTCACGCAGCATTATCAAAGAATCAATATCTTCGCTAAACAGCTGCTTCTTTTCGCGAATACACTTCAACCCTCAAACTTTCTTTCGTCAGTAATGTCGCGATGACTTCACTGCTTTCAGATATGTATGAAATACTGTCTGAAAGCAGTCATACTTTCCACACTGTCTATTGCCCGGTTGACAGTGAGTTCACCTAATAATTTCATTTTTCTACTGATGAACACGTCGCGATGGATAGATGAGTGTTTTCATGATATTCAAGGAGTAAATGCACGTCACGTAATAACCTCGTTAACACGAAATCTTTATTGGTATTCTTCCCAGAATGCAGGCAATATAAACATCACGAAATCGGAGATTTTTTCTTCTCGGTTTTATTAACGATGAGGTGAGACTTTTGCTTGCGTGCGCGGATTAAGCAGAACTCCGTTGACTTTCCGTCGAAAGCCTTGAACGATGTCGCTCCGGTCTGTGAAAATATTCATGGTCGAAGACTTATGAGACTTTTTCGTTGAATATATCACTTTGAATCCCATCGCGCTGGATCGCCGTAAGTCTTATGATAATTCGATGTCGGTACATATGTGAATCTCAATCATCGGTGATTTCGATCCTACCACACCTCTCGGCTACCACAGTATTCGATGAACTAGTTGAGGAAAAGTTGTTGGATAAAAACGGGTTGGAAGTAAAATCCTGTTTGTAATCCTATTGCAATCTTCCTTCCCAGGCAAGATCGGACCCAATGTACAAGCCATAAAACGTCTTAATATCCTCTTTGTGATAGGTAGTGATCAGCATATTTCAAGTGTGCAAAGTGAGATCATTCGTCGTTTTATAAACAACGGGATATTTTTTTCCTCATCTTCATTTTTAATCGAATTCGAATATCGTGACTACTTTCGATTATACTAAAAATGACGAACAACGTCTCTCGGTAACATTTCCGTACATGGCTGTGTTTCGTGGTAAAGTATTAGGTGATTCGCGTCTTCGTCCATCGATGCACGACGGTTACAAACGTATCTCAGGAAATCTAGAAATGTAGAAATAGTAATTTCACGACTAACTCGTGCATTCCTCTCTCCGAGTAATAACATAACGATTACCGGTTAATACAGCCGTTAACGATGTTTATCAATTAACTTCACAAATTGGCTGTCACCTGAAATAGACGAGTATATAATGGGTGTTTCCATTACTGATTTACATAACGCACGACTGACGTATAATGCTTGGAAGAAGACACGTTGTAACCTCCTAGGAGCGATGAATTAAAAAAAAACCTGGTTAATAAGAAACCCGTTTAGACTCTCTATGTATGCGTATACATACATGTTCAAGGAAGACAATTTTATTTCGTGACGGTTATAGTCAAGGTTAACTCGTATTGTCCGAACTTGTAGAAGCTCATCGTATAGTATGTACGAAGAGCAACCAATTTCCATACAATCTTTCGGACTCTGGTTGCACGTTCGATAAATGCACCTTCCTTTTCACTTGGCGCATTACAAGATCTCTCTACAGTAACTCGCTGTTGCCGTCATCGATTAACATGCCACAGCTCTGATTTATGAAGAGTGGCGAATGGCTGCGAAACCCGATCATCATTATATCGCGTGCAAACTGATAATGCTGTACAACTTTCATGCACAAGCGATGATGAGCTTGTTGTTCTGGTCGTACGGGCTGTGAGTAATCGTCATCGGTTTATCGACATAGATTGCTAGTCGCGTTATCTACGACGACTAATTTCTGAACTACCTGCTGTAGATGCAACCAAGAGTGTTATTTTCAGCCATTAGGTTTACCTCCCATGAAATCACCGCATATACAGCTCGTATAAGTCGATGTGAAAGTGTATTCTCTGTCAGTCAGTTCAGCTTTGCTTCAGTCGCCACATGTTCGAGCGGTTGATATTTACCGGCCGGTTTGTCAAAGGTGTTTCCTCGTTCACACGTCATTCTCGCAAAGGTTAGACTATAAAGCATGTTGTTTGACCAATTTTCATCCAGACTTAATTAAGTTAGCTTTGTAAATCCTTGGACGTCAACACTATAGGTATGTTCCATATTTCTATCACGAACTTGTAACGATATTTTTTCCTCGTTATTGAGGAGCGGCAATGTCACGGTGGAATTTGCACACTATATATTGATTCCCAAGTCCAATGGATGGGTGGATGCTCCGTGTTTATTCTCCTTCACGTCCATTGTGAGGATGAATTTTCGATGCTCTATGCCACTAGGCGCTGTCTGATCCAGGCATGCGCGATCGCGTAGAGCCACCATCGCATAGACTAAAAGTCTCTAAGTTGTCCGATGTCATTCGGTGTGTAGTGGTCGTAGCCAGGCATAATTCTGAGATCTACACCCAGTTGTGTTGTTGAAAGGTCAGTAAAAGTTCGGTCGGCAACCGGTGTAGTTGAATTTGTAGAGAAAAATTCATTTCACGTTAATCTTTGAAGATATTTCGAAATATTTTGTTATTTCAGTCGTCTTTTCATCTATCAAGGAAGTTGGACCATTCGATAAAACCTTTGACAACTTTGATGTAACGAACTTGATTTGAATTGTTTACATCGTGCTGCGTACCAATGAGATGATATTGAATCCCGCGTGTTTACATACGAAATTTGAAAGTAACTGTGATCGGTTATCCGAGATTTTACTTCTGAACAAGTTTGAAGGGAAAAAGAATGAAATAGTCCAATTCTTTTGCGTTTTTTTACTATCCAAAATGAATTTCAAATTTCATGTGCATATTTGAAACTGAGTGATTCAATATTAACACAACAAGTTTTAATGGCTTATATAGAAACAGTTGAGTACTTTGACTCGACAGCCCTTGTCGAAGGGGATTGAAGGGAAACGTCAAAACAGTTTCTTCATCTTTAAGCTGAACCCGATTGACTGCACAAGCCATGTGTTATGCATTGCACTACCCGAAACACGTGATCACCGACAAATTAGTTTTGTGTAATTTAGAAAGTTTCAGAAACTCTTGATGCCGTCGATGAAATCGTGTGAACATTTCTTTACAATATATTTTCTTCACAAATATTCGTATGTTTCAGTACTGTTGTTTTCCGCTGCGGCATTCGCTGTTTGCGCCATGGCTGACCCAAGTAACGATCCACTCCGGATCATTGCCCGGAGTACTGGTGGATTCTCCAACAGATTTTTGAAAGTAAGAGTAAAAAATTCTAGTATAAAGTGTAAAGGTTTCGTAGTACATAATAAAAATCAATGTTTCGCCATGTATTCTTTTCTACGCTCGAATTCAATCTTCTTCATGTCTCATACATTCAGCAAGGTGTATTTTCAAATTGCAGACTGTTGTGGAATCACAACCGGGCAACTTGATCTCTTCCCCGTTGAGTGCTCAGGTTGTTCTTGCCATGGCTGCCTATGGCGCTGGTGGTTCAACTGCCACTCAAATGCGAACATCTCTCGGCATTCCAGCCAACAACGCATTAGGTCAATCTGGTTACAAATCGCTGATTGAAACGTTGAACGTAAGCTGAGCTGGGGATTCATGTCAATATTTGAGCAAGTTGATGATTATAGGAAGAACTTGCTGTATAATATTCCACGAAAGAAGTATAAAGTGGTAGAATGACGATGCGGTCACTAATCGTAAAGAATATTGTTAGCGGCATTTAGTAAGCGTTAGTTGTATATCGATGAGTTCTGAAAAATGTTTTGACCCTCGGTGTATTTAAGTGAAACTGCAACTCACCGATGCTTGAACTAATCTGTTTTCTTTCAAGTATTGTGTTGGACTCTTTCGGTTAATGAAGGACACTAATCGTTTCAGGCTGTGAAAGGAGTTCAACTAAAGATGGCCAATAAAATCTACACTTCAGACATGGTTCCTATAAAGGCTTCGTACAAGGAAATTACTGCTGTAAAATTCTTGGCGGAAACCGAAAGTCTTGACTTTGGTCGTTCGGCAACTGCCGCCGCTAGCATAAACGCTTGGTGTGACGAGCAGACTAACCATCGTATCAAGGATGTAGTTACTGCAGGTATGTTTGATTAGGAAAATCAACTCGTGTTAGATGTTCGCTACTGTTTCTCAATTCTTCCTACACAGACAGCCTCACTCCTGATACCGCGTTGGTTCTCGTAAACGCCGTTTACTTCAAGGGTAACTGGGCCACGAAGTTTGACTCAACCCAGACTGAAGATAGACCTTTCCACGTTGACGCAAAAACTATCATTAACGTCCCTACCATGTACATAAAGAGAAATTACCGATTCGGAAATATTCCGGAAGTCGATGCGAAATTCATCGAAATACCATATGAGGTACGTTCTGCAAACAGCAAAGACAATGATAATGGCAACATTTTTACGAGACAGTTATCTCGTAACCAAAAGTGTCTCGTTTTTCTTTCATTCTTGATTCCGAAATTTTTCAACATGATAGCAGTACGAAGTATTTTTCACAACCGTCGAGAGGATCGTTTAGATTTTCTCTAATCTATTTCAGTAATCGAACCGGATCTGCACAAGTTTGAATTGTGCGCTAATGCGTAAAGCTAGGGAAGATGAAAAATTTTATACATTCTTAAGGCGTGACACTATAGCATTTCTCTCTCATCTTCAGGGTAAAGAACTCAGCATGATCATCATTCGACCGAATCAAATCGACGGACTGAAGCGAATACAGGATAATCTCCATACTGTAAATTTAACCGACCACTTGAAACGCTCGTATTCAAATGAAGTTATGTTGTACCTTCCGAAATTCAAGATCGAAACAACGTTGGACCTTAAGCCATCTTTGGAAAAGGTATGTCTTTAATCTACCAACAATTTTTTTTCATATAACAAGGTTGATTGATTTTTTTTTTGTGGCGTTTCTTACTCATTTCTTTTTCGATTCTTTATTCACGGTTACACGAGTGCTTTTATACACTGAGTTACGTTTCAGATGGGTATGTCTGAAATGTTCCAAAACGGCGCCGACTTCTCTGGCATGGCTGACGCACCGCTCAAAATCAGCAAAGTTATTCAGAAGGCGTTCATCGAAGTTAACGAGGAAGGTAGCGAGGCAGCCGCTGTTACTGGTGAGTCAATTGAACCTTTTTTAAAAGTGTGGAGAATCTTGGTCGAGCTGATTACCGTTCGGAAATTTTTAAACTTTTGTTGTTTCCTTTCTTCGTTTTATCGCATGCAACAACATGGGGAGCTTTGATTTTCATTACAAATCCATCATCTCTGGATACACATTTTATAACTATTGGAATTATTTGAAGCTATTTTTGTCTTGCCACGTATACCAGAAATAGACATGTGGTGGAAATGTTATTCCTCTGTTCAACTTGTTCGTAACGAGTTTACCGATTTTCACACGTTTAGGAAATACCTTGTTAAAAAAAAAAAAAAAAAAAATATTGGAGGTCGAACCTTTTTCCACTAAATGTAACCAATGATGTATATTTTTAGCAAATTACTCGGGAGAAATTCGTCGTACGAACGGGTTGAACTTGCATCCTTCACAATTTCAGGATTAGATCGCATGTTTCTGTGCATAGTAATCTATTGTTGGAAAGAATTGGCAACAGAAAATCTTATCTATTCATTTTTCATTTCATCAAAAACATCTGATTATTATTATCTGCTTGCTCAACTAAACTCTGTAATTATTGCGATGAAATACTGCAAGTATCTCATGCTACTTACTGAAGGTATTTTACTTGCAAATTTGACGTGTCAATTATTGATGTGGAAGTGTAAATTAAAATTTAATTAACACAACGTCGTGCGAGCAGCATCTTGATCATTTTCTTCCATTTCTATGTGAGTGAATAATATCTATATCACGTATATTGTGACAGAAGATAATGAAGAATTTGCAAAGTAAGTTATACAATTTTCTGATCTTTACCTGCTTATCATAGTTACAAAACGATTCTTTGCTGATAATTTTCCTAGAATTTATACTATATAACTTTCCAGCGCTTCATCAATCCAAGTATCTGCTTATTAATGAGCGAAATAATAATCTCTACTCTGCTGTCCGAAAGAAAACTCATTTTGCTATCGGTAACAATTCACGGCTCGATTGTTACTAATAGAGAATAATAACATCGTTTGATGCAGATTCATTCTTCAGACAGAAGACACGCTATTGGGTTTATCGTATTATTTATTTACCCTCGATCTTATAATCATTAAATGTTATTCATACCAGTAATTTTTTTTGGCATTTCATCGTTTTTGAAACAAAGTAAAAAATCTGCACAATGTTAGGGCGTTGCGTAAACTAAATTTTCAGTTATTCAGTATTCAATTTTGAAATCCGTCAGACCCTGTTCGCTTGACATATTTTTTATTCCAC
Source organism: Neodiprion fabricii (assembly GCF_021155785.1). Classification (NCBI taxonomy): domain Eukaryota; kingdom Metazoa; phylum Arthropoda; class Insecta; order Hymenoptera; family Diprionidae; genus Neodiprion; species Neodiprion fabricii. The sequence goes on along the minus strand of NC_060243.1, from coordinate 27,420,922 downwards.
TATTCCTCACACCGACAAACAAATCTTCCACGAAGCGCTCTCCGTATCTTTTTTGTACAGCCATCTAATATCGACAATTTTTTTTATTCCTACTGAAATCGCGCTCGACAATTCTCATTGTCGGTTTTAAGACTGCGTCTAAATATGCATGCTTAATAAAATTGTAAATTACACTGAATTGACACGTTCATATTTTACAGTAGCCATCTCATCAGAACTGACCATTTATTATGTCTTGTATGACATTTCTAACAAGATGTTGGTGTAAATACTTGTATGCCCATATGAATGACTGTTTATGAAATACGATTCGGATTCGTGCAGCGTTCACGTCCGCAGATATATGCAATCAAAGTGGTTCAACCACTCATTTACTTGATCATTCATGTTTCATTGGCAAAGTTTTCAGCCCTACGGTATTGTCATTCGTAGTTTTCAGATATCGCTAATTTTGTTTCGTCATCCAAGACGTGCTCTCAATATCATAGCACATGCGACACACAATACGTGTGTATAATTTTCGTGCAACTGTCGTCAGCTCTGGTTAATTTCCAAAGCATCTGTGAAGTCACACGAAAAACTATACTTGAAAAGACTTATTGATACCATCCAATAACACGGCTGTGGATATATTAAGTCAACAGTGTGAAGGTAGTGCGAGTTTGTTTCTGTTATAACATGTCTGTAGACGTATGCAGAGTCCATGTTTAGTTTTTTGTTCAGTGTTGGTGATGTTGATCGTTTTGGAATTTATTGCAAGTATTTGGTGTCGAGTAATTGTTTATGTGGCAGAGATCAAAATTACGGGGAGAATCCTTATGCCAATTATGTATACCTTCCTCATCGACTGTAATTAGAGTGTATCGATCATTTCTTTACTCTATCGTACACCGCGTAGTAGGATCTGCGTTGTTGAACGGCCAAATTGTCAGTTCAACTATAGTGTGATTTGTATTCTTGAGACGACAATAATTTTGTGTATTTGTTGAATGGAAACAATATAGCACATCGATATCTGGACCTACCACGCGCATGAATTTCACTGTGCCAAAAAAATCAAGGTGTCGATACTATATTAGCTCGTTTAATATATGTTATGAAAGATAGATAATGCTAGCCGTTTCAAGAGGTTTCATTGAAATCGGTTCGTATTTAGGGATCGCGGAATTTAGAAGCGTGTGTTTTTGTATGATTTATGTCATTTTCAGACGTAAAAATTTACTCTTTCAATATACACACATTACTACACTTGTTTTCATGGCTACGCGGTAATGACGTTGCTGAAATTCTCACAGAATAGTTCAATTCATCAATTTGCAATTATGAAAATCAAAAACAATATTTGCTGAAAGTAGTTCGAAAACGTTTCCCTGAGACTTCTGTCTACACTAATCCATGAATCGTGGTCCATCTAATTACTAAATAATTAGCAAACTATACAGTTATATCTGAAGTACTTGTGAAGTTACGGGCAGTCTGATACGTCATGATGCTTCTGCATCTTCGGATCACATCGCCAGTATTGATTCAGTAATGATCATGTTGTGCCTTTAAACATCGTAGTTTGAGGTTTAGCGTAACCGATTTAACAGTCCTATGATCGCGTGATTTCCTCGCGCCCATGTCTGGGACCTGGTACTTTTTTACAAAATTTAGTCAGAATTTTTCTTGCATGACGTTGCAAACGACCCTTTTTGTCGCAATCCTGTAAAGGAGGTTGATTAGCGCACCTCTATGACCGCAGAAATTCAATACAGACTGACCGTGATTTTGCATGGTTGTGAATACGGCACTGGAATCTCCGTTATTCAACAGGGATATCTTCTGTCTTATGATCGCATCGTTCCTTGTCGCCCATGTCCCGGACCACATTCATGTTGACTTAATGTTCGAGATTCCCTCAGCAGAATATCTATTAAGAGTTCTGGACAGATCCCTATTACCGACACTTACCGACATCACGACAAATCTTTTTCCAGAACATAGTAAGTCAAGTTCTAGAAAAACGGTTGTGTTGGAGTGATGTCGGTAAATGTCGGTAATAGGGATCTATGCCCAGAACTCTCATAGCTATTCTATTTTCCTTCTACCATTTTATCACATCAGCAGTACGACAAATTTCCCTATATTTTTCATCGATTTCACTAATTTTTATAGTATTGCATCTGTACTGACTCGCGTGACCATGAAACTTTGAGTAACAGTAGCACCGTCATTTTGACACATAAATGAAATTCGTATGTAGCTTACCATTCAATATGGTACCCTGATTATCATATTGTGATTTCGACATGCGTTTCAAGCCGTGATAGAGAAAATCCGCTTCCATTATACGTGTATCATTTCAAATATTGTTTTTTCAATTTTCTCATGTTCTTGCAGAGATGGAGTATGTACTGTTGAGTGCACTTCATTGGCAAACCACAGTAAAAGTGGACCGACCGTATTTCTGTTTGATATTCCATCACGAATTGGAGGCTACATTGTTCGCCGGTCAGGTCCTGAATCCCACCACAGTATAAATGATTTTTTTTTCTTTTTTTTGTATACCTGCATTTTTGTATCGTATAAGAAGATTACTTTTGTCATACCCAATGAAATTTATAGTGTATATTGCAATAAAGAAACTGCTTGAACGTGAAAAATCAAATTTCAGTAGTATTCGTGCAAATCTTCTTATGTTTGTTTTGCAAAATTTTCAATACGATCAATCGAGTAGAAAAAACACCCACTGGTTCTCCATTTTTATCCTTTCGACGACATAAAACATGTGATAAATCTGCTCTGGTCATAGTTTGGTATTTGCATGAGTTACGCAGGGAGTTTTCGCTAACTAATTTTTAGAGTCCAGGGAACAAATCAAATCATGATGGACTGTTCATTCCAGTTATCGATAATCCCTCGGAAATCGAATCGCCCACGGTTTATTATAAGACCTCCACATTGGTTCGCGCATGAGCCGATTCTCGTTTTACTGATAGTTTCGCATTTAATTATGTTTGCGGTAGAAATTGATGACACCCCTCCATTGGCGTCGTGGCCAGAAGAGATCAAAGTGGATCGACCGTTCCTCCACTTGATTCTGCACCGTGAATTGGCTTCTCCGATATTCCATGGAAAACTCTCGACTCCAACGACGACATAATTTATCCAACGTTTCCATCCGAGACGATGTCAAATTTCAATAATATTGTTATAATGTATACTCTCTGAATGGTTTAAGGTCGTAAGGAATAAAAAGAATTTCTGAACGCATTGCCGATAGAGTAATTCGTTATTATCGATTTCCGATTTCTCTTGGCATTCAAATGCAATGGTTTCTCTGGAATGCAAAAGTGGGAAATATTTGCGAATTAAAAATACGTGTTGGGACGCTTGCTAGTTTCATATCTCGTTCATCGTGACATCCGTCACACCCGTGATGTCAGTCGTGTCTGAGAATTTCAATATTTCTGTGACAGAATTGACAATCATGCTCGAGTCTCTATCACCCGAAGAAGAAATGAAAGTGGATCGACCGTTCCTGTTATCGATCGTCCATCGCGCATTGGATTCTCCGTTATTTATTGGCCACATTTCAAGCCCAGCAATACCGTGAATTACTTGTTATCCGTAACTGTTACGTGTTACAAAGTTATCAACACGTGTTTACATGATGTACGTATATAGCCTGTAAATTAATTGCATCAAGCAACCAGTGAGAAATAAACATACAGCTCTCTAAACTCAATTTGTTGTCAGCGAATTTCGACTTTCTTACTTTCTGACTAAAGGCCTGTGGAATGTAAAACCAACGTTTGACTAGCTACGGTATTATATTAAAATACGTTACTACCACTTTTTTCGAAAGTTCAAAATTGAGTGACTGATTTTTTACAGCCATATTCACAATTTCTTACCCACCTTTTCATTACAAGGTTTAACGCGTTGGATACAGAACAACTCTGGCGAGAAACATCTTCATTTCGTCAACAACAGGTTAAAAATTTTTTCTTCTCAACATATTGACTATTGGGTCTAATTTTTTCAGTGATTTTACATAAATTGACGATGTCTTATTTTATGGAATAATTAACATTGAACAATTTTGCAGTATCCTTTTCGTTTTTCTGTTATATTAATGTAATTAGATGTACATACATAAATTATCTAACCATTTCTACTAGCAAAATCGTGAACATTTCAAGGTTCTTTGAATCAAAGCTTATCGGTAATATTTCATAAGGGATGCATTTTTTACGATATTATTGAGCGGTTTCTTTTTTGGGGGGGAAATTTGGGATTTACTTACGGAATCCACACTTTAGGTAATGTTGCAATTCTTAAGATTATTATCTAATGAACCACATACATATATTCTCACGTTTATGTAATACAGGATTGAGCGGACGGCGTTCTTTCGATATCTCAAAAAAGACAACGGTCTTGAACGTGAACCGGCCCTTTATACTTTTCCTTCGTCAGGCAGAGACAGTGCCGATAATCGCAGGGCAAGTACGAGACCCAAGAAATGATTCGCATAAGAATTAAGCCTCGGTGAGATGAATCTGACGAACGTTTTTTGTTTACCAGCTGACGTTTTATCTCTTCTAACAAATTGTTTTTATTCTTTTTTATTTTCAAAACGAAACCTGTCGTTTCTGCGACATTTTTTTAATCCGATATCATATTTCATATTTTTAATTTGGGGGCTTCACGAATTTGTCGTCATTTGTTACCGTAAATTTTAACAGACGAGGAATGCTCCATACACTAAAAAATCACTATCAATCCGACAAAATATTTTTAATCAGCAGTTTTTTGGGTTTCGGATATTGGTTTGAAATGCACGGCTAAAACATGCGTAAAGTTTTTAGAATAAGATAATAACATAATGTCGTTAAATATATTCGAAGGGGGCCAAAATTTTCCACCAAATTCGTTTTAGGTCCAATTTATCACCCCGATTTTATTCCTAAAGTGTCGAATATACACATTTGTATTCATGAGTGTACGAACATTGCGCTTCTATTTTCAAATGTCGGCTTGACCTGCGCTTGGATTTGCGATTATTTTTGCCAAATTTTTTCCCGATGTTCATTGAAAATTATTGCAAAATCGACTTTCGCTACAGGGGTATTTCAAAAAATTCAACGTTATGTGCGATGAAACAAAACAGTGTGATATGATGGGTGATTTTTCCAGAGCTCCAAGTTCTTCCTGGCATGGCGTTGCCTGACCCTCAGCAAGTATTCCTCGTCGACAAGCCAGCTTGTTACATGATATATCATCGGAATTTTAACGCAGTCTTATTTATCGGAAATCTGTATCAACCTGTGTCTCAAACCGCATGAATATTTCCACGGTTTAGTTTACGATAAATTTATGTCAAAATTATACGTACCTATATTCTAGCAAATACTCAGAGTACGGGGTAATGCAAGATTTTTTTTTTAAATCTCTTGCATATATTCATTCGTAAATCATTGTACTAATAAACCTATCTCACTATTCATTTTCTCTATGCCTTATACATATACGCTTTTCTACGCAATTGTAATCCGAGCATTTATGCTCGTCTAAAGTCTCATCCCGTCCGTGCTTTCGGTCGAATTTCTAGGTACGTTGGATCAATCTTTATCCCAGATATCGAATAGGAATTTAAGATTTTACCATGCCGCTGTTCTCAGTAAGAGCGTATAAATTTCATGTCAAAAATCTCTTGACCAATTTTCAGAAACGTATCAAGTCAGTCGAATCGTTCAGAAGCTTTACCCTAGCATCAAACTATTTAGGATTAGTCCAGAATTCTATTACTCACCGTTTATTATTGTACATGTACATATTTGAAAAAAAAAAAAAAACCTTTATAGCCATGCATTGCATCGTGTAATGAATGAACGCAGCGCTGGGTTATGTATCTTACATAATACATTATTTTTCTTCCAGGATTTATACTCCTGCCAGTAAGCGCCAATTACCAACCCCCACCACCAGAAAGATTTATGGTTGATCGGCCAATCTATTATGCGATACATCATCGCGACTTGGACCTACCCTTGTTCAAAGGCGTTCTTCACTTTCCCATCTCTGCATAAAGCGTTCATTTTCAACGATCACTCCAAAACTAAATCGCCCTACAGATAGTGTGAAATTTTCAGAAACTAGATGCTAATAATTATCTATATAATTTACTGCGTTTTTTCGTGTATACATTCAATAATAACGTTTATTTGTATGCATTTCCATAACACCGAATACTTGGAATCACTTTTAGATTCTTCCATTATCGTTTTCCTTGTCAAACCTTGTAAGCAATCCTTCAGACATCTCTTTTGTATTGTGTAGTATATACAATACTCTGCAAAAGCTCGACCCAGTCTTTCGTACAGCGATGATTTTTTCCCAGCATTTAATCGAAACGCTATTTCTCACAGGACAAGATGCATGAATGTTCCGAGATTTACTTGACAAATTTTTTGTTATATCTGTAATGTGCTTGCTCTTAGTGGAGGGCGTCTTTGATTAATCCCCTTCTAATTTATTCTATGTTCGTACGCTTTCGCTCTTTTATATCGATACCCTTCGTATCCCGCAATTAGCTGCGATTCATTCTATGCTTAATTTCAATTTTTTTTTCTCAAATTTGTAGCAACTTCTACGGGAAGAATTATCCATCCGCCACAAACATTCGCGGTCAACCGACCGGTGTATTGTGCGATACATCATCGTGAGCTGGACCTGCCACTATTTGTCAGCGTTATTAAAGAAATATCACGAAACGTGGTTTTATTGAAAACGTGAATCGGTTAAAAAAATTCGATCGTCAATTATTTGTTCTATTGAATTAAACAAAATTATTCTTATTTGGAAAGATTTTAAGCCGTCAAATTAAATCGGGTTTCGGAACTGTTTAGCTAAAATTTTGGCATTTATTCTGCGGTGACACGATTTATATTGCGATGAAAGAACTTCTACATATTCCTAATCCATTTTCTCGTTACAAAATTTTAACGACGTCTTTTTCATTACAGCGTAAAAAAGAACTCGAAACTCTTTTCAACTTTGCGTAATACCTCGCATTTAAAGCAATTTCTATTTCGATCAATTCGAATGCTTTAACGTTGCTGAAAACTAATTTACGCTTTTGCTTAGCCATCTAACTAACGAAATTGAAGTCAGTAACGTTAACGCAATGAAATATTGCGGAAGAAACTTCAAACTCATTTTATTTAGCGTTTTACGCATGCACTAATCCACATTATCGCCTATTGTATCGCCGCTTAATTCGCTACAGCGTAATCGCAAATAAATCGCAAATCACTTATAATCATTGGACATCAATTATTTGAAACCTTCCCTAAGCCGTAAAAATGAAAAGAAAAAGAGAAAGAAAAAAAAAAATCAGTATATATCTAGGTATATAGAATCTAGGCACCCGCACTGCGCGCTGAAGAATTAAGACTCGTTTTTCGGATGAGCTTTTCAGAACACAGACTTTCTTTTTCGAATTTACTCTGTGCAGCGATTATTATACTCTCAGTAGCTGCTTGCACCGTCCAAGGTGATGGACAGTATTTTCATACACCGCTCGTCAATATTAATATGTACATACATATTTCTTATTCTAATGGTGGGCAACAGCGGGCCAGCAAGTGCCGTTTGGCCACCCCCGGAACCACAAAGATTTATCGTCGATCGGTCAGCGCACTTTGCGATTTATCACCATAGCTTGGACTTTCCCTTATTCACTGTCGCTGTTCACCAGCCCGCCATTGCTTAAGCCGTAATATCCAATCGCGTATACCAATTGTTGCACTCTGTTCGATTCTGCATTCAGATGCATGTACACTTGGTAGCAGTGACTCTGAGACGGATAATTTTCCAAGCGAATCGGTAAGTCGGTTACGTTGGTAATGCCGTATCAGACCGCAGCGCTACCGTCGGCCGGTCTAGAAACAGGCTCGATCTTTGTAAACGTAACATAATCCATGACTGTCGAATTTAACAAAAAAATATAAACAAGTGACAGTTGCGTTGTGTTTACCAAGATTGAACCTCTTGTGGCCGCCGGTGGCGCTGCGGGTTGATTCAGCATTGCCAACCTAACCGATTTATCGGGAAACTTAACCGTCTTAGAATTACTGCGACCAAGTGTACGTTACAATTTTGATACATCGGTCGTGAATGTTAATGTGTACATACATGTTTCTTATTCTAGTGGGCATCGCCGTGCCAGCAAGTGCCGTTTGGCCACCCCCGGAACCACAAAGATTTATCGTCGATCGGCCAGCGCACTTTGCGATTTATTATCGTAACTTGGACGTTCCCTTATTCACTGTCGCTGTTCATCAGCCCATCATTGCTTAAGCCGTGATATCGAATCGCATATACCAATTATTGCACTTTGTTCGAATCTCGATTCAGATGTATGTACACGTGGTAACAATGATTCTGATATGTATAATTGTGTAAATGAGTCGTTAAGTCGGTTACATTGGTAATGCAGTATCAGATCGCAGCGCTATCGCCGGCTGGCCTAGAAACAAGTTCAATCTTGTCAAACGTAACATAACCAATGACTGTCGAATCTAACACAAAAATACAGACAGGTGACGGTAACGTTATGTTTAAAAAAAAAATTGAGTCTCTTGTGGCCGGTGGTGGCGCTGCGGACTGATTCAGCATTGCCAACGTAACCGACTCATCGGAAAAATTAACCGTCTTAGAATTATTGTGACCAAGTATATATCAGATGAAAAATATATGCGTCTCACGGACTTGAGGAGATTTTTCGGAATCGCTTCCCAGCCCATAATACTCCATTATGCTTTGATTAAAATTATGACAACAGCAAATTGTCAATTCTCACGACAAAATGTATGCTTTTTAAAGCAAGAAAAAAGGTCCAAGAATAAAGATCCTAACTTTCTATAACACAACGATGTTGGTTTTTTCACTTGTTAAAACCGTTATTTCGCTATTTTAGAAATGTCTGAAATTCAGTATAAACCGTATAATTAAGCAAAACACACTGCAGCCAGGTTTTGTAAACTCCGCATTATTAAAACAATACTTTTAAAGTTCCAGAAAGGTGATACCATAAAAATTCATTCTATTCACACTAGTGCGTTTCTTCTACGACCCTGCATATTATTTCTTCTCGTTATTGTTAAGTTTTATTTTCTCTCTTTCTCTTACTTCAGCGGTCGTCGTACCTCAAGTGCTGAGCATAAGTTACCCGCCCCGGAAACCAGACAGATTCGTGGTTGATCACCCGGCTTATTACGCAATACAACATAGCGATTTGGGCGCAACCTTGTTCACTGGCGTCATTCATCGGCCCGTCATCGCTTAGGACGCGACATCTCTTCGTGGATCATGCCTTTGAAATTGCCTGGTTAACAATTTTCACCGGTGTCCTCTTACGAACAATTAATACGCAATAATCTGACGATGCTTCCATGCTTACAATGCTTCGCGCAAATATTTCGCTAATCTTTCTATTACATTACATTACACACACATCTATATGACTCCGGATAAGATGCTCCATCAAAGCTTGTCTAGTTATATTCGTTGCACGGAGTGAATTCTTAACGACTGCACGCTTCGTTGTTTATTAAAGGTTAGTGCGCACGCGCTACAATACGAGAGTATTGTATACGAGCTCTTTACCAGGGCGACCAACTGTCGCTAACCTCAAAAATTTTGACAGTTTTCGCTGGCAGTTGTGCTCAATTCACAGTTGTAAAAAACTTTGAGGTGTCACACATTGCGGCGAGCTGTTGTCTAAATTTATGACGGTTGGTCGCCCTGGCAAACAGCCGCTATCGGACTGTACCCCGTGCGCATTGAATTTTAGCAGACGACGGAACGTGCATCGTTAGGAATTCACTCAGTATACCGCACATACTGTTATGCAAGCCATGGAATATGGACTGTGTGGTCTTATGCTTCTCCTTCTTGTAGGTGTAACAATTTCTTACTACTACTATTGATATTATTATTATTGTTGTTGTTATTCTTATTATAATTAGTTTCATTGTAACGTACCAGGATGATTTTGTTATGATTTGATTTTTTTCCAGTTATGAAAGTTCTTGCATTAAGCGCAATTAGGCATCCTGACCAGGTGGATATATTTACGGTCGACCGACCTTATTATTATGCGATATATCATCGGCCATACAAAACCGACTTGTTCAGTGGCATCGTTCAACTACCGAGCTTAATATAAGTTTCCTATTATTATTATTATTAATACTGCTATTATTATTACATCGATTTTATGCATCGTAGAACGAAGCATGAATTGATTTATTATCAAACCGGTGATGTGAGATAAATTTTTGTATATCAATCTTTTTATGATTATCTAATAAATAGCTTTTCTATCAAATTTTACCGACGCACATTTTTATAACTAAAAAACCCTTTTACCATATTGGTATAAAATATCGTAAAATAATACGCGTACAACGAGTAGCGGGTTTTATTTACCCCTTTAATTGTATTATCAATGAAATGATACACCTGTTGAGTGAGTTCGTGCTATAAATTTTGCAGGTATCACTCAATTCCCATTTTGAAACGAGGCGATATCTTATCTCAGAGAAAGAAAACAAAAGAACCGACAACCCGAGTACTTTCTTCCGGAGTGATTGTTTGATTTTTTTTTTTTCTCATCTGATTATAACACAACACATTTGCTTATCATTTCCACGGCTAATTGATGAAATATTTTTTTTCGGTCCGTTTGTGTTTTCGTGTGTTTTTAAAATTATTCTGTGAATTGGAACACGTTCAGATCTATCATTTTTTGTCCTTTACAGCACCTTTCATCCGACCCATGTCGTTGGTTGCACTTGACTCAAATGCCTTCTCAGTGGACAGGCCATTTATAGTATTCGTAACTCACCTGCGAACAAGAATTGTACTCTTTGAGGCTTCGGTCGCTCGGCCCAATTAATCCGAAGCGGAAACTTCTCGACATCACTCATCACTTTAGAAGTCTTAGAAATTAACGTATTTAAAAATTCATTACTCATTATTGCTAATTTTATACATACTTCACCAGACCAACAATAATTACGCGACGACTTTATTATAACATAATGTTTTATGTGCCTGTTGACATGAAACATAGCTGCATATAGTTATTATTATTATTAGTTTTTTTTTACGTAATAGGTACATCTGTACGTGTGTTATACCTTTAGTTTCATTATGCATAAACGATCTCAGCATGAAATATATATAGACGTAATAAATGAATTATAGCATTGTTTGTTTGTTTTTTTATGTTTAAACTACCGCTTCGTGTAACTTGCATAAAAATCCCAGAGTGGAAAAAATATTTTCTAAAATTGATCAGGAATTTTTTGCACGAAAATCGCTCGGTACGAATTTCCGCGAGTTTTTTTTCTTTATGAAGCGTCGATTTTTGATTATCAAAAATGCTATGCTTCTCGTGGTTTTTTTTTTTTTTTTTTGGTGATATTGAATAGTTTATACTCGCATGTTTCATAGTTTCTACAGAGATGCTGAGTTTAGAAGAGTGGAAATAAGAATTCACCAAATCAAAACTCCTCATTGATTGCCCTTTTTATCCTTGTGAGTCTTATCGTCTTCTTCTCCCATATTGATAAATTACAGTAATTTTTTTATCTGCTACTTTGCAGCTGGTTTTGCAGTGGCCTACAGTTTATCCGTACCGTCCGAACCTCCAGAATTCAAGGTCGATCGTCCCTTCTATTACGAAATCAAATCTGTAACCCACAATGTACCAATTTTCGCAGGAGTCCACAAGGGGCTGTAATTAAGGTACGACAATGCGATAATTAGATAAGTTAATATTTATCACTTACTTGAAATGCGTTGCCTCGTCTAAAACCGCGGGTAAATTTTTTCCAATTGTAAGACAATTGGCCTCTTGTTATAGTTTTGCTTCAGGAGGAACAATTTTTTGCAATTTCATGGTTCTTATTTTACGAATTTTTATACGTCCATCGGCTTTATTTTCGGTCTACTCAACAATGTCAGCATTCCTTATTCCCTTTTGGAAAAAGTAATTTATACCAAACTCAGTCTATTAATGCGCCGATTGAGCATTGATCGATAAGCTCCTAAGACTGTGATAAACGTGTACTGTATTTGTTTTAGGGGAAACATTGAGCTACAGATCGTTATTCGACGAAAATACTCAACGCCTGAAGATAAATCGTCCATTTTTAACGATCATCACGTGGAGAGGGATTCTGATATTCTTTTCTCACGTCGTCACATTTCCTTTGCGACATCATGGACGCTGAACTGATAAATAAATAATCGTGCCTCTACTCTTAAATTTATACAAATCGATTTTATGTACTACCTCCGGAGAAGCTTATAATTATTCAAATAATAAACTCCTCGAAATAACAAGCTTACGTGATTCAATCATCAACGTTTTCACTCATACGACAAACCTAAAGCTGATTTAGGCTATCGCAAATTATTACATGCCGTCCGGGTGTTAAAAAATGCTTCGAAAATGGGTCTTTGTTATTAATTTTTTTTTCTTATACTTGCAGGTATCACTGCTACCTTCAAGATGGCACGAGTTACAGAAAATCAGCCAGAATCTTTTCACGTTGATCGTTCGGCACTGTTCGCTATTAGGCATACTTCAAGCGGAACAATCATTGTCACTGGCCTGCTCACCAGACCCTAATCACTCGACAAAAGTGCTAAAAGTGTCGTAAACACTTTCAATAGAAATTTTTATACGACATATTTATACACATTTGTTTTCAAGTACATCATTTTTAACAAAATAAGTCAGCCACTGTGATGTATGCTACGCTTTGTGGTATATACATCGTTGAACATACGAATAAAATTCAACCCCATGACTAACTATCGTGTGTGTTAAATCACCTCAATTCCCAGCAAACACGCAATTCGCTATTAAACAATTTTTACATCGAGATATCGCAATTCCAAAAACTGCGAGATCGAACGAAAATTCACGCCATTGGGATTTCTCTACTAATCATCATTCATGAATCACGAATGAATTGAAGAAAATAAACACCCGGCTTCCATTATGGTACAGAAAAAAATATATTTCTTGTTCACAAGCATGCATTAATCGTAAGTGGGATAAATCTTTTACTATCAAAAATATTTCCGTTGAGAGAAAAAAAATAATAATAATTATAGAAACAATGATTCACCCATATACTAATTAGACGAATAACGATATTTTTGTTTCAGCAATGTTCATAGAAAATCGGTGTATGATAATGCCACATGAAATATCAGTTGACCGTCCATTCCTTTATGCGATCGTACTATTGCACAAAACTACCGAGGGCAAGCTAGAAAATATTGTGCCATTGTTCACCGGCCGTGTGACGAATCCAGTGCCATAATTTTCATCGAATATTTACGTAGATTATTAACGCCAAATCAAGTTTGTAGAAATGCAGTAGCTTTATCTTGCAAACCTGAATCGGCAGCTCAACCGTGCCAAACGATAAAACTCTAGAGAATAAATAATCGATACATGCCAAATTGTGTCTCGACTGTAATAGTTGCGAATAAAAGCAACAATTTATGTAGTGTAAAGGGATTTGAAATCCCGAGATACTTATAAGAACAGTCCTAAATTTTACCAGTAAATAGTTGTGTCAATTTAAAGCTAATATTATTAGTATACTATGTGCCGTAAATGAAAAATATATAACTCGTAAGTGGATCGAAATTTTATGCAATTATTTGTGGTTAATAAAACTATAATATATGTATAATAAAAATGCAAACATGTAATTTTCACGAATCATTATACCCTGGAATAATGAATATTTTCATGGGTGATCGACGGGTGGAAAAGAATTGAAGAACAGTTTGACTGCAAGTGTTGGAGAAATTGTCAAAATTTTAAATACCTTCTATCAATCTATCGATCAAACAATGCAATTTCGCTAAACTTGAGGACAAAACCGCAAAGGCGTAGAATAGCAGGAATTTATATTCGGTAGTTTTTAACTCCAACGACATGAAAATCTTGGCACATTTCGCACTAGCATACAGCCAACAGGAAGAAGTGAACTTGAAAAGAGTCGTTCTTTGAAAGAAATATCTAAAAATTTCCATAACGATATCATCGTTACTCACGAATACTAGCATTGATCGTGAAAAATGTTATTTGCATAGAAGTTAAAACTTCTTGTCCAAGTATTACACGGACGCTCAACGTCCACGCGTGACGGTTTAATTAAAAAGCGTAGTTAGCGCTGACCCGCATCTGATACATGAAATTATTGAGTGAGTTTTAAGCCGGTTAATCTATTGTGTACTGAAAAGAACAGTAACTGGTATAGGTATTTATATTCTCGTACGTAGGTGTTCTATATTACACTCTTACACCTCTACGAATTGTTCTAATCTTCAACTGCAGACGTGTAAGCAATTAATATATGGATCCACTCGGTGTCGTTGCCAAAGTATAGAAGTGTTTCAATGAGAGCGTTCAAGTGTTTTGATGCGTCATACGATCAGTTATCTTCGATCAAAGGTGTGGTAATCTGTAAACGTGTTTATCTTAAACGGTGAAATTGAAACTGACAGTTCTAAACCCGAAATCACCGATTACCTAACGGAGCAGTACGTTATTTGCTCTCAGTTCAGTTTTGTATTCCGTGCGTTGCGGACGTAGGATTATTATTTGCCAAGCTGTTCTTGTTTCTGATATCTACCTTTCGCAAGTTTCTACACACCTCTGTTTCAACCGCAGAATATCATCTAACGGTAAGCCGTTATGTGTCATTATAACATCCGCTCTGTCAAAAAAAAAAAAAAAAAAAAAAAAACGAACTTAAATGACAATTTTTCAATATCGTTATTCTTTTCGTAATCATTTGGCGAAGGAGCGACGGGGGGGGGGGGGGCATTGGTAGTCTAAATCCAGCACAGAAAATCAGAATTTCAACCAGATTCTGCAGTGGCTTCAGCCGCTATCTTGAATTTACGGTTTGAGTCGGAAAACATCGATTGTAGGCAAAATCTTGTTCATACCAAAGTTGTAGACGATTAAGTTCCTTACAATTACATTTAACAAAAACAATACCTCCGTAATTTCAAGATGGCGGCTGAAGCTTCTACAAAATAAATCTGACCAAAATGCGGAATCTAGACTACCAATGCCCCCCCCCCCCCCCCAACGAGTACAAAAAGGAAATAGTGGAATCGAAAAACTGCAATTTCAAATGTACATTCCAACTGGATTGTATACTGTAGATGATGAATGATGAATGTAGTGATACGTAATTTCTACGTTTTTGTGATCTAAATGTCGCGGATTGATTCAGAAATCGTTTGATGCTGTTTGCATGCACATGTAATAATAATGCGGGTGCATTAAAATTTTCTTACAATCGTTTGCTTCACTTTTATTTTTATTATTCGGTATAATAGCAACACAATTGGCATCGGCTTATCGCAATTCAGTGAGAATGCTATGCCGGTAAAAATAATTTTCCCAACTGTATAGACTACTGGCATACAGGTGAATTTCAGCACCATAATTTTTTCTTCTTCTATACCTAAATCAGCATTATAGAATACATGCTGTGATGAAACACGATACATTCCAGTAGATTTGTGAAACTTTTGAATTTGCATTCCAAATAGCTTTCTTCCTTTCAAATTTGGAACAGATTGTTCTAAGGATAAAAATTTATTGGTTTCAATGACAGGACACAAATGATAAGCGACATTGTTATCTTTTTTAAGACTTGTTTAAGTTAATATTATTTGCGGAAAAATCTTAGTTAAATTATTTCTTCGATTTCAAGTAACGTTACTGCGCTTACGACTTGCGATACGCACGGAAAATACATGAAACGTTGAAAAATTTCACCGGTATGAAGTCAAAGAAGTTTTTTTTAGTGGCGATCATCAGTTGCTCTTATACCACGATCTGTCCGTCCAACGTATTTCGGAACTATGTAGTCTATTTTTATCCTATAAACCCGTTTCGCTCTGATCTGATATCTTCGTCTGGTACGTAAAGAAAGTCCTTCCGCGGTAGAGCAACGAATATAGGTATAAGACAACTAGAATCCGAACGACGCCTTTTCCCCCTCCTATCTCCGTAGCCGTCTAGCCGAAGAGTCGCGTTTTTTCCGGATGACTCACAACCTACTGCGTACGCAGGAATTACAGCGCACAAACATTCCTAGTATGATTGTAGGATTCGTAGGCGTACACCGGTGTCCTATTTATCATCGATAAATGCGCCTATCTTGCACTCGGCCTGAGGCACCGTTCGATAATTAACGCTTGATAAGTGAGAAATGAAAATAATCTCCGTTTTAATCCCGCTTTCATGAATTGCTTAATCAGTCTAATTCGTAATTATGCTTGCCACCGCATGCAGAATCTTGTAACTGTATATATGAAATTTCGTTTTTATCACTCGTCGCAGTCATAGCTTTTGGTCGATTTGCAATGCAGGATAAGAAGCGGAAATAATTCATATACAGAATTCGCTTGGCATTTATGTATTTACTGCAAAACTCTGATTCTTGTTTCAGTATTATTACCGCCTGTCGATATTGTTGCTGCGATAGCAGTTTGAGCCAACGATTATGGCTGGAAACGTTGGACTTCATGCCGTAGCTGAAACTACTGGCCAATTTGGTAACAATTTCTTAAAGGTTTGTTTAAACGCAATTACTTTACTCAGATTCTTTAATGATCCAGTGAGAAATGACAGTTTATTTTCGGTGACAAAACTTCTCTGATACCCATTTATATGTTACGTATGCATTACATTTTTTGTGCCTATTTGAACTGCAAAATTTGTAAATGATAGAATTTACAGGGATTTTAATTAGTTTTGTAAGCTTCTATGGACTGTTTTTTCAATATTTTGAAATTTCAGACCGTCGGTAATGACAAACCTGGCAACTTGATCATGTCGCCGTTGAGCGCTCAGGTAGTGCTGGCGATGGCTGCCTACGGAGCAGGTGGCAGAACCGCAACTCAAATGCGCTCTTGTTTATTCATTCCCACTGAGAATGAAGTAGGCCAATCGGGTTATCAGTCTCTTATCGAAACATTGAACGTAAGTAATGCAAATAATTTATTCTGGTGTTGGTACTTTCTAAAAGCTGCACGACAGCAGTTCCGCTCTATTTATCCTTGCATGTGAGAATGTGTGCTCCGGATTTACTTTGAAAAAAATTTGACCAGAATTTTTTTCAGGCTGTGAAAGGAGTGGAATTACGTCTTGCTAATAAAATATACACAGCTTCTCAGTTTGAAGTAAAACCTGAGTACAAAGAGTTGACGTCTAAAAAATTTTACTCCTCGAGTGAGGAAGTTGACTTCAACGACCCGACACAAGCTTCTAAAACAATCAATACTTGGTGCGAGGAGAAAACTAACAAACGTATTAAGGATTTAATTACTGAAGGTAAATACTTATGTCTGCAACCGAATCTGGCAAGTTTTGTTGGAATTGTAATCTTCTTCGAGTTGGAAGAACTTGTGGAGTTATAGAACTTTTCAAGACATTTAACTGAGTCCCTGTTCATAGACTGCCTCAACTCAGACACAAAATTGGTACTTGTGAACGCAGTATATTTCAAGGGACAATGGGACAAAAAATTTAATCCCGCTTTGACGAAAGATAGACCTTTCCACATCGATGAACACACTACAAAATGTGTACCTACCATGTTCATAAAACACAAACTGCGATTTGGCGATCTTCCAGAGTTGAGTGCGAGATTCATCGAGATCCCGTACCAGGTATAGAGACTTGAGGATCAATTGGAGATGTGAATATTGACGTTAATCGATCATTCGGTCTAGTCATGTACTATCAAACATTCATAGGATAATCTGGTTCAGAAATATTTTAATTTTTTTTCTATTTCTCAGGGGGACGAGCTGAGTATGATAATCATTGTACCGTACGAAGTGGATGGCCTCCAAAAAATTCAGGATAATCTTCATCAAGTGAATCTGAAACAAAGTTTGCAAAAATCGTATCCCAGCGACGTCGAGCTTTTCTTGCCAAAATTCAAGATAGAAAGTACTTTAGATCTCCAAGAGACACTTGAAAAGGTAACATACGAAGTAAATTGCAACTTTTCATTATAAATAGCAACTGATCGAATTTCTCTGAACAACTTGTGTGTATTGCATAACTTCTGGAATTTTTTTGCTACCAAATTTCTGTCCAATTCATGTAATTTCAAAAAAAACCTGTCCTAGAATAACTAACTATAAGAAGTTTGAGTTGCTGATTATTTTTCTATCCACTGTACACGTCTACTTTTAGTTGGGAATGACTGACATGTTTGGAGAAGAGGCTGACTTCTCTGGTATATCTGATACTCCACTCAAAGTTAGCAAAGTCATCCAAAAAGCATTCATCGAAGTAAACGAGGAAGGTAGCGAAGCTGCTGCTGCTACTGGTAAGTCAAAGTTCTGCGAACATCACAGCAGTGCACTGACCCTAATTTAATCCTGTACTTTTGCCTCCATTGAATCGCATATCACCATTTCTCTCTGCCTTCGCGTCATTTAATTTTCTGCAATAGTTTTTGAACATTTTTCTCAGACGTTGTTTTAATGTCTTACAACAATATTGTATATACCAATCGAGTTTTACGATCCAGCAGTACATTTAGCCTCCTTTTTATTCACCACTGAGGCTGAATTCTAGAAGACAGAAAAGGGAATTTGCACAGTAAGCTATGCAACTCTCTCACCACTACTTTTTGGTTCCGTTCACAATTTCTTATCGCATATTCTTACAATATATTTTAGCGAATAATTTATGTACGTTTTCATACCACGCTAAGAGCTTTGGTAATTTTTACATTTTTTTTATTACACACATCACTATTTATTTTCAATGTATTAAACTTAATTTGCATGTGCCTTTAATTGATTTTCGTAGATATAATTATGTGCAAAAATATCATAATTCACCACTAATCTTCTGGATCTTCGTATTAACAAAATGAGTCATAAAATGTCTTTCAAACTCTAAATTGTACGTATACTGCTTATTTGATTTATAAATAATAATAGTTACTGATTGAAATGTACTATTTCAAGACAATTTTTTTTTTGTTTAGGTGTAGCCTTAGTTTTAATGTGCGCATATATCGAGGAACCTCCGCTGAGATTTGAAGTCGATCGACCATATCATTATGCAATATACCATCACAGCACTGGAATATCCTTATTCACCGGAATTATTCGAGAACCTAACGTAATGTGAATTAATCTTATTCCTCAATATTGTGATAGAAATTTAATTTCATTCCAGCTTATTTCGGAAAAATGATCTTTTTTTCAGCTGCATCGCAAGCTATCATGCGCATTTTTGTGCATATATGCGATTTGAAACTTTTTCTACAGGCATAGTGTTTACTACGATATAAATGACTAGCTTTGATACAAAATGTATTACAATAAAGTATTATCTGTTATTGAGTGAAATCTTGATATCTTGAGTAACTCACTTACAGATATTATCTACATGGCATTATGAAGTTATATGATAGACTAGAGGTATTGTCTTCGTTTATGAGACTACCCGTAACTTCAGATACTGATTTTAATTTTTACTGACCCGTGATCGAAGTAATTATTAGCTACAGACAAAACTGGTTAATTATAGCCAAGTGAGAGGATTTAGAAAAAAAAAATTCGTTCTGTGATAAATAATGTTCAGAAACTATTGTAGTTACGATACATACAGAGTTTGCAAACTGAAATCAAATTATGCTACATTTTATTAATATTCATCAAAATCAATCTCACTATTAAAATTAATTATCCATTATTACAAACTATACGTAAATAACGTTCACGTTTCAGGAATAATGCTCCAGGCTCGGTGCATGATATTTTCAGCTGAACTAGCCGTCGACCACCCGTTCGTTTACATGATTGTATCTTTAACGCAAAGCAGCTCTGATGACGACGGGGACATCGTATCGTTGTTTAGCGGCCATGTGGTAGACCCATCATTGTAGTGTAAATAACCCCATAGATATTTGTACAGATGGCCAAATCACTTTGGTGTAAATAACGCAATACAGATGACCGTCTTCATTTCTATATGAGTGACGAACCGATATTTTTGCTAGAATGCCTCCCACGTGTCATCAAATATAATTTTTAATGTTTGTGCTCATCGTCGTTAATTAATTTCTGCGAACCAGTGTTGAATTGAATACATTGCTTATAAATAAATTTTACAACTTTTAAATATTCGTTTTTTTGAATTTAAAATCTGTGGTAATTTTTCGTTTTGTAATCCCCATGTTATTGATAGTCAAAAGCGTTGTCAATTGTCTTCATAGGATTCAACTGTTAGTCAAAAATGTTAAATGTATTTTTACAAAAATTGGTGAGTAGTGGCACTGAAATAATTGGAAAGGAATTGTAATTTTGAAACAAGTATATTTGAATGGATAGTTGTCCCGAGAATTATCACGTACCTAAATAAATTGACAAAGCGATTAATTAAGCTCAGTAAACATAATAAACAATGGTAAGTATAACATCCCTTAATTATATCAGTAAATAATACAATTAGACTTTCGGTGTTTTCACTTCACTTGGTGTTTATACCTATGTACACAAGGGGCAGTGATTCTGACAGTTAATTTTAACAGTTAACGCGCTATACTCGTAAAAAAAAATCCTGAAATATTCAACTCGCTAGCCTCTCAGAGTTTCGGATGCATGACCCTCGTCCTGGCGTTCTCTTTCTATTCCATTTGCATATGTTACCGCGATTTCCCTCATTTTCGGTTCCGTCTAGGATTCCGAGATCTTTCGTTTGTAACGCGCATTTAAAATACCAAGTTACAATTTATACATGGAATAAATAACAGTTGTTTCAGAAATAATACTGCGTGCTTGATGCGTGACATTTTCAGCTGAACTAGCAGTCGAATTAAGAACCAATTGTTTTCAAAAGATCTTATTTTAAGCACCACACCGTGAATGAGCATGAATCTCGTCTCAGAATTTTATTGTATTCTCATATTCTGAAAATGAACGTCGTCCAGTATTCGCACACGAATCTATTTGTGGGCTGAATCGTTATGCATTACGTATAGTCGTACTTTTAGACCTCTAGCGCAATATTATATACTTCGATCTATCAGTTTCTATAAGTTCGCGAGAATTGTACGTTGAAAGTACAGTGAATTGGCTTTTAGCATTTCCTGAAAAAATCGGCACTTATACGAAGACAAACTTAATACACAGGTGACTGCTTTGTTGTTAATTACATATGATAGATAAAAATATCATCATTACGTACTTGTAAAATTTGGAACAGATCAATTATTGATACTGGAAGTTATTGGAACTTTTCTTCTAAAAATAGCATTGTACTATAATTTGATCAAAGTGAACGAACTATCTTGTATTTGTTATACAAGCATCGTTTAATATTGTTTCTTTAGGTATATTTCAGTAAAAGCATTTTCATTCGTTCTTTATTACAGTATGGGTGAAGAAATACATGATAATAACGGCCTTCAGGCCATTACGGAGGCTGCCAATCACTTTGCTACTAGTTTTCTAAAGGTAGACGCATAAATGTAATTTGATTATTACATTCAACACAACTCGTTATTAATTAGAATTATCTATAAATAGACCTTGTTATTTATTGCAGCTGTCAAGAATAAATCAACTGATTATAACACCATGAACCGATCGTCCCACTGTTTGATCTCATTTGTGCATTTGTATAGATATAAATTCTTTTTTATAATTTTTCTCACTGTAATTTCACATTTTCAGGTACTGGTAGGTGATAAATCCAATAACTTGATCATGTCTCCATTGAGTGTTCAAGTGGTACTGGCCATGGCTGCTTATGGGGCCAACGGCAAGACTGCTACTCAAATGCGATCAGCTCTTCTTCTCCCCGATAACGACAGTCTTGGCCAATCGGGCTACCGTTCCCTCATTACACTTCTGAATGTGAGTTGCGAATCGAGACGCCGTACACTAATATCAATTTGTATGTATGAATTGGTACTTGATCTCTCTTCAAGCTCTACACTGGAGATACTGTTGCACCTAGTATTTTTAATGTCATAATTACTTTACACAATATTATACTCCATGGTCATAGCTATTCGTTTTCGTTCCACAAACTTCATCCTAAGTTTGGAATATCAAAGAAGTTTATGTTTCAGACTGCAAAAGGAGTTGAACTGCGTCTGGCTAATAAAATATTTACAGCTTCTGGATTCGCAGTAAAATCTACGTACAAGGAATTGATGACTGCAAAATTCTTGTCCTCGAGTCAGGAAGTAGACTTTGGCGATGCATCGACTGCCGCTAAAACTATAAATACTTGGTGCGAAGAGCAAACAAACAATCGCATAAAAGACGTTATTACACCAAGTAATAATTATTGTAGTACCTAGTGTACTAAAGTAAATTATAAGTTGAATATGGATTCCGAAGAAGCCATGAGAAATTTATTTACAGCTACGACTTTACTTGCGTGTTTCTATCCTTGTGTAATTTCAGACAGTATTTGTGCAGACACAAAGTTGGTATTGGTGAACGCAGTGTACTTCAAAGGTCAATGGGAGAGAAAGTTTGATCCTTCTCGAACTCAGGACAGACCGTTCTATGTTGATGAAAAAACTACTAAACATGTTCCTACCATGTGTATCAAACATAAATTCAGAATGCAGGCTCTTCCAGAGCTTGACGCAAGCTTTATTGAATTACCGTACCAGGTATAAAAAGTGAATTTTTATGCAAATTAGCATGTACTGTCGTTGTACATTTCATGTCAGTTGTGGTGCAAAGGGTAAAAAGGTTCACAAGGTCAATATATTATTCCGTATTTCCTAGGGTGGAGAGCTCAGCATGATTATAATTTTACCAAACAAAATTGTAAATGGATTAAAAACGATCGAAGATAATCTTCATGAAGTGAATCTCAAAGAAAGATTGCAACAAATTTCTCTGAGAGATGTAGTTGTATACTTACCAAAATTTAAGATTGAATGCAGTTTAGACCTCCAGAATACTTTGATAAAGGTACAGTTTTAATTATTACAAAATATGCTATCATCCATTTCACTCGTCAAAAGTTGAATTTTAGTTGCATTCAGTATTCTACTCCTTTCAAATAAATCCGAAACTGTCATTTATAAAACAATGTGAATGAAATAAAACCAAAAAAAATTTGTAATGATCTGTTTTATATAGTTGTTAAATTTTTATGCATCCGTAGAATTTGTAGAATTTCTGTTTCTGAGTAGGCTCAAGCACCTGTCCCTTCAAATCTGTTACATATTTTTATTCTAGTTGGGAATGACTGAAATGTTTACAAATGGAGCGGATTTTTCTGGTATAGCTGAGTTTTCGCTCAAAGTTAGTAAAGTCGTTCAAAAGGCATTCATCGAGGTTAATGAAGAAGGTACTGAGGCAGCTGCTGTTACAAGTGAGTAAAGATTCATTGGAATAACTTTATTTTAATTACAAAGATATAAAAGATTTTCGTGCAGTTCAAGCCGTTGATTTTGCAACAGCAAATTAAGGTACATAATAATTCTGAACAATGCCCAGAAAATTATGAGCCATTAAATCCTACACAATCCAGCTTATGTCATACAATTTGGACAGATGTCCATGTACATCGTCGATTTTCTGCTTACCAAAGTTTGAAATAATGGAAGGGATATGGCTTCATTGTTCATGTATAATTTTCAGAAATGCAAATCACAAGGCGTTGTGGACCACGAGAATTCGAAGTTAATCAGCCTTATTACTATGCAATATATCATCGAAACACTGGAATTTCCCTCTTCAATGGCATTGTTCAACAGCCCAACTAGGTACAATATAATCATGAGCATTGTTCGAAAAATCGAACTGAAAATTAACTCTGTTATAGGATTTCACCAGAGTTTTTATGAGTTGGGTGAATTTTCATTAACTGTTCCTTTATACTTGTAAATATGACTAATCGTTTTACCGATTGTGAGTCAACAGCTTTAACTGTCTACATTTGAGACCCAGTATTTTCGCGATAGACACGGTAACTCATGCCAACTTTATCTAAAGTCAAAAAACCAAATATGTTCCGTTAGCAGGTGAGTATAGCTAGTGATTGGACGGAGGATTTTAAAAAAATTGAAATTTCTATTTTCTACAGAGTTTTATGCAAAAAAGTACAATTTTCGGTACAATTTACACCATGTATTTCATTGTCAAATAAGTTGTGATCGAAGAAAAAAAAATCCTTCGTCTAATCACTAGCTAAGTTTGCCTTAAGTTTGAATAAAAAAATTCTGTTATTATATAGAAAAAAAAATAAGAAAAATATGGTTTTTTTTTAACCTTTGAGATCCATGTAACCCCTGAAGCTATAGTCAATGGATGTCATCTATATTGAAAGTACTTATCAACCTTTCTATCCGTAAAAATACCTTTTTAACATACATCTATCATTATCTATTCTTATACGATAATATAATGGATAAATTAATGCCTTTTTGCAATAGATATAATTCCAATATATTTTATTTCAATAAAAATTTAAATGTAATTAACAATGTTGTTAAAATTATGATATATTTCAATGTAATGAGTAATGTATCTCTGATTCAATGAAGTATTGCACTACTCATAATCAATCGAGACGTGGAAGCTTCATTATTATATTCTACTACTCTAAGACATATTCGTCTTATTTCTATTTTTTTCGTATTCATACAATACTTTTATCGTAATTTAATATTGGAAACTTTTCACTTGAACTCGCATATGTCTGAAAACTCTTGAGATTGTTTGGGTTTCATGAAAATTGAACACCACTGGACAAAAGCGTTGATCACTACATCACGTGAGAATCATCACGTGAGAATCTTCACGAACGAATTAACAATTATTTTTCTCCATATTGTGATTATAACCATTAATACACGTTTTATTAGATGCGTCGATACAACGAAGTCTTGAATAATCATTTCAAAAATTGAAATGAGGACACAAGGCACTAAATGATATTAATAATTTCGATATCTAATTAGGGATATATTTTTACTGTCCAAAATTTAGATGAAAATTCTGAAAACTAAATGTTGCATATACTCTGTGGTAAAGTCTGATTGTGCAAAGCAACAATAAGTACTGCCTGGATTTTCCTAAAGTTTCAAAAATATTTTCTGTGTTTTGTTCTATCTTCAATGTTTACGTGAGATTTGTATTGCAGGTACAAGCATTGAGTCTTCTATTCAATCCTCGGCTTTGATTACCGAGAAAACGAGTAAATAAACATGTTACAATTCTATTAGCCTCAATAGCTGAATGCAAAAATTAACAGTGACCGTATTTCAGGTATCGTATCACGTATAATAATTGATGAATAACCTTCTTAAACTAACGCTATATGTGGAATAAAAACATTTATCATATCTATAAAAAGGAAGAACTGTAAAACCTGGGTTAAAATTGAACCAAGCTTAATTTAAAAAAAAATACAATGATTAATGTTATAGATATATCTAGCTAACTATGCAGTTAGCTCCGTCTGCTTTTCCAGACTTCGAAGATATCCCTGAGATCGCAGTTCCCATAGAGGTAAGCGAACTCCGACGAGAGGATGACGGTGGCATGCTCGCTGTGGTGTCAAGAAATACCTCATCATTATCCGAATCGGTATCCTTGTCATCTTTACCTTTCCTGCTATGAATATATTGGCGAATCATGTTTTCAGTTTGAGCCATGACCATATGTCCATTGCTAGTCATGTACGGAGGACCGCTCTGAGTGGTCCGTCTATTATCTGTGAAATTTTTGTTGTAGGCGTGTCGAAGTTGTTGTTGCTGCTGCTGCTGCTGCTGTTCATACACAAACTGATCTTTATCGACATCTGTAAAGAACCGTTTTGGCTGCTTGTAGTTCAATAGAGGATTAACAACAAAACCGACCTGATCACTGTACTGATTCATGGGTATGTTATCGCTATCATCGCTGGCCAATAGATCGGTGGTAAAACCCATCTGTGGTCGAGTTGTCATTACAGGTCCATTGTAAGATAGTCTAACGTTATTGTCCATCGCTTGTCTGACATGCGCAGGCTGACCTCCGTACGAATACCTATCTTTATTCGGTATCAATGGTTTACTGTCCCTGTTTATTGTGCCAGACCTGGATTGGAGATAAGCATTCAAGGTGTTTCCTGCTCCTTGTGCATTCATATTCGTACACGTTTGATTCTTATTGAATCTTGGTCCAACATTTGTTGCAATATTTTGAAAACCAGCGCTTGGAACATCGTTTTTGTCTTGTTGATGTTGATTTGCAGCATTGCGCCACCGCGCGCTATTCATTACAAGCTGAGCCAACTGTTGGATTGTTTGCTTAGTATTATCCTGTTGATTATCATCAAAGTTTACTCGTCGCTCTTGCTCCCTTCTCGTGGTGTATGCATTTCGTGGATTTCCATCATTTACCCTTGATTGAAGTACAGTTTTCGCCGGAGTCGAGCTTTTGATAGGATCATTTTCATACTGCCGCTTGCTATTCAATTGCCGCAGATATTCGTACCCTTCACCTTGTCCTGTGACCAGAATTTCTGCTCTGTCTTTGTGGTCGACATTCAGATTATTAACAGTGGCTGAGCAAGCTAGCGTTGCATTTTCTATCATTTCTTCAACTTGCTTTTCAGTTTCGATAAATGCAGCACTAAGAATCGATCCAGCATAATTTTCGATTTGGTTGGATAATTTTTTTCCCGATGTTGTATCCTGCTCTGTTTCAATTTGACGTCTTGCATTTTCTACCTTCTCATCCACTCTTCTTTCTGCATCAAGAAATGTAATAGTCTCAGAAATAAGCGTTTTGGTATCCATAAACAGACCGCCTTGTTTGGCAATACGTCTTTCAGCAGAAGACTGTGTTCTCACTTCTGTATTTGTAATCGGGTAAAATCCGAGTTGCATTTGTGCCCTTACGAAAGGAGATTGCGAAACTGGACCAAGTTTCGACCATATGGTTCCTGGCTTTCCACTTGGACTTGTAATCGGAGTTACTACCCCAGGTCTGGTCGACAAAGGATTTTGATTGACCAATTCTATTTTAGAATTAGGTAATGTACATGGCACACGACATGGTTTTGGCGGAACTAGATCCAGTTTCGGTGGAACAACTCCTGGTTTAGGCGGCGGGGCAAGACGACTTATCTTCGGCTCTGGAAGCGGAGGAGGTATTTCAGCTTCCTTTTCCGGACTTTGGTTCAAGACTGAGGCATGAACTACATTCAACAGATGATCCAACCGGTTTTCCAATCTGTTTTGACGATCTCTATCTATGTCTAAGAAACGAGTAACCATATCGCTCTGGGCTGCCAGAATCTGAAAACATAAGTCACATGTTATTAGCATAATTGAAATATTTGTAATTTCAGAATGTTCAGGCTACCGAAATAGGTCAATTGCTAAGGAGGACCAGTTTCATTAATAAGCCAAAGTGCAGATGATTTAAGTATGTTCACCTTATTAACAACTTCGTTCTGTGAACTTAGCGCGCTCATCATAAGTTGTTCCAGCTTCTGTGCTTTTTTTTTCCTAAATGGCGCATCGGGGGCTGATTCAGTGTTCACAGCAGAGTCTTTTGATTTACTGAGACCTTTTTCTGAAGGTGTCGGTGATTCTTGCAAGAACTCTATGGATAATGTGTCGTCATTGTAAGTAGCATTTGTTGTTAAAGATGTGGCGTCAAGACTTGGCAAAAAAAGCGGGTTGTACATTGGTAGCGCCTGGTTGAAGGTTTCGTTTAAATTTTGAGGCTTTTCATGTTTGGGAGTTTCACAGAATGCATCATTCAAATTTGGTCCGATATCGCCAAAAATGTTCGGAGACAATTGGCCAGCTGTTTGATTAACATTATGGTTGAAATTTTGAGTTGGGATTGCATCCTGATATTGTTTATATGTAGCCGCTAAGTTTTGTCTGAACGAAGCCTTTCTTGGTTCCTGTGGCATAGCCTGTTTATTCATAGCTGCTGAGCTTTGCTGGAATTGATTTTGCGTGCGTTGGATATTTTGCGGGATACGATTTTGGTTCAAAATAATATTCGGCTGTACTTCAGTTGATATTCTTACCGAATTCGGCGGCATTTGACTTTGCAAAATTTGATTTGTATTATGTAACAAGTTTTGCTGCAGTGCAGGATTATTTTGCAGCATATTCTGCTGCATCAAGTGATTGTGAGCTGCCTGCAGTAAGTTTTGTTGAAGTAAGGCTTGATTTTGTTGCATATTTTCTTGGATTATATGATTTTGCACGTTTTGCACTGTATTTTGAAAGGGTATTTCACTGTAGCAATTATTCGGCACTGAAGCTTGACGAAATGTTTGTTGTATCGGTATTTCTTTAACCGGAACTGCATTTTGCCGCAGTGATTTTTTCATGTTTGGGGCCAAGTGTTGAATAGTATTTGTTGCTGCATCTCTAACTGGCGAAAAAGTACGATACGGTTGCGCTAAAACTGTTTCATTTGATTCTGGTGAATCTGGGTATTCCTCATCATCTGTAAATCATTCGAAAAACAAATATGTTTTATGCTTTTCTATTATCTATTCTATTTTTCACACATTTTGTTCAAATAACGAAACAAAGTTCTGATTGAGGATTATCTTAATGTAGCAAAATATGCATGTTGTAGCTTCTCCACTATCCTATGTTTGTTCAAAAACCTGAGAATCTACGTACGTGCAAGTTCCCACATTGGAGATAGAGCCTCTGTACGGAGTAGAGTTTCAACAGGATCGCGATACTGATAACGCATTTGCAGGTTTTTATTAGTCTTGACATCCTTCGGCGGTGATTTTATATTAACTCCTACATCTGGCGTGGAAAAATTATTCAGTTATATATCCATCCAATATAACGTAAAAATACATAAAGCTGAAATTAGTAAAACCAATGTAACGAAACATGAGGGATAAAAATCGTTATTGTGCAATTTTAGAATGACTTTCAAGGAATTGGTTTTTCAAAATATGAGCATATTTTATTTATCATAGTTTCCTAAATTTCAGACTTCCCTAGAGGAGCGAAATAACGATTATTCCTACACTTATTTCTAACTTCAGCCTCGTAAAAATAATCGGAATAAACGAGCAACAAATTAGCTTTTCTCAATCTTTACGAACGTTAGCATTTCTAATGGTAAGCATGCAACAAGTTGATGGTAAAGTACAAAGCGTTCCTACGATCGGGCAAAGAAATAACGAAGGGTCGGAGTGTAGAAAGTAAATAAAAGCAACAAAACATTTCGTGACCCAGCGTGTAACTTACGCCACGGCCCTTTCGAAGTTTAAACTTTCATCGGGAAGGGGTAGGCGTGTGTATATACGTTAGATAACGATAAATAGTGTTAGAGCGACGTGGTGAGGCTTACCAACGGTATCAACACCGTTGATGTTCGATTGAAGCAGTCGTTTGTCTTTCAGGACTTTGTCGATGGATTCGTAATACTGTTCAACGCCAGCGCGAGTCCCGGTTTTTTTTGCTTCCCGGTAGCAAACGAGGACCTGTTTCATTCTCGATCGGCATTGTTTGCCTGAGACGTTGTAGCCTTTCTTCTGCATGTAACGAGCGACGCTATCCCAAATCAATTGCGGCTTCGTCGCGTATTCAAGCTGCTTTTGCACCTGCTTGTCCGTCCAAACCGACACCAACAACGTCGTGCTGTCAGGTGTCCATTTGTACTTTAAAGTCTCACCCGAATCACTCATCTTTTTTATGTTATCGTACGCCAAATATCGACAAAAAAATACAAACACAAAGACGCCACTCTCACTCGCTCTCACTCTCGCGTCACACGCCGTTCGTTTCACGTTCAGCGTTTACTGAACCCAACCGTCGGAGATTTAAACAAGATGAGTCCAAGTTCGACCGTGGGGGAGAGCAACAGGTTGCCCCCTCCCACTGACGCTGGTGTCCCCATATACCCAGTATCTATCCATTGTGACTGATACTCAGGAGCGAACGTACAACAGTCCGGGCCCGCATTTACGCCTCGCGTATTTTTCTTTCCTTTGAACGAGCTCTCGTACCACGGAAATACAAACGAAAGGATACCGTAAACAGGGTTAACTTTGAACTAGGGGTGCAATCTTGGGACAGCGGAAAATTTTCGGATTTCGAATTTTCCGCCAAAATTCAAAAACTTTCGAAACTTGAATTTCCTGCTGAGATCCGGAAATTTCCTGCCAAAATTCAAAAAATTTCGGATCTTGAATTTCACGCTGAAATCCGAAAATTTCCCGCTGTTCCAAAGTTGCATCCGAAAATCTAAACTTACCCAGGCTTACGATAATAAACATTCACCTGATTTTCAATCAATGGAACTGTCGATTTTACTTTGGTACTACACTCGAACAGAATGAAATGACATCTGTACTGCTTTTTCGTAATGACTGAACTTGTCAATTTATAATTTATTTAAAAGTTGTGCAAAGCAAATATTGCTGAAAATTAAAACACACTTTACGTCATGTGGCATCAAAGAGCATACCGACCGCTTGTGATGGGTACAAAAAATTACAAGCTTTTCTTTCATTTTTGCCTGATTTCCACCATTTAAGCAAGTTTCGTACGCTTTGCTTCACCAAGATTAGCTGTTCCCCAATCTTAGTTATAATTCCATTCTAATATTATAAGTGATTTATGTATGAACAGTTGTAGTTGTTTAATGACAACGTTCTTAGCGTTCAAGGACATGCGAAGTGTTTTTCTTTCACGTTAAGTAATGTATGCGAATGAGCTGTGCCGACTCTAAATAATTATTACGTCAATACATGCGTGAATCTCATAATTCTAATGCACGGTATTGTGCTTTGGCTTAAGCTAATTTCGTAGTAAAGTTTTTAACTTGTGATATAATTTTTCTTCCGACTGATGTAAATATAGATAATAATACTACATCGGTCTGTGATACGTACAAGAAATAAATCTATCACAGAATATTTAGACTCATTTTACGCTGGACTCCATTACATATTGGAAGTTTAAAAAAAAAATTTCTGAGTTCGACTATAAATTCTTTAACTAAAAGCTAAAGGTAGTATTCATTGCATATTTGATTTTATACTTGAAGTCATAGAAAAGAAAATGCGAGCAAAATGTTGTTGCACTGAATTCGCGCGTTTCTTTGTTTCCCGTGGAAACAACTTGAGAGGCTGCTCTCGTGGCCCGTGTTTCACAATGTCAAGAGTCATATGATTTTAAAATATTAAATGAATTTTTGAAAGTCCATTAAATCCTCTTTGTCCAAAAATGCACGCAGGAAATAACGGCTGTTCGTATGCAGGTTGCGATGACTACATCGAAGAGGATGAATTCGACAACAATGACGAATATATTGCTTTGAATTATAATGATTTTCACGATCACAGAAATAAATCTTATCTCTCACCGCCTCTAGACGAATCTGAATCTGAAAACTATGACTTCGATGAACAACACTGCGAAGGGTCTGTTTTGTTTCATTTTTATAAAAAATTACATTTTATTAATTAGTGCAAAATGATCACTATCGAACTGATTTCCCAGTCAAGGCAATTACGAACAATACTTCATTCCCGATTCCAGTGGGAAATCAGTAGCTGCTGGTCAACATTCGTGTTTGAAATTGAAAGATAATTATTGCTATCTGGATCGGAATGGTATGTTAAATTTTGTCTCCCAAATTGAACTGCACTCCTTTACGTCTACTTTACGTTGATATCGGTATTCTAATTAATCTTCGATTACTCAAATTACCTAGGCTAATG
This sequence comes from Neodiprion fabricii, assembly GCF_021155785.1. NCBI lineage: Eukaryota > Metazoa > Arthropoda > Insecta > Hymenoptera > Diprionidae > Neodiprion > Neodiprion fabricii. The sequence continues at coordinate 27,389,091 of NC_060243.1, read as the reverse complement.
CTTTGTTCACTTGCAGCATATGATACAAGAGTTATGAGGAATTTGGCATCGACGGAAGATTACGAACATCCTCGTGGAAGTTATTCCCCGAGGTTCATTCAGGCCGCTCTTGAAAGAACCAAGTCGTCGAGTTTTTGGGGCGATGGTTTGTCCAAAAAAGTCGTCATAAATGTATTACCAGGGCAGACGTTCTTCTCTGGTAACATCTTCGAAACCACTTGGAACTGTTTCAAACTTTTCACTCTTCCTTACAATTAGACGATGAGTTTCATGATTTCGCGGGATATGACGATCAGGAAATAGAAAATATCAGTGTGTCATTAGACGATCAGAATTATTGCTCTGATTATCATTCGCAGCAAATGCAACCATCGAGACAAGTCCCCCAAGCATCGCGATACGGAGGTATATTAAAAAATCTTCATTATCACTCTAACATGAAAACCTTATACTGATTGATGATAGTCATTACGGCAGTGAATATTTTTGTCGCAAAATTCATGTAACATAAACTGCAATGGAAATTTAGAGATTCGGACGTCTTTAGAAAAGAACTCCATAATCTGATTCAATTTAGTGCACTCTGCTGCGGGCTTTTCCAGTGAAAAGTCTACCGTTTATTGTAATATGCATGAAAACCATTTACAGGGTAAACTTTGTGATTTAAGTAATTAAGTTGTTGCGAGAATGACAATGAGTAGTGACTGTAAAAAGTGTTTTGAACGCAACACAAAAACCCAAAAGCAAACTGTCTGACACTTGCGACATAGGATTGAGGTCGATGGTGGAGAAGTTGATCTACAATACACAGGTGATAATCTTCTCCAAGACTTACTGCCCGTACTGTGAGACTGCTAAAAATATTTTTGATGACCTCGACCAACCGTATACCGTTTTGGAATTGGACAAGCGAGCCGACGGTGAAGATATTCAGGAAATCATGGGGACCATAACCGGGGGAACATCTGTCCCAAGGGTTTTCGTCAACGGCGTGTTTATCGGCGGTGGCGATGATGTCAAGAGATTATACGAAAGTGGCGAACTTGAGGAAATGCTTGGCTGCGAATAAAATTCTATAACGAATTACTTGAAATTATTTCGCTGTGCCAAGGAAATTGTATCCTCTTGCAGAGTGTACAATTCTTTTGGTATTGAGCTCTCCTTAAATTAAAAAAAAAACCGACTGGTTCTTACTTGAAAAGTTTTTGATTTACCAACTTTTTCAAACTCTGCTGTAAATTTTTTGAAAGAATTTAAAAGCAATGTCGAAATAAATATTCAGAAGCAGAATCGCGAGTTCTTGAACAAATTAAACAAAAATTTGGTCTTGCTGTAATTCACGCGTAGTCTCACACATATTTGTTGTAATTGTTGCGGACCAGGCTGTGGAGACTCACAATCAGATAGCAACGAGGATACTGCGGATTTGGTGAAACTTGGCAAAGTCATTTATCATATGTACGAACCAAACGATGCCTTCTCGGACGTTTCTGATGCAACTGTCATTTTGGAAGCTCTCGAGGAGACGTTTGCTTTTCAAAAGCTGTCGAAAGGGCATCTGTTGAAGTCAGTTACATCCTCTCCGAAACGTGGCTCTTCATTTCGCAAAGGTAAAATATAGCTTATCTATTAGGATTAACTTATCCGCTTGCATCGATAATAAACGTGAGCAAAAAACAAAAAAAGAAAAAATACCTAAGTATCCGAAAATGCTGTTACAGCTATAAGGAAGGTCAAGACGACGTTGGACCTGTCCAAAAAAGGTATGAAGCTTTGTTTTAGGGGTAGGCAGAACATTTAAACTAATATTGTGACTCATCGTAGGACGTCATAGTTTTCGTTAATGATCGATGGACCTTACAAGTAGTAATTCGGTATTAGAGCCGAGAAGAAAAGAAGAGTCTTCCGCTTTAGTGTAATCTTGCACTCGTTTACAAAGCACTTTAATCAAAATTTCTACATATATGACAAATTGTAAGCGTCTCGGTATTATAGCTTGGTATGAATAAATAATTATAAAAATATGATAAATACGTCTGTTAAATATCATGCGCGTACGAATCTTTTGACTGCACGATCGAGAGCGAACAAGGTAGAATATCAAAGCTGTTTTCTATTGTTAATTTTTCACCCGTCTGTTTCATTAACTTTTGCGCTTTATAACCATACAATATTTCATGGGAACTGTTTTTCAAAAGTAAACTATCGTGTGTAGAGGTATCCTCTTTTAAATTGAGCGTAGCAGACGGCCGTTGCACTGCACAGCAATAATTAGAGACATGGACGACTTTAATTTTTATTTAAAATTCGCCAAACCTTTGGTACTTAACCTGCCAGATGCAAAAGGTAAAATACAATTGCCACCTGACTTTTACAAAGTAAAATATTTTGAAAATACGTGTATGCAATACCCACGCGTGATAACTTGAAATTGCAAGTGGCGTTGGTTCTGTTCGATATTAGACCGAACCATCGCCGCGCTATGGGTGAAAAAACTTCGCGACATGGAATCTGACGGACCAGAAGCCAACATGCGGACCGAGTACCTTAAGCTTCTTCTCTTCGTTATGCAGCGCAACAAACTCGCTGGGATATTTGAAAAAGCTCCACCCGATGGACCGCTGCAGGCTTTTCCTCCAAATTACAAGGTCCCCAGGTCAATTGTAGTTAAATGCGATAATTTGTGAGGAATATCGAGATACTTCGCTGAGTCCATTTAGCTCTTAGTTTTCGTTATTTAAAAATTAGCAATATCCATTAAAAAAATGCGAAATGAAAAAAGGAAAAATGCTTCGAGTTGAAATCAGTATATACATTTTATTGCCAACTTCGTCAGGCTACGGAAATGCTGTCTTTAGTCAAGCCGAGAAAAATAGCGGCGCTGGCTTATCCTCCGGTATTCACATCCGTCGGAGGTGATCTTTGTCAGTTTGTGGCTGTTCAGGAAATTCCAAATTTCGGGCTTCACGGCTACTACGCTATTTCAATCGAGCCACTGCCCAAGTGGTCACACGCCAGTACGAATTCGGCGAAGAAGGCGAAACTGAAGCCCAAGCATTTCGCTGATTGTTTTAAAGACACGTGCAAACTTGCCGAGGAGGCTTATCATTCAAAGAATAAGCCTGACAAACCGGCTTCTTCGTCGTTATCATCATCCCAACAACCGGCGTCCCAGCAGCAGCTACCGGAATCTGCTGATAAAAATTCCCAAGAACTTGTCGATCCTAAAAATGCGGAAGCTGGTTCTGGAAATAAGAAAAAACAACCGAATGACTGCGAGAGGATTTCAAGGCCAACACCTAAGTTTGTACCATTCCCGCCAATCCCATACCAGTAAGTAAATGTTCGATACAGTTTACAAGATTCTCTAGTAACGTTTGCTTTTGAAATAGGGTGCAGTCCTCTGTTCGTTTAATCTAGACCGCCGTATGTATAGAAATGCATTCAATTGTTATTTTAGAAGTATAAACACGTCTTTAGATCAGGGAATCATTAGTCTAATGTTTCACATATCACACAACTATAAGCAAATTAATAGTTTATTGAACGTAAAATGATGAAAAGTTTCGTTTAAATTACTTTTTCAACTTCCATTAGCTAGTTGTGAGTCTTTTAAACACGAAAATTGCAATGGAGTTCAGTATTCAAAGCCAATGATGTACAGGCTGCCTTCTATCTACGAACTATTGCATACTATTTCTTTATGTTTCGGTAGGCTGTAACGACGTGATATGAGTTGGAATTTTTATTTTCCATCAAATATTCTAGGTCATATCGGAAGGAGATCGCGGGTTTCGAGTCCCGACCAACATGGGGCAGAAGTCGCTACTTTGAAAGACTGATTGACGAGTCTCGTTAGTATTTCCAATTTATAAACATTTGAAAGGAGTTTCTTCGAAAGCTGAAAAGTTCATAAACCCAGAGTATTTCGTATGATAAAGTGAGAATATCCTAAGACGCTGTACACACATGGACTCTGATTTTCAGCTCACCTGCCAACCGATCTTGACGTGTCTCAGGCAGATGCGTTGCTACATGGGATAAGTGACAAGACTTTCAAGAAAGCCGAAAATCACGGACCATGCGCTATCTCGGAAACTAGACGGCGTGTTGAACGGATGATGGACCTTCCTCCTTGTGCGTAAGTACGTCTATAATATACCCTTACGTTCATAGAAAAAGTTTCAAATGCTCAAGACTGGTTTTATTTTCACGGTGAAAAACTATCGCAGATGTATGAATAGTTCATCTATCTACTGGTCTGGTAGGATGAATTTTGTGACAGATTTATTTCGCATTCAAATTACTGACAATAATCTTTCGATTTGTAAATTTTCAGACTCGATCCAGGGGAAGCAATGCCACCTCCAGGTACATCAATGACGTCATGTCGCTGGCAAATAGTACTTCTAATATTTGATTCCCAAATTTCTTTAAATTTTCCTTACTTCTATTTCCTGTGAAGGTTCACCGTACACCTGTTGTCCAAAAAGGGAACCAGTCATAGACACACACTGTGTCGACATGTGTCTAAGCGAACAGGATTTTTATCCTTGTGAAGAAAGGTCAAGCGTGTCCCTACGAGGAGGTAGTAAGTAATATTTTTCTATAAACATTAACAATGTCCGTGAGTGTATTTAAATTGATGTACAAACAAAAACATAGTACCGCAAACGTCAGTTTCCTCATTTCGTGCTATTTCAGGTGACAGCGGAAGTTGTTGCAATTCTCAAAATCGGAGATCCAGATCCCGCACATCAAGCAATAGTAGGATCAATGGTAAGACAGACTACTAACCGTAGTCGACACTGTAGGCTTGACAAAACAAACCTTGACTTATGTGGTAAAATGTATTTTATTTTCAGACATTAACTCTCGTCAATATTATGCAGCGCAATTTCCACGACAGCAACGAAACGATCATACCACTCGTTATGGTAAATTTTTTTTGTAATAGACAAGAATCCGCTTATTTTTAATTCCGTAGTTAGTGATATGAGTACCAGCTTCTAATTGCCTACTTGTGTAAAATTAAATATTCGCGTGATTCAGGAATGATGCAAATGCTGATAGTCATGCATGAATGTGTCAGATTTTTTTTAAGGGTCCATCAACGATGACACCGATGGTACGTTGGACGTTGATACATCGATACAAAATATCACAACGACAAGCAGATACTTGGATCCAGAAAAATCTGGCAATTTCAAATGGCTTGAGGACATGGAACACGTTACTTTCTCTGATCCTACAGAAATGTCCTTCACAGGGTCGTAAGTCAAATTTTTGAACCAGCAATATTGTTTAGTGACCGCCAATCATAGCTTATATAATTTTTTTTTACTTCAACAGTGATTCGAGAGCACGGATGAGGTCATTTTCTTCAAACACGACGATGAACGGTTGGTTGAAATTTGTGTTTTCTAATATATTGACTATACCTTTGTCGGCCATGAATGAAACGAGTTACGCAAGAAACTATATTTAAAGGGTATCCTTGGTTAAGAGGGGCCAAATGCCTCCGTCTCGTGATTTTCAAACTATCCGTTTAGAAATGTTTCTTTCTCTCTCTCTACTCTCCCATATAACTACTACTAGGGGCCGCACTAGCTTCGCAATGGCGAGGAGTATGAATTGCTATTCCGGTCGTGTCACAATCCCCACAGCGAGATTATAATGCCACTCCGCTGTAAATTTTGTTTATCTCAGATTTGTATAATCTTGATAGTTCATTTATAAATAGGGGGAAGTCCAGATTTTGATGAAGAGCCACCGATAAACGAGGAACTACACCCTGAAGAACTGATGCCTCGAGGTAAGGAAAATTCTAAGTTACGATAGAATGAATCCCCCTGTGTGTAGACAGGTTTTATCCTGATAAATATACTAGTTGCCTATGTACAAGATGCATTTTTGAATCTTTCAGCATTTAAAATATGAAATTTTTTGATTAAAGATATTTTTTAAAGACTCGAATTGGTGTACTAATAAAATTCCCGATAGCTGCAGAGCGAATGCATTCCTCCAAATTACATCATTCGCAAAGATCCTCATCACCTCCGGGTCGATCCTCATCTTGTTACCCTAACAACAGATCCTACACTCACGATAGTTGGTAAATACAGAATATAAATTGCCATTGAAGAAGCAGTTATGATACCTCTTTATTATTGCATATTTCGTCTGTTGGACAGGGAACAGCAGACGGGGTTGAGCCACATTAATGGCAAGTGAATTTTAATGATGGTATTAGCTCAGTAGAGAATTTAAGAAGAATTTGGAGAACTGAGTACAGAACTTTCTGACCGTATTCTGACTTGCTAATATTTTCGAACAGAGGACATTGAACCGTCAATCGCAGTCGTGAGACGAAGATACGCCAAATCTCGAGAAGCGTCAAATCGCCGTCCCGAAATGCACGAAAAGACGTACCGGTGGAAAGAAATAGTTGATGAAACTGAACCGTAATTATAAAGATTCCTGGAATAATGATGATTAATTCATCTGCCACGCAGATATTTTACTTCGAATTATATACCACGAAATATTAATAAGACTTTTCGTAAAAATTTGACGATTAGTATTAAGAATTTCTCATTTACAGAAGCAGAAATGAGTCTCTATGTTCAAAAGGTATTTATTAAGCGCTATTCGTTGCATGATATTTCAGATAATTGCGTATCATGGATTCGATTGTTTCTAAATGTTAATACATATAAGTTTACCAACATCCTATCCAACACCTAAATCGTATTTTCTAGATGTCAACAGAATGTCAAGCTTTGATCCCGAGTATTTGGATTACATAGAAGCTGTAAGATCAGGTCAGCCTTCAACTGGATCCTAGATGTAGTCTATAAAAAAATCGAACGTCTATTTGCTTGTTCTAAATGTTCGAAGAACTGTACCCAATCGCAAATTATAGATCGCGACTATTGCTGCGAAGATGAAGATGAAGAAATAGAAAAACCACGTTATTCTAATCGTATTAGTGGACCAGCAATGGACAGGGATATGTTGCAATATTCAAAAAAATTAATGAGGCCGCCAAAACCACCACCGTCATCCGGAAGAGTGATCATGCCGCTCTCCAAACAGAGTCAACGGAAACAGAGGATCCTAGAAATGGAAGAGACTGATTCTCCTGATGTGAATGTTGACGAAGATGAATAAAAATTAACACCTGACTAATAATTTGCATGTTACAATTTTCCACATTAAATTTACCTGATACGCATTCAAGTTTCCGTGAAAAGTTATTCATCACAAATCGTTGTGTGTATGGAACTATAAATGTTAAAATACTGAGAGTAATAGCGTGAACATACAAAGAAAATGTGTAAATAAGTCCGTACTTCTTGTTTATTTGCCAATTATCACATGAATATTGGATAGTATGAAAACTTCGTAGTAACGAATGACAATACTGATGAATGCCGATGGATAATAGTAGATTTATCTAATTGTTACTATCCTATTTTAACATAGTAGGGAAATTCCACCGTTGTCAGCACCTAGCAGAAGAAGTCTATTCAGAGGAAGTACAGACATGGCTGTAAGATCACCTTTAAACGTATCTGATCGTAATTTAGTCGAAGAAAATGAAGCTGTTGCCTCTACAGAGGTGTGAACTCCGATGCGATTTGCAGTTGTAGCTGATATCAACTCTTGATCGTAGATGGACAAACAGTGTACCGGTTCTGTTGTCCCTCTGGAACGTCAATCAAAATACAAATTGAGATGGTTCTGAGTCAGATGTTGATTCTGTAATACTGGGTACTTACTTCAAATGAAATTTCAATTTTCCGTCAATTGCACTCCATACTGCGATAGACTGGTCTAAGGAAGAGCTAATGATAGTTGTGTCGTTTAATGCTTCCAACTGCAACACCTGGAATAAGTAGTTGAAATTTGATCACGTATTGCTACATTCATGTTCACAAGGTGATTAGTCGTTAAAATAACTACATGATAGCATAAAGTAACAGTAAGGTAGAGAGAAATACATACTTCACATTCGTGACCTTTCCATGATGCTATAATTAGTCCAGTACGAATGTCTAAAATTGCAAGAAATCCAGATGCCTGACCCATGGCAATCCAATGCCCACTAGGAGCTACCGCTATACATCGTATTAAACCAGTTGGATTCATAGAGACCTGAAATTAAAGAAGTAGCTACCTATTAAAACTCATCTGAAATAGATATTATGAAGGTAAAGACCTCGGAACAATTGAGATTATTCTGTAGTGTTACAATTCTTCTAACCTGCAGCAATCAAGGGACTTGATAGTACATAATTTGTTCTTAAAGGAAATAATACAGAAATTCCTTCCACAGTTTGTATTTAATTAAACATTATCGGAATGCTTTTATTAGAGGCATCTGTATTTGCGTTACAACATCTATTACTAAATACGTCATGCGTCTTTTAGTTGCTCACCTTCATTTCATTAACATACTGAAATGTTCTGCAGTCAATAACTCTTAATGTCATATCTGTAGTAGCAGCAAGCAGCATTGTAGACGGAATAGGACAAGCTGCCAGAGTATTTACAGGTGCAGGACGGACGCATTCCGGAGACCCTAACAGTGAACCCATGAACGGATCCCAGCAGTGAATGGACCCATCGCAAGTGACCGCATACCTCAGAGATTCCAGGAACGTTAAGGCAAGTATTGACTTTTTGTGTCCTGTGTAAGTGTATTGACATTGTGATACCGCACTACCATCTCCCTGACTTCTCAGGCTCCAAAGTTTCACACTTTTGTCTCGCCCTCCGCTCATAAAGCTATTCTCATTGTCAAGGACATGAAGACATCTGACGCTACTAGTGTGACCGACGAATGTTTGAAGTTTTATTTGCTTAATGTTAAATCTGGTATCTTTATCGGGTCTGCCAATTTCGTGCTCCCAATATGCCAACCAATTTCCTCTAAGGTGCCGACTGGTAGACATCATCTCTCTGCTTACTGATAACCCGTTATCACTTGAAGACTGTGTTTGCGGGGATGGACTCTTTCTTTGAACTTCAATGCGATTTCCAACAACAGATATTTTTCCAAAACTCTCTGCATCCCTTGTATCAGAGTCGAAATCTACAGGTGCAAAATCAACGTTAGAACAAGAAGGTCGAGTTTCTTGTTCATATTCGTAACAAAGATCTCTGATTAGTTGATGATTTTTCAGAATTTGCTCCATAGCATCATCCCCGATGTAACGATAAAATGTTACATACGATTTGTGTGCTAACTCCATAGTGAAGACTGCTCTGAGTTCATCGAGTGCTTTGTTTCGTTTGGAATCCGTCAAACAACTATCTTCGATTACAGGGGGTGAGAAAGATTCGGCGATTTCGTCGCTTGTGCTGTACTGGACTTGTTGCATACATGGAGACAATTCTCTGACAGCCCATTCCTGAGTGGAACCATCTGATAACACTTCGAAGTAGCTGCTCTCATTGCAAGATGCAGCTAGACTGTTGGTTGTAGAATTTTTTTTGTTAGGATTGATCTTCTTTGCAGAATTGACGATTTTTCGCTCTATATCTCCAACGTACACGTTTTTACTAATTTGACCATGCGCTTTGTCAAAAGCTAGAAAAAAACGCTGAATAGAAACTGCTATCTGCGTTTTACTCATCTCCGATCCTAGTCTTTGGCTCAAGCAGAATGTCACTGCAATATATTTGTCAGCCAATGCGCTGCGTGCCACTACACCATTTGGAAAGGTATAACGGGTTGTCGAAAGTATCCTCGCAGCCGGATGCAGAACTGATCTTAATATAGTTTCGTGAAGGGCATCCATGAGCGCAGAATCACTGAGGAATCCTATGATGTGTGTCAAGAGTGCCAGGCAAGAAACTAAACCACCCTCCAGATTTGGGGTCAGCTTCCGTTTACACAAAGCCAGTAATTCCACCATGTGACCCAAGTATTGCAGTAAAATTATTTGCTCACCATACAAGCCTGCAATAGCAGTGAGGCATTCTAAAACTTTGGATGCATTTCGATCTCCAACAAGCATTGTGTTTGGCCATTTACTCTGGTCATCCGGTCTTGCTGTCTCATTCTTGGATATAGGGGTCAAGTTTTCTGTTCCAGCGTAGCAGAGCGTTAACATCCTGAGAAGATTCCGTGACAGATAACGAGCAGTTAGAACTGGTCCTAGACGATGAGACAACCAAATGACAGACTCTGCGCTCATTTCAGACACTTTGCAATCAATAGGAACTAACTTCTGTAGCGGTAGATCCATGCAAACTGTTTCATCATTGACGTCAACGTTTTCAGGATGATCATCATTTTCACAATGCAAAGTAACTTCCTTCAAAGTTTCAACATTTGTTGTGCTTGTACTGTCTGTAGCTTTGTTACTTCCAGTGGTGACATTCCCGACGTATGAATTGCTGAACGGTATGTCTTCACTGGATGTTTTACTACCAACGTGACAACCGATGCTGTTGAAACCAGTGACTAGTTTACCACCTTCGACTCTTTTTGGTATCGGAATAGTCGGCGATTTCATACTGCTTGGTGGTGAGGTTTTATTTGCTTCATCAGAGAGATCGTTCAAACTCAAGTTCAGCTCCAAATGAACATCTATGTTATAAGGTACACTAGCATTGGAAGGTGGAGAATTTTCCTCTGTTTCAAGAACGAAAACGTCTTCTATTTCGTTATCAGTTGAAAGTAATACTTTGGAATCGCTGGCTGATTGGCCTAAAGAAGTAGAACCGTTTCGATCAGAATCACCAGAAGAATCCTCGTCTAAGGGTGATAGCATTGCTTCGGCATCGCTACAGCTACCGCCAAGATCACATGTCCTTGATCAAAAATTTTTTAAACTATATGAGTATTGAAACTTTGATTGATGACATGATTACAGTTTATGAAATGTGAAAATGATTGTACGTACTTGAGGTTTCCATTCCTACAGTAATTCACGTTAGAGGGGTTTTGTAAATTGTCTCTGTAGCCGCCAACCGCCTCTACTAACGGTGTAATAAAGTTGTCTAAAAATTTGCGCAGTCCAAGTCTAACCATAAGCTTTAAAAGAAAACTACGGTGGTAAAGTCTCACTGTCCTGTGCTTTGCAGGTGACATGGAAGACAAAACGTCTATTTCAGATTCACTATCCATTATGGAACCATTTTCATACAACTTTACAATTGGTTCCAGTAGAGCCATTGCGGAATGTTTTGGTCCTATAACTCTGTAAATAAACAATAAACAATTTTTATTACAGACTTCAGATGCCTTATCGGAAACTCTTCTCAAATGCAGATATCAGAGCTCGTTCATAAAATGAAATCAACAGGTTTCAAGAGGTCAGAACTGAGTAAAATTTAACGAAGACTTACTTGGCAATAGGATCAAATAAGTACCAAGCAGCTAAAACAGCACAGTAAGGTTCCTCCATTATTTGACGAATATGGGGTACTATTAATTCGAGATAAGCTTCTGAAGTATCACCCATTTCAGGGAGAAGTCGTTCAAGGTCTCTTGCTGCAGCTTTGACTTTACACTCGCTGATCTTGCAGAGGTATTGAGTTTGTGTAACAGACATTGATTCACTTTCCTGAGCCCTATGTGTAACTAGATTCAAACTTTGAACAAGGCTATTGTATTCTTGCAGCATTTCGACCACCCCGAACAAACGTTTGAAGTATTTAGGAAAGGGAAACAAGCTTCCAGACAAAATCGACTGTAGCAATTGATGGGCAGAGGGCGGAGGTAGACCAACGTTAGTTACTGTCAGATAACGAAACTGTACATTGTTCGAACTTGAAGCAGGGTCATTATTATCCACACTTTCGAAATTGTAGCTCTTTGGTATCACGTCAGCCTGAAGCAGCAAGGCTACTGCGCTTCTCACACATCTTGGTAGGGCATCCGGTGATGCCTTTAACAAATTGACACAGGCACTGAATCTCTCATTAAATGTCATGTATGCAGCTTTCGTTGACGCTCTCAATCTTGCAGAAAGGAATATTTCGGCTATCAAACACCCAAGTATTTGCTGTTCCTTGATTCTACTAGAGGCTACAATTTGCTTGTAGTTAGTCAAGCTGTCATGGGCTATTGGATTTGACTTATAAGTCTGGTGAGTCGCTTTGTTTAGAAAAGCATATGTAGTTTCAACCTGCACAAGTGCCGCCACTGGGTTGTAGTCTTTGGGAAGAATAATTTGCATCGACGATTTATCAGTTTTTGGAATATCGTCAGGAGCGAGTAAGGAGCTCCGAGATCGACTGAGTAAACGACTCAAAGCTAGTGGCGATGACCTTGAAGGATTAGAATTGGCCGCAGATTCGTCTTCTTCAAAGCCTGAACTGTGACCTTCATCTTCACTGATTCTTTCACCAGAACGATCACTTTCTATGGGATAAATAAGCTGTTATAACTCCACGAATATACGTGAGGTAAAAAAGTTTTTTTTTTCATCTTACATACTTATTCTCTCCCTCAAGTTTGGTTTCTGTAAACGAGGTGGACTTTTACTCCAGTAAGGTGAAGGCACTAGCTTTTGCGGATGTGGCAATGTAAATACCTGCACTATCCCAGAATTTGTTAACCCTTTGTGATTATCGACTAACTGCAAGCACACATTTTTTGATTTCACTGCTGCTGAGCCTGATAATCTGTCGAGAAGAGGAATGGAAATTATACCGAACGCATGTGAATATCACTATATATTCAGTTTTAAGGGAAACATAGATTGATAGTAATGTTACGATGTTAATTAGTAAATACGTTTCATAAATTTACTTGTAACCAAAAGTGAGATCGATCCAGTGATGTAGTCTTTCAGAAACGTATATACTTTCCAAAGCCTCGCGATGCTTTTCTATAAAATCTTCGGGAGACGTTGCCCATGCTGGAATTTCCAGATCTTGTAGGTCTTCATGAATGGACTAGAAAGAAAGAGGAAAAAAGAGTTTGACAAGTCATAAGAACATGAGTTATATCATCAATTATTTCATCACCTTAAAGACGTTTGGATCGGTGAAGAATTGTGGAATACATTCATCAGGACTCCAATGATGCAGCCTTTGAATAGACGCGGGATACTCCCATGGAACCCACTGCGGTCTCACATGCTTGCATAGCACAGAACGAGCATAGCGACGAGAAAGGTACACGTAGTAAGTGATTTCTGAAAGGACATCCGAAACATGATGACCAACCTGCATTAAAAAAAAATATTTGTAAAGGATATATCATTTTGAAAGAATGAGCGTAGCTTCCAAATTGCAAATTACTCAATTACTTTGGAGTGTTATAAGTTATTGATCAGAGCGAAATTGAAGACGTTTGTAGACAAAAATCACACTTTTTAATACGAAGTAATATACAAAATCAAGAACCGATCAAATACAAAGCTGCGTACATCTTATTTAGTTCCAAAAAAAATATTATGCACGTTATAGACAATGCAAATATTATTTGGCTTGAAAGTTTGGCAAGATTGAAACTGGCTTAATTCTAAATTATGATTTATTCTTTACGAATACGGGGTTCTAGACAATAACGAGCAGAATTGATGCATGATTTATTCATAGCTTCAACGAACCTCAGTTACATGGGAGTCAAACGTAAGATCCAATTGCCGGTCGCCTTTATTAAGTCGAAATTTTGATTTTGTAAGGTCTCTCCAATTTCCTCCGCAACGTGATGTGAAATCTGTCACCCAAGGCATAACATGATGGCAGGATGGATCCCCGTATCTTCTGCCAGCTACGTTATTCAGTGCAGTCAAATAATCGAAATTACTTATTTGCCCCTGAATCCACATTTCACAGAGTTTATCAATGTTTTCGTTAATTCCAAACAAAGGGCTACCAGAATTTTTACTATACTCGTAATTCAAGCTGATATCCTTGTTGTAATCGTGACACTTTAATTTTCTGTGACCGTGAATACTAGCTGAACTTCCACACTCGTGTTGTGGTTTCAAGTGTATATTGTCAGTTATTTTTGGTAAGACCTAGGTTAAATTAAAAATATTATTAGTATATTTCGATGTTTGTCGGTTTCAAATAAATAATATGTATCCATATCAACGATATATTGTCCATATGTGTCTAAATTGAAAATTGAGTGCATACAATTTTATGAAGTGATTTACTCTTCAGCTTGAGATTAAGCTGTATACAGATTTATTTAAAAAATAAACCAAACTACACCAAGTTACCTGTATAGTGAAAGTATCAGTGAGTAATATATCCCCGAGAGTTATTTCTCCAAGAACTAAACCTCTATCATGCATATCTCTTAATAGACGGAGTAGCTGATAAATGAGGAACAAAGGTTTGCTATGGCTCGAAGATAGGGCTGCTGGACTGTACGTCACAGAACTGAAATTGATGATTGAAAGCACATAAATAAAGAACAATTAAAATTAAAAAAAATAAAAATTAGAATTGTTTACATCACGCTGCTTATTTTACTGCTAAGATTTCATTGTGTTACAAATAGCATAGCTTACTCTTGGAGGGAATATTTGGCAGTTTGTTCATGAATTGTGATGAAACAAGATTCTGTTTCAATGGTGAGTAACGCTGGTAATAAATTACAGTGCAGCTCTCGTGTGGATCCTGGGGTAACAGTTACTACATTGCCATCCTGCAGCTGTACCATCGGACAGCCATACATGCGAGTAATAATATCTTTCATTACAGCCACATCGTTGCTGCTTGCCGTTATATTCGACTGTTCTCTTTGCTCGGCTGGATTCCATCTACCTGCCCATGATTCATCATTCAATGTAATCAGAAATCTGTTTATCTTAGACTTGGTCCAGAAAGTTATGGAACTTCAATAGCTTTTCTGAGATTATTTCAAAACTATTATTCCTAATTTGTAGAATAATGATATTTTCAAATAAATGTACTTGATCTAATATTAAGAATGTAGAAGTAATTGTGCCCATTGGATGGCTCGACATACTGTAGTATTTTTTATAAGCTTCTTTCCATAAATTGTGGTGATTAGTTTCCATAACATAATGCAATAGCTGTGGAAATGTTAATTCTGATTCTGTCTTTCCATGCCCCAGGTTTCTCGCTCTTGGTAAGGGAATTGCATTTCTGTGTTGTTTTTGATATACCTATAGGATATAAAATTAAGGATGATTAAGTCTTCAGATGATAGCTGCATTCTTATTTTATGAACGTAATTGTTATTCTGTGATTTATCGCATATGAGTTACAAGTCGTTTTGTAATTCACATAAAATACTAAACTACAAGAGCTTGAACGATACATAGCGCATGACAAGAATTTCAAAAGTATGAATCTCGGAAGTGAACTAGTAAATTATGAAAGTGAATATTGTCTTTTGCCTGAGCGTAGATTCGGAGCCAGTTAGATCCCAATTCATCAAGTGAAGGTTGTGCTGCAATTACGTCTGCAGACAGCTGATCATGAGTGATAAAAGTGACTGACCCAACACTGAGTAAATTAGCTAACCAACTTCGGTGAACCGTAATTGAAATTCGCCCATTTAAAAGGCGAATGTATTTTTTTGGTATGCCAAGCTGCTCGTGGAGTATGTCCATATTTATTTATGCGTAATCTCAATGAACAATTTTTATTCATAAACGTAACCTGACGCTACTCAATAGAACGTGCAGGTTAATGGTTTCAGTAATTTCTTATTAATGTGTCGAGATCGACGATTTCTGTTTTCTCCGTTCATTGCGAATTTTAGCATCACTGTTTATCGTTTCAGACAATATTTTGAGTACGCGACACGCTGACTGCCTGTGTCAATGTGTCAAACACAGCTGTCAATTGCTGTAAAAAGGACGGCACAAAATTCGTTATGCCACGCGTAAATTGTGTTGCTTCCTGCGCCGATAAAGAAGGCATCTGTATAATAATTCGTCTGACCGCAATAGATAAGAGAAATAGCTGTAGTACCGACAATTGTCAAAATGCAACATCATTTGCCGGTAAGGTGAAAGTTCGCACTGTTCGCAAACTAACTATGTTTTTATACACTGTATCGTCAACATTCCAAGCTTATCGACGGATTGCGATTCTTGATAAATCAAAACCTCCACATAAATTGATAATACGCATTAATTCGATCTATGTGATAGTTTATATCGACTTGTTGACATTTCCTAGTTTCGTTTCCTAGTTTAAAATACTGCGTGGTGTCTACATAAATGGCTGATCTTTGTCCTTCTAAATGAAGTATTTCTGACATGGTGAAATCATCAACAACTAATGTTAACAGTCGTCAGAATCATACAAAACCGTACCAAATACAAATAAGTATGATCGAGTGATTTGACTTTAATTTTTGATATTTTCGGTGTGAATGGAAGTCACCTATAGTCCAGATTTGATTAATACCTACTCAGTGATTTGAGATATAAAGAACGTTCAAGAACTAAAGTAATGAATATAGATGTGTATCAATGTAAACGAAAAGAAGATCAAAAATAAATAACATGAGCAAAGAGTACTTTGGCACATTCCTCATTTGGTGATATCCATCAGGAAGAAGACGAAGGGGTGTTCGGTTGGTCAAGAATTGGACCTAGAAATCAACTGAGTCCAAAGATTACAGGCTCCAAAAAAAAAGTAAAAAGTAAAGCTAACCCCTTTGTATTTTTGGCGAAAATTTTCGCGTTTTTGAAAAGAGCTGGTATTAATTCTTTCGTGCACTATTCTGACGTAATTTTGCGAGATAAATCGATTAGGTGCAGTCCCAATACGCTGCGAGCAACGGATCAAAAGTTACAGGCAGAAAACCAGAACCTGAGTTTTTCACATTTTTCAGCTGATGATCTTTTCGTCGTCATTTCTCTCCCGTTAATCCCACGCTCTTTTTGCTGCGTTTTCTGAGTTCCTGGGAGTCTAGTTAGTCAAGAAAAGGTCATGCAAATCGAATCTGAGACCAAAAATTTTTCGGCCCAAAAATAAGTAAGGCTAACCCCTTTGTATTTTTGGCGAAAATTTTCGCGATTTTGAAGTGTGCTGGAATAAATTCCTTCGTGCACTATTCTAACGTAATTTTGCGAGAGAAATCGATTAGGTGCAGTCCCAATACGCTGCGAGCATCGGATCAAAAGTTACAGGCAGAAAACCAGAACCTGAGTTTTTCACATTTTTCAGCTGTTGATCTTTTTGTCGTCATTTCTCACCCGTTAATCCCACGCTCTTTTTGCTGCGTTTTCTGAGTTCCTGGGAGTCTAATTAGTTAAGAGAAGGTCATGCAAATCGAATCTGAGACCAAAAATTTTTCGGCCCCAAAATAAGTGAGGCTAACCCCTTTGTATTTTTGGCGAAAATTTTCGCGTTTTTGAAAAGAGCTGGAATAAATTCTTTCGTGCACTATTCTGACGTAATTTTGCGAGAGAAATCGATTGGGTGCAGTCCCAATACGCTGCGAGCAACGGATCAAAAGTTACAGGCAGAAAACCAGAACCTTAGTTTTTCACATTTTTCAGCTGTTGATCTTTTTGTCGTCATTTCTCTCCCGTTGATCACACGCTCTTTTTGCTGCGTTTTCTGAGTTCCTGGGAGTCTAATTAGTCAGGAAAAGGTCATGCAAATCGAATCTGAGACCAAAAATTTTTCGGCCCAAAAATAAGTAAGGCTAACCCCTTTGTATTTTTGGCGAAAATTTACGCGTTTTTGAAAAGAGCTGGAATAAATTCTTTCGTGCACTATTCTGACGTAATTTTGCGAGAGAAATCGATTGGGTGCAGTCCCAATACGCTGCGAGCAACGGATCAAAAGTTACAGGCAGAAAACCAGAACCTTAGTTTTTCACATTTTTCA
Source organism: Neodiprion fabricii (assembly GCF_021155785.1). NCBI lineage: Eukaryota > Metazoa > Arthropoda > Insecta > Hymenoptera > Diprionidae > Neodiprion > Neodiprion fabricii. The sequence continues at coordinate 27,371,289 of NC_060243.1, read as the reverse complement.
GCTATTGATCTTTTTGTCGTCATTTCTCACCCGTTAATCCCACGCTCTTTTTGCTGCGTTTTCTGAGTTCCTGGGAGTCTAGTTAGTCAAGAAAAGGTCATGCAAATCGAATCTGAGACCAAAAATTTTTCGGCCCAAAAATAAGTAAGGCTAACCCCTTTGTATTTTTGGCGAAAATTTTCGCGTTTTTGAAAAGAGCTGGAATAAATTCTTTCGTGCACTATTCTGACGTAATTTTGCGAGAGAAATCGATTGGGTGCAGTCCCAATACGCTGCGAGCAACGGATCAAAAGTTACAGGCAGAAAACCAGAACCTTAGTTTTTCACATTTTTCAGCTATTGATCTTTTTGTCGTCATTTCTCACCCGTTAATCCCACGCTCTTTTTGCTGCGTTTTCTGAGTTCCTGGGAGTCTAGTTAGTCAAGAAAAGGTCATGCAAATCGAATCTGAGACCAAAAATTTTTCGGCCCAAAAATAAGTAAGGCTAACCCCTTTGTATTTTTGGCGAAAATTTTCGCGTTTTTGAAAAGAGCTGGAATAAATTCTTTCGTGCACTATTCTGACGTAATTTTGCGAGAGAAATCGATTGGGTGCAGTCCCAATACGCTGCGAGCAACGGATCAAAAGTTACAGGCAGAAAACCAGAACCTTAGTTTTTCACATTTTTCAGCTGTTGATCTTTTTGTCGTCATTTCTCTCCCGTTGATCACACGCTCTTTTTGCTGCGTTTTCTGAGTTCCTGGGAGTCTAATTAGTCAGGAAAAGGTCATGCAAATCGAATCTGAGACCAAAAATTTTTCGGCCCAAAAATAAGTAAGGCTAACCCCTTTGTATTTTTGGCGAAAATTTTCGCGTTTTTGAAAAGAGCTGGAATAAATTCTTTCGTGCACTATTCTGACGTAACTTTGCGAGAGAAATCGATTGGGTGCAGTCCCAATACGCTGCGAGCAACGGATCAAAAGTTACAGGCAGAAAACCAGAACCTTAGTTTTTCACATTTTTCAGCTGTTGATCTTTTTGTCGTCATTTCTCACCCGTTAATCCCACGCTCTTTTTGCTGCGTTTTCTGAGTTCCTGGGAGTCTAGTTAGTCAAGAAAAGGTCATGCAAATCGAATCTGAGACCAAAAATTTTTCAGCCCAAAAATAAGTAAGGCTAACCCCTTTGTATTTTTGGCGAAAATTTTCGCGTTTTTGAAAAGAGCTGGAATAAATTCTTTCGTGCACTATTCTGACGTAATTTTGCGAGAGAAATCGATTGGGTGCAGTCCCAATACGCTGCGAGCAACGGATCAAAAGTTACAGGCAGAAAACCAGAACCTTAGTTTTTCACATTTTTCAGCTGTTGATCTTTTTGTCGTCATTTCTCACCCGTTAATCCCACGCTCTTTTCGCTGCGTTTTCTGAGTTCCTGGGAGTCTAGTTAGTCAAGAAAAGGTCATGCAAATCGAATCTGAGACCAAAAATTTTTCGGCCCAAAAATAAGTATGGCTAACCCCTTTGTATTTTTGGCGAAAATTTTCGCGTTTTTGAAAAGAGCTGGAATAAATTCTTTCGTGCACTATTCTGACGTAATTTTGCGAGAGAAATCGATTGGGTGCAGTCCCAATACGCTGCGAGCAACGGATCAAAAGTTACAGGCAGAAAACCAGAACCTTAGTTTTTCACATTTTTCAGCTGTTGATCTTTTTGTCGTCATTTCTCACCCGTTAATCCCACGCTCTTTTCGCTGCGTTTTCTGAGTTCCTGGGAGTCTAGTTAGTCAAGAAAAGGTCATGCAAATCGAATCTGAGACCAAAAATTTTTCGGCCCAAAAATAAGTATGGCTAACCCCTTTGTATTTTTGGCGAAAATTTTCGCGTTTTTGAAAAGAGCTGGAATAAATTCTTTCGTGCACTATTCTGACGTAATTTTGCGAGAGAAATCGATTGGGTGCAGTCCCAATACGCTGCGAGCAACGGATCAAAAGTTACAGGCAGAAAACCAGAACCTTAGTTTTTCACATTTTTCAGCTATTGATCTTTTTGTCGTCATTTCTCACCCGTTAATCCCACGCTCTTTTTGCTGCGTTTTCTGAGTTCCTGGGAGTCTAGTTAGTCAAGAAAAGGTCATGCAAATCGAATCTGAGACCAAAAATTTTTCGGCCCAAAAATAAGTAAGGCTAACCCCTTTGTATTTTTGGCGAAAATTTTCGCGTTTTTGAAAAGAGCTGAAATAAATTCTTTCGTGCACTATTCTGACGTAATTTTGCGAGAGAAATCGATTGGGTGCAGTCCCAATACGCTGCGAGCAACGGATCAAAAGTTACAGGCAGAAAACCAGAACCTTAGTTTTTCACATTTTTCAGCTATTGATCTTTCTGTCGTCATTTCTCACCCGTTAATCCCACGCTCTTTTTGCTGCGTTTTCTGAGTTCCTGGGAGTCTAGTTAGTCAAGAAAAGGTCATGCAAATCGAATCTGAGACCAAAAATTTTTCGGCCCAAAAATAAGTAAGGCTAACCCCTTTGTATTTTTGGCGAAAATTTTCGCGTTTTTGAAAAGAGCTGGAATAAATTCTTTCGTGCACTATTCTGACGTAATTTTGCGAGAGAAATCGATTGAGTGCAGTCCCAATACGCTGCGAGCAACGGATCAAAAGTTACAGGCAGAAAACCAGAACCTTAGTTTTTCACATTTTTCAGCTGTTGATCTTTTTGTCGTCATTTCTCACCCGTTAATCCCACGCTCTTTTTGCTGCGTTTTCTGAGTTCCTGGGAGTCTAATTAGTTAAGAGAAGGTCATGCAAATCGAATCTGAGACCAAAAATTTTTCGGCCCCAAAATAAGTGAGGCTAACCCCTTTGTATTTTTGGCGAAAATTTTCGCGTTTTTGAAAAGAGCTGGAATAAATTCTTTCGTGCACTATTCTGACGTAATTTTGCGAGAGAAATCGATTGGGTGCAGTCCCAATACGCTGCGAGCAACGGATCAAAAGTTACAGGCAGAAAACCAGAACCTTAGTTTTTCACATTTTTCAGCTGTTGATCTTTTTGTCGTCATTTCTCTCCCGTTGATCACACGCTCTTTTTGCTGCGTTTTCTGAGTTCCTGGGAGTCTAATTAGTCAGGAAAAGGTCATGCAAATCGAATCTGAGACCAAAAATTTTTCGGCCCAAAAATAAGTAAGGCTAACCCCTTTGTATTTTTGGCGAAAATTTACGCGTTTTTGAAAAGAGCTGGAATAAATTCTTTCGTGCACTATTCTGACGTAATTTTGCGAGAGAAATCGATTGGGTGCAGTCCCAATACGCTGCGAGCAACGGATCAAAAGTTACAGGCAGAAAACCAGAACCTTAGTTTTTCACATTTTTCAGCTATTGATCTTTTTGTCGTCATTTCTCACCCGTTAATCCCACGCTCTTTTTGCTGCGTTTTCTGAGTTCCTGGGAGTCTAGTTAGTCAAGAAAAGGTCATGCAAATCGAATCTGAGACCAAAAATTTTTCGGCCCAAAAATAAGTAAGGCTAACCCCTTTGTATTTTTGGCGAAAATTTTCGCGTTTTTGAAAAGAGCTGGAATAAATTCTTTCGTGCACTATTCTGACGTAATTTTGCGAGAGAAATCGATTGGGTGCAGTCCCAATACTCTGCGAGCAACGGATCAAAAGTTACAGGCAGAAAACCAGAACCTTAGTTTTTCACATTTTTCAGCTGTTGATCTTTTTGTCGTCATTTCTCTCCCGTTGATCACACGCTCTTTTTGCTGCGTTTTCTGAGTTCCTGGGAGTCTAATTAGTCAGGAAAAGGTCATGCAAATCGAATCTGAGACCAAAAATTTTTCGGCCCAAAAATAAGTAAGGCTAACCCCTTTGTATTTTTGGCGAAAATTTTCGCGTTTTTGAAAAGAGCTGGAATAAATTCTTTCGTGCACTATTCTGACGTAATTTTGCGAGAGAAATCGATTGGGTGCAGTCCCAATACGCTGCGAGCAACGGATCAAAAGTTACAGGCAGAAAACCAGAACCTTAGTTTTTCACATTTTTCAGCTGTTGATCTTTTTGTCGTCATTTCTCACCCGTTAATCCCACGCTCTTTTTGCTGCGTTTTCTGAGTTCCTGGGAGTCTAGTTAGTCAAGAAAAGGTCATGCAAATCGAATCTGAGACCAAAAATTTTTCGGCCCAAAAATAAGTAAGGCTAACCCCTTTGTATTTTTGGCGAAAATTTACGCGTTTTTGAAAAGAGCTGGAATAAATTCTTTCGTGCACTATTCTGACGTAATTTTGCGAGAGAAATCGATTGGGTGCAGTCCCAATACGCTGCGAGCAACGGATCAAAAGTTACAGGCAGAAAACCAGAACCTTAGTTTTTCACATTTTTCAGCTGTTGATCTTTTTGTCGTCATTTCTCACCCGTTAATCCCACGCTCCTTTTGCTGCGTTTTCTGAGTTCCTGGGAGTCTAATTAGTCAGGAAAAGGTCATGCAAATCGAATCTGAGACCAAAAATTTTTCGGCCCAAAAATAAGTAAGGCTAACCCCTTTGTATTTTTGGCGAAAATTTACGCGTTTTTGAAAAGAGCTGGAATAAATTCTTTCGTGCACTATTCTGACGTAATTTTGCGAGAGAAATCGATTGGGTGCAGTCCCAATACGCTGCGAGCAACGGATCAAAAGTTACAGGCAGAAAACCAGAACCTTAGTTTTTCACATTTTTCAGCTATTGATCTTTTTGTCGTCATTTCTCACCCGTTAATCCCACGCTCTTTTTGCTGCGTTTTCTGAGTTCCTGGGAGTCTAGTTAGTCAAGAAAAGGTCATGCAAATCGAATCTGAGACCAAAAATTTTTCGGCCCAAAAATAAGTAAGGCTAACCCCTTTGTATTTTTGGCGAAAATTTTCGCGTTTTTGAAAAGAGCTGGAATAAATTCTTTCGTGCACTATTCTGACGTAATTTTGCGAGAGAAATCGATTGGGTGCAGTCCCAATACGCTGCGAGCAACGGATCAAAAGTTACAGGCAGAAAACCAGAACCTTAGTTTTTCACATTTTTCAGCTGTTGATCTTTTTGTCGTCATTTCTCTCCCGTTGATCACACGCTCTTTTTGCTGCGTTTTCTGAGTTCCTGGGAGTCTAATTAGTCAGGAAAAGGTCAAGCAAATCGAATCTGAGACCAAAAATTTTTCGGCCCAAAAATAAGTAAGGCTAACCCCTTTGTATTTTTGGCGAAAATTTTCGCGTTTTTGAAAAGAGCTGGAATAAATTCTTTCGTGCACTATTCTGACGTAACTTTGCGAGAGAAATCGATTGGGTGCAGTCCCAATACGCTGCGAGCAACGGATCAAAAGTTACAGGCAGAAAACCAGAACCTTAGTTTTTCACATTTTTCAGCTGTTGATCTTTTTGTCGTCATTTCTCACCCGTTAATCCCACGCTCTTTTTGCTGCGTTTTCTGAGTTCCTGGGAGTCTAGTTAGTCAAGAAAAGGTCATGCAAATCGAATCTGAGACCAAAAATTTTTCGGCCCAAAAATAAGTAAGGCTAACCCCTTTGTATTTTTGGCGAAAATTTACGCGTTTTTGAAAAGAGCTGGAATAAATTCTTTCGTGCACTATTCTGACGTAATTTTGCGAGAGAAATCGATTGGGTGCAGTCCCAATACGCTGCGAGCAACGGATCAAAAGTTACAGGCAGAAAACCAGAACCTTAGTTTTTCACATTTTTCAGCTATTGATCTTTTTGTCGTCATTTCTCACCCGTTAATCCCACGCTCTTTTTGCTGCGTTTTCTGAGTTCCTGGGAGTCTAGTTAGTCAAGAAAAGGTCATGCAAATCGAATCTGAGACCAAAAATTTTTCGGCCCAAAAATAAGTAAGGCTAACCCCTTTGTATTTTTGGCGAAAATTTTCGCGTTTTTGAAAAGAGCTGGAATAAATTCTTTCGTGCACTATTCTGACGTAATTTTGCGAGAGAAATCGATTGGGTGCAGTCCCAATACGCTGCGAGCAACGGAACAAAAGTTACAGGCAGAAAACCAGAACCTTAGTTTTTCACATTTTTCAGCTGTTGATCTTTTTGTCGTCATTTCTCACCCGTTAATCCCACGCTCTTTTCGCTGCGTTTTCTGAGTTCCTGGGAGTCTAGTTAGTCAAGAAAAGGTCATGCAAATCGAATCTGAGACCAAAAATTTTTCGGCCCAAAAATAAGTATGGCTAACCCCTTTGTATTTTTGGCGAAAATTTTCGCGTTTTTGAAAAGAGCTGGAATAAATTCTTTCGTGCACTATTCTGACGTAATTTTGCGAGAGAAATCGATTGGGTGCAGTCCCAATACGCTGCGAGCAACGGATCAAAAGTTACAGGCAGAAAACCAGAACCTTAGTTTTTCACATTTTTCAGCTGTTGATCTTTTTGTCGTCATTTCTCACCCGTTAATCCCACGCTCTTTTTGCTGCGTTTTCTGAGTTCCTGGGAGTCTAATTAGTCAAGAGAAGGTCATGCAAATCGAATCTGAGACCAAAAATTTTTCGGCCCCAAAATAAGTGAGGCTAACCCCTTTGTATTTTTGGCGAAAATTTACGCGTTTTTGAAAAGAGCTGGAATAAATTCTTTCGTGCACTATTCTGACGTAATTTTGCGAGAGAAATCGATTGGGTGCAGTCCCAATACGCTGCGAGCAACGGATCAAAAGTTACAGGCAGAAAACCAGAACCTTAGTTTTTCACATTTTTCAGCTGTTGATCTTTTTGTCGTCATTTCTCTCCCGTTGATCACACGCTCTTTTTGCTGCGTTTTCTGAGTTCCTGGGAGTCTAATTAGTCAGGAAAAGGTCATGCAAATCGAATCTGAGACCAAAAATTTTTCGGCCCAAAAATAAGTAAGGCTAACCCCTTTGTATTTTTGGCGAAAATTTTCGCGTTTTTGAAAAGAGCTGGAATAAATTCTTTCGTGCACTATTCTTACGTAATTTTGCGAGAGAAATCGATTGGGTGCAGTCCCAATACGCTGCGAGCAACGGATCAAAAGTTACAGGCAGAAAACCAGAACCTTAGTTTTTCACATTTTTCAGCTGTTGATCTTTTTGTCGTCATTTCTCTCCCGTTGATCACACGCTCTTTTTGCTGCGTTTTCTGAGTTCCTGGGAGTCTAATTAGTCAGGAAAAGGTCATGCAAATCGAATCTGAGACCAAAAATTTTTCGGCCCAAAAATAAGTAAGGCTAACCCCTTTGTATTTTTGGCGAAAATTTTCGCGTTTTTGAAAAGAGCTGGAATAAATTCTTTCGTGCACTATTCTGACGTAACTTTGCGAGAGAAATCGATTGGGTGCAGTCCCAATACGCTGCGAGCAACGGATCAAAAGTTACAGGCAGAAAACCAGAACCTTAGTTTTTCACATTTTTCAGCTGTTGATCTTTTTGTCGTCATTTCTCTCCCGTTGATCACACGCTCTTTTTGCTGCGTTTTCTGAGTTCCTGGGAGTCTAATTAGTCAGGAAAAGGTCATGCAAATCGAATCTGAGACCAAAAATTTTTCGGCCCAAAAATAAGTAAGGCTAACCCCTTTGTATTTTTGGCGAAAATTTACGCGTTTTTGAAAAGAGCTGGAATAAATTCTTTCGTGCACTATTCTGACGTAATTTTGCGAGAGAAATCGATTGGGTGCAGTCCCAATACGCTGCGAGCAACGGATCAAAAGTTACAGGCAGAAAACCAGAACCTTAGTTTTTCACATTTTTCAGCTGTTGATCTTTTTGTCGTCATTTCTCACCCGTTAATCCCACGCTCTTTTCGCTGCGTTTTCTGAGTTCCTGGGAGTCTAGTTAGTCAAGAAAAGGTCATGCAAATCGAATCTGAGACCAAAAATTTTTCGGCCCAAAAATAAGTAAGGCTAACCCCTTTGTATTTTTGGCGAAAATTTTCGCGTTTTTGAAAAGAGCTGGAATAAATTCTTTCGTGCACTATTCTGACGTAATTTTGCGAGAGAAATCGATTGGGTGCAGTCCCAATACGCTGCGAGCAACGGATCAAAAGTTACAGGCAGAAAACCAGAACCTTAGTTTTTCACATTTTTCAGCTGTTGATCTTTTTGTCGTCATTTCTCACCCGTTAATCCCACGCTCTTTTTGCTGCGTTTTCTGAGTTCCTGGGAGTCTAGTTAGTCAAGAAAAGGTCATGCAAATCGAATCTGAGACCAAAAATTTTTCGGCCCAAAAATAAGTAAGGCTAACCCCTTTGTATTTTTGGCGAAAATTTTCGCGTTTTTGAAAAGAGCTGGAATAAATTCTTTCGTGCACTATTCTGACGTAATTTTGCGAGAGAAATCGATTGGGTGCAGTCCCAATACTCTGCGAGCAACGGATCAAAAGTTACAGGCAGAAAACCAGAACCTTAGTTTTTCACATTTTTCAGCTGTTGATCTTTTTGTCGTCATTTCTCTCCCGTTGATCACACGCTCTTTTTGCTGCGTTTTCTGAGTTCCTGGGAGTCTAATTAGTCAGGAAAAGGTCATGCAAATCGAATCTGAGACCAAAAATTTTTCGGCCCAAAAATAAGTAAGGCTAACCCCTTTGTATTTTTGGCGAAAATTTTCGCGTTTTTGAAAAGAGCTGGAATAAATTCTTTCGTGCACTATCCTGACGTAATTTTGCGAGAGAAATCGATTGGGTGCAGTCCCAATACGCTGCGAGCAACGGATTAACAGTTAAAGCCAAACAACGATAGATTTCCGTCGTAACTTTTCTACTGTTGGTCACACGCTCATATTGGTGCATTTTCTGAGTTCCCAGGGGTTCAGTTAGTCAGGCAAATCTTCTCACTATCGATTGTGAGACTTTGAGTTTGAGGACGCAGTTATCTGTGAAAAGTGTAGAGTCAGCCGTTCTTTTTTTCCTTGTAGAATAATACGAACTAAATTGTATCAAAGTCAGAACAAGGTCTCGCTCTATTGACTTCTTTTTGGAATGAACACTATGATACCTAGTCCCATGTCGCTGCTATTACTGTTGTGAATTGCACCTCTAAAAAAGAGAGAAACGCCGGAGTATTCTCTGAGCCGTTGATTCCCTCCCTAATCTCTCATTTCAAGTTATAGTCTCATTGACTGTTATAAATATAGAAATATAGACTGCTGGTTTCGTTGCTGCTACCAAATAGCTTCTTTCTCTTGACGTCATATACCCCGACCATACTTTTTCCCCAAGAAGTTATCGTGTAGCTTGGAAAACATGAAAAGTTCATAGTACTAGAGACTCAATCAAAATACACATTTGCTTTTTTACCAATTGCAATTTATTTAAGACTCACCTCTATAAATACAAACATGATACAATCAGACGTGATGTATAGTACCCACACATGAAAATTATATCGAAGAATGGGTATAATGCTTCAAGAAATTATCATAATACAAGATGACATGGAATGATTGTTCAATGTCGAAGCAATAAAACCTCACAGGCTGAATGACATAATTCAAAAAGAAGAAAAATCATTTTCATATCGTAAAATATCGCAGTAATGTAAATAAATATACAGATGGGATTGTCCCAACTCCATTAACAACATCACAGCTGTGACACTAAAAGTACTTTAGGTAAACTTCAATTATAAGAATCCGTGTGCAATTGGCAATTTCATTTATTGTAAATCTGGTCCTTTTCTTTCAAGCCCGTTGTAGCACAAATTGTCGAATGGTTGTTCAATGTGCACGGACGGTTCAGCGCCAGTTCGTTATTCTGCAATTTATTCACATAATTTGAAAAACTACGCGTTAAGATAGAAGTGTAAATCATAATTCAAAATTTTCCATTGCTACTGACCATGACGACGTGCTTTGAATTCAATAATCCAGCCCATACCCCCGTTATTCATCGATGTCATGTACTTTATCAATATCTTGTAATTTGAGGAACGGTACGGAGTTGGAAGATCCTGCAACAAAACGCGAAGATTCGTTAAAGCTCGCTAATAAGTGGTAAAATAGAAAGATTTGCAATTAAAGAATTTGCAATTTTTTTCAAAGTTTAATTTTTACGTTTGCAATACTGACCTCGCCACAGTAACTCTTCACGAATAATTCCTGCCCATCGGGCTGTACATTATAAATTTTCAATACATCTGTCGGGCAGGTTTCCTTCACTCCAATGTCAAACACTTTGAAGTCCAGATCCACAACAAAACCCGATGGCACAGTCACTTCCCAAGTGCATTCGCTTACGTTACGGAACGGTCCCGGATATAGCGGGGATGTGAAGCGACCTTCGCTATTGTAAAGTTTTCCTCCGCAGCCTCTTCCTGCAACAAAATCAAATAGAATATAGATTAGAAAATCAATGGAACAGAAGTACAACGTAATAATAAACACAATCTCCAAAAACCTAGTACCTTTGTCAGTCGTCGTATACGTTATATCGTAATTTTGAAAGGATGAAATAACTTGAGACCACGAATGCAAGCTCAGTTTGTTCCCAGAACTAAAGATAGGCTCTGGTAAGCTGTAACCACACAATTGAGCCAAGGTGGTGTTGCTGAAACTCCCATCATATATCTGCAATAAAATTTGTTACAAATTTACACTGTACCATCGTAAACACTGAAAACTTCCACAGTCTATCCGCATAGCGTGACACTGAAGGTCACATCGTATGCATTCTTAACACACCAACCTGTAACGCTTGTCTAGAACAATTTGGACTGGATGACAGGGAAAAGCTGTTAAAGTAAAGTGAAATCGTGGAATTCACTGGAGCTGTTATCGTGAAGAAACACTCGTCCGAACCTTGGTGAAAAATGCGCCCTTGAGGACGAGTGAAATTCCTATTACACACGCTCTCACTGTATTCGAGCTCAAATCCAGTGTGCCTTTCTTTTGGATTTGGGGACGATTCAAAAATGATTTCAATACCCTGTCCATAGCTGTGAAAAAACGGTTGATTAACGGTATATTCATACTCGATGCGTTCACGCCTTCACAGGTAAGACGTCCTCAAAATTACAAAACAACACAAGATTAATGGAAATATAATGTACGTATACATTTATACCTGTGAAAATCGAATGGTAGATTACTACCACAGTATGAATAAGTTTCCTGTGTCAGACGGCTATTCTGAAAAATTAATTAACAGCTTGTGTATAAATCAGCATAGACATTTATTGTGTAAAATATGAATATTCTATAATGTCTGATTACCATCCAGAAGTATCTATTTGGCCTTCCTGCACCACCGTAAACCAAGTTTTCCCCGAAACCTTCACTGATGTGGGTATCAGCCTGATAAAGAACATATCACAATACAGTAATGAAATATCCTACAAGTATATCTGGAAACTCAAATCACAGTACAAAAACTACAAACATTTTTATCGTAGATAGTCAACTTGTCGTTATTACAATTCTCAGAACTCTCTAAGTCAAAGTGGTTGAAGTGTATGGTCAAACTCTTCCAATAGTTTAACCTTTCATCGGGGTAAGAGAGGAACCAGCGACATCTCAATCCAGCGTCGTACACGCCCGGAAAGTTTGGTGATTTCAATTTTTGAGTATGATTTTCAATCAACAGACTTCTATTACCGCAAGGAGCTGTAACGTAGAAGAATTGCGTATACTTGTAAGTAGCCGGTAATATTTTGATTATTTTTATGCGGAAATTACGCAAGAACTATATACAATTCTTACAATGAAGTGCTTCAAGTGTTGCCGTCACTCCATTGCCATTTAGTGTACCATCGGTCACAAATCTGATCCACATTCTATTTGTTGTTGACGATATAGGTGGTGGAATAATATTTCCACAGTATATGCCGATCAGTTGGGAAAACGGACCCAATCCATCACGTATCTTTGGGAAGGAGGCAAAGAAAATATTTAACGACTGTCTAAAATTTTGAAATCAGATCATTGTCTGAGATTCGTGAATGCTTTTTACCTCCAAATAGTCACCAGAGCATGACACGCTTGCTGTCCGATTTTCACCCGCTAGAGACGTTGCATTTTTCAAGTCCATGCTATTCATCGTCAGTCTAATGTAATGATCGCTCGCCGCTTGGACAGACCAGTGACAATCTTCCAAAGAATTGTAGATCGCATTAGTTTGTGTTCGGAAAGTTTGTGATCCTGAAAGATCGATATCGCCCCCACATCCATTCGCGATACCGGTAGTGAATAAAACCTATGGATTGAGAAAATCACATGTCATCCCCTTCTAGGTACATTTGTCACTCTCACTTTATTGTCGGTGGTATAAAGGGCGAATATAGACACTCATCAACTTGCCTTTGCTTTGAAGCCACGTCCGTGAACGGAATTGTCCGTAACGAAGTTTATGTTCATGATACCAGTTGTTGATCTGATCGCGGGGTTTCCAATCGACGTACCACACAGTAAAATTAACCTATTTTCTTTCTCCGTAGTCCGGGTGGAGTACACGGCTACGTAGTCGAACCGGCACCTAAAATTACATCGCGGTACAGGAAGTTGGTGATTTCAATCATTTTACACGAAAACCAAATTCCACCATATTTCGAACATAATTTACGTTTTTAAGATAGGTATGTTACCAGTTCCTCCTCTTCATTTGTTTTGAAGATGATATTTCAAATTTAAAGGGTGAACATAACTACTAACCTTCTACTGGTTTCAAGATCGAAGCTTTCAATTCTGAGAACAATAGTTTTTCCAGGTGGGGCCTCTACGATCCAAGTACAATTAATTCTTCCGTAATAAGTATCACTAGCGTCTAACGCAGGTGAAGTTATGTCCACAGGGCTAGTTATCACGCCGCCGCATTCTGTAAAATTTGTTTATAGTATTGCGTTGAAAAGGTGCGGGTGTTTTGATGAAACGTTAACAAATGATTGGAAAATTAGAAAAAGGAATCGCACTGCAGTATCTCAGAAACTTACCGTCGACGTAGTACTCTAATTTGAATCCCTTACGTTGAAAATATGAGTTCGTTGCAAAGTGCATTTCCAATCGTGAATCAACTCTTTGTGTAGGTGGACCATCATCACCACACCAAGTAGTAGTGTCCCTCATATACCTATTGGTCTCTATTATAGTAAGGTTGTCATACCGACAGTTGCTGATCGTGTCTGCAGAAGAAATTGTGAGTACTTTAGGTGTGGGTCATCAAACGTAATTATTCGCACGCAATTCATACTTAACAAACCAATTTACCTGAACCTTCCAACTTGAATTCAATAAACCGTACAATGAAGTTCATTCCCGGCGCTAAAAACGTATAGTTACAGAACAGATTCCCGTCGTATGTTACGGGCCATCCAGGCGAAGTGAGATACTTCCTTTGCTTCGTTACTACTATGGTCCCACCACAGTTGGTGCCCCACTTTGCATGGAATCCATCCGCTTGAATTTTGTCATTTGACCGGAACAGAACTCTCATACGATTTGAAGTTGAGTTCAGCGGCTGGGGTATTGTTCTACCGCATAGTTTTGGGTAAGGATACCACGAAGTAACCCCGGTTGTAGGATCTTCGCGCCAATCGAACACCTGTAATCAGAGTTGCACTTGTTCGTGATAATAAATGGTAACTGATCTCAGTGTGTTGCTGGTGAAGAAACCACAAAATTTAATTAATTATGGTAGTAAAGTCAGTAACGTTATACTGACGATAATGCATATAAAGGAAAAATTGTCATTTCGCACATCTAGGCTTATTTAAATTTACTCAAATTCTAAAAACTTGACTCCTTCAAAGTCGCTTAAGCATTGCAAAACAGTAATTATCTTCTCATTGTTGCATTACGTTAATGTTACTTGCTTCAACCTCGTCATTACTTGTTGGTGCACAGTATTTGATTCGAATCCGTTAGTCTAAGGTAAGACCATTAATAGATACCTGGACGAAGTCCTTGGCACAGTCGGCACTTTCTTCCAGCTGGAACCGGTCTACAAACTCTAATCTCATGTGATATCCGTTGTCTACTGTTAAGTTCCATGAGCACTCAGCATTATTCGGATACTGTGTTGGGAACCTGTCAAAATACGAGTATACTACATAACAGATACGGTGCTAAAGTGGTCGAAAATAAAACAATTGATTGAACGTTAATGAACTGTCAAAGAACTTGGAATAATTTGAATAATGCACACTTAGGACTGGAAATCTCTCCACGGTTTCTCCTACGCACTATACCGCAAGCGGAATCATGTGAATCCAACTGTAGTTCAAAATCACTCGGGTCTTCGGCGTGATACTCAATCCACAATTTGTTAGAATTTGATGTTGTAGCATTCGGTGCAATAGATCCGCAATATTTGGGCAACATTGGCGAGGAGAAGCCGCCATTTCTGATTGAAAGGGGTAAATAGTTGTAGAATACAGAGAAACAAAAATTTTATATATAATACTATATTTATGAAGCTAAGCGTACATTTTACCTTATAGTAAGGTAGTTTCGTTCGCATCCTGTAAGATTCAATCTCTTAAAAGTCATTAGAAATTTCCCTTCTGCATCCGGATACTCTATTTTCCAGACGCAATCTATCGGGTACGTCTGATTTTTTGGTGCAGTAATTGTTTGAGAAGGGCCGCCCAGTAATCCACCGCACAGATTCCAGCGGTAGCTAATCGTGGCATTTAGCTTGCCTGTTCCACTTAAATGATACTCGATTGATTTATCTAACTGCCGACAGATTAATGCATAATCATTGTTATTATTGATTCATTCGGTGCACTGTAATTAGTATAACGAGAAACAGAATGCACGGGTACGTTATTCAGCTAGTATAAGAATTTTTTAGTAAATTTATTTTCATGAGTCATTGATCGCTTTCTCGACCATAATATCACTCGAAGTATCAGACGTCAAAATTCATCAATCTTTATCTGTTGTACAATACGTTCCAGTCAATATTTACTCACTATAATTACATTACTTGGCGACGGACTTCGTAAGGTAATACCATCTACATTTCCACAAATTTGATCGAGTCGATGTCCAACACCTTGAATAAAAATGAAAGTTCTTCTCTTTAGGAAAAACAAGAAAACTGAAATAGATTTCACTGTCCCTGCTTAAAATGTCGGATACATAAAATGCTGGTCCTATTCGATCTGCATCTGTAACTATTCCGAACTTATCTATACAACACAAAAACCAGTATTATATAAAAATTAGTATTATTAAATAGTCAACACAAAAACAAGATTAAAAAGACTATAAAATTTCAGATAAGAACCTGATTCATTTGTTCAAAACCTTAAGTAGAGTAAAAAATTCAACACCCTGTATGAAAAGTAAGCTCTATTTCGCATATTATCACGTTTATCGTATAGTTCATAGAAACTGAATAAAACATGGATTGCAAAACAATAGCTATGTCGATTGATTAACCTGGGCCTCAAGTTTATGTTAACTGTCGTAACTTACCATCAGTTACCATAAGACTCGGGAAGAAATTTCTACACTCGACGTCTCTGTAATGAGTGGCTACTCCACCAATCACTCCTGACGCACTCAATGCAAGGGTTTGTTCTGTTGAATTGACGAAAGGCGAACGAAGTGTCCATTTACAATAAAAGTTCGTCAGATTGTAGATAGAATCGTCATGGGAAATCAAAGTACCCTGACCGCTTGTTAGTTTACCACCACACACTGCGATAATGATATAAATTTGTGAATAATGCTTATGTAGTTTAAATGTGACAACGAGCGATATTGATGGCATTGCCTAACTCACGTGCAGGAGCGATGCTACTGTAACGAGCTTTGAAATCGCTGTTGGACCAAGGTTTTGTCCAGTACCGAACAAGCATCGTGTTGCCGCTACTGAGAAATTGCCTCTGCGTGCTGCTTGCCGTCGCGGATCCAATCTTACCTTTATTATCGAAAGAATTTAAAAACTGAAAGAAATACCTGTATGAATTGTCGAGTTATATAAGTATGAAGTACTCAGCTGTTGAGCTTGGCAAGAACAACACAGTTAATACAAATATTTAAATTCAAAGTATCGTAGAATGGTAACCGAGGGTTTAATCACTTATCGATTTCACGTACATCTGATTTCAAGATTACAAAGGTTTCAAAAGATTTCACGGATTACAAATCATCTAAGGATCTCAAAGGATTGCAAGTGGTTTCACAAGACTTCTAATGATTTTAGGAGATTTCAGAAGATTTCAAAATTTATACAAAATTTCGAGGATTTCAAAGGATTTCATATGATTTCAAGAGACTCCTGAGGATTTCTAAGAATTTTAAAAGGTTGTGTACGAATTCAAGAGATTTTTAAAGGTTTCAGAAAATTTCAAAAATTACAGAAGAGTTCAGCGGAGTTGAGTGGATTTTAAGAGAATTCAGAAAATTTAAGGTGATTTCAAGCGATTTCATCGACTATAAAATGTTTCAGACGGTTTCAAAGATTTTAACAGACTTCGCAAAATTCACGGAAAGGTGTACAACAGATTTCAGGAGTGATTAACCCGTCCGTTGAACCGAACGTTGTAAAAATATGATACACAGGGTAGCTTGCATTGATATCACGTACTTGAATCTCGTGTGAGAAGAAGTGTGGTGAGTCGTCAAGCGATGCAGATGGGTTAAAATCAATTAGATCCAATTGAACACGATATCCTTCTGGCACTGTTATTCTCCACCAACAAATTCTGTAAGAGACAAACACTAATATATATTAGTTGAACAAAGAAAATCTAGTCAATGATTCGTTTATATTCAGAATGAAATTACCTTATACTCATAACTATAGCACGAGGGTACCCGGGTGATGTGAATTCACCAGCTTCGCCGACGAGGTCACCGCCACATGCTGCAAAGTTTCGTTTAATGGCAATATATACTGATGTGATACCATGTTCGCAGAGAATCTAAATCTTCCCACTCATTATCAGCAGATCCTGTAGTACAAAAGAACTCACTTACTTTCTTCAGACGTAGTAAATCTGATTTTGAATCCTTTAAACCTAGTGGACAGACTTTGATTGCTTGTGAAAACAATCTCTACTTTATTTCCCACTGTTTGAATCACTCCAGGCTTCGAATATCCACAATATTTACCAATGCTGTTCTTCACCTCAGCTAAATGGAAAGACAAGAATTTATTTGTTTTTTTCTTAAGCCAAAATATACGCGTGGTTATTAGTATTAGTAATTTTAACACGACATGAGAGAGTTGATATTGTATTCTTATGAAATGCAGAAAATTTTCGATACTCTCCTCCTGTATATTGATAAATTGGAATGAGGCTTAACTACTTACGCTCGTACCAGCCAAGTCTTACATAATCACTAATTTCGACATAGTCAGTATGGCTGCAATTCATTCTGCTTGGTAAATCGAGGTCTAAAAATTGCAGCTTTACTGTGTGAGTATAAGTGCCGATGATAATCCAGTTACAATGATACCCAGTTGGATAAGGGTCTGGATAATTAGGTGATTGTATCACTCCTTGTGTGCCTCGTACAACTTTGTTACAGTGATCTACGCACCATAGAATCGATTGAATTATTCAAAAATCGAGTAAAAATAATGTAATCAACTAGCTTCAAAATCTTCAAAAACTCGCTCACTGCCAGTGTTGACTATAGCCTTGAAACCATTTTTAGGGTCGGGTACATCAGTATAAAAATGAAGATACATGACATTTCCGCTCGTGGTCAAACTGGGTGGTTTCGCGTTACAATATCGTCCTAAGGATGTCGATAACTCAGTTCCTCCATCTCTGATTTCAAGATATTCTTTATTGCAACTGAAACGTAATAGCATTACTTGTGACATCATCAAATCTTTCACATTGTCAAATAAACTACGCATCCAGTAATTGAGAATCATCGACGGAGTTGTTATAAAAGTTACTTACTCGGGATCGAAGGTAAAATCGAATCTCTCAGGGAACTGAATCGAGATCAGTTCTCCACCCGGTGCCATTACTGTCCAGGTACACTCGGTATATGGGTCTGGAATGTTTGGATAGTTTGGACTGCTTATGTTCCAACTTTGGTTTTCCTGCGTTAGAAGGATTTCACCACCACAATTCATTCCCACCTCCCTAAAGAATATTAATTTCGGTTAGAGGATCGATAAATGCCATTATCTTCCATAACGCAACACAAAAGAATGGAAACGAGCAAAGAACGGAGCAATGTAATGACAATTTTACCTGTACGTGAGTTTGAAGTGAGTCTGTATGCCAGTGGACTTGACATAGAGTAAATTCCCAGTTGTTTGCAAACTCTGAGCTGGAAGTGTGCTACCGCAATATTTGCCATCACCGAGGAAAGGGGACGAGACTGCGTGGCCGTTTTTCAACTGCAATCAGTAATCATTGTGAATAATCAGAGTGGAAGACATTATTGGGATGCGAATAATTAGAAATTACCATAACATAGGTTTCCGCACATGAAACATGAGTGTAACTCTGTACGTTCAACTCGGTAAACTTGACTTCTATAGATCTGCCCGGCCTTACGGTAACCTTCCATTCACACATACGATTCCACCAATCATTATCAATGTCATAATCCGTTGTTCCATTAACTTCTATAACTCCGTTCGGTCCGTACAGCTCACCACCACATACTGGTGACACAAAATAATTAGATGTTGCCATGATTTGGTAGGGTAGTTGAATATTTCCACAACGATCTTAATCGATGAAGAATTTTGAAACGGTACCTCTCCGAACTACAGCCTTGAATCCGGTTTTATTTCCATACGAGTCGGTGTTAAATTCGATTTTCATTAAATTTGATGCTTCTATAGTCGTGCCAGTAGTGTTGCGATAGCAGAAGTTTCCTATCTGTGTCCACTGTTGCTGAGATGTCAAAGAATTTCCCGTATAAATTTTAACTTGATCAGCAATGCAACCTTCGGTTTCTTCCAGGTCAAAACTGATAAATTTTATTGCTAAGTGTGTTCCAGGAAGTGACTCGATGGTCCAGGTGCTTTTGAGTTCGGATTCGTAACCATTTGGCCAGCCAGGTGACATGAGAGTGTAGGTGCTGTACCCCAGAGCAGTCAACACGATTACTGTATCATATAATGCACGTTTTTAATAAAAATAATTTACGCATGTGTAACGCGCATGCCGGTAGTCAAATTTTACTTATCAAGCACTTACCTTCATCCGAAACAGGATCTTCAGGACCAATGGTACTTTTGGGAACTTCCAACCAGCTTAAGAAAAATTTGCTACCTTCTTGTAATATTATCGAATTGAACTTGATGTAAACTACATTACTGGAAGTTCGTACCATATTCGGTAATATCATACCACACTCTCTCATCAAAACCGGAGCATCCGCGTCATATCCATCATAAATCTACGACGTAAAGAACAAAAATTAATCACCAAGGATAAAAATCGTACTGAATTGCTATTGTAAGATTTTTCCCGACTTCCCCCCGTGTAAATAATTTAACCCTAGATTGCTACACCAGGGTCCCCGAGACCAGACAATAATTTTCATAGGCTAGCTCTTGAATAATGGGAAGGACCATAATAGAGCGTCGGACCATGTGGTGAAAAAAAGTTTGGGGTCTCCTCAGTAGTGATACAAGTCGGTGAGATCAATTACCGTCGAACCGCTGAGTAGCGAGTGTCTGAAGTGAATCCAGGGTCTCCGAGACCTCAGTGTGGTAACAACGTACCTTTTTTGAGGACAAATACTTCTTCTAATTCAATTTATTTTATGTTTATAACATTATATATTTGTCCCACGTTTTTATGATTTCTTGTTTTATTTAATTGAAAACATCGTAAAAATCGAGATTGATGCGTCGTGGTTAGAGCTCTGTACTGATCAATTTGTCTATTGCTAGATTCGAGCTGAAGATTTACAGAGTAAATATTTGTACACAATAACTCATGCAAATATCACTAACGTATTTTGCAGTCTAAAATATGCAAACCCGGAGTAAATCGTGTAGCTGCGAAGAGGTAGAAGCGCTACCTTATTCTCGGCTACAACGAGAGCGCTTTGATACTTCAAACTTATACCAGTAATAACGTAAATGGATTATCATTGTATTGAATGAAAAATGAAATTAATAAATACTCCACATCGCACATGGATATTTGTAATATCGCCTTTTCCTTCCAGCCTGTGTTTAATTTATGAAATTCTTGAATGTTTTTACGTATGCACGTGTAAATGAATTTTTCAGAGAACCGGTAGTGAATGTCATACAAGCGAAAACATTGGTGAAAGCGAAAGTTTTAGGTGCAGATATAAAGTTTTCTAGACTATCGTGTAAGTCACCCGAATGGTGAGAATGAAAAAATTTGTTATGTTGACAACATGCAGTTTCGTTGATACTATTGAAATATCAAGTCGCCAAATTTTCGTTCCATGCTTTAGAATGTTCCTTTTAAAATGCTAAAAGAAGTTTCAAAATCGTGCTACTGGGACAGAATATATGAATTTAAGAAAAAAAAGTGTAAAATCGATATTTTTCTCGCGTATCTGGATGTTCTTTCCGTTTTAAACTCGTATCAATTTTTTTTTTCGTTATAGAGCTGTTCCTTGATAGATTCTCAATCAATTTGAAAAAAAGACTTAAATATGTCAATTTTAACTGTAGTTATGGAGAAAAATCTAAATGATCGAGACTCTGGTATGATAACGACGTAGACAAAAAATAGGTGTGGGAATCCAGGGTTAATACGAAAATTACTTTCTATCTTCTATTATGAGGTACTCACAACAAGTGCTATGTAACATTCGCTTCCGTATTTTTCGATATAGAAATCTTTGAAGGTGATTTGTATCGTAAATCCGATGTCAACGGTAATACGCCAGAAATATTCTCCGTCCAGTATGCATACATTTGGATATAACGGAGACGCAATGTCTCCACTGGGTCCTGACAGCTCCAGATTTCCATGTACAATGCTATAATCAGCTACGAATCCTTTTTTTGTATCTTCCGCGCTACTTCTGAACTTGACCCACAAATTTTTCTGCGAAATTATCGTGCTTGCGTTTTTGCCGCAATACACATCGAGTAGTCTTCCAGCCCCATTCACTTCCCGTACCTCGACGTAATCCAAATTACAGTTCTCACTTTCAGTCACATCGAACTCCCTGAATGACAAGCTTATCGCGTTCCCCGGCGATATTTGAAGGTTCCAAACACACTCCACATTTCGGGGATAATTGCTTGGATATCCAGGTGTGGCAATCGCTCCCTGTTCCGATGTGTAAGTACCTCCGCAAGCTGTCATTATGTTTTAACAGTCAGTATTATCACTTTAGAGAAACATTGCCCTACCTATCTACTTCACCAAACATTGGGTCTTAGATATTTAGACGATACCTGAGTTCAGGACAGAGTAAGCCCCTGTAAACTTTCCCACGTACAATATGCCGTACTGAGATGTGGCATGGATGGATAAAACATTTCCTTGACTTGTTATTGGCGGTGGAACTTTAGTTCCACACCAGGTACCCAGCGATAGTCCACCTGTTTCTTCGCCCTCAAAAACCTTTATAGAAAATGCATCGCACTCATCGCTACCCACAACAAGCGATGACGGTAGTCTCATGTCCGTCAACGTTAAAGTGACATGATCCGCTGCATGAAACACGGGTTAACATGATAATTATAACGCGTCTGATTTACCGAATTCCGCGTCATTTAATGCTCAACAATCAAAAATTTTATTTGTCTCCTGACCAGGATTTTAATCAGTTGGAATAACTTACCCTTGGATCAAAAGATATTAGTCTGAAGATTTAACTTTACTCGTGAAATTTTAAAGTTACGAATCCTTTCTGGCCGATTCATGCTGGCCGCATGAATCATTTGAGTAAACACGTTGTGCTTGATATGTTGGAATAATATGCAATTAGTGAAAACTTTCACCTGGATCTTCGGCTATAATGGTCCATGTGCAGTTCTCTATATCTGTATGTAAGCCGATTGCAGAATTCATCGTTATAGTTCCGGCACTACGGGTGACAATGCGTGCTCCGCATGCCATATCGTACCTTGCCTTAAAACCCTTCGCCGTGATGTGGCTGTCTGTTCTCATGACTACTAAAAGGCTGTTGCTCGAGGAAATGTAAGACGGAGGGAGTACATTGTCGCAATGAGTTCCCAGTAGGCGCGCATCTTGCGTTGAACCATCGTAAATCTGTTACGAAATGCAGACATTGTTAATCTAACATGGTCGTAGCAAATGGTGCATTTTCATACAGCCCCATAATATTTAGCCATCAGGGCTATCTTCTTTCATAACAATCAGAACGGAAAATAACTAGGAGAACTTAGTACATACCTTGACATAATCGTCTTTACAGTTTCTTGTCCTCTCAACATCAAAGTCCAGGAATGTCAGATTGACGAGGTGGTTTTCAGCAATTTGAATGAGCCACTCGCAGTTCTGATTTTCCTGATAGTTCAACGGGTAGTTTGTGGAATGTATGACCCCCGTAGCTGTGGTGAATTTACCACCGCATTCGATAGGAACGCTTCTATAAGTAGCTTTGAATCCCGAACGTTCGATAGAGGAGTCGGCGTGAAATTTGATGAACATTTGCCTTCCTGTACTGGTAAGTGTCACCGGGCTGGACACGTGGCATGTTTCTATTAGCTGTATCGCATTATCATCGGCTCCATTGTACACGCTCAATTTATCAAATCCGCATTTCGACGTCTTTTCTATGTCGACTTCAACCAACTGAATTTCTATACTGTGAAAATAGTCCACCTCGATGTTCCAATTGCATTCAATATTTGCTGGGTACGGCCTGGGCCATCCTGGAGATGTGATCGTACCTTGTGGTCTAGTTAAGAGACCACCGCAACCTATGAATTCATCAACATTTCAGCATTTATTGTTACCCTAAAACTTCGATTAAATTCCGTACATGCGGAATTGATTTCATAAAACAAATATATGCTTGACTTCATAAACTAACCGTTTACAACCCATTCAAGCCGGAAGCCATTACTTGCAATGTAGCTGTCGGAATAGAATTGAAGAAAGACCTGACGTTGAGTAGATACTATCTTTGGTGGGAGTTCCATGCCACAGTATTTGTTGATAAATTTCTTCGACACATTGTAATCCCCTTCGCTTACTGTTAGGTAATCGTAATCGCAAGAGTAGTCGAGCCCTGCTTCTAGGTCGAAGTGAGAAAAGGTCGCATTTATCTTGTTACCCAGGGGCGCCTCGATCACCCAGCTACAGTTTTCTCGGTGTGGGTAATTGTTCGGGAAATTTGGCGATTCAATCACTCCTCGGAAACCCTTAAGTATGCGGTGGCATACTGTAAAAATTAAAAGTCTCTCCTTCAATAATTTTTTTGAATTTATAATCTGACTTTAATAGTATTCATTGAAGCCAATACCACTCACTAGTTTGGTAATTTATGTGAAAACCACGACCGGCGTTGCTGTAATCGCTATGGAAACGAATGCTGGCTACATTCGTTGTCGTCTGTACGTAGACCGGATGGTTGCTGCTGCAGTATTTTCCCAAGCTTTTGCTGTGTCCAGGAACCCCTTCAGTAATCTTGACAAAATCGAATCGACATTGGTCATGTTCTTCGAGCTGGAGGTCCACTATGATAAATTGAATAATGCTGCCGGGAGCAACCGTAATTTTCCAGTTGCATTCAGCGTGGTGATAATACGGCTGAGGATAATTAGGAGAAGTGAACGACCCACTTGAGGTTGTTGATACACCCCCGCAACCTGTTGAGTTTTAAAAAATATTGTAAAGTGGATATATGTATTCAATCATGAAGTATATCCTCCTTGTTTTCGATGACCCGACATGAGGCAATAATTACAAACCAACTACGTTGCTGTCCCATTCTATATTGAAACCGGCGCCACTTCTTGAGTAATCAGATGTAAATTTCAGGTACATTTGATTGCCGAAGCTGGAAATTTGCCTCGGTATTTCTGTTCCACAGTATCTTCCAATCAGAGGAGATGAATCCGAGCCCCCGTTTCTGAGGACAGTGGGATTTCGTGTAATATGTAACCACGCAACTATATCTCCATGGCTCCGAAAGTAGAATTTTGTGGCAGGGTACTATTATACTTTGTGGCGCTCGAGCACCGCTAATTGCGTTACATGCATACGAAAATATGAGCAGGGGATATGGACTTTACCTAACTTCCAAACTGTCAGATATGCATGATGGGTGCCCCTCGATGCTGAAATTCCTAACATTCAATACGACTTGGTGCTTGCTAGGAGCATAGATGAACCATTCGCATACTCTGTTTGTCGGGTAGGGCTGGGGGTAACCTGGCGACTTAATGACGCCTGTCAGCGTGGATAAGTGCCCGCCACAGAATCTTGAAGCATCTATAAATGTATACGCAGCCATAAATCCGTCCCTCGCTACGGAATGATCTGTATGAAAGTTGATCGACATCTTTTGCGATTGCGTCGTCATCACGTGAGGTATCGCCGTTCCGCAGAACCTGAAACGAGGTAGAGAATTACCACACACTGACACATACGGTTGGCACAATCTTGGAAAGCTTTTTTTCTGCAAAATTTGGAAATACACACAAAAAAGTGTTGAATTCGTCAACGGATATAACTTACGTTCCCATTTCCTGTTTCACGTCCATCTCAGTATAATCGTATACTTTGACATAATCGTGGTGGCAGGCTGGATGTGACTCTAGATTAAACGAGTGCCAACTAAGCCGCACAATAAATCCTGAGGGTGCCTGAATGTTCCAGGTGCATTCCTCGTTATGACCGTATTTCCCGTCGTCAGAGGGGGACTGAATTATACCCGTTGTTGCTATAAAGTTACCTCCACATCCTAGTTGGGAAGAATGATGAGGTAATAGTCGTGGGTTACGACTTTGATTTAATCTAAGGATAATTGAGAATTAGGAAAATTCTGCTTACTTATATCGATAACGTCGTAGGTAGCCATGAACCCTCGTATCTCATTACGGGCGTCTGTATTAAACTTGATCCACATATTGTTGTGCGTTGACATAATGGGGTAATTGGGAATCGATACGTTAGTGCCACAGTAGGTTCCAAGCATTGTCGCCTTCTCACTTTGACCATCGTGGATTTCCAAGTAATTGTAGTTGCAATAGGATCGCCCTGGACCCTGAATATCCATATCATTGATCGTCAATATTATAGCTTTCCCAGGTGGCTGTATTATTTCGTAGATGCATGTCCTCGACGCTGGATAAGGATTTGGATAGTAAGGGGATTTCAAAACGCCCGTGGATTCTACAAATTCTCCGCCGCATTCGACCTCGTAATTTAGTTTAAAGCCTTTCCCATGAAACACATGATCACTTTTGAATCTTATCAGTACAACATTTGAGTCAGATCGTATAGACTGCGGCAGCCTGGAGCCGCAATACCTCCCAATCAATGGACTTCTTACGTCCATACCTTCCCGTACCTGTAGCAAAGAAATATATACATTCGGTATTTTGTAGCCCAAACACGAGTAAAATGTAGCGCACCATTAATTCAATAACTTCAAATTAATACAAAGGCTAGTGGAACATCTGTAAAATATGTACTGCCATTTAAATTTACTGTACGTGGCGACAGTGTGAAAAATGTGTACAGAAAAGTTTACGAACCTCAACAAAATCCCACCTGCAACTATAGTCACTCTCGACGTCGAAGCTGACCCATGTTAGCTTGATTCGTTCTCCAACCGGTATTTGAATTCTCCACTCACAATCCAAGTTTGGATCGTACTGAGTCCCGAAATTGGGTGAAGTGATGGTGCCAGAAGACGCAGTATAAATGCCTCCGCATCCCGGTGATCCTGAAGAAATCATTTTTCAAGTAACACTAAAAACAACTCTCACAAGACCAGTGACCCGCGTTTCTATTGTTTTAAACACGCAAAAAGCACTGATACAGTTAAAATATTTTTGACACCTTCAATGGCCGAGAAACCGATCTCAAAACCGAGGTCTTGTCCCGAATCGTCAGAGTGAAAATGAAGCCAAGCTTCCGATCCAGATGTAACAAATTGTGGTGGATGGGTGTGGTTACAGAAAAGTCCCAACTGATGGCTTCTGTCGCTTGGCCCATCCGTAATCTGTTACAATGAATAAGACGTTCATTTACTGACTGCAGTACCGCAGCGTACTTGATAAACTGATGGAACGAAACAGAATAACTGTACCTTCAGATAATCTTTCTGGCAAGTAGGATTCTCCTCCAGCATCATTGTGTAGAAGTGGAATTGAATTCGCTTTCCAGGGTTGACGATAACGTGCCACCGGCAGTCTCTGTTGGGCGGATATCTACGCGACCATCCCGGAGACTTTATCATACCAATACCTGCGCTCACCTCACCTCCACATTGAGGCTCTATCGACGTCCAGTTGATGCTGAATCCGTCATGAGATTTGCTTGTGTCCGAGTGGAACCAGAGGTACACATACCTATCAGATGAGATTATACTTCCATTTCCGGGTAAGTTCGTGCCACAGTATCTTCCGATGAAGTGTTCTGCAGCTGTGCGGCCGTCATGAATCTGTGGATTGTTTAGGTACAATGAGACCGATGTACTACGGACATGGTTTTAGTCTTTTAAGTAGTCTTCCATGACTCACCTGAAGGAAATCGTTCTGACAGTCCGTGGAAGATTCCAAGCCGAAAGCCGTGAAGGTAATATTCAAAACTTTGTTTTCATTGGCCTTAAGAACCCAGGCGCAGCTCAAGCGATGTGGATACTGACTACCGTCACTGGGGAATTGCAAAATCCCTGCTGGTTCCTCAATATTTCCTCCACAGGCCTCTCTGGGCGTTTCACACCGGGGTCCAGTAAAGCTTGTGGTGCACTTGCAAGTTGGTCGTTGTCTTGCAGAAACGGTACATATACCCTGATTTTGACAAGGATTAGGATCGCAAGGATTCGCTTGGGTATCGCAGTTTCTTCCTAAACATTGAAAAATGCACGACTTGCTCGCTGAGTGTCCTTTTGATCCACTAGCTCTTTTCCAAAGATGAATATAATACACGCAGTTTCGTTAGCTTTCAACGCCAACCTTTTGAATCATCAAGGTCAATATACATATCAGAATATCTCACCGGTATATCCAGATTGACATCGACACGTGTAATCATGAAGCCCATTTGGAATACAAGTTCCGTGGCTGCAGGGGTTGCTGGTGCAAGCCGAAGGACCCAAAACATCGGATCCCACCTCGCAGCCATTTGGTCCCATTCCATCACCATGATAACCGGCCGGACAGCGACATTGAACGGACCAGTCGCCCATGCCTGGGCTATTGATGCATATGGCTAACGGATGACAACCGCCGTTGTTTATTCTACAACGCCCGACGTAGTTGCAGGTCACGCCATCGCCCTCATAACCAGTTGGACACGATGCGCACATCCTTGACCCCTACAACAAGGATGCAGTTTCACTGTCAACCATTCATAACGCCCATAAATCAATGTTTCCGATGATTTTGTTTCTTGCAATACCATTGTATTGAAGCATTGCACTAAGGGTGAAAGACTGCAGCCACCGTTGTTAGTCAGACACTCGTCGATATCCGCGCAGTAGTATCCGTTTCCTGTAAAACCCTGAGGACAAGATCCGCAGTGAAAGCTCCCAGGCAGGTTGATGCACGGTACCATGGGACTGACGGAGCATGGAGGATGCTTGGCAGCACACTCGTCGACGTCTTCGACACAAGCCGGATTTGCACTGGTACTAGTCCAACCCTACACAATGAACAATTAAAAAACCTTCGCGCAAAGAAAACCGGTACCGACAACGATCGATTTTAGATTTTTACCTCGTCGCACGAGCAAGAGTAGCCAAGTAATGTATTCTTATTATCAACGCAGACACCGTGCCCACACAGTTCGTTTGAGTTTTCTCTGTTGCATACTTTTGTCTGTTTAGTGCAGTGTATACCGTACCATCCTGATGTACAGTCGCATCTGTTGTTTAACAAATAAAAGCTTCGTCAGTTGCATCATGTTTCAATTGCCCAGAACAATTTTTTCCAGTATATGTACAAGTTTTTCGTTAGGAGCATCTGGTGAAACCAGTTTTTCCGTAAATGGTGCTCCTCTGCACCACCGCGGTGATACATAATAAATTATGGTAAAACCGAACAAAATGTCTACTAAGAGATGGTTTTCTCCTTGAAACCCACCGATAACTTCCAGCGAGATTTCTACAGACAGCATTGTTCTGACATCCTAAGTCAGTTCCGAGGTACCTGGCACATTCATCAACATCCTTAGTGCACTGCGGCCCCTGGAATAACAATAAATGCATTTCATTTTTTTAAATACATCATCAATGCACCTCGATCGCTGCAGCGAAGGATAAAAAGAAATTACCTCCCAGCCTTCTATGCAGCGGCATTTATACCCGTCTATCAAATCCTCGCAAGTACCGCCATTCTGGCAAGGATTACTTGCACATTCATCGGTTTGTAACTTATTCAGGATATCTCTGATCTGGCGTTCCGTTCGACGTACCTGGGTTATGGAAGTATTCATATCAATGCTAGTCAGCCGTACGTGATAAGATAGAAACTATTGAAGCGAGACAATCGTTGAAACTTGCTGAAAATAATTATTGTATCGAGCAGCAAATAGGTAATAATACTTACTCGTACGGTGAGCCGCTGAATTCGAGTTCGTGCAAAATTTTCGAGACTATCACTTCCATCCTAGAACATGAGAGGTGAGCTTAGATTTATCATAAGAAAGTCAATGAGAAGCGGGTGAAATGATCGAATGAAAGACGAATAAAAGAAGAAATAGTCGACGAATGAAAAATGCGTAAAATTTTGGCAGTGCTCAAAATATTTCATTGCAAACCGAGACCCCGACGAAAGTGTGGGACTCATACTAGTTCCCTTTACCCTGGATGAGCAATTACTTCAAACGATTAAGTTGGAGTTTCTTCTGCCGAATAGACGAAGAGCATAATGATTTCGTTTATTCTTACGGTACGTTGATTTCCAGAAGGAATACTATTGGTATCGTTCTGTCCAGCGCCAACTTCAATCGCGCTAATTCTGCTCACTAGACCAACGCGATCGTCGTATATCGTTCCTTTTATCTCCCTTAGACTGGACTCAACATCTGCGAGAATTCCATATTTCCATCTTTCCACCAATTGCGAAGCGTTGTACGCCTGTGATCGAAATTTAATTTTCAAATGACGTTTTGATAAATTGAGTAAAATCATACTCATCACGTTCCTACATGAGAAAGTGCAAATTTGCAAGTCATTGACTCACCGATGACGCGACCTGTACCAGATTGAGTCCGTTTACGGTGACGTAGCTCGTACCACGAGTCTGTAAAGTGATGTTCTTATCTTGGGCACTAGTGATGAAGAGATTTCCGTCGCGAACTTCCAGCACCGGCCTGTTAAATTTTGAAATTATAGCGATGTATTTTTACGTAAGGCACGTGAATACAAGTCTGTAAACTGAATAAAGTTTGTATCAATACAATACATCAATCATTCTGGTACGGGGTGAATTTAAGCAAACTGTAAACATTTAAATTTGTTTCAAAGTGAATTTCTTTTGATCCAAAATTTGCGAATTAATTAGTTCGCTTTCTCTTACGGCAGGATAAAAACCTCACCTATCATTCATCCACGTTTCGGAAAAGCTTACAAAGGTAGTAAGCAAAGCAAAGGCCACGACCCATCGGGACTGCAAGAGGGTCCTTGCAGTCATTTCGTACGAAATCCCTTTCAACACTCGACCACTCTTAATAAATATTCAAAATAGGTAGCATTACAGAATAAATAGATTTCTCCCCAGGCACTGTTGCTAGCTAACTGAGGCGAGAGAGGCGTCAGTGTCTCGATATCATACAATTTGGTGGGCGTTTTCAATAACACCCAATATTCAATTACAACCATAAAATGTCCGAATGATTCTCAGAATCTCCAAATGAATTGCCAAAACCGTATTCCCACTCATGCAGAATGTGAGATATTTGGATAATCGTTTTTGCCTCTTTTTTTTTTGCAATGTTCAACATGCTCCTGGACTATCGGTTCGACTACATAGTAGGTTCATTCTGTGTACAAGGCATATATTCATCTCAAAATAATTAAAACCTACATTTTTGTAACACCTTTTTTCAATAATCACAAGTACAGTGCGTTACGACGTACGTGATTAAAACCGAGCGAAAAATGGCTTGGAGTTTGTAGCGTAATGCATTAAATAGTAATACTGATAACAGGTACAACGTTAGTGTGCAGTAACAGATCACACATTGCCTGCACCTTCCAGCCTGAGTGCCCAGTAACAAGAAATGAAATTCTTAGCTAGTTTAATTAATACAAAATGTATTCTAAATGAAGTTCGATATAAATAAATATATGCTGTATATGCAGCCATATATTTACTTATATCAGTATTATATTAATAACATGTGAATTTTAGTTACTTGTCTCTGTTCACTATATGTATCGATCATAAAATACGAGAGTGGATATAAATTCACATTATCGATTCGGCTTATGTTGTTGGAACGTTAGAAATCCAGAAAGTGAAATTATTCTAAACTTGGGCCGAATAGTCGAGACCTAAATTGTAACATGAATTGCCTGCAGGGTGGGTCACGGTAAGTTTAGTTGTCTACAAGTTTCACAAGGGATTAACTCTGGAATATTATGTATTCCGATACAAATCCTTGAAAAAATGATCAACAGATTCCACGAGGGATTCTGGATTTTATACAAAATTTAAATTCTCATTTCTGATATCGCAGTTTTATCTTATGAGAAGAGGGATAAATTATAAACGAACAAATAATGGCTGTTTGATCTTGTCGTAAATAATTGTGATTCTACGTATTACTTCGAATATTCTCAAGATTTATGGTGATTTCTAAAATTATTCTTATTACAGCATACTTACGATCAGGGGTAAATTTTGTTTCACTCGAATGTCATCAATAATGTAAATACTTTCATTATCGATCCAGTACGTGACAATCACGTCGGTAATGAAAACACCGCCACTACTATCAAACAACGGGAAGTAGAACTTACTTTCCATCAACGACGTACCATCAGACGATAACTACTGTCTATTTATAACTATCGTAATAACTATTTATAATGAATGGAACTCGGTATAAAACTAAACATCCCACAATTTAGGGACATTTTTAACGTGACAGATGGTGAAAGTGTATTCTGATTTCGGTCTGAGGGGATGCGGGGGGAATCACCTTGACATGTCATTCGTATTTGAGCCGGCATTACAGCTACACGCGATTGTTGAAGCAGTGATTTCCGCGATCTTGAATCTGTGTGAATTTATAATACAATAAACAAATTTCATAACAATGGGTGGAAAATGGTCCTCAATGGATCCAATGCACATCGAAGTACCTGAACTGAAAACTCTACTAGAAAGGGATCCGTACTTGGCGCCGTACGAAAAGGAGATTCGGAAGAGGTTCTATCAACATTTTTACTTTTATTTCTCTCGAAAATACTGAGTGATTTTTTGCCCATTTACCGGCCGTTTGCTCTTGAAAAACTCAACTTCCTGCTCGACGAAAATTGCCACTTTCCTTCATTGTTTTCGACCCGTGACCCGTGAATGTTTTCGTCTAGTTCCCTTCTTATTTTACATCACAGGCATTCATTCGATACTGCATATTTGTATACTTATGCAATGCACGTGCAGGATCATCTTATTCTGGATTTCGGATTAGATGGTGATTGGTTACTGAAATTTCTTTACGACATTATGATTAGATCGACAGTAACAAATAAACTGTAAATTGAGATAAGGTATCCGACGAATCTATCCCAAACATTACGAAAACTCAGTGACTTAAGTTTCATTCAAACAATTTCAAATCAGCATGCTGAACTTTTATTCTCCATTCTGTCTACCATATTCTTCGTTTGTTTATAAATGTATTATTTTTATATTATATTGCAATTTTTAAGCAAATCAAAAATTAAAAAAAGGAAAGAAAGAAATTGGATTTCTTTTCGTTGCTTTTGAACAATGTTTAAACTGCATTGGGAAATCATCGATTTAAGATGTTAGAGCAAATAAAAAGACCAACTAAAATGGCTGGAATAAATGATTTCAAAACAGACTACTCCTACACTTTCTTGGCATTAAAATAAAACTTGGTAAAGTCTTATATAACTGTTCTTATAATAGATGAATTTTACACAAAAAAAAAAAAGAAATAGTCAAATTAAAATGAACTACATCATCTGTTTTCACTAAGTAATTCTCTATCCATTTGCGTTTTCTGCAAACTAACAGATATAATTTGGATAATGAATGAAAATCAGATCGCTATTAACGCAATTCAATGTGAAGGTCAAAGGTTCTTTGATAAAGCTAATCATAATTACTGATATTTTGTCAATTAATATCAACCTTGACATTAGCCTCTTCTTTAAAGTACTGAAATACAGATTTATCTGGATGTGTTTGCTGAAATTCTTCAAATATATCACTAAGAATTCAATCTCGCTTATTTACAGGTATGCGATATTCAAAGATTACGTGGAAAAAATTGAGGTGGCGGAAAAGGATTTTGATCAATTTTCCCTGGCATATAAACACTTTGGAGTGCATATTAACCCAGACAACAGCGTAACAGCTTTGGAATGGGCGCCGGGAGCTAGAGAACTTTTTCTTACCGGCGACTTTAGTAAGAAATTTCATTACTAATTAAATATCAGTTCTGAGTATAAGTTTTGTACAGGTTCATAATTTAGTCTGTTTCGATACACAGATGGTTGGGATCGCACTAAAACTCCATACAAGAAACTCGATTATGGAAAATGGGAGCTGAAACTGGAGCCAAATCTTGACGGTTCCAGCCCCATTCAACATTTGTCAGAAGTTAAAGTTATTGTGAGAAATAATAATGGCGAATTATTGGAAAGACTGAGCCCTTGGGCATCTTACGTTACTCAACCGCCAAACCGCTCTGAAGGGACAACTTTCAAGCAAAGAATATGGCATCCAACTGATGACAAGGTAAAACTGCTCCAAAAGATAGTTACGCTTACCTGAAAATATAAAAAGAGCCTGAGTTAATTTGTTCGAAAGTAAATTACTTGCATATGTCCTTTTTTCAACTGAAAAAATAATTCTGCACAACATTTCCATTCTAGGTTGAATTTAAAACTATAATCGATGTTTTTGCAGATCTACAAGTTTAAATATCCAAAACCAAAACGACCCAAGAGTCTAAGGATATACGAATGCCACGTGGGAATTGCGACTCAGGAATTGCGAGTCGGGACATACTTAGAGTTTGCAAAAAATATCATACCCAGAATTGTTAAGCAGGGTTATAACTCCATCCAATTAATGGCGGTCATGGAACATGCTTATTACGCCAGTTTTGGATATCAGGTAACTTGACAAAACTTATGTTTATGCAAACGATGATTAAAATTTTGTTACACCTCTTCACTTTTTGCATCTCCAAGGTGACTTCATTTTTCGCAACCTCTTCGCGTTATGGAACACCTGAAGAGTTAAAGGAGTTGATAGATGAAGCTCACAAGCACGGATTGGTAGTTCTTTTAGACATAGTCCATTCTCACGCTTCAAAGAACACCTTGGATGGATTGAATGAGTTCGATGGAACAGATTCTTGCTTCTTTCACTCAGGCTTCAGAGGCGAACATCCTCTGTGGGGTAGTCGCTTATTCAATTACGCGGAATTCGAGGTTGTCAGATTCCTACTATCAAATTTACGTTGGTATGCTGAAGAGTTTGCATTCGATGGATTCAGGTAACGATTTTCTCGCATTGCATTATCTTTGATAATATTTGAAAAAAAAAACAACAAAAATTAGATGATGCTTTACTACCTTTCAAGGTTATAGAAATTAACAAGGATAATATACTTAGAAACTCAAAACTTACAATATTAAAAACTGGATTGTTAATTCTTTGTGGAACCAATGTTATACAGGTTTGACGGTGTCACGTCCATGTTGTACCATTCTAGAGGGATGGGAGAAGGATTCAGTGGTCATTACGACGAATATTACGGTCTCAATGTAGACGTTGAAGGAGTAGTTTATCTAATGATGGCTAATCATATGCTGCATAAACTTTATCCTGAAATGATAACCATTGCCGAGGACGTTAGTGGAATGCCGGCAATTTGCAGGTACTATCTTGGTGAAAATATACATACAACATTCTTCAAGAAACCTTTCCTCCAGAGCGGTATAATTCACGGTGATTTTTCGTTCCATTCAGGCCAGTTGCAGAGGGAGGAGTAGGCTTTGATTACCGCCTAGGAATGGCGCTTCCTGACAAGTGGATTAAATTGTTGAAGGAGTGTAAAGATGAGGATTGGAATATGGGGGACATCTGTTGGACATTGAGCAATCGTCGCTGGATGGAGAAAACTGTGGCTTATTCCGAATCCCATGACCAGGCGCTAGTCGGTGACAAAACAATCGCCTTTTGGTTGATGGACAAAGAAATGTACACGCACATGAGCGAGCTAAGCCCCCCCAACAACCTCGTCTCGCGTGGAATTGCTCTCCACAATCTTATTACTTTGATTACTCACGGACTTGGCGGTGAAGCTTATCTCAATTTCATTGGTTGGTATATGCGTTTCAATTCATGGAAAGAGCAAAGGGACTTCATCCCCCATTCATAAGAGATAATCGCATATTGAAGAAAAAAAATTAATTTTTACGCATTTTCTCTCAGGTAACGAGTTTGGGCATCCTGAGTGGCTAGATTTTCCTCGGGCAGGAAATGGAGACAGTTACCACTATGCAAGGCGGCAATGGAACCTTGTAGATGACCCAATCCTTAAATATAAGTACATGAATAATTGGGACCGAGAAATTAATCTTTTGGAAGAAAAATATGGCTGGCTGCATGCTAACCCTGTAAGCAATGTGAATCAGTTTAATACTTTCGTTGTTATAATATCTAACAATTTTACATTGAATGTTGAGTGGATAATTCAACATGTATCGAAATGTGAAACAAAGTTTACACGAAATGTATTTCTTTATTCTAAACCAAAAATTATGTTTTTTCACCTGAAAGTAAAAGGTATTGTTTTTTTTTTTTTTTCTTTAGGGCTACGTAAGTTGGAAACACGAAGATGACAAAGTGATAGTATTTGACCGAGCAGGACTTGTGTTTGTCTTTAATTTTCATCCGACGAAGTCATTCCCTGATTACGCTATAGGCGTGAACGAACCTGGAGTTTATCAGA
Organism: Neodiprion fabricii; assembly: GCF_021155785.1. NCBI lineage: Eukaryota > Metazoa > Arthropoda > Insecta > Hymenoptera > Diprionidae > Neodiprion > Neodiprion fabricii. The sequence goes on along the minus strand of NC_060243.1, from coordinate 27,336,111 downwards.
TATTACTGAGCAGTGATGACGCTCAATTTGGCGGCGAAAATCGCATCGATACCAGCATCAAGCATTTCAGTAAACCAGAACCATTTGCTAACCGTCCGCACAGACTTTATGCCTATGTTCCCTGTCGTACAGCTATAATTTTAAATCGAGGTAAGTGATCAATTTTTCAGAGATTTGACTTGACTTCAAAAGATAAGAGCAAACTTCGCATTCGAGATATTGATCAATTTAACTTGTATGTTTCAGAATCCTGATTATAGTTACGTGAATTAGATACTTTCGTATTTTGAGAGTAGCATTACAGAACTGTTGTAACGCTTGTTTGAATAATCAAAATAATGATGTGCATAAATTTCATTTTTCATCTTACTTTTGTAAGTATTTGACAATCGCGCATACATGCATGAAGAGTCTGTAATATATAATAGAGACAATACACAAAGAATTTGGTACAAAACCGTGGAATTTCTTAGTTTTCTTTTTTGCTGTTGTAAAGAAATCTTGAACGAAGTTTTCAAAACTTACGTTTTTTCAACATCATGTCTTATGGTAAAATCGATGTATATGTACAAAGAATTATTGTACAAAAATTAATTGCGAACGATTTTTTAAAACTTGTATAATACGAGAAGTTACTGTTAAGAGGATAATAAATTTTTGGGAAATAATATGCATGAAATGATCTATACTATATCCTTCAATACAAAAATTACTATAATGAAGAAAAAAAAAATGTTGCCGAGTTCGCAAGTATGATAACTTGACATAAAACCGCCCAAAATTGCATTGAAAGTTTGCTACTTTATTTACATCATTCCAATTTTATGCTCCCGTAAGTATTATGTATGAATATTTGACGATTGCAGGATAATCCAATGTTATTAAGTATACAAAACTGTCTACTTATATTAGTATACTAAATTCTTTAGCAAATCATTATCATCAATGTAATATTTACATCAGACTTTACAAAGCCATACTACTTCTATTTTTATAAACCTGCACTGCAATTAATTATTTACAGTTCAAATACTTAATATTAATCGTTTATTGCACACTGTCTATTATCTAGAAACTCGTGTAACATGCTAATAGCGCCGGTATTATGTAGTAATATATAATTAACTGTGTAATTGTTAATTACTACACTTTGAAATTAAATAATTGATATCTACACTGGGTGGGGGGGGTTAATCTTTCGCAAATGACCAGATAATTGCAATATGTATAGAATTGGTGTTTCTCTCGTTTGTCAGTAAAAAAAAGATCGTTTTTGTACGGAAATACCTGGATAATTCACCCGCTCGGGAAAAATAGTTAATTGATGTGCACGGCGATGTTAAAAATTTAAATACCGCCAGTGAAAACTGAACATTACAAACATTGCAGTTAGTTAATGAAAGATATTTTCCAAATGATTCAGGTTGTAGTCTAATGAAAGATTTAACACGACTAATTATGTTACTTTGCACGTTGATTATGTAATAAAAAAAAAAACAAGACAGAAAAACAAACTATGACATAATATTAATTTTTACTGATATTCTTATCTTCCTGGCTAAAATTTTTACACCAGTCCATATAATTTTTATTAATCTGTTTACCCTATATCTTGGTATGGTTTTTGAAACCTGACTTCATTGAACGGTTATAAAAAATTGTATCCAACCTATTGGACAGTTATAAAAATTCAGTACCGTTCGAAATCAATTTCTTCTAAAATATCTTCCATTATAATATTGACCTCTTTGTTTAATGTTTACTGTACTACTCGATTCTACCAGCATTTTAACATTGCATATTCTCATTAAATATAGTTATAATTATAAAATATGTTTTCTTTTTTCATCAACTTGTCATTAGTGGTAACAGATCTCAAGTGAAAAGATTTTTTTTCACCTCACCTATTGTGGTTGATAAATGAAAATTCAAGACCAATGTAATTTAGGTATGTTAAATAAGGAATACTATTTCAGTCAAGATTATTACAGCCAGATAACCTGATAATTTTCCGTAAGAATATAACTAAATAAAAGGACGAAAAAAAACAATAAAAATTGCTAATAACAATCAGAGAAAATAGTTTTGGTAGCGGAATTAAAAATTCACTCTACTAAATTATGTCTGAAGAAAAATCAATTATATTATAATCGATTTTGTACCGTCTCTGTTTCTTTAAGTTTAAGGGAAAGGAAATACTCACTGATCAGGAATACCAAACACATCACCCGCATGGGTATGCATAGTGGATATATCGTTGAGCAGTTCAGCCAAGGAAGTGAGCTGCGTAGGGTAGGAGATACAGTTTAGCCACGACTCAGACGTGTCGTCTTAAAATGGTTAGTAGTCTTCTCGGAAATTGTTTGCACAGGTCAAACGCCGTTGGAAGTTGGTAAACTACTTGTCGGTGATCTGAGCAAATCGTGATACTGGAGGAGAGCTTCGCGCAGCGATCGTGAAACCTGGCCAGAGGCAGTGGCCACTGTACATTCGACTAGGTATGGATACAAGCCTATTAACTGCTCCCAAACCGATCGGTCAACTGCGATAAAAGATAAAATGTGAAATTGTAGATGAAAAGGAACGTTTATAATGTTTCATCAGCTGTAAAAATTCGAAATCTTAATCGAATACACAGGTGAAAATAGAATTTTTCAAAATAATTTAACTTACCTTTGTTAGCAGGTGCTTTCTTCAAAGATACAACTAGAGTCGCTACAGCCTTTAATACAAAGGATATCTCCGACAATCTGTATCTAGAACATGGATTCATATTCAACACTTATTTACAACGCTTTAACGAGTCAATTCTGCCAGTCACACACAAGGACAAGGTTTTTTAAATTTTCATTGACTCGTGACGAACGTGTTTACATTACCTTGGCAGAGGGCATTTTCCGCTGCGTCTTTCATCTTCTATGTAGCGACGCAATACTTCTTGAAACCTGTGAAGCAGGGCTGTAACAGCTAGTCGGCCAGCGACCCCTCCTTCGTCAGATTCCGAGGCTTCAGTCGTTGTCGTTTCAATTTCGTTGCTCAAGCCATCGAGCAACGAAAACTGAAGAAGCGTCTCGAAACAAGTCTTTGCAAATTCTTCCCTCAATTTAATCTCGTTACTATTTTCTATTATGCAAAACATCGAAAAAGTTTCGTTTCTGTGCCATGCTCAAACTGTAGCAAAAATTTTAATAATAATGTGCGCCTTACCAATACTTGTAGTTGTTGCTGAATGAATGGAACCTTTATTTAGCAGCATGACGACTCGAAGTATAAATTGATGAGGTACGTGCTGTGAGTGCGGCAGTACTTCATCTCTCAGTAGTTCCATTACTTGGCAATCAACCGCTTCATCCGCTTGCACTTCTTCGGCGCCACGTTCCGTAGTTATCACGCTATTTAATTAAAAAATACAACAAATACTTATACGATAGTAAAGTAACTTTTATCTGAAATTCTTCAGTGCTACTCACGTCGCGGAAATTATAGGACTATTTATTATTAATTTACCTCTTAGGGAATAAAAAATCGTCCAAAGTATCCGCTAGTTCTGTCCACATACTGGAGAACTGCTCAGGATACGTTCTTGCCAGTGGTAAACCTGTGTGTAGGACAGCCAAGAGACTGGTGACTGCTAGTTTCCAAGTTGTAGGTGATGGGCAATTGTATTTCATGGATAACGGAACGTGAAGAGCTTCTATTATGTGCTCGAGCACTTTTCCGTCTACTACCGATTCCTCGTGAGCAGTTTTTTGATAGAGACTTACGACCATTGACAATGCCTTCTCCCCAAAGGGTACGTAGTTCATGGTAACCCAGTCAGCCTATTGTGTATACATGTAATGGATTAATCAATTGGATAATTGATCACGAAAAATTATTTCAGTCATTCAACAAAGTTTTACAAAAGGCAAGAGAGAAAATGGACACTCACGGACACTCCTCTGACTTGGGATATATGCTTTGTGGGTATTTTTCCGTAAGTGGGTGCTTGACAAGCTAGCTTTGAAAAACTTAACAGCTGCAGGAATATCGAACCAATCATCATTCTCAGATTGTCTGTTCCGTTGAGTACTTCCTATCAAGATGGTAACCAAAAATAAGAATTTGCTAATGAATCATTCATCAGTAAACAATGATTAATTTGGCTCGCTAAGGTTTCGAGAAGAATTCATTAGTCTTTCAAATCCTCCGTAGAATTTCATCACAATTTTTCATACTTCAAAAATTTACAACAAACCTTTTGCAGTAGTTCCATGGAGTGAAGAACCCCATCTTGCAACTGGGTCAGAACAATATCCGGCAACGTTGGTAAGATGTAAGGAGTTGATTCTCCGTGTACAGGAACAGCGACTGCGTTTTTTAGGACAATACATAATTTTTGAAGGTCCGTACCCGTAAACCTGGAGCATAAAATAGATCATCTGTCATCGATATTGATTACGGGACCAATGAATAGGAAAAGAAGCAAAGAAATGCTACTAACTTATTTCTAATGTGCTGAAATACTGCTGGAAAAATATGAACCAATGCCGTCAAAAAGGCTTGCGAAGGTACGTAGGGTTCAGTGTCTCCTTCTCTCGGTGGTGTCGTACTTTCCATACCGATGCTAAGCCAAACTCGCCATGCAACCAACCACAATGCTTCCGAATCACTAGATCGACCAGCTTCCTCACTATCTCCACCTTTTTGAAGATAAAGTATTTCTTGGAAAGACTTTAGAGCTGCCAGTGAGACCTGAACATTGAATTAAATGTAAGTTTGTAGAATTAATTTTTACTTAGTACATATTTGTATTTGATAAAAAGAAACCTCACAATATTTTCAGACCCATACTCACTTCGTTATTTTTACTCAATGCAGAGTTTTCAATGAATTCTAAGAGCAGAGACCATGCCCGCGGAAAGTCTCCCAATAATTGTAACAGCTGCCTTTTTGTGTTGAAGACTCGAGCCACTCCGCTCAGTGTTAAGACCTGCAAAAGTTCAGATTCGAGTTTTTCGTTTCAAATGAGTTTCATTTATTTTCAGTTTTCAGTTCAATTTTAATTTTATCTCAAATACTAGAACATTTTTGGAGCGGAAAATCTGAGTGGTACACGATATTTTATGTAAACTGACCTGGGTTTCAGCCCACTGCTTTTGAGCAGTATTACGGCTGTGATGGATAAGAATATTTCCACTGGTATCGACCTTTTCACTACTTGCAGAACTGGATAAACTTCTAACTTTATCCAGCAAAGGGAACAACACCTGCCAAAGCACCGCTTGCCAGGTTGGTTGATGAAGCAATCCTCCGTGCGCAGATATTGTTGAAAATAATGTTTGGCTTGCAGATTTTCGAACTGCAGGCCTTGAATCCACGCACAAATCTCCTAGAAAATAACAATTTTCTATGTATGAATACCATTTAGCATTTTATTACAAAATAAACCGGAAAGCAGAATCTAATAAAGAATGAAGGAAGTTAAACATGTGGAACAAGGAGTAATTTTCTTGAATAGCGCTTAAAAATGACAAATCTTACCTAGTCTCGCGTAGAGACACATCCATAGTTTGTCAAACGGTGGCATATTTGTGGTACCAGGAAAATCGGGAAAGACGGAAGTAGCATCGCCTTGTAAAGAGCTGCACAATTTTTCTTGATTTTGGTAGAAGTAATCGCTGATGTTCCACTATAACAGACGGAATTAATTTATAAAAGCAGAGATAGACCATTTATTATAGCGCAATAGGTGAATAAATATCCCCAAACCAAAGAAAAGCGTTTTATTTATATTTTTATTTTCGAGTTACCATGAGTCCCACTGCAGTGAGGGAAATGTTCAGTTCCTGAGTTTGCGAACCAAATTTAGCAGCAGTATCGACGCACAGCGGAAGGCATCTCCATGGCATTACAGGTAAAAAATCCGTCACCACCAATTGTAGGCATTGAAAAGCTATGCGAACCAGAGCTTCCCTGGTAATCAGAGAATAAAAAAGTAATTGCAACTTGATATTTATAAGCCTGTCATAATGCAATACTACTTTAAAATACATGTAGAGAAGTACTGTGTGCAGTTTTTAAATAGTCAAATTTACCCATGATGATTGGAAACAGCTCCTATAATACCAAGAACTAAGGGCCATCCATGGGACAAAGTTTCTCCAGCTCCGTGTAAAACTTGTAGAACACATTCCAACTGGCGCTGCCTCACATCTCCGTGACGCACCGATGACAACTCGGACAATGGTCCCAGTAACAGAGTTTGTAATTTCTACAAATGGACGAAAACGCACGTATTTATAAAAAGCATATAAATGGCAAGGCTGAGCAGCATAAACATCAAAAAGCTTCTAGATATGTTATTTTTAGTTTTGCAGGTAAGCTGTTGATTGATACCGATTGATACCTGATTATCCCGGAGTGGCTGGGGGTATTTATGTTGAAGGGCAGCTTTGACGAGGTACGTTATTGCCTCGACTCCCCATTCTCGCATTCTAATGTGTGGATGTTGACACACTTCCAAAAGATGGTTGGTCAATGGCCTCCAAAGAACCTCTACACGTGGTAAATTGACAAGCCCAGTTTCTAGCAGTTTTGCTACAGCGAACAATGACGGTTCCTGAAACAGAAATCAGTTCATTTCTTACCTATATCAACGTGCAAGGAAAAAATCAGTTGTTTTAGTTGATGAAACGAAGTAGAAAATTGAATGTTAAAAACTAACAGCTAAGGTTAGTGATTAGTTCACATGAAATTGAACAAAGCCAACGAATAATCGTCGTTGCCATTCAGAATGATTTTTAAATCGTAACACCCAGAATTTCCAAGAATCATTTTCAAATTTGGCATTGTAGAACGAATGAAATAATTAATTAACATAGGCTTTTTCAGTCTTACCCTATTAGAATAAGCCAGCTCCATAGCCTCGTGGCTCAATTTGCATAAAGCATCGATTAAGTGATGTAATGCAACGTCATCAAGATACTGACTGCTCTCAAAAAGCCTACTAAGCATAGCGCTAAGAACAGGCAAATCCGCCATCACAGCAGTAGTTATAACTGCGTTTGAATCAGCGGTAGTTCTACCAGCCTTCAAAGACCCTCCTGTGGATGGCTTAAGACCCAAGATCCAAACAAGGTGCTGCAAAGTTGTTAACACAAGATGCCAGGCACTGCCCAGGATGCTGCCGTGACAGTGAGCAAGTGACAGTAGCGCCCGCATACACTGCAGATTTTTTGCCGTCAGCATAACTGGTCCTTGCTGAGCCCCTGTAAACAATAAAAATTATCATATAACAAAAGCTAAATTGTTTGGTCGCCAAATCATCGAAAAAAATCTGTTACATTTGAGCTGTTTTTAGCTCCATTTAAGTAATGCATTGTTCGAAACTCTGTTACAATATTTGTTTTCCGACATTAGTCAATGTGATGTGAGAAAAACTATCAAAGTTTCATTGCAATATCAGAGTAAACGAAGTTGCCAACTTACCAATCGGTAGCGACGCAGTCGGCAACGGAGTACCAACAGCTACGACTTGCTGCCTGTAGTCAGGTTCGCTGATATTAGCCGGATTATATTGTACAGGATCCTGAGGTCTGGCACTCGGTATTCCTTGTGGAGCGCTGTATAATACAGTCAAAGCATAATGGGGTGGTAAAGAGGCCTTGCAAATTGCCGTAATGAAAGCATCCCTCGGTGTCTGTAGATCAAGGGAGCCACAGAGCGAGGCAAAAGTCTGTATGGCTTTAAGGACATTTTCAGAGGCTGACTCGTCGGTACTGCTGACAAAAATTTTTCACTTTACATGTGACGTCTTCATTCCTCAATAACTTTTAAACATTTCGTTCAACAATTTAGATGCAGTTACCTGGCATCGACCAATGGACTGAGAGCTGCGAGTAAACCACACCAACTCGAGATAATTAATTGAGTGTGCAACTTGCGCTCAATTTCTGTTGGTTTATAGCGGTTCTGTTCTCTCCCTTCCTCACGGGGACCCTCGATAGCTAGTGCCACAGACCGAATGATGTCCAACAAACAAGCGTAAGCAATGCTGATTCCATAGCCATCAGGTATTTGGGGCGGTTCAATCTTGTCCAGCATTTCTAAACTGTAATAGATTTATTTCTTTTAATTTCCTTAAAGTTTTCGTCGAGACTCAAAGGAATTTTCCAAGAACTTTCCAAGAAACATGCAAAATTGTGAAATCTAACAAGTTCCCGGAGCAGAACAAAGAAATATTCGCGTCTTGTTAAAAGTTTCCAGTTAACTTACTACGTTGATTTAGCTTGACCACTGGTGAAAGTGGCAACAACAGGCAACCATATCCCTCGAGAATAGAAACCAGGCTGTGGAGATACGCCAGGACCGACAGGCATTCCAGCCAATAATGCAGGTGGTTGTCCTTGAGCAACAGGTACTCCAGTACCTAAATGATGAGAAAGCAATCATCGGTGATTCGTTCACAGAAAGAGTGCCGAGCAAAATACGCCCGTTCAAGTGAGGAGAAAGCTGAATTTACCTCCTCCAGCTTGTCCCATCATTTGGGGATTTACGAACAGACTTTGCACGTAAGCTCCCAGACTGTTAACTATGTCTTGAAATATGTTTGTTGCGTGAGGTTTTAGGTCGTAGCATTCGCAAAAGCTTGTTAGCAGATCGGCTTGAACAGTCATTTTGTGTAATACTTCCAATGCCAAGGCACGCTGCCACGCAGGCTTGTCAGGATCCAGGAATTTAACGATCAGAGACAAAAATATCTCACATTCAGTTACCTAATATGCAAAAATTAAATGGAATTACAAACTCAATGGGCTCTTTTATTACAATTGATCGTTCAGAATATGTAAATTCTTGGTGAAACAATTTGGGTTAAAAAAATAAAAGTAAAAAATGATAGAAAGAGATAATGTAACTCACCAAAAGACAATGGTATTTTTGAACTAATATCGAAACAACTCGGAGTAGTCTCATGCTGATCGGAAAATATGGCTTGTCCAGTGGAGTTGCTTGCTGTACCGATGCTGGCACAGAGTTCCGATATTTGATGTTTGGGGAGAACAGTTTTATTACCAAGGCACATACTCGTTCTTTCAGTAGGAAACTGAACTCTGGATGCTGCAAAAAGCGAAAATTTAAAATATTAACCAATTTGAAGGCGTGACGGTAATCTGACATGTAATAAGTTTTGCATTTCATAATATCGTCATTGTTTTCCACACTTTGCCAAACATTTCACATTTCCGCACATCTATTTTCACTAAGAATTTTTCCCTTTCCTTGATAAGAGATCGGATTCTGATATAAAGACATTGGGTACCTTGAAGAATACTGATGAAAAGTTTGTTAAAACAGACTCTAGAAGTTCCAGACCAAAAGTTCTGGTCATTTCCGTTATCCCTATCAGCCAATAAGGTTGATCAGCATTTACCAACTGTACTAAGTCCTGAAAAAATAAGCAAAAACAGTCATTTTATTATTGTTACTGAAATTTCATTCGAAGGAAAAGACCACAGAGAATACCAAACAGATTTGGTACCTGGAACATGAGGTAGGCATCTGCTGCGCATGGTCTTAGACCTTTGGGTGCTTGATTTGTAGGTATTTTTAATTCTTCTAAATTAACATCCTCTGGTTCGGCACGGCCGGCAAACTCTTCATCTTCAACTACTACACGCTCAAATACAAGCGATACTAATTGCCTCACAGTCGCTCCGGCAGTATTAATCGTTGTGGAATCTTTAGTAAAATGAAGCCGAAAACAGAGAACTAAATTCTGAAAAAACAAACAATATCAAAATCATTTTTGTTGTGTCTATTGTTCTAATTACTTGATTGACGACAAGTACACTAGCACTTATGTATCATGTATGCTGAATAATAAATACATATTAACCAAATAAATATTAATTGATCACATCATAACGAAAAGCCAGAAATTTAGGAATATTATTATCCCTGGTTTGCTTTGAGCAGCAACTCATAACTGATTGCAGCTGATTGAGAGTTTAGAAGATTTCTTCAAATGAAACTGAGTAATTACCCTGGCCAGAGTCTCTCCGTGAACGACAGTGTTACTCGTTAGTAGCAGGGTAACACTTTGAAGAATTTTCACTTCCTCTGTACCAGATTCCATCAGCATCCATAGAGCATCTGTAATGTATCGGGCTCCTTTTGTGTCCACCGCTTGCTGTGTTATGAGCCTTTGCATCATGCCTAAGCAAAACTGAAATAAAAACAGGATAAATTAAAAGTTAACTTCATAACCTATAAGTTAGATAATTGGTTTTCAGTGAATTTTTCAGTACATATTCTTCCATAATTCTACGATTTTGTGCCAAAGTTTATCTAATTTTTGAGATTTCTAGTACACCCATTATTATTGTTCCTTGTCCGTTGATTCATACTTTAGGTCAACTTGATAAGAATTGATAAAGTAGATAGTCTAAGTCATATTGAACAATATGTTAAAATTAAAAAACCTCTGTTCATGCTGCTGAAACGAAATCACAAAAGACTAATCACAAACTAACAATTTGAATAAATGTTTCAACTTATAAGCTAGCCATTACATTTTTTCCTATAAGACTAACACCAGCAGTAATGCTTTTTGATACCTTTATAATCTTTACATCTCGACTTTCGCATCCTTGTACCAAAGGATATAATATTTGATTGACAATGTAGTATATCGGTGTTCCAGGACTATTGGCAGCTGTCCGTAACTTAGATATTCCTTCTTCGCAGGACTGTGAAACAAAAGAAATATATAAAAATTTCACATCAAGGCAGATGGAATTGTACAATCGTCAATTATTCGATAAGGTAGGCAAACAGAAATAATTTCAGAAGCGAGCTTTTCGTGGTTAACAAAGTTTGAAAACAAATTACTGAGACCGTATTAGAACGTTTTGACAGCTGTCAAAATGTTCTGAGTCAAGACTTGTTTGTTCTTCAGCAACAGTAAAGCAAGAAGACATGATGCGCGAACAATAATTGTTGTAAGTTATGTTGAAGTCGCAAACAGGCTATAGGTCATTATCAAAAGAATGCTTATGATCGAGCAGATAATAACATCCTGACCTAACCTAAAATGAGAATAATCAATTAAATGGTGAATAATTGATGGCGTATGGATAAGATACGATACCTCTCTAATCTGTGGATACTTTTTTTTAGTTTCCGATGACAGAACCTTTAAATCAGATTGCAAAGACTCAAGGAATTTGGCAACGTTTTCCTGGCCGCCTCCGACGGCTGTATTTACCATCATCTTGTTGATTACAGTAATTTGTGATAAAATCGAGGTGGAGCCTTCGGTGAGGCGGATATTATTCTTTCATGACAGTTAAACTTCAATGAATTTCACTCGCACTTAACAGTTTCCTTGCAGCGAACGTCAGAAAGCGTAATCACAGATGCCGCATTAGCAGATGAGCTGGCATTCTGATCGCTCCGTTTATCAGAAATGACAACCACGAAGTTATTGCTAGTTCGTGATGACAACCAGTCAGCTAACCAACCATCAGCCAACCACCGTTTCGTATAGGCTCGCCCATTTCGTATCACCCCCACTCTACACCATCTCGGCCGAGTTCGAATAACACCAAGTCCGCAATTTGCGATCTAATCCTAAAATTCTACGAGCGACCTCGAGAAATTTTCAAATTCAGGTGGCAATAAAAAAAAAAAAAAAACTACACGAAATCTACTGTACCCATTTTTACCAATTTTACCCAACATCCCGAAGTGATTCTACACTACGATGTCCCCTAATAAAATTCACTCAACTGCAGAGAGGCTGAGTATAATGACCTAAAAATACCTACTTTTGGCGTGACGATTATAATCCAAGTAACTCTACAGACCACGATGATGAAAACAATTATCTTCTATGCTGGTCCACAGGAGTTAAAATTCAATTAAGTAAATGATGAAGTATCGCTTTCGATTTACCGTCAAAATTGATGAATAATGAATGAATTTTGTTAACTCCGTCTTGATACGAATACTCAAAGTAGCAAAACATTGGCGATTGATCAGTTTTCGAGCTTTTCAAGTATAGTCTACAAAATTTGAAAACACTTTCGATCATTTGAAGTAAAATATGATGGATTTTATGAAATAATAAATGCAAAAACGAAAAATGATCGAAGCCAAAATGCAACTTTGCAAAGCTTCTCGATTTATCCGCCAAACATTGGATGACATCACGTGGTACAGGATCCGTAAAATATTGACGCTTCATCTTTCTTCCCAATTACTTTGTCCGTGACAACTTGAAAAAAAATGTTTTGATGAGAGGTTAAGAAACATTGAAGTGACTTCAAGTAATTGAATAAATATGTAAATATTGTAGATTTAAAGTGCATAATCCTTCTAATATCTAATATGTGTAAAATTCTGGGGCTCACTCATTTCCATCAGTAGGAATCTTCGGCAAAGAAAATTTTTTCCCACCGCAACTGAAGGTTACCGTAATAACAACATAGTCATTCAAATTGAATTTGCCTAGAAGTGTGTTTCGAAACCCTTCGAAGCTGTACGAAACCTTTGGCGATAAGTATTGTAATTGATTGGTGGATGAAATCTCGACGCTTTCACCGAATATTGACTCCAAAAAACTCTGTACAAACTCATCGATAAAGTCCGCAATTCGTCATGTCTGCAACACCAAAGCAATTATCAAACCTGCTTGATATTCTGGACGAGGAGAACCTGGATACCAGTTTAGAATCACTATCTAATCAGTTACACCAGGCGTTTGCAAAGGAGGATCTCTTCAAAGTCGGAACAACCCTGTTGCTGCTTCTTCAGCACATTGATCTCCTGCCAAACAATGTTCAGCGAATAATGGCGCTCGCTCTTCTCTACGACCTTTATCGAGGCGAGCAACTGGCGTCCACGCCGTTTGCCACAGTGTTCATCCAGGTATTGAAGCCCTCGGATGAGAGTGCTTCAGGTTCGGTGTCTCGGCCAAACTTCTCTGGACACATCCCGGCGCTCTCCAGATGCGAGAAGAACCTGCTTAGCCACCTACTCGGCTATGGAGCCAAAGAGACGATGAAAAAAACAGCGAGACAAATCATAGAAGAGATGTCTCACTCGGCTACTCCTCTCGTCGATCTCACTAGTCTGCAGCTTCAACTAGCCGAAAGGCTGTCGGAACTACCAAGTGTAAGCAAATGTGGAAATCCAGTAATCCTCCCGGATATGGACCGCTCGAAAGCTGGCGAGATAGACAAGAAAGTTGGCAGAGCTATAGCGGAGAGTCTTGTGATCGGCGAGCCACCTCTTTGTAGCCAAAGCTATCGGCCAGAATTCCTGAGGCTCACACCACCGTTGTATCACTCCGCAGATGAACTTGCATGGATGAACGTTGAGGAGCCGAGCCAGTTCACGGTTGAGTACGATTCTTCCATGTGTGTGTCTAATTGTGCAGGGGCCGAGGCACGCAGGCTGATGGGCAGAGCGTATAAGAGCGCCTTGACGCTCCAGCAGCAACAGCACTTGCTTATGGAGCTAGACGCTGACCCAAAACTCGTTTATCACATCGGTTTGACCCCCGTAAAGCTTCCGGACTTGGTTGAAAACAATCCGCTAATAGCTATTGAAGTCCTGCTGAAGCTTATGCAGTCCAGCCAAATAACAGAGTACTTCAGCGTGCTGGTTAATATGGAGATGTCCTTGCATTCGATGGAAGTTGTGAATAGATTGACAACCACAGTCGATCTACCAACAGAGTTTGTTCACCTTTACATCAGTAATTGCATATCGACTTGCGAAACCATCAAAGATCGATATATGCAAAATCGTTTAGTCCGTCTGGTTTGCGTGTTCCTTCAGTCTCTAATCAGAAACAAGATAATCAATGTTCAAGAACTTTTCATCGAAGTACAAGCCTTTTGCATCGAATTTAGCAGGATTAGAGAAGCTGCTGCGCTCTTCCGGCTGCTTAAACAACTTGAATCTGGTGATATCGGTGGGCTCAATACCCCGCCGGCTAAGAGTAAGATCGATCCTTGCTGAAAAGAGTTATTGCAAGTAATGGAAAACTTGGATTGTAATCAATAGTTAAGAAATGGATCATCGTGGTATTGCGCTTGGAAAGTTGAGATGCTTCAGTTGGTATACTCTTCATGGAAATATTGAACCAAATCTTCTGGGCCGCATAGATTCGAATTTTTTTTTAACATTCAATAATAATAAGTATTGACTGATCAGGAAATATTCTGTTACTCAATCGATTTTTTAGCAGAAGAACTAGGTAATGAGTTTTTTTTTTTTCAAGTCAATTTTGTTCAAATTTGACAATATTATTATTTTTTTTCTTTTTTTTTTTACAAGTATACGTATAATAAGTTCTGTTTTATACAAATTCATCAAATCAATAATTTTGAACTCTTTGTTCCATAATTAATATTTCTGTAAAACGTTTACTTACGTTAATACACAATCTTAGAATTGGGCAAGGACTTCATTCGAAAGTGTAATATCAATAAAATATATACTTTACAGTTAACTAGTTTCTCCTGGCTGTTATTACCCGTGCAGATATATTTATATACGTATATGATAGATGAAATGTTATGGTTAAACAGTTTTAGGAAATAATTTCCAATGATAAATTGACTCTTTAAATTATCGCAAACAACGAATCACCTATAAATTGATTAGAACAAGTCCTGCAATAAATTTAAAACTTATATAAAACCCGTATTTATTCATAGGTAGAAACGAAAATTTAGTTCACAAAATTCAGCTTTTGCAAAAAAAGTAATACGTCAATGTTATATTTCAACAATTCAAGAAACCATCATATGTTAATCACCAATGATAGTCTGAACATATTGCGAATAATGATTTTATCAGTAGTTGATCGACTATTGATTTCTCAAGTGAATTCATAAATAATTGAATATAAATATTCGTGCCGTCAATTTTCTGTATTGTTATATTAAATATATTTATATGATATAGGCATAACTGAAGCCATAAATGTGTCTTTTTACGGGCAATACACATAAAGTACGGATCGTATGGCTACAGAAAATACAGGTCTTGTTTCAAGCTGGTCGATTTTCTAATAAGCTTACGACACTGCTTTATATTTCATATACTTTCTATACCTATACTATACTTTCAACCTATAGTATGATATTTTATGATATATGATTCGAGTCGTCCTCAGACGTGTATCTTTTAAATAAAGATTGTTATTATTATACCAAACATTTTTAAAAATTATCTTCCAATTCCAATCATTTATATTAGCTCAGTGTTACTTTAATTACTATTGTTACAATCATTGTCAACGTCATCATCATCATCATCATGATTATTATTATTATTGTTATTATTACTACTACTACTACTACTACTATATTATATACACGTAGAATATAATTTGACTTTTAAAGAGAAAATTAGTTGTACTCTAATTCATGTATAGGTATAACATTACATTAAGTGTTACGAGACCGCAAATGGACTTTAAAATTTTTATTAGAAACCAAACTTGGTCAGACTGGATTTGATCCATTTTATTCATGTGACATATCTGTTGTTTTCTATGACCGTAAACGTAAAACCGTTACACCTTTAAATTGTTATGCGAATTTGTACAATATTCTATACTTTATCCTGATGCAATCTCAAGCGGACGCAAAAGCTTGTGTAAATAGATCGTGTGAAAAGAAATCAAAAAGAGAATAATCGTATTCACGTATGAAGAGGAGAATTAAAAAAAGCTGTCGGTGCCATTTATTTATTCCATTTTATTTTTAATATTTTTTTTAATTTAAAAATTTTACTTTTAAATTCCCAATGATAAATAACTATGCAGTAATTTTACAGTTGCAGGCACTTGCACATTTTTTGATTTCTCCTCTTCGTAAGTGCAACTAACAACAATTTCGGAATTTTTCATCGCTCTGGTTAGGTGTAAATCAATCAAATTTCGATTGAACATCTAACACAACAATATCTCACAATCTTCAACTAATTTTCAATCATTCAATCAACGAAAGGTATCAACAAGTACCTTTAATTTATGTACAAAAATCCTTAATCACTATGATGATATCTTGAGAAGTATTTGATCACTTCATCGATTCAATTTATCTCAGATGCAATAATGCGGGTCAGTCGGAACCTCTTAGCCGTTACCTCGCACATTATAAAATTGCGAAAGTACAACTATGGATGAGATTTTAAATCTTATGGTCCCCGATCACTCAGCAAAGATGCCTCTATCAGGTTAATATAAATGGTTCTACTCGTAAATTTTGAGTTAAAAAAACGGAGAACTAAACATATGGAATTCATAATTTATTGTTAGTCTTTTCAAAAATATCAAATTAAAAAAAAAAAAAAAAATCAACTCCAATTACAACGCCTACCGATATATGAGGTTAAAGTTAGTACGTTGCCTTGATAAAACGTTAGGAAGAAAAATCATCACTTTGCAATTTTAGAATGATTTTGAAAGAGTTGAGTTTTAAAAATATGAAAACGTTTCTGCCTCGTTACGATTTACTCAATTTCGGACCAAATTAAAGTTGCGAAAAAACTATTCTTCTTAAACATTTATTATAAAATTAACGTTACTGATTTCAACCTCATCACAATATTAAGAAATTATAGGCTGGTGATAGAACAAACTTTTCTGAATAACTAGAGACCAAAGATGCCAAAGTTGTGCAGCTACGATCTATTTCCTAATGACTGAACAACGGAACCCAACAATAACGTTCAATCCTTCTGAAATTTAAGCTAACTATGTCTAATATTCAACACCATTATTTTTCTTCTTCGTCTTTGTACTTTTCTACAATGCGGCAATGTCTTTAAGTCGTTTTCCTTTCTTGACTGTTGTTTGCATTTTCAATCCGCTCTTTTTACCCTTTGTTTTAGGCTTTGCAGTTTTTGTTTTAAACCCTTTCATCTGTACTTTGAGTTCCTTCTTGGACACCTTTTTTCCCTTCATACCAACCCCTTTCATGCTAATTTTGTTGCCACCCTTTAGCTTCACTTTAGCTGTAGATTGGCTGGGTAAACCGGGCCTTGCACCAGGCCCGGTTAGCTTATACTAGGCAGTCACCTTCACCTTTTTCTTACGCTTCTTTTTCTTCTTGTCATGATGAAGCTCTTGCTTTTTAGCTATGCACAAACGGCAATACCAATCCTCGTTCTTTGCAGGCGGTACTTGCATACCTACGCAAACCCTGAAATTTTTATAAAGAAATTAAATGGTGATGCAATCTTTACGCAAAATCTCAGTTTCACGAGTTTTTAGATTGATGAAAATTGTCCTAGTTTTTTTTCTACGTTTCTCAATGACTTATTCATATCGATAAATTCTTACCAATGATACCAAGCGTCGCAATCGTCGCATCCAATCATAGGAGTACCATCGTCCTGGTTTCCACAAGCAGGACATATCCATACTTGTCTTCCCTCTTGATCCTGTAAAACTCGTAGAGTAATGGAATCCGTACGTTTTGAAAAACTAGAGAACAACCCAACCCATTTAGCAAGAAATTATTCCTGTGTACCTTTTTTTTTCTTTACTGACTCGAATTGCATCAACGAATGTAACAATATTTTATCAAAACTTTGAATATCCAAGATCGAGCATTGATTAAATCATTTGTAAGTCACATTAGATCATTTGGGCTCGCCCTAACACGGATTTTTATGAATGACTAGGTTGTCGAAATAGGCAAAAAAATTTTAATGGTTTTCATGACTGACTGTAGTAGCGTAGCGTGCGAGCCCAGCCTCTTGAGGAGGACCGAAGTGGCAATTTACAAAAAATTGTAAGACAGGTCCTCTCGTTCAGACGCCGAATCAGCGAGTTACAATTTGAACTTGGTCCGGCTGCACCTGGACAAGGTTTTCTGCAGTTTTCCTTGTGCACTGTGCAAATGCGGGTCTTTCTATTGACATACCCAAAAAGGTATGGCGTGTTTCGAAGTTATTATAATTATTGTCGTGTGACTGAATTAATTTAAGTGTTTTCTTTTTTTTTAAATTTTTTGAAATAAGCAGTGATGATTGTAGGAATGAGGGTCGAATTGTAAAGTAGCGCAGCACATGATAATATGATGAATAAAGATTGGTCTCTGATACTTGTCTCTTCTTTAGATTAAAAAACTGCCATGACATTCCAACGTAGGTATATCGCATCAGAATACAAAGTTAACAGCCAACAATGCTCTTTTTTTTAAAGGAGTTTTGTTTGTAAAGGAGGCAGAATGCATCACACAGTATTATCGATTTTCCAGCTTTAACTTTGTAATAATAAAGTAATACTAAAGCCTAACAATTAAAACACTATTGAGCGTTTTCTAACTTTTATAAAACTAAAAGTACCAGGCACCTTTAATCCTGCCTTTTAAACAATCCCTGTATTGAACCACGCTCGCAAATAACTCGCAAACCGTGAGTTTAAAAATTGCGCAAGTCTCAACAGAATCAGAATACGTGGATTTCAAATCTCTCCTCGCAAAAATAAACCTTTGTTAGATAATAGCCGCAAGAGGAGACAGGGATTAATTGTTTGAGGGAACATCTTTGCTAGATTTTACTTTTCATCAAACCTATCAGTATTTCAAACATTTCGTAGCGCTGCCTAAAGCTTTACATTTGTATCGAACGATATTATATCGGAACGCAATGTACCTTATCTATGGTCGTTTGTTCCCATTAAAAACGGAGTGATAATCGCCGCGTACTCCTCTCTCATTCAAGTAGGGAGTGAATTACTCGTTTACTCACCACGGTGGTGGCGGTTGTTGGTGTCGCAGTGTTCACCCCATTTTCTTTATCTTCCTTGATGTCCTCTTTCTTCGTAATCCCATCTGCTTTCACCTCTGTGCCGGCAAAACCTTTGGTTATATTGCTGACTCTTCGCGCATGCTAAACACATTACACTATGCAAGCAGCATGCAGCTTAATTTGAACTACAAAAAACCGTTTCGCCAGTACCTTGTAAACGCTATTGCTAACATCAATGTATTAAATATTTTTCTCTAAATTTCAATGCGTTTAGAATTATTCTGAAATAGTTTTTAATTTAAGACGATAGAAAGTACGTCGCTTTTTTTTAAACCATGCTTTCACGGTATCTGTGATAAAAATGTGATGTTTGTTTCGTTATAGCTATTTTACTTCTACAAGCTAGAATTGAGTGGTAAAAAGAAACTTTAATACAGAAATGAAAAACTCTAAGGAGGCATGAAAGAAAAACACAAAACCAAAAGGGATACGAAATAAGTCGTAGTTCGCGCATCTTCTGTTACTTTGACTGTTATTTTGCGCCATCATATCAGTCAAGTTAAAATCATATTTCGCAAATGTAGTGGAACGTATTTGATATATGATTAAAAGCGTGCAATTTTACTTACATAGATATAAATACTTTTAGTTCAGAGTAATTACAGGGAAATTTTCAATTTCTATATTCATGCTTATATAGGACCTAAATTGGCTCAGTTATTAAGAAATATATTAATTCTAGGAAAGAATCTTTTACCTAGCATTAGCTTAAAAAATATTCGAATCTTGAAAAAATGCACATTGATAGTCAAGTGATTGAGTAATAAATAGATAGATAGATAAATAAAAAAATAAATAAATAAATAATTAAATAAATAAATAAATATACACACTGTGCAGTAGAGAAATGTGCTACGTTTTAAATTACAGAGTGCGCACTAACAGAGTTTAACGATAAATGGTTATAATCATAATTCATCATAGCGCTGAGGTGTACAGAAGAAACTGCAAAGAAGCCGAAAGAAGTTCACATAAAGTCACAGCCATTTAAAAGTGTCCACGAAATTAGTTTGTTTTTTTTTTCTTTCCGTGTCAAATATGATTTTATGAACTAAATTTCATTAAACAGCGTAGTCATATATCTGAAGACGGGTTAAGTACTTCGTCTTAGACAAAGCTGCATCGATAGAGACAAAGTTACGGATTCACATAAGTGCAGTTGACTTTTTACTTTCGGCTAGTAAATTAACGTTCGCTTTCAGGGATGCTGCCTATATTTCAGAATAAGAAGAGACAAGTACAACCGACGTTATTAAAACATTACGTGGATGAATGAATGAATGATTGAATGATCGAATGAATTAGTAAATAAATCACCAATGAAACGCTGAAAATTGGCGAGAATATAAGAGTGAAAAACAAAGTTAAGATGTCATTCAAAATAAATATGCAAATACTTTCAGCGGGAGACGAGATACAGATTTTTTAACAATGATTCCTTTTAAAAACATTTGCAAAGACTTTCCGTTGATAACTGGTAATTTTTCAAGGATAGAAAATACGCTGATGGAAGCTAGCACAAAGAATTTCAGTGTGAGAATAAAAGAACTGTGTAAAATAACAATCAGAAGAAAAACAATAATTTTTACTTGGCAAACTCTAAATACGTATAAAAATATTTTGGCCAATGTCATCTACGTAATTATATGTACAAAATTGTATATAGTAACGTTTTGTAAAGCGTCAACTAAAATTGTATATAGTAACGTTTTTTAAAGCGTTAACTAAAACTGAAAACTATACCGCCACCATAAGTTCTAGATGCATAGAAAACGTAGAGCAAACGAAGACGAGACATAATAAAGTGAGGTTTTGAAACCTGTGTTTTTGTTATATTGGATGGGTTGGGCCGTTACTCATTAACTGTAATACTTCTGCAACCTCACGTGAAAGATCAAACTAATTTCTGATTCACCGACAAATAAGCGTGATACGATTTTATTTTTAGAGAAAATTTGGAAAAAAAATAAACAGATATTCGTACTAGGATCAGACGACAAATTCTGAGTTCGATGCAAATATTTACATATGAGGTTGCAGAAGAAAATTAAAAGACTGCGAGATCACAACAAGTAAATGTTCAGAGGTGCCCACCAGAATGAATAAATTGTAATTTTATCAAAATGTAAAAATGATCTGCTTTCCTGGATCCATTTACATCGTGGACTAATATCAAAAAATCACGACTGATCTGAGTGTAAAAAAATGCAGATGAAGGAATAAATATGATCTCGCAATCTCTGAAGCAGTGACAAAGTTTTTCGACCGCTCTGTCCGTATTATTTTATATTTAACACACGTGTCAGTAATTTTTTGCAAAACAGAGAACTTGGGCTTGGAATTGAAGTTTAATATACTAAGTAAAAGTGAATAATAAAACTTTTGTCACTGCTAAAATAATAAGCGAACGTACTTACGAAGTAAAACGATGCTTGCTGCTGAAGTAACATAGGGCTTGGAATATCGGGTGTTTTGGAATAGGATAAAACTGAAGATTCTCTGGGCGGAAGTGTTTTGAATAGGGATTTTTTAGCCCGAGGTGTTGGAGTTGAGGAAATATGGGCCGTAACATTGATATCAGAAGAAAAGGTAGGGCTGACGTCTAAAAGCCCATCCTCCATTCTCTTACTTGTTGACTTCTGCTTCGGTGGCCTAGTTATTAACGCTGATATCTTAGCCAATTCAGGACTCGGCTCGCGTTTAACTTCGTCGTCAGGTTTCTTAAGCAGTGGTTTTATCGTTCTGTAAAAATTGAAAATGTTTCATTATATTTGTCACGGTCAACTTCCATTACTGTAAACTTGATGACATCATTTTGAAAAGAAAATTCTGCACCACTGAATCGCAATGCCTGGAGGGTTTCTAGGACACTTAGAAAAACAGGATGGTAAGCAATATCCAGATTTAAGTGTATCTTATGGATTCAGGATACTCACATTTTCGTCAAAGGTGTCGTATCAGGTGTTGGTGGTCTAGGAGACGCTGGACCAAGTTTCAACGTGATTTTAGGCACACCTTCGGCTTTATCCTCTTTCTGAAATATCAGATACCAAATTATTAGTTCACAGTTTGAAATAACAAACCTGACCGAGATTCTTTGAAACGCCAATAACTTGTTCGTAAAATTGATTTATGCGTATTTTTTTTATTCAGAGTGAAGATGCGAACCGGGATCTAGAATTCAAATGTGTAAGCAAATTATTTACGTCTTTGTCTTTGCGTTTTTCTTTCTTTTCTCGCTTTTCCTTAATCTTCTCAGCTTTTTCCTTTTTCTCGCCCTTTTCTTTTTTCTCCTTATTTTTCTCTCCCTTCTCTTTATGTTTTTCCTTCTTCTCTTTCTTTTTTTTCAGCTTATCTTTCTTCTCTTTCTTGTGCTCTTTCAATTTCTGCAACAGGTAATTATTAGCAATAGTTTAAATATGTGTAAAAATTGATTGCCAGCAAATAACAACAGTTCATTTTCTATTCAAACTACAAACTTTCTCTCAATACGACTCCATAGCACAAAAAACAACATTACCTTGTCAATTTTATCAACTTTCGGGCTCTTTGGTGTGAGCAAAGAAGAATTGGTCACAAAATTATTATTTATTACTGGTAAAACTAAATTCGAAGGTTGCAGGGTTGGGGTGATGGGTTGCGCCACAAACTCCTTGTCATGTTTAGAGATTTTCGGGATCTTCTCGGGTTTCTCTTTTTCCACTTTTTCGGGCTTTGCTGGTGGGATAGGTAAGCTGGGCACCGCTGGTATAGGAAGCGGTTTCTCCCGTTCAGAAGGCTTAGATTTTGGAGGTGGAAAGTCGTCTACTTTAGTGTTCAGTCCAACGAATCTTGGGGGCAAGGGTAAATTAGGCATTGCAGGATGCGGCACCCCTCTGCTCAGTGGAAGAGGAAACCTTGGAAACAATGGGTGACCAATGGGAGGCGGAATGAGACCAGGAGCTGGTGGAAAAGTTGGAAAGAATGGAAACGGCATTGTCGGAGGCAGTCCTAATTCTCTAAGTGGCGGTTCTGGTGCCTGCGGAGTCTTTGGCCTCTCCGGTGTATCCGGCTCCACCAAATCGTTTGACATTTTGATCTAAAGAAACATGAAACCATAGTGTCATTATGGGTTGATGAGATACCGGTGGTAATTTGTAAAAACTACTTGACATCATTGACAATTTTTTACCTTTTTGGGACTAATGCATTGCTTGGGACTTTTTAATTTGGTTTCCTTCTTTTTTCCTTTCTCTTTCCGTTTCTTTTTCTGATCTATAACCACAGGTACGTTAAGTTCTGGAGTTTTAGGCGTACTAGGAGTGCCTGGTGGCGACATATCATCGAACATGTAGATGTCAGAGGATGGGCTTTGAAGACCAGTTGGATCCCCGGAATCAGGTTGTACATGTACATCGGGTGTATGGGGTGTCTTCTTCTCCTCAGTTTTCGCCTCTGCGTCAATTTTTCTGTTCAGCTTCTCGATATTCTCGTCGATTATCAAACCTGGCGAACTTTCACGCGAGTCCAAATCCTTGTGTTTATTCTCCGGAGTATCTTTTTCTTTATCGTCCCGGGGCTTTGAGATTTTCTTGAAAATATTGAGCTTCTGTTTGTCGGGCTCGGACGGTAACTTGTCTACCTTCTCTTCTTTCCTTTCTTGCACCAAACTACTGTTCGTTGGTTCAGATTTTTCTAGCTTCATTTTTGGCTGCACTACTTTAGGAGGCTTCGGACTCCCGGCAGGTTTTGGAGGTGAAAGTTTAGGTGTTGAAGGCCTTGCTGAAGGACCAGCTATCCCTGTTTGGCTCTTGCCACCACCTGGCTTTAGGGCTTTCAATTTGGCAAGTTCCTTCATGCCAGCTAATTTTTTAACTTTACTATCATCAATTTTATCTGGTTTAAAGAGCTCCTTCGCTCTGTCCTTCTTCTTATTTTCTTTATCAAGTTTCCTATCTTCTCCATTCTTTTTATTCACAATTTTCTTTGGCTTTTTGTCGGAATTCAATTCAGGGGGAACCATTGGATACGAGCTTGGCGACGGAGAGTCTGATCGAGCTTGTTGAGGTGTTCGAGCTTCGGGAAGTTTCCCCTCCCTGGCAGGGGACAAAAACCCTGAAGTAGTCATCATCACACTATGAATCTCACGCAGTGGTCTACCTTCCTCGACTACTCTTGGTCGCTTAGCTATTGGACTTTCAAGAGACACTGGATCTCCAGGGCGTTTGAAAACCACTTGTGGCGACGTACTTTGTGGCGATATGTTCGCCGATCCGTCAGGTGGAGAGCCGTTTAAAGGCGTTACTTCTGGAGTTGTTTCAGATGGGTTTTCAGATTTAGTTGGAGGATATTCATCTACAATATGAAATATTGATTCCCAGTTTTAATTGGAACAAAATCATCAAGAGTTTTCGTGTTAGGGAATATTAATTTTTTTAAACTTATCCAATGATCAGTTTTTGTGCATTTCGTAACTCGCATATTTCTCATCAACTCATACCTTCTGTGTCAGGGTACATAGCTGGCAAGTGTTCGTGAACATGAACAGGCCTAGTAACGACCTCTCTGCTTCCTGGCTTCAAAAAATTCATATGACTTTCGCGAGGTACAGGAAATTTAGGTACCTCGATGGCACATGGGACTGAATCAACATTTTTAACGTATTCTGCTAGTTCTTGAATGTCTATATTCATGTGCTGAAAGGCTAATCCAAGATCATCGAGGTTCGGTTCGGTTTTTCCCACTGAAATTAATCATATATGCTTCAATTCACTTGCGGTACAATTAAATGTTTGGTTTTATTTATGAAACCTTATGTTTCTGAATTTAGGATTCTTATAGTTCAAAAGTGGCTACTCACAGACTTCGGCATATTGGTGAGTCAATTTAGATGTCCTCGTTAGGTACTCTTGCATGAGATCGACCAAGAATTCCAGCGGCGTAGAATTTATTGAGTGCCATCCGATCGTTTGGCATATTTGAGCCACCACTACTCTTAATACGTTTCTACTGTATTCTGCTGCCATTTTTACAATATTCAAAAATTTTACTCATAGGACAACACTGATGACCTGAAAAACAATAATCAACCCTCTCTTATTTCTACAAAGATAAATCTAGGTGACTCACTCAGACTAGATCGTTGTGAGTGAGGATAAAATTTTACGGAGGTATCCCACCTTCAGTTTGGTATATTCTCAATCAGATAAACTAGCACGATAATACAGAACTAACCTAGCAAAAGAGTCAGTACATTTTTTTTAGGAAATTTCTCGATAATTCAAAGGAACTGTGTAAATGAAGTGTATGGAAATTAACTTGTTCACAACATTGCAGCAGTGACCCGATGTACAGAAATATACTCCTGCGAAATGCTGAGGAGTAATCGAATACTATTATCTTTTTTCAAAATAATTATTTCACAGGTGAAAAACTTCCGTATCTTTGCATAGTAGACAAGTTGGAAAGTTCACCTACCCCAGAAAGTGAACGCGAGAAATTACTTCTTACCTGATAAAACTTTATCCGCCGTTGAGGGACTTGGATTTTTACGTTGACATCACAGAAATTCGCCTAGACTTAGTTCTCGGCATTGTTTTGCACAATTATTCACAAACGTAATACATGAACCTGCCAAAAATACGACAAAAAGAACAGCGTAACGCACTCCGGAACACTCGCCTCGCCACCATTTCTAGTCTTGGCAAGCAGTCAACCATAGACTTCTACTATTCCTGGTGGCTATTGCCAAGCCATAGACTATCTATTATATATGAAATCATTCCCAGTCGTTCCTCTTTCCGCGAAACTTACAGGACTAACGACAAACCAGAGAGGACAAACAGCTACGGAACAGCGGAATACCAATACCGTACACACGAACTTAATCGTACGGAATACGGAATTCCAGCCAATGGAACCATTAGGATCTCTGGCAGAGGCGTGGCTTAGAAATTGCACCTAGCGGTGAAAATATGCACTAGTTTGAGTAAGTCACGTTGTGCATAAACAAATGTAGATAAGGGTAATTTTATAAGAATACATTTTGTTTTTGTAATTTCAAAATATAATATGAAACTTTCATTGCAAGAAATTTTTTAAATTTGCACATAAACCAATAGTCAGCTGTGCGATTCGACCTACTCGCTCAGATGTTAAATATCGCCACCAGATGGCGTATCCGAGTGCTTTCCATCCACTCCACACGGGAAAAAAATTATTCAAAAGTGATAAAATTTCGCTACATTTTCAGGCAAAAATACCACATTTCTTGAGAAAAAAATTTCCTCTTGTTTCATCGGCGGACATCAAAATTCTTGAACCGAAAGAAATTTTTTTACGGTTGGCAACGCCGGACAGATACCCCATACTCGTGTCTCTACTCCATGCCACTGATATCTGACAAATCCGTGAAGCGAAAAAAAAGAAAACCGAGTGAGTCATGATGATCTCACGGAGTTACACACATACAAAACTGCTCCCCTAGCGAAACTATCGCGAAACTATCGGCTCTCTTTCTCTCTCAGGGACCTAGCACAACAAAATAACTTCCGTCGATTGTATTCGGCGACGCAACGAACTGTCAGTGCCGTTGGGAGGCATTTCTCCGTTTTGATAACGGCATCTTCTACCCCATTCACGATTAATATATTTAGAATATGTGTATATTCATTATGATAGACCGACACTATTTTTTTTACACATACCTCGAGCTATTTTAAGGCTATCGGAGCCGATCAAGGGTCTTCCGAACTTTTTTACAAGAGTACCCTTTACTCGTTTACCATTCGCCAAAAAATCCGACGACTTGTTGAATAGACGTCCAAGATCGTTCACTATCTGGTTGATCAAGAAAACAAACAACGATTATGGCAACATCAAGTGTTGAAGACTTTTTATCCGGCCCTCTCGTCACTTGGGTAATTATTGTTTTTCTAACTTCAACACAAAGTATGGCTTCAGCCTCAGATTAGATAAATTCTATTACAATAGTCTCATTCCAAATAATTGGTAAGTTTTTCTTCACATGTTATTACTCATTATAGTTCACAAGCTGCCTTAAGGAACCTGACGCCCTTGTCAACTATGAAGATTTGGTTGACGGAGTTGCACTGCACGATGTCTTCCTACAAATGTAAACACAAACGTAGAATTTCTTCTCTTTCGTTTTGTCATGCGTTAGATTCTCGACTTCTAAAAATGATTTTCATTGAATGTTCTCTTTCAATCCTTTATAGAAACCCAGAGCCTATGCATGACGGGGTCGTACCGAGTGTTAGAAATCCAGCGATGAGAACAAAGAATTTAAACGCTATCATTGGAAACATTAAGCAATTTTACGAAGAGGAATTGGGTCACCTTGTTTTAGTGTTACCTGACACTGTCAAGTTGGGAAAAGAGCCCGAAACTGCTATTGGAGAAATCAAGTTACTTCTGTTACTTCTACTGGGATGCGCAGTTCAATGCCCCAA
Organism: Neodiprion fabricii; assembly: GCF_021155785.1. NCBI lineage: Eukaryota > Metazoa > Arthropoda > Insecta > Hymenoptera > Diprionidae > Neodiprion > Neodiprion fabricii. The sequence goes on along the minus strand of NC_060243.1, from coordinate 27,308,839 downwards.
CAAAGAAAAATTCATCACTAAAATCAAAGACATGGCTGTAGACGTTCAACTCGCCATTGTCGACTGCATAAAACAGGTTCACCACTAACTTTTTTCTGAAAACCAAACAATCGTACAAATGACATAAATCTATGAATTACTAAATAATTTATCATATGAATAATGGTTTTTCATTTAATTTGTAAACCCAAAACCTGATACTCACGTTACGTCCTAGTTTCGTAATGCATTTACAGTGGAAATATTATTTTCCCTGGTACTTACGAATGACTTCACTGATTGTTATACTTTCACAGGTCACAGATGATCAGAATATCGTGATCACTCAAGAGTCGATGGATAATGTTAACATGGGTGTTTTGTTTAATCAAATTAAGAGGTTGGTTCACGATCGAGATCTATATTACGAGGTGAGTTATTTATTTATAACTCTGCCGATCATGATTGTACTGATTTACTTATGCTTTTTTGCATGTTTCATAGAAATGGAAAACCTCAACAACAACTGAAAGTGCAGACAACAGTGAATCAGCCATAAGCATTGAAATTGAAGAAATGAACAAACTGCATCAAGTAAACAGTATCGTAAAATCTGAGAGAAGCAACAACCATCATCACGCTGTTGAATTGGCCGATTGGAAATCAAAAGTTAGAAAGCAGCGACAAGAATTGTGAGCAAACACGAATTAAAGTACCCAAACATTTACCTTTTCAGGAAAGATAAATAAATATATGATTTATCTTCTTTATTTACAGGGAAGAAAAGACAGAGGGCTTGCTTGAGTGTAGAGAAGAATTAGAACACACAAAAGCTGCACTAGCAAAACTCAGGCAAGAGGTAAACTACATATTTATTTATCCATCCTAATGTATTTGAAACAATATATGATTTACATAAGCTTTTTGTCTTACCAATACAGGTAAAGAATCTCGTGGTGAACTGCTATAAAGAATTTTCTGTCGCTACCAGATAATAATCGAAACAAAAAACCAGTTTGCAATACAACTAGAACAGAGCTTTATTTGCAGAGTTTTTACAATATCCCAATAAAGAAAGTTAGATTGATACATTAACATTTTCTTCCAGAATCAAGAACTCATGCATGAGGCACGAACTGCAAAATCATACAGAGACGAGTTAGATGCAGTTATCGAACGGGCTGAGCGAGCTGATCGGCTTGAAATTGAGGTAGCCAGATACAAGGAGAAATTAGCAGACATTGAATTTTACAAAACTAGAATCGAAGAGATACGTGAAGATAATAGGTAATAAACGTGTCTAATTCTGTTGTAATATTACAATATTGATTAAAAGTTCAATATTTACGTTCTTCTTCTACTTTACATGTCGAAAAAATTTTTTATTCTTCAGGGTATTAATGGAGACCAGAGAAATGCTGGAGGAGCAGTTGATGACGACACGAAGGCGTTCAGACAAAGTCCCGGAGTTAGAATCAGAAATATTAAAGTACAAACAGCTTCTCAATGATGCTTCTTTGGTAAATACTCATTTCTCATCTCTCTAAGAAATTTCCGTTACAATTTGCCTCCTTATCATATGCTAAAGAATGGATATTGCAGGAACGAGAGGCCGACAAGGAGAGGTACCTAGAAATCTGCGATGAAAACGCACAGCTACGCTGTATAACAAAAGGAAATCTGGCGGAAACTTCACTATCACCATCTATGAGTGACTCGGAGGAGCCAGGTAAGATTGTTCAAGTATCAAATTGTATTTGAGTCACATACATAACTATATGCCACGGAAATTTTTACAATCGGATAACTAATTCTTGTACCTTATTTTTTCAGCAACAGCAGACAACAGCCTCTCTGAGCAACTAACAAACAATGCCCAAACTCGAGCCTTGAAATTAGAGTTGGAAAATCGGCGTTTGGTAACACTGATTGACTCGCTTCAAGAGAATTCATTCCACGAGAGTTCTACGAGGGTTTTAGAGTTGGAAAAAGACAAGAAAAAATTAACTCTGAAAATAAATTCGTTAAACGATAACTGCGAACGACTAACCCAACAGAATGCGGACCTTGAAAGAATATGCAGAGATGCTCTGGAGGAGAATAAAAAACTCCAAGACTCTTTAAATAACAAACGTGCGCTGTTCGACAAACAGCAACTTGAGAATCAGGTACGTTATTCCCGTTTCATCCATTTTACTTGTAAAGCCTTTAAACGTTGTTAAAAAAAGGATCCTTCTCAACAGTCCCTGTCTACGAAAATCTCGGATTTAGAAAGGAATTATGAGTCGGTGGTAAAAGAAAAACAGCGTATTCAATCACTCCAAGAAAGCGCACAAAGGCGAGCTGAAGACTTAGAGCGATCTCTGGATTTAGTAAATCAAAAATTGGAGGAGCTGAAGAAAACTGAGAGCAAATTATCAGATATGGTGCTAAGATGTTCCGAACTTGAAACTAAGCTTCTAAACTTGGAAAGAGAAAAAGAAAATGCTCAGCGTGACGTCAACAAGTTCCGCCTAACCATAGAAGTAAGCAACTGATAGAGAAAACAGTTATTGTTTGAAACAATTTCAGAGAAATTGTATAATCGTGCTCATTTCTTGCAGGACAAAGACATCGCACTCGACAAAGCTGCGAATGAGATTGAAATTGCGAACAAAACAATCGACGAATTAAAGCAAGAAGTTGACGATTATAATTCTCAAATTTCCAGGTATGATGATATACATTCATTTTTTAATTTTTCATATTGCACATGAAAATTTGTCATTTAATTTTCACACTTGTGTTATTCGACACAGGCTACGGGATATCGAAAGATCCAGCAAAGAATTAGATTCCAGAGCTGCAATTGATAGGGAAACTCTGGAAGCATTGCAATCTGACTTGGTTGCAGAAAAATTAAACACCCAGCATCTATCAACTGTCTTAGAAAAGTTCGGAGTTAGCATCAACATGCTATTATCTCTGCCTACAGACACTGTAATAGAAACGTATGTATACAGTGTTGCAAAAACTTGCCTTGAAGTGAGCTAATGCCGTCGCTTTAAAAATAAGTAATAGGCAAACGAGAACGAGTCCTGAAATTATTATCACCACATTCATTCCAGAATCGCACAAGTTCCAGAAGTTATAAACAGTGTTAAAAAATTCGTCACTATCGAAATTCCACCACTTGATAATAACTCAGTCAGTAATAAGTCTTCCAATTCAACTGATATCAACACAATCACTGAACAAAATCGGTTGCAAAATACAGTGGAGACATTAAAGGTATTAATATATTCTTTTTTCATTTAATTCTCTAAAAGCCCCGCAATAATTTTTTTCATATTAAAGAGAGCGATTGAAGAACAAGGGGAAAACCGGACAGTACTAAAATAATCCATATTATAATTGTTTAACACCATTTGTTGAGAAACTTGCGTAGTCAGGTTGTTTTCATTTTTCAACACCATAAATTCACCTTAATTACTTTAGATCGAGAGTAAAAAACTACGTGCTGAGTTGACAGCCTCGCACGCAATGTCGGATAATCTTTTAGCAGAGAAGGCTAAGCTTCAAGTAAATATAACGACACTACAGTCTCAGAACACTTCACTGACGACTCAGCATACGGCTTTGCAATTAGCTAACTCACAACTTGTCGCTGAGAAAGAAGAGGTTTGTTTATTTGATCGATTTTTTTTTTTTTGCTGTGAAATATTGAGTAACTAAAAATAACTAACATTCACATATTTACGAGTCTATTGATTGAATGGTTACTTGACAGCTATTGAAAGAACGTGCATCCCAGGAGAGCATTCACTCTCAATTGGTCAATGATCAAATAGCTCTGCAGATCCTCCACGAAGGGCTCAACAATGAGTATGAGAAGCTGCTAGTTGAGCGTGAAGTGGTGAAGTCAACGCTTCGGGATGTTAAAAATGAGGCCAGGGCATTAAGAGAGACCTGCCAAAGTCTTGAAGCGAAGAATAAAGCCTTGCAAGCAGAAAGGGAAACGCTTATTGGTAATACTAAGAGCTTAAGCAATCTTCGAGGAGAACATTCGAAACTTAAGGTAATTGACAACCTCGATCAAATCTTAGCCTCCCACCGTTTTTAATCTAGAAACTATCTATACGAAATAAATTCCTTTTGTCCACAGGATGACTTCAGAAATCTTTTCACCGCTACGGAAAAGCTTAAATCCGAATACAGGAATTTGCAGGAGGATTACAAGAATAACAAGATGGAAACTAATCGGCTGAGTCTTAAGCAAACGGAAACCAATGGAGAGTTAGTCCTTAAAGACGAGAGGTGTGCTTATCTAGAGTTTGAACTGAGCAAGTTGAACCAGCGCTGCGAAGTGTGTATTAATGATTATTATGAGCTAGTGGTTCGTTTTTAAAACAAATTTGACCACTGTTTCTTCTATCTTTTTTTTAGATGCTGTTGCAAATGAATTCAGGATTAGATAATGACAGGCGTTCACTCATGGATCATGTCAGTTTGCTTCTGAGCCAATATCACGAGCTGCTGACCCATTCTTTGGATGATAAGGAACATTATCATATGGAAGAAAAATTGTTCACGTTAGTATATACCCTAATCACTCTTACTCACTCTTACTCACAATCAATCAAAATTGTCTTGACTTAATTATTTGATCTCTACAATTAAGGTTTTAACCGTGTTATATCTGTTATTGTTGCTGTAGTTATTTGATTTAATTGAAAAAGTACAATTTTGTTATTCACAGGGACAAAGTAAACAATCTTTGCCGACAGAAAGAGAAACTGGAAGAAAAAATAATGGAGCATTACCGCAAACTTGAAAGTTGTTCGATGAAAAAGTATGGACAGACTGTGATTCCCAAAATTGATATTGTACCCTATTCTGCTTATGCATGTATTCATTTATTCATTCATTTCTGCTTTAGAAAAGGATTCGGTGCTAGTTTTGTCAGGAGAGTGAGAAAGGCCGGCTCTGAGCTCTTGAACAAGGTAAGAAAAATCGAAATATGCAAATGTAAGATGCCGAAGTTACTACCCCCAGTGAATCCTATAATTCAGGTTTCTAAAACTTTAATTTCCGATTAACAGAATCGTAGATCCTGGGCCGAGGACACCAAACAGTTGGATGGCAAAACATACGAGTCCGAATCTGGTGGAAACGATTCCGACGCCAGTGCAGAAGATATTAGACCGATAAGAGGTAAAAAAGGTACATAACTTTAGTTACTGTTTGGATCCTTAGTAAAGAGCTGAAGAAATGAGTGAACGAGTGGTGCAAGTTTAGTGCGAAACTGTTCCATATATTTACATTTAGTGTTTTTTCTCTTCTTTCTCATCAATTCAGAACAGCCAGATACCACGGAGCTGAGAAGCGATCCCTTATCGCTAGGCTACCCAGGCACTCGGAGAACAGTTTACTATACAGACGAAATTCCATCGAGCAAAACGACTCTGGATGTAAGTCTGTGTCATGAATCTGAAATAGGAAACTTCTTTTACTCCAATGAAAAATTACATTATTCTTAAGGATAGTGATTTTCCATTAAACAGGATCAACGAGTAGCTGATCCAGCAAAGATGTTAGAAGGAGATGAGAGAAACAGAAACGGCCAAATCGATTCGAACACAAATCCAGATTTAGACGCGCAGAACAGTAAACATCCAGTATTGATTTACAACAAAGTATCAGCGGTGATAAACGAATCGAAAAATATCTGTACAACGGAGAAAGATATTCCAGCCAATATTCCTGAAACCGTCGGTGAAAGATCATCCGAAAAAGATGCCAAAGCGGCTTCCGTTTGGTACGAATACGGATGTGTATAATTTAATCAACGAATAGTTACTAATTAATCAAGTTATACCGATCGCGTTACAAGTACAAATTGTAAATATTAGCGCTTACCTAATTTTGTTCTCTTTACAAGATATTTGTAATTTAGACTTGGTCAAGATTTGAGGTAACCGTTCTGGTTGTTTGTTTTTCTTTCAGTTGAGAAAAAAAAAATAGAGGATTCCTACCTTATTGATTTTAGTTACCGAATATAGAATTAACTGAAATACTATTAATATGTGGATAGTTAGTAAACAGGGGTAAAAGGTATGCGGTTTTTACATAATGCGATAAAATGACTGTTTAATGAATGAGTGTAGAAATTATTATTTATTTCTATTGCTGCTTTTTAAAAAATTCTCTTCCATGCGTAGTTTTACCAATGTAGTATTTTCCAAAAGACTGGTGTTTTAACGAATTTACTTGCCTCGCAAATAATTGGGGCAATAATAACAGTGCACCTTTCATAGTATTACTCAGCTTATTTTTGATGAATGTTCTTTTTTTTTAAGTGTGAGAGTCAAAGACTTGATCAGCTGTACAGCTGTATCAATTGAATGCTGTTTTATGCAACTAGGATAAGGCTAAAAAACACCAATTATGTTATCATTAGAGCCTAAGACCGATTTATCGAGATCGTAACAGAGTCTATTCCATCAATCTTCTCACCTTGAAGTCATCAGACACTCTCAAGAGGTCACACGTTGTTAAATTCCATCGGCAGCTTTGGTAGAAATAGAATTTGTTACGTTCTAGAATTCGGGCATAGTCGCAATATGAATGGTGTAATTAAAACTTTCCTACACAATATTGTTATTTAACAATAAAAATCGGCGAAATTTTTATTTAAACAACTGCCACCAATTTTTTATGTTTTCCATTGTTCCTTATATTTAACAAACAAAAAACTATGAGAAGAGAAGAATTGAGGAATGTGGTCCCGTTTTCCTGTTTGATGAGTTTGGTTTGAATCACTGGCATTCGATAAACAAAAGCCAATCAGCAGCTATCCTTTGAATGTAAATTTCGACATTGATTGTCGATAATGAAGGGATCGATTCAGCGTAATTTTCTAAAATTCTAGGTTAGGTTTGAGCCGTGGCATGACACGCAGTGCGGTTCATCACAATTAACGGCGGTTAGCAAAGGTTGAAAAGAATTACTATTGAAAAAAGATTTATCATCGGATGTGAGACAGTTAATAAAATCTTGTCAACATGGCTAGCGAGTTAGCGGAGAAAATACTTGAACATTTATCAAAGCGTGGCGACGGAGTGAGCACTCTGGATCTGGCTGAGCTATTCGTTGAAGATCATCAGAAAGTGATCGGCGCTGTCAAGAGTCTTCAAACCCTCGAAAATGTAACTTTTGCACTCTATCGTTTCCTTCCAATAATACTCAGAGCCGTATTCAATTGTTCATCACTTTTTTGCATGTAAACTTGACATAAACAAAGTAAGAATGACGCAACAGCTGTAACTATTTTCGAATATTATTCAATGTTCTATACTGTCAGATCGTGATCGAATTATTATGAATGTACTGCTACGATTAAAATTGATTATTTACTCTAAACCAGAGTCTGATTCACCACAGGTTATTTCAGTTGAACAAGTGAATAAGAAGAGTTGGGCACTGACGCAAGAGGGTCAGCAAGTCGCTGAAAATGGGAGCCACGAGGCTGCGGTCTTTAAAGCTGTGCCAGACGGTGGTGTGGCGCAAACAGAGATTATGAAGACTGTACCAAACGCTAAGGTGGGATTTTCCAAGGCATTGGTAGCTGGCTGGATCGAGCTGGACAAGAGCAGCGGGACTCCGATCGTTAGGAGAAAAGTACCCTCTATAATGGACACAATTCAGTTACATTTGAAAAATGTTGCCAACATCCCGGAAAATGTTAAAAATGATTACAAGAAGAGAAAACTCCTGCAGGAAGTGTAAGCTGCAATGATAGAATTTTTGGTACTTGTTATTTTGATAGTTTTTCATTAGTTAATTACTTGTCTTTGCAGGGTAACAAAGGTACTGGTGTTGTCAAAAGGACTACAATTTGTGACTAAAATTGAGAAACTAGAAACAGATCTTACGGCAGATTTATTGACAAACGACTCTTGGAAGCAAAAGAAGTTCAAGCCTTATAATTTCGATGCTCTCGGTGTGGCGCTTGACATCGGCCATCTGCACCCTCTTCTTAAAGTCAGAGCTGAATTCAGAAAGATTTTCCTTGAAATGGGGTAAGATACATTTTTTGAGCATATGCCAATTTTTAACCATTGACAACAGGCGATGCAATTCTTTGACTTTGAAAAGAAACTCATCTTTCTTTTGTCCTCTTCACTCATTCTTATAGATTCTCCGAAATGCCTACAAACAATTTTGTTGAGAGTTCATTCTGGAATTTCGATGCGTTGTTTCAGCCACAACAACACCCTGCGCGAGATGCGCATGATACTTTTTTCATATCTGGTAAGGAAATATTACTATTTTCAAATGATCAGATCCCCTTTTGTATGCTTTTCACATTCGACATTAATCGTCCAAACTCAGCGATCCTCACTTAATTTTGGTAAATTCTTCAGAACCAAGAACTAGCTCAAATTTTCCTAAGGATTACTTGGAGAAGGTAAAGAAAGTGCACAGCGAAGGCGGCTATGGATCGCAAGGATATCGTTACGAGTGGAAAATTGAGGAAGCTCAGAAAAATTTACTCAGGACTCACACAACAGCTGTTAGCGCCAGAATGCTCTACAATCTTATGCAGCAGGTAAGCTGCATGTGTTCAGTATTGACTACAAAGAAAATAAATGGTTCATGAGCTGCCACGCTATATGCATTTAAAAAATTTTGCATTGATCTTGTGATAAAATACGAAACCAAGGATTTTTTCTAGTAAATCCTGTTGAAATCTAGCTGAGAAGCATCTTAATCTGCAGCTTTGTGAATTTTAGGGTGAATTTAAGCCTGTGCGATACTTTAGTATCGACAGAGTATTCAGGAACGAGACACTCGATGCCACACACTTGGCTGAGTTTCATCAGGTCGAAGGCGTAGTTGCAGACTACAATCTCACACTGGGCGATCTGATAGGAACACTCTATGAATTCTTCAAAAAACTCGGCATCATTCAGCTGGAATTCAAGCCAGCATACAATCCATACACCGAACCGAGCATGGAGATATTTTGCTTTCATAATGGCTTGAGAAAGTGGATAGAGATCGGAAACAGTGGAATTTTCAGACCTGAGATGCTGCTGCCGATGGGGTTGCCCGAAAATGTTAATGTTATTGCATGGGGTCTGTCTTTGGAAAGGTAAAAACCATTTTTCAAGTGTTGGAGCAATTTTCTCGCGACTAAGGCAAGGGAAGAAGGAAGTTGCGCCATCAGAACTACTGGTTTCCTAGTAATGTCAGTCATTAGTCATATCGATCAGAATTCAGATTGGTTCAGACTCAGGATTTCAATTAACTTATTAAGCAATTCTTACGCATCATTCACATCAAATATTACAATTATTTAATCCAGTAGTTGATAGATCATTCATAAAAGAGGATAGAAAGTAGGTATTGATCTGTATGATATTTTGTTTTCCCTACAGGCCTACGATGATCAAGTATGGATTGAATAATATCCGTGATCTAGTTGGACCAAAAGTGGACCTGCAAATGGTACATAACAATCCCATATGTCGTCTTGAGAAGTAATTATCAATTTCATTTATTCATTCTACATTATTTAACGCATGTTTAAAATAAATCGTCTATTGAGCGTAGATTGTTTCATTTATTATCCTGTCCATTTTAAAATATCCGTTGTGTTTTTTCAGTCCCGCAAATAACGTATATCTCCTACAACGTATTTCCTCGCCTTTGTAGTTTTTGTATTACAGGAATTATGTTCAGAGAAAAGTGTCTATCCTTAGCTTCATTCAGAATCATTTGTGCATCACATGGATGTTTCTACATGCATAAGTTATAAGCTTGATAAGAAATGGTCACAAATGCAGATAAAATAGTGTGTGGCTTGTTTTCCTAGGAATGGACCGAGGATATTGAAGTCAAAATATACGGCAGAACAGTTGGAGGAACGTTTGGATAAAATTCTCTTGGAACTAGAACAGTTACAGAAGGAATTGCCAAGAGTTGGGCGCTCAACAACAACGTTTGAAAAAAAAAATTTAGTCATATTCTGCGATCCTAGTCGACCAATGTATTCTTTAGAAACTCTACTGAGTTTGATCAATGAATTTCATGGCGTATTCGTTTCTACGTATACCCATTCTAACGTTGCGGTATTTCCTCAAGAGTTGAGAGATTTCTGTTCAAAGTTTAAGAAATCTACGAATGCTGATACCGCTGACATCACTGTAACGATCGTTTGGAAGATCGTTGGTGTCGACCCAATTTTAAAACTTAGTCAGAATCATGAAATTGTTGGCGAAGTCAACATAGCTCGGTATTTGAATCGGTCCATTGAAGCTGAATGCAGAAACATCTTGGAATACGAAAGTACCGCGGCTGCTTACGCTGATAAAATAGACTCGGCATTAGACAAAATACATGGCATCATACACGGTGCTACAAGGCACAAACTAGACACTATGCAAATTAAATCAAAAACCGGATATATAATTGGTAGCAAACTTTCAATTGTTGACATTGTTTGGAACTCTGTAAAAAAACATCACACTAAATAGTTTTATATGTAAATATTTCTGGATTCTATAAAACGAAACAAAAAAATATTTTATTACTATTGATAATTATAAATGATTATTTCTTTTCTACAGCATTTTATTGTGATTTATCAAATTGAACATATAAATTATTTCACCATTTTAATATTCCTATTTTTTTTCTTTTCCCTTCTAAACAAACCCTAACTGATACTCCACGTTCGAATTTCGAATATAAGAAGCCTGAAGCAAAGACCGCGACTCGTGCGAGTATTAAGGTGGTGGTGTATGTACAATTTCTACTAACCCCGTACTTTCAATGAATCACATTGCTAGATCATCGATTAGTCAGTCGATCTTGTGCATCCCTGCAACCGTTGACCGAAGACTTATAAAGATAGTTACCCGTGGGTAAATTTTTGTGTATTTGTATTTTCTAATTTAATTCAAAACTCCTATTAATTTACAGAATTCCATTTTCTAATTTAATTCAAAACTCCTATGAGTTTACTGAATTCCGATATGAAATCGCAGATATCTCGGTTTCCTAAAGGGGAAGTTACATCGGGCAGGTAATTAGCCCATCGTAAGAACCCCCCTGGATCCCTCAGTTTTATTTCGATTTTAGTTTGAATTTTCGAACCTTAAATCGCGAATATCTCGAGAACGGTGATAGATAGCGCAAAAATAGCAATAATTCGGGATCTGCGGGTTCGATATTATCTAAATCCATCAGCAACTCCGATTAATTAACAGAATTTCGATGACAGAAATCTAAAATCGCGAATATCTCGAGAACGGTGATAGATACGGCAAAACTAACGAAATTTTGGAGGTATCCTAAAGGGGAAATAGTATCGGGCAGGTAATTAGCCCATCGTAAGAACTCCCCTGGGTCCCTCAATTTTATTTCGATTTTAATTTTAATTTTCAAACCTTAAATCGCGAATATCTCGAGAACGGTGATAGATGGCGCAAAAATAGCAATAATTCGGGATCTGCGGGTTCGATATTATCTAAATCCATCAGCAACTCCGATTAATTAACAGAATTTCGATGACAGAAATCTAAAATCGCGAATATCTCGAGAACGGTGATAGATACGGCAAAACTAACGAAATTTTGGAGGTATCCTAAAGGGGAAATAGAATCGGGCAGGTAATTAGCCCATCGTAAGAACTCCCCTGGGTCCCTCAATTTTATTTCGATTTTAATTTTAATTTTCAAACCTTAAATCGCGAATATCTCGAGAACGGTGATAGATAGCGCAAAAATAGCAATAATTCGGGATCCGCGGGTCTGACATTATCTAAATTCACAGACAACTCCGATTAACTCACAGAATTTCGATGACAGAAATCTAAAATCGCGAATATCTCGAGAACGGTGATAGATACGGCAAAACTAACGAAATTTTGGAGGTATCCTAAAGGGGAAATAGAATCGGGCAGGTAATTAGCCCATCGTAAGAACTCCCCTGGGTCCCTCAATTTTATTTCGATTTTAATTTTAATTTTCAAACCTTAAATCGCGAATATCTCGAGAACGGTGATAGATAGCGCAAAAATAGCAATAATTCGGGATCTGCGGGTTCGATATTATCTAAATCCATCAGCAACTCCGATTAATTAACAGAATTTCGATGACAGAAATCTAAAATCGCGAATATCTCGAGAACGGTGATAGATACGGCAAAACTAACGAAATTTTGGAGGTATCCTAAAGGGGAAATAGAATCGGGCAGGTAATTAGCCCATCGTAAGAACTCCCCTGGGTCCCTCAATTTTATTTCGATTTTAATTTTAATTTTCAAACCTTAAATCGCGAATATCTCGAGAACGGTGATAGATACGCCAAAACTAACGAAGTTAGACAATTACGAATATTATGTCATGGAATAGATCGAGCGTGTGTCGAAAAAAATCCCATTACGAAATGAAAAATTGTTCTAATTTCTTGTTATAAACGTATTATTGTAGATAATCCAGTTTGTCTTCTGGAAAATTATAAACTTTATAGTATGCATCACGTATGGATCACATGTATCAATATCGTACATGGACCGCATATACATATATACTTTTTGATCTCTGCATCATTATGACATCTGATCTATCATTATCCATCATCCATGTATACACGCTTTTCCCAGGTACCTATACATCAATTAAATCACGTTTTTGCTACGAATTTTGGAAGAAATTGATTCTCAATATTAATTTCTTGTACGCACAAGCTAAATATTGACTTGAGCTTACCGTTACGACGACTGTGTTACTCGGAAGGTTATTGCAACCGACATCTTGTCGTGACCGGTAACCCTCTGATACTCTGCAATAAGTTCCCAACTCTGCCGCTGAAACACCGCAGAGGGTACAGGCGCGCGACGAATTTCGGTTGTCACACGAAAGCCTGTAAGGGTAACTGTCTTTATAGTCTTCAGTCAACGCTGCAACCAATGACACTTCGGTGCGCAAAGAACACTAATGACGTTAATGGTACAAAAAATAAACCTAATTTGTACGATTACTGTGGAAAGTTATGTCAATTCACCCATTTGAGTTCGTGCCCCTCGTATAGTCTCCATGAAAAGAAGCTGCTCTGATTTTTTAGCGCCTAATTGCGCTTTCGAAGCCATTACCGCCGTTAAACACACCGGTTAAATGAGTCGGTACTGTGGGAAGCTGCACCAATACCCAGAGAATCGTAAATTTGGTACCAATGTTGGCAGTCTTTATATTTTTTAGCTCAATGTCGTGGTGGGTGTGAAAAAATTAGGAACAAAGATTTGAATCACGAAGTAATTTGAATCATCATCCTATCGTCATGCAATCGATGAAAAAATATACGTAAATACACAAGGAGCATCAAGCAACTACCAGCAACGATTGTCCTATTTTTGTTGGCCCAATATTTATTATTATCATGTACAGTTCAGTTTGTTATCCGTTGTTTGATTGGCCGCCGCCGCGAGAGCAAGCAGTGACTCATTCGCCAGTACCGCGCCACAATTCCTCCCTACTCCCGCTGTCAAAGTAATTTCTTATAAAATAAATTTACCGTAAAAAGCAACGGTTTATTCTGATCAATCGCTGGATAAGTCTGTCGATATGGCAACCGTAATTTTTTTAGAAATCTAAGACGAAAAGAAGGATTGACAATCACCGTACAGACACAAGGTCGACATAAATCGAAACAATTGGTATTCCACGTACCGCGTGTAAATTGCTTTTTAGAACGGTCGGAAAGGTCGAAATTTCAACTGTTTGCAATCGTGTGCGTGACTTGCAGCGGCTGCTATTGCGTATCTATATATCTGGCTTTATACTCCGTGGCGTTCGAGGATTTCGGCGCGACGTGTTCGTCGTATGTGTAATGTGTGTTTCGTGAATCGCAGTGGTGGTGGCGTAGATTTCAACGACAATGATGTCGCGTAGGTGATCTTCCGTAAAAAGTATATAAAAAAAATAAACAAGTAATAATAAAAGAAAAACAAAATACAACGAAGAAGAACCAGTGCAGTGAATGTATACCTGGGTGCACTTGCTTCGCCCAGGTGATACCGTAATAATCGCATACCCTGACGGTATACTGAATAATAAAAGAAAAGTAAATACCAAGAGCATTACGAGGCTAAATCTACAGAAATATATAACAAACAAATAATAATCTCTTTGTAATACAGAGATTGAAGTCACAGAGAGTCAAATAGTAATCAATCCGCGAGGTTGTACATACATACTACCTGCTTTTCTTCCCTCCTTTCTTTTCTTCCCTCGTTCCTTTCATTATTATTATTTTTTTTTCTCATCCACGTCGTTCTCTCTCTCTTTTTGGCTCCAGTTCGTAACCAAAATGGCGGCGACTGGCGCTAGTGGTACGATTGGCGCTGAGCAACACATCCGCGGACTAGTAGCAGAGCGAACAATCGAATAACTACAATAAACTCGCCTGCTATTTCGCGCACTAAAAATATATTTGTTTTCATTCGTTTTTAATCCATGGAGAGTTCGTTCAAGGATTAATAGACAATCCTTGCGTGATTTTGTGTTGGTAACATTTGTTTATAATAAACGATCTGTGGAGAGAAACACAGAGAGAGAGAGAGAGAGAAGGCGAGAGAGTGAGAGAGTAAAAAATGCGGAGGGAATAGAAGAGGACGGAAAAAAAAAAAATTTATTCCCTACAAAGAGGCGAAGTCGCCTGTTACTTCGTCCGTACCAACAATTTGATATTAATCGACGATATATAACTGGTATTTACCGATTATTTTCAGAAGGAAGGAAAAGACAGAGATAAAAGAAAAGTGATTTTCACATTTAATACACACAAACCTACGTTATAACCAATGCGGTAGCGGCGCGATGCCTGCTGCACCGTATCGTCAACCTATTCTCGACAAGTGCAGCACTGCCATCGGTGAAAACATTTCGAAGAAGATCGTTAAACACCATCGTTCCAAAACTTTGAACATACTGATTCAGAATTCGCACGATAATCTACAATAAGTAAGTAAATGCGACGATTATCCACTACCTGCCTCACTGCCTTTGCCTCGCGTATATTTCTTGTACTCCGTTCTGAACGCTGATCATTCCATATTACGATTACATCTTTGCCCCCTTTATTCTCTTTCTCTTCACTCTACTATTCTTTTCTTTGTTTTTTTAGTAAATCGAAAACGAACTTTCCTTCTACAACATTTGTTTGTCGTTTCCTCGTTGCTCACTTCATTCTCGTCCGTTATCTGCGTTCTATGTGTGAGTGTGTATTTTTGCGTGTATGTGTGCTATCGTGTCGCGTACATATGTGCATTTTTTAGCCTGCTGCATGTACCCCGCGTCTTTATTTATCGCCTATATTTTCAATGCAGTGGACAATGAGTTAGTTTTCGTTATCGATGCTCGTAACTTGAGACTATTACTTTCAAATTTTTGATACTGGGTGATGAAGCTTTCAAATTTTGGCTATTCTTATACCTTTGTTGTTGTACGTGTCCTTATGTATGCTATCTATCTTGACTGTGAACAGCTCATTTTCCTGATAGGTTATGATTCGATAATCAATGACTGTGCAGAATCAAGTACCGTAAATTAGGCTCACTGCCATTTCAACCCCCTTGCAACCATTTTTCAACCATTTTTTTAATCAAACTCTTTTCTTTCGACGCCTCTCAAGACGGAACACCGATTCAGCGTAACCGCAACGTCAAACTTTTCGGTTAGTGGCGGTGATCGGTTTGTGTGATTACTTTTGTAGCTTTTGTCATTCTTATTACATGTTATTTTAAGTATTTATACAAAGACGAACTGCCTTGAGGGGTGCTCTAGGTTACACTAAAGAATTGTGCTTTGTTTGAATTTTATCCGGCTTGTAGAATGTTCAGGAACTTTCTTTTTCATCTTTAGTCTGTGGCAATGAATAAGAGTTCAAACATGCTACTGGAAGTCATAGTAAATTGCAAAAGTCTGTTTCTTAAGTTTTTCTGATTACTGCGCAACGGTTTGTTTCATCATCTTATGATTTAAAAATAATTTTAACCTTTGATGACAATGAAACATGGAAGCAAGAGTGCAGTGATATCAACTCTGATTATCGAAAAGAAAGTTTGTTTAGACGAAAATTTTTTGTTGTAGTGTGAATATTTTTTACAAATTTATGCAGGATAGCGTTCTTGAGCAAAAAGCTGGATACAATTCTTTAGCTACTAATAAAGTCGTAATTTTTAAAGTAAGGCTTTGCTGCATTTAGACAGCTATTTTTACATCGGAGAAATAAAGTGAGGATGATTTGGGAGTGGATTTATTTTTTGTCAACGACGCGCTAGGTTTTTAATAAGCTGCTTGTCTTTATTTCCAGATAAATAACATTCACACGGAAAACATCTTTCAAAATGAAGATTGATCGTTGTAGATTGAAAAAATGCACTTCCGAAGTGGTAAGCAATGGATTAATTATGAAATAAACTTGAAAAACTCTGACGACCTCTAATTCTTTTGTACAAAGAAATTTTGACTTACTTAGGCGACTGATCAATGTAACCTTTTTTGAAATCATATGAATATTCTTGGATATTTTCAGCCTGCCGAATGTCAGGCGCTGATAAGCAAGTTGCGTTCGTGTTCGCACGCCGAATTGCTAGAAGAACTGAAGCAAATAGATGCCTGGACATTCGGAAAGTGCGAATTGTTCCATTGGATCGATGTATTAGACCTGAGTGACAGTATTCTTGAAGAAGCCGCAGCTAGATCACCCGATAACCAATGGGAACTCGCATGCGATCTTCCTCAAAACAGAGAGGTATGAAGAACAGAAACAATAAAATCTACTAATACAGATCGAATATTGATACGGTCAGCGGGTTTTCATAAAAAATTAAATAGATGAGTAAGTGAATAAATACATGCACTGCAAAAGGAACGTCTTGATAACTTACAGATTTTAGTATTTATTCATGTCTGATTTGAAACAAAATTTGGAATAATTTGCCTGAAGCTTGATATAGATTTAAATTATTTGGTTCGAATTTAAATCCTTCAAGTATAAGAAATTGCTTTATTTTTTTTTACAAGTTATAATCCGAATTAAGGCGTGGTTTTCCTACAAGTTTGAAATCTGCATAATTATTACTCACATATAATAAAAGGCATGTACGGTTTTCATGCTATTTTTAAGTAACATGTAAAATTACAAATTGCTCTTCTTTTACAGGCAAAAGAACTGCTTCTCTGGGTACTACACTTCACCACCCTCCTGATCGAGCACTCTTTTTCACGACATTTGTACAATAGTATGGAACATCTAGTTACATTATTGTCGAGTTGCGACATGCATGTTGTCCTCGGCGTGTTAAATCTTCTCTACATGTTTAGTAAACGTAGTAATTTTATTACTCGTTTAAATAGCGACAAACGTCAAGCTTTACTCAGCCGTTTGAATCACTTGGCTGAGGTAAGAAACATTACTTTTTCTATTTTTATTTGCTGCGAAATTCAAGTTTGTTTTATAAATATGTAATTCATGTAAGGTATGGATTTATACAAATTGGTTCTGTAGGTTTTGAGTAATTTTTTAACATTCTTTCTAGCATTTTAACACGTATGTATTGAACTGGTTCGTTATTTAGTGTTATATTATAACCTTTCAGAGCTGGGGTGGAAAAGAGAATGGATTTGGCCTTGCTGACTGCTGCAAAGAACAGCCGGAGAAGGTAAAACAGTTTTTCATTTGAATTTGCATTTGGATTTTTTTCATTCATAGTTGTAGAAAATAACATTTATGAGAGAAATTCAAATATCACGAACTCCAAATTTAATCGAATTATCTCAAACTCCAATTCAACTTGCTATTTGCAAAGCTGATATAATAATATTTTCAAATTGAAAAACAGCCATTTCCTGCTAGTGCGACTACTCTGCACTTTGAGTTTTACGCCGAAAATCCAATCGTATTTACAACAACGTCAGCAACAACGACAGCAACGACAACAACAACAACAACAACGATGGCAACAGAACCAGCCATGTCAAGTACCGGAAGTGCCAGCGGAGGATCAAGTAACAAGAAGAGTGGTCAGACAAATTTGGTCACTTATATCCATATCGAGGGTGTCGACAAACTCCGTAAAACTCCGGCACAAATAATGAACGATTTATTAAAATCGTACAATGTTCCTCAAGAACGACAGGTTGGTATTTACTTAAACTACTCATATCATTTTAACTTATCGATCACTTATATACTTCTTCAATAATTTTGTGCTCGCTTTTTATGTCAATAAAGTTTCACAAAATTCATGTGTTCACTTTTCAGATGGCCTTGTTAACTCATATCAGATTGGCGCACAGTTTCTCAGATTATCGAAGACGTCTGCAATGTGTTCAGGCAAGATTACAAGCGCTCTCTGTACTTGTATATAGTAACGCTCTCCAAGAAAATGCTCACAGTTTATTGCACGCTGGCTTGTTAGAAGAGCTGGTCGAACTTCTGGAGCTCCCTCATGCTCACCTTGTAGAAATTCGTGCCGCAGCCCTACGGACATTAACTAGCATTATACATCTAGATCGTAATCCACATTTCCCAAAGTGAGTACCTTTGTGTCTTGGTTTGCTATCTTTTACGAATTATCCACTGTGGTACTAAACATCGTTTTTTTTTTTTTGTTTTTCTTGAATGAAGGAAACCAGGTTCTCGTTTGAACATGATAATAGATGTTACTGGTGCAAGTTCGTATCACGGTTTTCTACCTGTGCTCGTGCGAACTTGTATTTCTACTTTGACATCGCCACAACCCGATGGACAACCCTTTCCACTTCCCCTAGCCACAGCTTTGTTCAGCTTTCTTTATCATCTTGCCAGTTATGAAGCTGGTGGAGAAGCTTTGGTCAGTTGCGGAATGATGGAAAGTCTTCTGAAAGTTATCAACTGGCCGGGAAGCGAGCTTGAACACATTACAGTGAGTGTTAAAGCAAAAGGTTTAACGAATTTAATGGCACGGAAAGCTTCTCTCTACTTTTCTACCCAAATAAAAGCCTTTAATGATTTACTGTTCCATTATTTTCTCTATTTACAGTTCGTCACACGAGCTGTGCGAGTTATAGATTTGATAACAAACATCGACATGCAAGGGTTCCAAGCCCACGGAGGCCTGGTTAGTTTTATAAATCGATTGGATATGGAAGTGAACGTCTGCAAAAAGGAACAGCCTTTCGAAATTGAACCTCAGCAGCAATCGAATCAAGAAAATCAACAGCAACAACAGCAGCAACAGCAGCAATCGCCTGCCGATAGGCCTGCAGAGGTGGACGATGACTCAAACCCTCCCACAGCCCCCCAAATGAACGAGACCTTTGATGACCGTGAGGAATCGTTGAACCTGATGGAATTTTCCGAGGATGAAAATGCTGCCTCGAAAGTAGAGGACAAACGTGAACCTTTGCCCGATTACTCGGGAGCTAAGACAGGGAAAACCTGCCTTCCACAAAGGGCAGCACTTCTCAAGTCTATGCTCAATTTTCTGAAGAAAGCTATTCAAGATCCAGCATTCACCGACAGTATACGTCACGTAATGGAAGGGACTTTGCCAGCCTCATTGAAACACATTATTAGCAACTCCGACTACTACGGACCTTCCCTATTTTTACTTGCTACGGATGTTGTTACAGTTTACGTTTTTCAAGAACCTTCGCTACTGTCTTCCCTGCAGGACAACGGCCTTACTGATGTCGTTCTGCATGCTCTGCTAATCAAAGATGTAAGTGAATTTATTGTTCGATATACTTCATACTTTCCCTTGTCTTTGAATTTCGCTCTTACATTTTACTTGTATCAACAGGTACCTGCAACCAGAGAAGTATTGGGATCTTTGCCCAATGTGTTTAGTGCATTATGTTTAAATCAACGAGGATTAGAGTCTTTCGTAAAGTGTCGGCCGTTTGAACGTCTGTTCAAAGTCCTTCTTTCCCCTGTTTATCTCTCTGCAATGCGACGTAGACGAAGCGCCGATCCCCTCGGTGACACAGCTTCCAATCTCGGTAATGCTATGGATGAATTGATGAGGCATCAGCCTAGTCTCAAAGTCGACGCTACGGCTGCGATTATCAAGGTATTACACACGTAATTTCAAATATTTTTCATCACGAAATGTAACACTTTAGCTCGAGCATAACTTTCTAACTCATGTATCTATGTCCCTTAAAAATCACCAGCTTCTAGAAGAACTTTGCCTTTTGGGTTGTGATCCTCGCTACGTTTGTTGGCGTGCGGCAAGCAAGTCCGAAAACTCACCGTCAAGCTCGAGTTCGAGCAATCGTCAGTCCTCAGGACAATCTGTCGGTGTTGGTGTCGGCGATGGAAGTGGCGGCGCCGGAGGAGGGGGTGGAAGTAGCAGCGACGAAGAAGACGAAGATGAGGAAGAAGCAAGCACTAGTTCGCATCCTCAACGCGAAGAGCAGCCATCTCCGTCTCCCGCTCAGCCTGGACCACCACCTCAACCACGGGAAAAAACACCGATAGCTTTAGTCGACTATATTCACAATGTGATGAAATTCGTCGATGCCATACTGAGCAACAACTCGACTGACGATCACTGCCGAGAATTCGTAGCCCAAAAAGGACTGGTCCCACTTCTGTCTATCCTGGGATTGCCAAATCTTCCAGTCGACTATCCAGTTGCTCAGGCGGCACAGGCTGTGGCTTCAGTTTGCAAAAGCATTCTGGTTAGTTCCAAGATTTGGTAAATTCTTTTACAGTGACGTTAAAAACTTAGAACTATGTTCAATTGACTTTTGTTTTACAGAATTTGGCACACGAGCCTTTGGTACTCAAAACAGGATTGTCCCAACTCAATGAAGTCTTGAATCTTCTAAAACCGCTTCATTGTCACATGGAATCCCCTGGAGGGTCGGTTCTTCTACACGAATTAGCTTCAGCTCCTAATTTAGAGACTGCTTTTACCAGCGATCAGGCTACGCCTCTACTTCACGCCATGAACGCGGCTCACGGCTACGTTGTCATGTTTGTTCACGTCTGCCGAACCGGCCAAAGTGAAATACGTAACCTTTCAATGAATCATTGGGGATCTGATCTTGGGTTGACTGTCCTCAAAGGCCTGTCCGAATTATACACCTCACTTGTATGGGAAAGTACACTCCTATTGGCGCTCTGCAGTGACGACATCATTCCTGCAGGTTGTGATTTTGGGAAAGAAGATATGGACAAATTAGTACCCCTGGAAC
Organism: Neodiprion fabricii; assembly: GCF_021155785.1. NCBI lineage: Eukaryota > Metazoa > Arthropoda > Insecta > Hymenoptera > Diprionidae > Neodiprion > Neodiprion fabricii. Next base: position 27,287,625 of record NC_060243.1, on the reverse strand, counting down.
TTAGGGTGAGATATTTTGAATCTAGGAGTATAAAATTTGGTCAAGTTACACATCGTTCATTCAATACATGTTATTGATGTAATTTTCCATTCACTTGTTAAACAGACTGAGGGCGAACCATCGTCCTCATGGGCTGCCACTACCTCGTCTGATATGGGTAGCAACGGAATGACGACCGCTATGGAAGCATTGAGTACAGATCCACCGCCAGTATCGATGGAGGTAATCAAAACTCAGGAATTAATTGCGCTAAGGGTTCGTTGATTGATAATAGGTTCTGAATTTTTATCCTTGAGCTGTTTTTTTGCTCGTTATTCGATTACTAGAATAATTGTGAAATAATAATTACTTCATTAAAATTAAGAAAAAAATCAAGGATTTCAATAATTTTACAAAGCATTTGCATTGAAATAAAGTAATCTATATCTGTATTCTCTTGTCCTAAAAATCTAACAGGTCGACGACAAGCCAAGCAGCGTAACTGGCAGAACGTCACCAAGTACTCATCAATTAAAGTACATCAAACCTTTGCTTGGGGCTTCATCACGTCTTGGAAGAGCCTTAGCCGAGTTATTTGGCCTTCTTGTAAAGGTGCGGCAGTGTTCAATTAGACGATTATTCTTTACTTGAGAGCTGAATTCTATTTTTAATTTTAGTTCCTGAAATTTTCTGTGTTTTTAATTTACAACATCGTGGAATTAATTTCTAGCTGTGCGTTGGATCACCGATAAGACAACGAAGGGGTCAGCAGCTTCCCATGACTCCATCTCTGCCGTCTCAAGCAGCTCGCAGTGTCGCTAAAGCGCTGAATGGCTTGCTGACTCGTGGATTATCATGGGACAAGCTTCCACCTTCTCCAATTCCCAAATTTCGGCTTACATTTCTCATTTGTTCCGTCGGATTTACTTCGCCGATGTTATTCGATGAAAAAAGACATCCATATCATTTGATGCTTCAAACGTTTGTTCACTCTGGAGGCCAGGCAGCGTTCTTTGCGTACGTTATGGAATTTTATACGATACTTGAATGTATTAGTTTTTTCGTCGATATTGTATTGTTTTGTAATTTTCATCCACTCACAGTACATTTCATTGGGCATTGTCGGGCGGAGGGCAATTTCCCTTGTCTGAAGGATTGGAGCATCCCAATCTCCCTGATGGAACTGGCGAATTTTTAGACGCCTGGCTGATGCTCCTAGAAAAAATGGTCAACCCAAAAGCCATACTAGATTCACCACATGCAGTTTCCTCCAAAAATATTGGAGTTTACAGAGTTTACGAAACGTTCGATCCTATAAAATATCTCACCGACATCCACAAGGTACTATTATAATACTATCAGACTATTTTATTTGGTATTTCACTTAACGTGACTAGCACCTGTTCGTTTCATTCCAACGAGTATCTAATTCCATCGTTTTTTCTACCTCCATTTACAGAAAGCATTTGAAGCTGTAATGCTTATGTGGGGTAAAAAACCATTGAAAAATTATGGAGCACGCATGACCGAATCGATTCTTTCTATTCTTCGTCACATTCTTCGTGGCGAAAAAATCATCAAGGTAAGTTCTTTTGCAACTGTATTGATCAGTTCTCTGTAATATTGGTTGCCAAAAGGAAAAAATTGTTAAATATCTGGTTTTCGAATTCATATCATTCTCAACATCTCGCACAGGAACGTGCTGAAAAAGAAGAAGGTGTAGAGAGTACCTCGACTGCAGCAGGCACCACTGGAGCCAGTAGTTCTGTAAACACTGTAACAGCTTCAACAACGGAGCGTCGAGAAGAGCCTGAAGCAGATGTTAATCCTCAACACTTGCGTCAACTGATGGATATGGGATTCAGCAGAGCTCACTGCATCGAGGCCTTGTTGCATACTCTTAATGTCGAACAAGCCACAGATTACCTTCTCACAAATCCGGCGACTTTGCGTAGAACGGTGAGTTGATTTCACGTAATTAAATTAACAATTATAAGTAGAAAACTAGAAGGATTCTGCTTTTGCCTTTTCACGATTATACGACTATCGCCTTAACTGATATCCTATATTTTCAGGACGCTCCTGCTGGAGATGCTAGTGGACAAGGTTTGATAATGGATCTAGAATTAGTGGATGACGACCAAATAATGCACGCTATAGCAATGTCTCTCGGGGATACAGATCCTCGAAAATATGTCGGCCCAGAAGAACCTCTGAAAGAATCATCACCGAGTAAAAGTATCGACGAATTTACTCACAGCACACTGGAACAGTGCTTAAACTTACTGGATCTCATGCCAGACACTGTCTATCGGATCTGTGATCTCCTGGTTACCATTACGAAACGAAACGGTGATGAATGGCGCGATGGCACTCTACGTCAACTGATTAGAGAAGTAAGTTTAATAAAGATCAAATTTCTAACAAATATAACTTGCCTAATTTTGGATACATTTTTTTACGGTTTATGTTCTCTCTAGATCGCAGATTTGGTTGACTTCCTGATCGACATCGCCGAAAATGGTGGGGAAAATAATGGAACGCGACTAATTGAGTGCGAGGAAGCTAGCAAGGTTGCCGGTCGCATATACCTGTATACTTTATTCTTTGAGGTAGGTTTGAAACGACAGATCACCTTATTAATCAAGATAGAAACAGAGAAAAATTCTCTACACTTTTTCTGCTTTTGTTTTCGCAAATTATCTTCTAGATCATTTTGATTGAATTCCATTTCTTGTAGGGACCGTTCCAAGAGATGCGCGTACCTTGCGCACAAATAGTGGCAGAATGTGGCATCACAGAGAAACTTGTGAAGCTATTGGTAGTCAGCGAAGGACCGCTTACCGAATCAAAATCAAATAAAAATTCCAAAGAAAACAAGGACGCTGCTGCAGCAAATATAAAGACACCAAAATGGCTGGCGCCGCTACTTCTACTCATAGATCGTCTTGAAAAAGTCGCTGTTCTTACACAGAGAAAACAACTCATGCACAAGGTAAGCAATACACTTGCTTTTGTAACGCTTTTCATATACCTCAGTTACTTCGAAATAGACTTCATGATGTTTGACCGCATCACCTCACTTGTTAGGTGACAAACCGAACGTGGAAATGGTTCGACCTGAGTACCGGAAAGTGGACACCGTACTCATCCATCAATAACCGTGCTATTAACGATGCTTATCGGGCAGGAGAATCCAACGTTAGAATAACTTGCGGCAGGCGTCGTTATCTCATCACTTTTTCATGCATGACACAAGTGAACGAAGACAGCGACAACAGAAGACCCATAACGATGGAATTCAAACTGAAAAATTCCACTGGAGAAGATGGCAATCCCACTACCGAATCAAACATGGATACCGAGGGTTGTCCAAGTCCCGCTATCAGTCCTGAAGAAGATAAACGTAACGCCGTCGTTCAGGGACTAGACCCTGCAGTTGCGCCAAACATTGTTCGGTATGTGCCAGTTTCTTTTGTTCAAAACAAACCGGAAGACAAATAATAACTAATTGAACTCATTTACAGCGCGTGTGTTAAACTTCTGGCAATACCGGTCGATCGAGACGCTTTGCACGCCTTGATGAAAGTCTGCCTACGTTTAACTAGAGATTATAGAAATGCTGAGGTATTCGCCCGAGAAGGTGGCGTGAAACTGTTACTCGACATGACACAAGGAAGCAGTTTTATCGGCTGTATTAGCCTTAGTACTCTACTGATTAGACACACTTTGGAAGAACCGCGAACGCTCTGTCTTGCAATGGAAAAGGTGAGGAAAAATTGCATCACGATAATTTGAAAATCTGTGAATTTTCAAAGAATAAATCCTTTGCCTTAACGAGTGGTAAATCTTATTGTTTCAGGTTGTTCGAGCTCGTACTTTAACCAACATTCCACCTGCTTATAAAGAAATATTATACATGACGAGGCAAATCAGCAGTGCCGTCTGTCGTAATCCAGAAGTCTACAGAGAAGTATGCGAGAATATTCTCAGAGTCGATATCAATGTCTTGAAACGTAAGTTCGGTAATTCCGTTTGAAAAAAAAAATTAATTTTCAACCACACCAATAATAAGTTAACCACAATTGAATTAGGAATATTTGATCAACTTAATTGCATGTTCAAAGGGATAAAAAAATTATGATGAATCTGCGTTTCCTCACCAGGTGACGATGTCGATAACAGATTACTCGTCAAAGCGCTCCCACCTACTCATTCACCAGCTATGCCAATGGTTGAAGAAGTTTCGGTCGGCGTTATCCAAGACCTTTTGAACGCGCTGATCAAACCAATGCCTGTGCTAGCGGACGAGGCTATGTCATCGACACCAATCGGAAGTCCGGAGAAAAAAACAACCCCTCATTCGACCTCATCGTCAACGAGTGTAGCCTCGACATCCCGTCGAGACATACTTCGCAACAGCAGTGCTACACCGGCTAACTGTGATGCTCTGGACGACGACGACCAAGTGTCGCAATTAACACCATTGAAAATATACGCAGATATCAGTAATAACGGTAAAGTTGAGCCTGAGGAAGCGAAAAAACCACTACTGCCAAAATCCGCAATACTGAAAATGCTCGCTGAAGCTGTACGCTCATACGGTGCGGTTGCAAATCTCATCACCGAGCACACGTATCGCGCGGGACAAAGCGAACTCGTCGTCGAGGATACGACAGCCCTCGCTTTTCTTCTCGACAAACTGCTACCAATGCTCCCGGAAAATACTTGCGACAGACAGTGCAGCAGCATGGCACGAATGCTCATCGCTGCTCTGGCTTCATGTAATCATTCGCCAGATGCGCAAACCACGCTTGTAACAGAGGTGAAGGCCGCCCTTACGCGATCTCTGGCGCTTCCTGAGAGCTCCGAGAAACATGCTCAGCTTCAGCTTTTGATAGGGCTTATATCGACTATGATCGATAACTGTCCACCTACAGCTCACACTCATCTTAGAGCATCATTGAAACTTAGTCAGTACAGCAACGTCAACAACATCGTTAGAATTATGCTGAAGAAGGGCATAGTCACTGATTTGGCAAAAATACCTCACAGTCTCGATCTTTCTAGTCCGAATATGGCTGGGACTATTAACGCCGCCTTAAAGCCGCTTGAAACTCTATCCAGAATTATAAATCAGCCCATGCCTGGCGCTGTTAGTTCAAAATTCAGCAAACCAAAGAACAATAGAAATGCTCAAGAGGAAACTGGAATCGGTGAACAAACTGGGACCACAAATTCTGAGGCTACTCATGCCGTTGGCGAAGAGCCGAACGAAGATGCCGAAAACACAGAACACGATATCTCTGTAACTGCCGAGAGCCTGGAACCCACTTCTGAAAGTCATGTTCACGAAGAAGGTGACGAAGCTGCGTTGGATGATATTATGGACCAACTTTTGGAGAGGTAAAATTGTGTCTCGACGATTATAATTTTCTAATTTCAATGCCTCAGTTGTTTCCATTCATTTTAGGCCTATTGATGTCGTATTTATTGTTTTAAAAGCACTTATCAATCCAACCATTGTTTTTATCCTATATGAAATACAACTTTGAATCGATGTTCAGAATTTTTACACATTCGTTTGTTTAAAAATATATTCTCTTTGCTTTAGTACAGTATTTATAATCAAGTAGTGTACTTTTCCCTAGGGACGGCTCGGCCATCACGGAGGAGCCGCCCTCTCGGCCTCACAGACCAATGGATATTGATGAGGAAAGTTTAGCGATGCGAGAAGCAGAAGGTGAATTCGATCCTGCACGTGACACAACAGTAAGATTAACATCCTTTCTGTAATGTTGGTCTATTCCCTCAATGTTTAGCCTTGATGTTAAATAATGTTTTGAAACTATAGGAGGACCTGATGAGCTCCGATTCCGACTCTGACAGCAATCCATCCGACGATAACGAGGATGAAGTTCAAGACGATGATGACGATGAAGAGGAAGAAGAAGACGACGGTAAATATTTCAAAAAGCTAATTTGAATTCAGCATTTCAGGATTTCAGCATTTCAGGATTTCAGCATTTCAGCATTTTTACTTAGCAATCTCCTGTCTGTACTGTAATTTTAATTCGACTTAACAGCTGAAGAGAACGAAGAGGAGGAAGAGGAAGAGGAAGAAGGTTCCTCAAATTACGAAGAAGATGGCATGGAGTTTTACGACGACGTCGGAGAAGGCGTTTTCCGCATGCTGCCATCAGCTGATCGGGACAGCGGGAATGTAGTCATGATTCAACATAGTTACGATAATCACGACAATGGATCATCAACTCCGGCATCGACGGGTCCAAGTCTTCCTTGGAATACTAATTTTCCATTACCTTTTGGAATCTTTGACGATCCGACCGCAGTTGAAAGTAACGGTAATAAAAATGGCTGAATTTACTTTTCATATATGTTTTAATATTTCTCCCAATTTTAATGCTGAATATTCTGTTTCGTAAATTTAAGTCGTTCAGATCCGTTATTTGTACTCATCGATACTCATATGTAATATTGTCTTGAATAGGAATCAATTCACATCCTTTACTGATGGCACGAAATAATTTGGAGGCTGCATCGTTGCCAGCTTCCAGAGCTCAACGTACCCTTCGTCAACGTCGTTATCAGTACCTCCAGTTGGCGAATCCTCGCAATACCAATCCACCTGTAATTCTACAGAGGTATGTTGTTTGTGTTGTGTTTTTCTATTCTTACAAAATTATTAAGTAGGTTTTTAATGAATTCTGTTAGGCTTAAAACGAAACAAAATTTTTCTATCGTTTGAACCTTTCAGACTTCTTGGACCAACAGCTCAAACATTGCCGTTAGCCACGAGTCAAGTATTAGCATCGAGTTTTAGAGATACCCGAGTTGTTGTTATGGACAATGGGCTTGGAATATTCACAAATCAGGAAGAAGAACAAATCGATTTCGTTGTGAGTACATTTATAACATTGTCTCCTAGCTAAATGGTGAGAAATAGAACTCAAGCGTTCTAATAGAATCCAAAACGAATCGATCTAAAACATTATCTGTATTATTTACCAATTCTGTCAGGATCAAGCCGGATATTTGTTCGGCCCAGGTCTCGCCGCAACTCTAAACAATATTCCTACGGCCTTACACTGGTGGATAGAAGAGAGTAAACTACTCGATGGAGATTCACAGCCTGATTGTTGCGTTGGTAAGCATATTTTATATCATTACCTCGATGCTCACGGCATCAAACCTTTGCATTGTTTTCTCTCCAAGTTTTATCACGAAATCTATTACATGAATTATTTTTTGATGTAGGAGTTGTACAGAAGCTTATACCCGGGCTTGAGAAGTACAGAAATATAGAATTAGCAGAAAGGAAAGAAAAGCGTAAAAAGCACAACACTGGCGACAAGGAGCCAGAAAAAGAGGAAAAATCAGAAAAGGAACAACCAAGTAATACCGAATGTACGTACATCATTTTAATTAATGTTTATTATCAATCTTTCATGGTCCTTTAAAACTTTTTCACACCTAATATTTTTCTCTTTCTTGTTTGACAATCACTATAATTCTTTCCGCAGCCGAGGGAGCTACTACTACTACTGTGGCCACCGATGAACAAATAACATCAGCCAGTACCAGCACACTGAGAGAAGATACAAGGCAATTAGTTGCGGCTGTTGAAGCTGCAGTAGAAGCAGTAGACGATATTATCGGTAAGATTTGAAGCTGTTTCATTTCATTTCCTTTCCGTAAAAATCTACAAAAATATGATTGAAATAATATTGAAATAATAAGTATAATATAATGTAAAATTATATTTGTATAATTTGAAAAGAAAACTCCTTGCCCTACTCAGAAGTAACAGGAGAAATGGAAGTCACTGTTCAAGAAGACGAGGATCGTGCCCCACCTACTCCTCAAGCCGAACAACGTTCTTCCGAAGTAAGAGATCCTAGGACAGTAACTCGTAATGCAACTCTTGAACTCGCTGAAAGTATTGTGGACTCAGTTCTACGACCAAGCGCATCTGAAGCTACTAGACTGCAACGTGAGTTGAAATTTTCTGTTTCGTACACCGCAACTTGATATCTCAAAAGCTGTTTACCTCAATCAACTTGATCTATTGATTGTAAAATTTCAAATCATAAAAGTTTATACGCGATTTTTGATACAGGGCAAAACATAAGAAACCCCGAAGACTTGTCGCCCATAAATCTAAGAAATCGTGGTGCAACACCGATACTTGTTGACTTCAATCAAGAGGTCTACCATGATCTTCCAACAGACATCGAGAGCAGCGGTAATCCCACAGACTGGATTAGAAGACTGCTGACTGATGACACTCAATTAAACGTTGAGCGAAAGTAAGTCGCAGTAATCAACTTGTGAGATCTTTCTTGTCTCACTTGGTTCGTTGCTTTGTTAATTCATATATTTTTTTTCATCAACTTTCTAACATATTTCTTATTGCTATGTTAGTGCTAATGTCGTCAGCCAAGGCCCAAGTTCGTCTTCTGCTGAAAACAATCCACAAGAGTCTGAAAATCAACAACCACCTCAACAGCAAGAGCAACAACTACCTGACGGGGTCGATCCATCTTTCCTTGCTGCCTTACCTGAAGATATGCGCGAAGAAGTCATAGCAGAACAGCTCAGGTACGTTTATTTTTTTCATTTTTAGATTAATATTTTGGCAACGACGTTAATCATTGGACTTGATATTTTTCTTACCAATCATTTTTTATCCATGCATAGGCTTCAGCGTATCAGACAACGTGCGCAAGCTACGGTCGTCGAAGAGCCAACTGGTCCAGTGGAAGTAAACCCAGAATTTTTAGCTGCATTGCCACCTGCTATACAAGAAGAGGTTCTTGCTCAACAACGGCTTGAACAGCAGCGCCATGCTGCTGCATCTGCAAACCCAGAGGATCCTGTCGACGCTGCAGCGTTCTTCCAGAACTTGCAACCTTCCCTGCGACAAGCTGTAAGATAATCGAAAGATTAATCTTGTTAAAAGTAACTTAGGTCAATGAATACGAAGTTTTCGACCAGTTTTATGACGGTTCAGAATGTTGAGTCTGATGAGATTATATCAGCAAATTGTACACTCAGAATTGCAACTTTGTCTTATTGTTGAACTCTGACAGATTATTATACTGATTTGTTTGTTATTAGACGACTTGTTTTGGTTTTGAGTACTGATTTAACCAATTGTTTTCAATGTTTATAACAGATACTCACCGATATGGAGGAATCACAAATATCTGTACTACCCCCAGATCTTGCTCAAGAAGCGCAAAGTCTAAGAAGAGATTGGGAAGCTCGTAATCGACGAATGATGCAAGAGAGAATCCTGAGTCATGTTACTCAGAGCAATCCTGCGTTGTCTAGCATATTGAGGAATTCTGGACGAGGTCGGTTTCTAATGACATCATTTATTTTTTCCACTCATTTCCAAAATTCGAGGCATTACTTTGATTAATTGATTAATAATATGTAGGCAGAGGAGGAGGCGCTCGTTATGCAATTCATACGGTGCCTCAGCGAGCGCAGTGGAGTTCTTGGAACCCTAGAGGCGAAGGTGGAATCAACCACCAGGGCGCTGGATTACGACTGAGGGGACGTCAACTTCTAGATCATGAATCTATGGCTTGTCTCTTGGTATTGTTGTTTGTCGATGAGCCAAAAATAAACACGTTACGGCTTCACAGGGTTATAAGAAACTTGTGCTACCACGGCAGTACCAGAGAATGGGTCGTTAGGGCCCTACTTTCAATTATGGAACGAAGCAACGATGAAAACAAAGATGCTGCTGCTGATTTTGGTGGGAAATTTAAAAGAAAAGGATTGTATCCGATGATAGACTTTGGGTAGGCGTTAGTCATCGCATTCTATTCGCAATTTTTGCGATTAATAATCTCTTTTTCTCACTTTGATGTTTGTATATCTTGTCCGTACAGGTTGCCGAAGGTCGCTGAAACACGTAACAGTGCTCAGTCTTGGCTTAATATCAGCATGGATGCTGCGCTCGGTTGCAGAGCAAATGTTTTTCATATAACAAGACATGGCGGTAAGAGATCGGAACGACAGTGCAACGTTATCGCGATACATCCACAAGCAGCGCCAACCGTATGCAGGTCAGTTATTCAGTTGATAATTCTTCAGTTTCGTGGCAATATTAATGGCGGAGAATTACTGCGATAAAATTACCATAAAATATCGTTGTACTGATTTCGTAAAACTTCCTTTTCAACAGACATACCCTAGAGCTGTTGATATCGTTGGCGAAAAGTTTCCCGGGATATTTTGTACCCCTGAAATCCAAAGAGGCTGAAGAAAAAGAAAAGGAGAAAGAATCAAAAGAGAACAAAGAAAAAGAGAAAGAGACAAATATAGTGAAAGACGAAACTGGAACAAAAGCAAAGTCTACTTCTAAACCTGGAAAGAGTGATTTGCCAGATTTCTGGGACATGCTGTTGCGACTAGACTCTTGCGCTTCCAAGAAGGGAAAATCTGTTGCTCGTACTCACTCTTATTCAAACCTAGGATCAGAACCTGAACAGAGTACGACATCATTCGAGGTTTCCGCATTCGGACAATTGATCTCAATGCTGAATTGGTCAGTGGTTAAAAGAAGTAGCCAACTCACTGATAAATTGCTCAGACTTCTGTCCCTTATATCCATCGGTCTCACAGAAGTTAATCCGTACCGTCGACAAGAAGGAGCCAAGAATAAAAAAGTTGACGTAGGCAAGGAACAGAGCGTCGCGGCCCCTGAAGGACACCTTCGACTGGCGGTCCAAGTTCTGACAAGCAAAAGCTGCTCGGAAGAAGGATTGGAGGATGCTACTGCACTGCTTCTCAATCTTTCCCACTGCCCAGATCCTACCAGACAATTGATATTAAAACTGCTTCTGGAAGGTGCCATGGAACTGGCAAACATGGTTTGCGAACATATCAACGATCTCATGATGGAGCTAAAGGTATTGAATAGGGAAATAAACCGACGATATTCCATTGAAGAACAACCATCAACTAGCTCGGGAAGCGGTGGTCGTGGCATTCTGCACGATCGATTCACTAATGACAACGTCATTGTGACGGCACCTAGCAAAGTTAAAGCAGGCAGCGATCTCCAGCTTCCGTCGATGGGTGCGCTTGTCAGCAAAACATCTAGTCAAGCATTCTTTTTACGTATACTAAAAGTTATCGTGCAGATAAGGGAAGCGGTTCGTTTGGCTCATAAGAAAAAAACCGAAGTTAGTCAAACCGCCGAAACTGCTATGGACACTGGTACCACGAGTCAACAACCACCTGTCGCAGTAGCGGAGGAATATGTCGAGGCTGTTGCTATGGATACAACGCAGCCTAACGTTTCTAATACAGAAACTCCTAAAGCTTCGATCGGCAGTACTGAACCTTCGGCTTCGACCGCACGCGACGAGGAAGACAAATCGATATTACCATTGTTGAGCGAGAGCTTGGTGCTTGACAACCTTTGGGAAACTTTGAGCGCTTGTCTACTCGAACTTGAACATACACCTGATCATCACGCCGTCCTAGTCTTACAAGTAAGGACAATCATTTTTATCGAATGACTATTAAGGGGGGTCGTTGAAACGTTGTATTTCAAATTTGAATTTCCCTCGACTAACATGATCTTTATTTCTTTGTCACTATAGCCTGCCGTTGAAGCCTTCTTCCTAGTTCATTCATCATCCAGCACACCGACTCGCGAACGTAACAATGATACAACAACTGAGGCACGAGACGTTGTTCCAGATTTGGCACCTGTCTCACCCATATATTCAGATAACGAAGGTACTTCACAGCCCGAGGCTGTTATCAGTAGTTCCTGGGATATGGCTCCGGCACCACAAGTCACATTGCCGTCGGATCAATTGAAATTCTTGAAATTTGCCGGTACGTTTTTGATGTTTTGTGTTTCATCGCTATAGATTCCCGATTATTCTTGGCATATGTAAGTTTTGAATTATTCATTTGTAATCTTTGTTTTTGCAGAAACACATAGGACAGTTCTGAATCAAATTCTTAGACAAACCACAACCCACCTAGCTGACGGACCTTTCTCAGTCCTTGTAGATCACACTAGGGTTTTAGATTTCGATGTAAAGAGGCGTTACTTTAGAACAGAGCTCGAACGAATGGACGAAGGCATACGAAGAGAAGAACTAGCTGTTCATGTACGCAGAAGTCACATATTTGAAGATTCTTTTAGAGAGTTACACCGTAGAAATGCGGACGAATGGAAAAATCGCTTCTACATTGTCTTTGAAGGTATGTAGTGAAATTCCTGTGCTTTATTTATTTGAATAATTTGATCTGATTTTTTTTTTTATATATATATTTTTTTTATTCACGTATATCGCAATTGAACTTTGGCTAATTTAGGCGAGGAGGGCCAAGATGCTGGAGGACTGCTCAGAGAATGGTACGTGATTATATCGCGAGAGATCTTCAATCCAATGTATGCCTTATTTACCGTGAGTCCCGGTGATCGAGTAACTTACATGATTAATTCGTCTTCGCACTGCAATCCAAATCATCTTTGCTACTACAAATTTGTTGGCAGAGTAATTGGTGAGTAATTATTTTTCGGTTAGTCATACTTGCGAAAAACCATTGTGTAACGATATTCGTTTTATTATTTACTTAATCACTTATTACTTTGTCTTTACAGCTAAGGCTATTTATGACAACAAACTATTGGAATGCTACTTTACACGTAGCTTTTATAAACACATTTTGGGTATTCTTGTTAAACATACCGATATGGAAAGCGAAGATTATAGCTTTTACAAAGGACTGGTATACCTCACCGAACATAACGTTTCCGATCTTGGATACGAACTCACGTTTTCCGCAGAGGTAACTGAAACACCAATTCCATTCAGCTGTTTGTCTCAAATTTTCTCCTTCCGGAATCACGAACAAGTGCAATTAGATTTAAGAAGAAGAGATATCTCAAGTCGTTAAATTTTTCCTTAATGCTCTTCATAGGTCAATGAATTTGGGGTCAATGACGTACGAGACTTGATTCCAAACGGTCGAAATATCATTGTTACAGAGGAAACTAAACTAGAATACATTCGTTTGGTCTGTCAGATGAAAATGACTGGAGCGATTCGTAAACAGTGAGTGTTTTTGTGCACCTTCTTTTTATGACCGTGTCAAAATGCACATCAAGAAACTTAATTCAAGTGTTCTACTACATTTTTATTGTTTTTTCTTCAGACTGAACGCGTTTTTGGAGGGATTTTATGACATAATTCCCAAACGACTCATATCTATCTTTAACGAACAGGAACTTGAGCTGTTAATTAGTGGTTTACCTAACGTGGACATCGAAGATCTCAAATCGAACACTGAATATCATAAATACAGTCCAACTTCGTTACAGGTAAGTTTTGCCTTCTATTCACTAATAATTTACAATGAATGTTCTATAAACGACTATTCTTCATACTTTGTACAGATTCAATGGTTCTGGCGTGCTTTACGCGGTTTCGATCAAGCTGACAGAGCGAAATTCCTTCAATTTGTTACTGGGACTTCGAAAGTACCGTTACAAGGCTTCGGTGCTTTAGAAGGTATGAATGGCGTGCAAAAGTTCCAAATTCATCGAGACGACAGATCAACGGACAGATTACCTTCAGCGCACACATGGTAATTATTGGTTTCATTTAGTTCATTTACAAATATTATTACTGAAAAAGATTCATTGAAATAGGAAAGTGATCAAATATCTGACACTTACTAACTGAGAACGCGCAATTTGTGAAACGAAACTGAATTGAATGGTGTCATGAATATACATATAACTCGACAGTAGTGACCTTGAAACTAATTTTCCTATATTCGTTTAATCTACAGCTTCAATCAACTCGATCTACCGGTTTACGAAACGTACGACAAGCTGCGCAGTAATCTGTTGAAAGCTATTCACGAGTGTAGCGAAGGTTTTGGATTCGCTTAGATTTGTTAATATCGAGTAACTGACGGCGCATAACGTAAGTTTTCTGTGTAAACACGCTCGTGTCTGTTTGCCTTTTGTTGTCGCAAAAAAATATCTCGATTCGAGACTATATGTGATTTTGTCTCTGGATTCTCTATTTGCACCTATGCATAACGTAACTATAACGGAATAAAATCGTATGAGTATGTACAACAAATCAAGACGTGTAATAAAACCGGAAATACGCGCTTGATCTTCAATCAAGATCTATATACTATAAATAAATGCATTAACAAAACAGAATATATACATATATGTATAAACATTTCGTATATGTATATATTATATTATACCATAATTATAAAATGATAACTTGTAATTATTAAGGTAAATATTTTGATTGCTACCAACGTTAGAGTTTATTTTGTTGAGAAAGATCTTGGAAGAAGATACAGAGCTTAACGATAATTCCCAGCAAAGCGAGATACGGGGAAAGTTAATGAAAATAATTAAGTAACTGATTTAAAAGAAGAAGAAAACGATTCGAATAAAATAAATGAAAAAGAAATATGTTAAGTAAGTTTACCTATAAGCGTAGCCATTAAGATTGATATGTAAGTGTATTAGATAGGACACTAAGTACGTTGTAAGGGTCAAATAGAATGGAAATTGTATTATAATATACTGTAATTAATTGGATGCATTCTGTAACCGACTCGATAACCGAAAAAAGATAAAGAAAGAACCGGAAAAAATGTGAGAAAAAAAAACGAAATTGAGGGAACGAAAAAAATGAATAAAAGGTAGAAAAAAAATCGTGCGAGGTATTAAAAGTGGTAAAAGTTGAGGAAGTGGAAAATACGAGCAAGAGCCTAATAACGATTGAATTATTGATTATTTAATTTGCGATGATGCAGTCAAAGAAGTTTTATGGTTGTACACTATTATTAAAAATAATAAAAAACAAAAATGGAAAGAAAAAAAACATCAATAACTTTTAATTCATTCTATCGTTCTGAAGATTATTTTAAACTAGCAAAATCATTCGAAATCAAATGTGATGTTGAAATAATTTATATTTGTTCTTTTGTATTTTTTAGTTTTGTTGTTTCCTTTTTTTTCTTGCTTGAATTTGAGTAGCAACGAGGAACTCGAAGAAGCTTGCGACTGAAACTAATATGTTTTTGTAACGCGTATGTCTATAAATACACAAAATTCATACGTTATATCATTAGTGCACATACCAACAATAATTAAATCAACTATATCAGGCTCCTTTTCAAATTGTTAGGGAATTATTGCTTAGGATTTGCTGAAATAAACGTGTTGTATTTCTTATAATATCGTTGTGTCTATTTATTAATTAATCCGACTATAAACCCCTTTAATTTGAATTTACGGGGTTCTGTGTTTTTTCATACATAAATACCGGACTAAGAAAAAAAAAACTTGTATCATAATGTAAGGAACACTGTAGCTTTAAAATTGTGAAAAATGAGGTAAGCCCAACTTCTGCGAATAAATGTCGCTTTTGAAAACAAAGTACTGGAAACTGTGTTTTGGACAACTTTCTCGGCATTCTTTTCACCATGCGTTTAGGTAGTGGGGCATTACTTTCGAGTTCGACCGCATGGTCAAACGCATTTTTCGAACAAGTGGCAGTTCATTGACTGTGACTAGTAGGCAAGGTAGTAGCTGCTACTGAACACATGAGACTCTGCGTTATCTTATTGAATTAAGATACATTGAAAGTAATATAGTGCGGATCGCACCGTGGATTTTGCAATTTTAAATTCGTAATGTGACACCGGGATTGAATGACAAAATAAAAAAAATTCGTAAATAAATAAAGAAACGAAAAACAGTGAGTTGGAACATCTGTATTAAACATGCTTATTTAGATTAAACATAATTGCATTGATTTAATTTTTATGTATAAGTTTATTTATTGCATGTATCTGTGATCCAATTATTCCTCCGTTCCATGTTGACGATGAATGAGCAAAAGTTGTATCACTGTGAAGTGCAGTTCGGCAATAATTTGTAAATAAAATTAATTTGCGTATGAGAATTGAGCTGGCAAAATCTGGGAAATATAATCTCGCTACCGACAATGAACGGAACAACGAATCGATCAATTCGAAGTTTTATAAATGTTTCAGATTAAAACCAGTTGGAATTAATCAAAAGTTATTTATTTCGCACCCAATTCCATTCTTTTTTATTTGCAGTCTCAAAAACTTTGAATCGATCGGTACAGTTTAATTTACTGCGGGAAGCGAAATGTATAGTGAACCACGGCGAAAACGTCGTCAAAGGCAATAATACGCAACTTTTTGGATAATTTTGCGCCTGTTTACGTGAGGTAAGACTGTAAGAACCAGTCAGTAATATGCTCAAGTAAACATGTAACCGAATCTACCGAATCGTCCGGAATATTTCACGTACTGTACGATGATAGGTTTCAATAACTCTGCAGGATGTCATGTGCGATTAAATATAGTGGGGAACAAGTGCTTAATTCCGCTGTACAATTTTGAAGCTGTTCACGCTTGACGAGCAAGCCGTTTGGTATTTATATAAATTCATGGACACAAGCGAAGAAGCGGCATTTTTTCTCCTCACGAACACGAAAATTAATTACGTGTCCGACCATGACGATTTTGGATGGTCTCGACCTTTTCTTTAGCAAGTGTATTGAAAACATCGTCGATTGTCAGTCTGAGAATGCAGCCTCTCACTTTAGCTTTGTTTATCGGTATTTCTGCCTCTCAGGCAAAAGTAATGATGTGGAGGGCACCCACGACAGGTTCCCATATTAGCCGTTTACGATGTTGAAATTCATAATCTGATAGCTGTATAAAGAGGCATGTAAAGCATCGGCCTCGGCCTCGAACTGCCGGTGATACGTTTTCTTTCTGATCGTGAGTAACTCTCCTTTCACAATGCATCGACACACATGGGGAACCGTTTTTCGAATAAACGATTCCAGCGTATCAAATTCAGTATCCCTAATTCTTCTCCTTATCGACCTTATCAAATCACCGCGAAATCTGGGCAGTTTTGGTTTATCGCTAGAGTTTATTAGCGATGCTCTCGCTTTGTTTCGCATGTATGGTTTGATGCTGATGCTTGCGGCAAAGTCGTTTATCGATGTTCGCTATATTGCAGGTATAATCTACATCCAGCTAAGAGAAGCGTTTCTAGTGTACACGAATCGTATAGGACTTACGTTAAGGAAGTTATTTACCTCCGCGCTTTGCCACGTACCATTTACGTGACTCAAATCTAAATTTTGGGCGTGTATTCTACAATTCTAATGTTATGTACATAAGGACGTCTCAAGTTGTACGTCCAATTTTTCTAAACCTATCACGCCTCCACTTTAACTATCCGATAGATGAACGTTGTAGCTGTTGCTCAGACTTTCCCTTTTTTGGTAACATACACATTTGCATAGGTATACATTCAATACGAAATGTTTATTAATGAATGAAGATCTTATGACAGAGATGGTTTAACATAATTCTCTTTAGAACGCGTTAAATTTCGCGTTGTTTATTTCACCGTCTTATAATATCCATAATTATTATAACACGCTTGAATCGCCGAGTGGAATGAAAGTTACACAATTTAGCACGATACAGTGATTATTATAGTTTGATTACAGTATAGTTATTCATCATTCATGTCATATTCCAATAACAGCGTAGAGTGATTCAAGAATTGAATTCTAATCCGATCGTCGGTTAGACACAATTTATAATTTCATCTCTAAACTTTGGTATCCCTCCATAGCAGCCAGCCTATCTCACGTCAATGATCATACGACTTTCTCGATTGCCCAGCAATTAATCAAATCGATAATTAGTAAATGTCCATGCCAAATTCAAGGTCATCTTACCCATATTATTCGGCTGTCCAGAAGTGCCTTGAGCCATTCCAAATTCCTTAGCTTGGCGATCCCTTTAAACCATTAGCGATTCTATTATACATGTATTACGTGATGCTGACGTTTCAGGAATTGATGCGTGAAGAAAAAAATGAATGATCTTGCGTACAGAATAATATGAAATCATGCCGGAACGGATTTGCAGATCAGGTTTTCTTACCTTCTAGTTAGTCTGATCACGACTCTTGAAGTAGTCGAATCGTGCTAGTCGATTAATTGCCCTGTGTCTAAAATTTCACACAACACAAACCGTGATTCTTCTATTTTTAGATACATTAATCGCGTAATCTCGTTATTTAAAACTAACTACAATTTCTTAAACTTTCGCGAATCTTGGTGCCCAGTTAGCACTCTTATCCAGAGGCCAACTATCATTCGACTAGAAAAAGTCGACGTTTTGTCCAATAAAAAAAATTTCAACACATTCTTGGCAAAAAATAGACAAAGGTGGGCTATTTTTGAATGGCGATAGATAGTCAAAAATCTGGCCTTAAAGTTGATGTGCAGTATTGCAAATTATTGGTCCTTTTGTCTTGATTGCTCATAGTCAACTGAAAATTTAATAGTAGTTGACGTCGAGTGTTGCCTTCACGATGACATTTCAGAGAACATTCGCGCACTCTTAACCAGTGTACAGTTAACAAAGGGCTCATAATATGCCTAATTCCAGTTGACTTGAAATATAGTGAGAATTTCTGTCCATATTAATAATATATTCCAATAAACATGTCAAATCTCGACGTGAATCACTCTTTGTACAATTTCAGAGAGACAATCAACACTGGCGATTAAATAAACAAAATTTTATGATATGTGATGAATTTTGGAAACCTGGGAAGCTGTGGATAGAAAAGGTTGCCGTGTCCTGTAAATAAAAGAAGAAAAAACCCACCTACAGCATGCCATCCAAGGAAAATGTGGGAGGAAATTTCATTGAAGTCAAAGATGGAAGGTCAAATTTCCTGCCATCGGAAAGATGGCGAATCATGAAAAACATATTGATGATCAGCTTCGCTTTTATGGTACATTTCACGGCTTTCATGGGCGCCAGCAATCTGCAAAGTTCCGTTAACGCGGACAAATCTCTGGGCACGTTTACCTTGGCTTCAATATACGGCAGTTTGATCCTGAGCAACATTTTTCTACCCGTACTCATGATAAGGTAACATCGACGGTGATAATTGACGGTTAAAAAACCACGTTTTGTAGCGTAATACAATTTCCTCAACTATAGGCCCGATCAATGACCGATCACCCACTGCTTTATCTCACAGCTGGCTTGGATGCAAGTGGACCATATCCCTAACGTTTATCTCGTACATGCCTTTCATCGCAGCCCAGTTCTACCCCAAGTTTTTCACCATGATTCCAGCGGGACTTGCCGTTGGCTTGGGTGGCGGACCACTTTGGTGTGCAAAATGTACTTATCTCACGGTTGTGTCCGAAGCTTATGCCTCTGTATCGGAACTGAGCGCGGACGTTTTGGTCACAAGGTTCTTCGGCCTCTTCTTCATGTTTTACCAAATGGCGCAGGTTTGGGGGAACCTGATCTCGTCGGCAGGTAAGAAAAATATTTAGGAACATGTGAGATTTAATGCTAAATTTAAAAACCTGTTGCAGTATTGTCCTACGGATTGGATGCCACGCCAGTAAACAACACTATAAACAGCACCCTCGTCGCTGAAATTTGTGGGGCAAATTTCTGCGCAGCACAGACCGATGAAGAAAATCCAAATCTGAAACCACCCCCTGCTGAACGAATTCAACTGATCTCCGGTATTTACCTAGGATGCATGGTCTTCGCTATTCTCGTTGTTGCTTTCGGAGTAGACTCTCTGACTAGGTAATACGGATCTCACGCTATGTCCGGACCGTGTGAAAGGACAAACCACTACCGATCTTTTCGCCATGGAAATGACGGTGATCTTCCAACTGTCACTACAACGTGACGTGAATTTTTATTTCAGGTACGACAGGGGCCGTTCCGGATCAACTACTGGGAAGTCTGGTCTTAAATTACTCGCTGTTACTTTGAAGTTACTGAAAGAAAAGAGACAGCTGCTCATTTTACCGATAACACTGTTCATCGGGGCTGAGCAAGCTTTCCTTTTTGCCGATTTCAACGCCGTAAGTAATCCAAGGAATGAGTCGAGAACATGATCAATGAAATTTGCTTGTTTCCTGCCACTTCTAGCAACTCACAACCGCTTATTATTTACTAATCGCAGGCGTTCGTCTCCTGCGCATGGGGTATTAGTAATATCGGTTACGTGATGATTTGCTACGGAGTGGCAAATGCGATTGCTGCTATAAGCACGGGGTCCGTGGTAAAACTCACTGGACGAACTCCGGTAATGGTTTTCGCATTCATTCTTCATGTTGCAATAATAGTAGCACTATTGCTCTGGAAGCCGACACCGGAACAGGGAATCATATTTTTTGTGATGTCGGGATTGTGGGGAGTCTGCGATGCTATTTGGCTTGTTCAAGTTAATGGTGAGTGACAATTGTAGTTGACTTGTTAAATTTAGAATCAGTTAACTTGCTATCCGGATCTTATTATTTTTACGCATCTTAATTTATGGATGAAGAAATACCGCTTATTATTCTTTTTCAGCATTGAGTGGCATTCTTTTCCCTGGCAAGGAAGAAGCTGCTTATTCAAACTTCCGACTTTGGGAAGCAACCGGTTCAGTGTTAGCCTATGCTTACAGCCCCTACTTATGCACAAACATAAAGTTGTACATTTTGTTGGCTATTCTTTGTATAGGAGTTACTGGGTACGTGATTATCATTCGGAAGGGTAGAGCCAGTCGGACCATTACAGATGAAAGAAAGAACTTCGAGCTCGTTGCAACTAGAGAAGCTTCTAGCTGATTAACTCCGTACTAGCAGTGTAGGATCGGTACGACTTGCACGTGATAAATTGAATATGATATTAAATGCATGGCGAGACTAAGGTTGGAAGCATATCCAGGAAAGTATAATGTTTTAATAGTTAAGAGAGTGTCGATCTTAAAGTGATATTAATTGGTTCCGGACACTAGTTATATGGCTCTAAAAAGCGGTACGCCACAGGTGAAAAATGATTTGAAAACACTTGGCGATATTTTAGCTAGAACCAATATATCATGAACCCGTATCATCATGAAGTAATTGTAGAAATAATTCAATTTTGTCATCAGTTGTATTGTGTATGTAAAGAAAATTGTATTCTGGTAAAATTGTGGAAGGTGTAAGTGTATTCAATGGTGCCATTTGAAACCGGCTGAAAAAAAACCAGAAGCATTTTTCAAAATATTGTTACGGTTTCCCCTTTCGAATATGCATGTATTTATTTAATTAGTCAAAAATCAACGAACGTCTTTTGGAATCAACGAGTATCTTTCTGGATTCCTGGAACGAACTTCAAACGTCACGCGTCTCCTTGTACTTTTGTCCTAAAATAAATCGCCCCAGTCTTTTTGAATTCTCCTGATTATTTATGAAGCGTGTTTATTTAGCATTTCAGAGCAGCAGCGCTGCGGCGCGCAACACGGGGAGTATTTCAAATCGCTTCTCGAATCCTCGCTCGAATCGTTGCGCGCCTGTTTCTACTGGAAATTGTCCACATGACGTCAGAGCCTGGTTATCAGCGCCATTTTATCACCACATAAGCAAAGTTTTTAATTTTAATGGAGGCAAATCGTAATTCTTGGGGTTTGAAATTACTCATATCACATAAATTAATTAAACACGACCAGTAATATATGTGTTCTACTATCCACACGTGAAAAAACACGGTCAACGATCAGCAGTATGTCTCAGCTACCTGGTTGCATTAGTTTGATTTTTTTCTACTAGATGACGCATTGCAAAGTGACAATCTCAATTATATTCACGCTCTACGTTCGTCAAGCGATCAGCTGTTGCGGTGCGGCGCGTAGATGACCTTGGCTTAGAATTCTATTAAAGATTAAAGCCGAGTATAGAATACAAGTACACGGAGAAGAGGAATCAAAAATCTATTTTAAAATGCCAAAAACAGCGATTTTACTCCTGGCCGAAGGCGCGGAGGAAATGGAAGCGGTTATCACCATCGATGTTCTTCGACGTGCTGGGGTACGAATGCACATTTATTTTGACAGTATGCAACAAGATTCTACGTCGATATACCGGTATTGTTATTTTTTTTAACTTTGATATTTCGTCCTCTTAATGATCTACCTCAAACCTTAAATTCCAAGATTAAACTGGGACAAGTATGATATAAAAAGAAACCAATGTGAAGAGTGCCTGAGCTACGTTTTAAAGCTTCTATAGTGCTAGAAAAAATGAGAAAATAGCTGCATGGATATTACTACGTCTCCATTTTTTTTCAGATTGCAGTAACTGTAGCCAGTCTCGACGGCAGCAATGTCGTCACATGTAGCAGAGGTGTGAAAATTTGCCCCGATGAACAATTGACGGATGAACACAAGGATAAAGCTTACGACGTTGTTATAATGCCCGGTGGACTTGCTGGCTCTCAAGCCTTGGCTAAAGTAAGGTCATGTATACATTCCGTTTACCTACAGGTATACATGGATAGTTTCAGCCTAAAACGGAAGAAAAAAAACCCTCTAAATCTTGCCTACCTGAATTGAAATTTCTGTCTGCTATCTGAACACAATGTACTTTTTATCACAGTCGGACAAAGTTGGCGCCATCCTCCAAAAACAAGCGAGTGAAAATCGACTAGTGGCAGCTATTTGTGCAGCGCCAACTGCATTGAAAGCCCACGGACTTGCCAAGGGCAAGAAAATCACTGCCTACCCATCGATGAAGGATCAGTTACAAGATGACTATACGTATATAGATGAGAAGGTGGTGATTGATGGTGAGAAACTGCACAATGAACATCAAACTTATTTATTACCTACTGCTAACTTGATGCATAAAGAGTAAATTGATGCATTTTTACTTATGATTTAGGCAATTTCATCACAAGCCAGGGACCTTCGACTGCATACTTGTTTGGATTGGCAATCGTTGAAGCCTTGATAGGAAAACCAGAAGCAACTACAGTTGCCCGAGGCATGCTTTGTGATGAGTACAAGTAATTTGGTACTACAAGACGAAGCGACGTAAGAGAAAGTTTTCCAGAAGGCTGGCCAGGATGACGAATGACAGTTTTTAATAAATAACATTACTTCTATAAGATTTACGTGTACTTCTTTTATTATTATTAAGAGTAGATTCTCTCCTATACTTAAGAATTGCAATAGTGACAGAGAAACAAGAAAGTAACGTTTTCAGAAAACTCTTAAACAAGATCAATTGTATTTTTCACATATTACATTATTTCAGCCTACTGCAGCACGGCTTAAAATCTAATTGGAGGAAGCTTGACTTTGTCTTTTGGGTTGAATGGTGGAATGTGAAAATCGAACCTCTGTGCTTCACATCCCGCCAGTGCCAGCACCAAAGCTGCCGCCAACACAAATACAATGTTGAGGAACTTCATTTTTATAAATTCTGAAATCAGAATAAATATCTATGACTGGTGAAATTCACATCAATAACAACTTTTGAGTAGAAAAAATATTATCAAAACTTCTTGAACCAGGCAATTCTAAATACGTGCGTGTATGTTATATTCACAGAAATTAGGAGCACTAGAACACTGTACTGAAGAATTATTTGTTTCTAATTCGAATCTTACAAAATTTCAAACTGTTCTATCACTTAACTACAGACATGATATCAAAAATTGGGTAAATCATTTAAAATGTATTATTCTTTGCAGACTTTGACTGTGAATTGCGTACCTTATCATTCAGATGCTTGTTGACCGCAGTGCTCAGAATGTTGAATGCAGCGTATTGGGATCCGTTTATATATGGATTCGCGACCATAGATGTGCTATTGCACGGGTTATTACAGTCTTTAAGGACATTGAATAAAAGAAAATTCAGCATTCACAGCTGACACATGCGGGTTCGACATTTGCAAGAGTAAATACCAGCGCGTGGATCCCCGTCGCTTTGCATTCGCGGAAATTCATACCCGCGACGTGCGTAATGCAATAATAAACAAAAGATAATTGCGTCTGCGATAATGGAAATAGAATTTTACAGATTGTGAAAATTTTTGCATTATTATCTTGCAGCAGATATTCCAACTGTATAAGGTATATAAATAATCTACCCTAATCCAAGGAAGTTATGGTAACAAGGCACGATAAATAGATTTTAACTATCTTCTGAAATTGATATCGGATTAATTTAGCTTTTTAGAAACCGTGAATGGTCAACGCCATTTAAAAAAATTATGTTTCCGCCCGGGATCGAACCGGGGACCTTCCGCGTGTTAGGCGGATGTGATAACCACTACACCACGGAAACTATATACTCGTAAAGTTTTGGTTAAATAAATCACTTCAGTTTCGCAACTTGAATAGTTAAATTTGACCCAAAATTTTCTCCCGTATATCATTTTATTGAATTTTATTATACGTTTCAATGATAGCAGAATCGAGGGGACGAGAAATCTACAGTTTCTCATCGCGATAGTCAGTTCGAAAATGTGATATTTGTACCTAGATGAAACATATCTATACTGCTTATTTTATAATCGCCGGATGTATAGATAAGAAACAAACCGCAGAGTTGTATGCGCATCAACTACACGAATTTCATGTCCTTTGTGTTTGCAGAGAATTTTTTTACTCATTTATTGTTCAGTCGTTCAGCGGTTGCAGTACATTCTCTAGGCTCGTATTTAATTCTTTGTTTCAAACGGTCCGTCGGGAGATGAAATAAAAAATGACGGATACAGAAATCGCACCGGAACCATTCAAAGTACGTTTTTTCATCCTGGCTCCTCCAGTGACGTTACTACTGTTTGGACAAGCGTTGACAGGTTCGAAAATATAATTTTATTATTTTTTATTTGTCATATACATACGATGATTCATCAGTTTCGAGTTCACAGTTTTACAGCTCTGATTGAGCGGCCCTGTAAACTGTCACTTATTTTGACTATTCTCAAAGTTTAAGTATTAATGATCCAAAGAAGTCACAGTTGGCTTAATTCTCCCTGCATAATGCCGAAGATCAATATTCGGCAAAAATGTTTTTATTGCAACGTTAACAACAATGGCAGACAATGTATATCTGTAATTGATTACCACCAATTGTAAGAAAAAGATTTTCTCGTCTTACTCTCGCGTAAAACGAAAAAATTTGTCGATACTTTTGACTGGCATCGCATTAGAATTACACTTTTCCTCGATCGTTAAAGACTAATACACACTGTATTATGTAAAATTTAAAAAAAAAACAGTACTCGAATTTGCAGGAACGGTCCTGACTGACTTAATTTTGTACCGCACCTGTCTATTCTCACTGAATATCAATCGCACCGAGTGCAATATCCTTCGAACCAATGCCAGTAGCCCGGAAGCAATCAAGTTGGAGGCGGAAGTTCAGCCGTACGCAAGTATGATCCTGTTGGCGAAGTCGTTGATAGAAAATTTATTGCCAGCAGTCGCTTCTCTGTTTCTTGGTTCTTGGAGCGATCGAGCTGGAAGAAGACCGCTTTTTTTATTATCGTTAGCAGGCGAGTTTTGTCTTTTTCTCTAAGCTTTGTCTAATTGTAGGTGTATTATTGCCTCGGCTACTATTTAAACAGCGAACAGTACCGAACAACGCATCGTCTCGCCTTATATTCCCTTAATAATAATAACCAATAGTAATGCAGCGTGTGATTGTCAAACTTGCACCTTCACAGGTTTTACCATACTGCACGTATCACACACTCTGATTTCAATTTGGGACACGAATCCTTGGTACTTGGTGATCCCTTCGGTCCCAGCATTTAGCTTCGGTGGAGTTTGTGCCGTGATGATAGCAGCGATGTGTCATATCTCTGATATTACTGCGGAAAAGGAGAGAACGATGCTCATGACTTGGCTTCAGGCATCGGTGTTTCTCGGAATTATACTCGGCAGATTTATCACGCCTTGGATTTTCGAACACTATGGTTATACAGCTGTATTCGGCGCATCGGCGGTATGCTGCATATTGGCGTTAACTTACACTTACTTCATTGTCCCAGAAACAGTGAGAGATGCCTCTGAGGTGAATATCCGATACGCCGTTAAACGGTGATACGTGTTATCTATACATAATTCATCATTGAATGTCGACGATATTTCAACAGGAATCGATACGTGAAGTATTTAGGATCTCTTCCATTCGAGAACTTCTTCTCAGCTCCTTGCAGAAGCGAAATGGTTTTCATCGACCGGTTGTCTGGTTCGCCATTTTCGCCCTTACTCTGACTGGATTGGTTTTCCAAGGAGAAATCAGCATTGAATTTTTATTTACAAGAGCGCGGCTGGGCTGGGATGTCCAACATTATTCTTATTGCAGCGGCATTGGTTACATGCTGAGTATGCCATGCATAGTCATTGGAGTCACATTATTCAGTCGCGTTTTAGGTAAAGTCCAAGATTAAGGGTACGTAGTAGTCCTACCTTTATCGCCCGAGCAAACTGACGTATCGTCGGACGAAAATTCGTCACAGCTGAAGCAACAAGCATCCAGACGTCTAGCAAAGTACGATCGAATGTGATTCTCTAGGCTTCAAAACATGGAGATTTAGTGAAAACTCAACTTTCAACTTTCACGTTTATTTGTAATTATTAGTTTCCTTATTTTCTTTTTTTTTTTTTTTTTGTTCTAAGCAAGCAGCAGGAGTTGAAAAAAAGAAACCTATGCGAAAAAAATCCGAATTAATTACCAATTACCAATACCAGATACGAAGTAATTACCAGATTACCTGCAATGAATTTAATTTCATCTCAATTTTAGGCTTCTCAGATACTCTTATAAGTGGCATAGCATTCGCAGCGTGTCTGGGCGGTTCGCTCACAGAAGCTCTCGCGACGAAAAGTTGGCACATTTATCTCGCGGCTAGTATCGGATTTTTTGGTGGAGCTGTGGAACCTGTCATGCGATCTGTAATATCAAAGTCCGTACCTGCAAAAGACATTGGTGAGTTTACGCATCGCTTGAATATTATTAATTAACGCGACGAATTTAACGAAAAATGAAATCTTACGTTTTAGAGAAAAATAAATTTCTAAATTTTCAGGCAAAGTGTTATCCCTCACCAAATCACTCGAAACGTTAAGTCCGTTGGCCGGAGCTCCACTCTACACATTAATTTATTCCCATTATTTACCACCGATTTATCCATCGCCCGTTTACCTCCTTTCGACAAGTTTCTTCGCCGTGTTGATACTTGTCACAGTGGGCATAGGAATACTAATCCGAAAGTCTCGCGATATAAGCTACGTTCCTGTCATTGCAGAGGATAATTAAAGTTCACGGTGGTAGTTAAGATTCAACCATGTCTATGGTTTCATTCCTGTAAAACAATAGCGAGATTCGATGTTTAAACAAGCCATTCTATAATTTAAATAATTTTTTATCATAACGCAAAATGAAGTTAAACAGCCGCTTTAAACTCTCATTTCGCTGTAATTCCACTTGGGGCAATCTGCAAAGTTGATATACTTGCATGTATGGTTATTAAAAATATCATTACACCAACTAACTGCGTATTACATGTATGTCCTATATAATATGTATTTAGATTGCTGATTTGTCATAATATTTTATTAATGATTGAGCAGTCACGTGTCGGTAAATCACGCAATACGATATTGGTAAGTCCCCGAGACCGAAATACGCGGAATAAACGGGTTATCTGTAAAGTGCAAATGTATACCAGTACCTCACATATCCATAATCCCTGGTAGCTGCGAAGAGCTACATTGTGACCCGGGGATTTCCCTTCTACCTCGAGGAATACATAATAAATCTCTTCGCTATCGGCGTCCATAAAAGCTGTCGGAGAGTCGAGAATCGTCACTCGCAGTTCCAGATCAGACGTGGCAATAACTGCAGGTAATAATTATCGTACCGATTTGCATACTTACTATATATTGCTATAGTTTATACAGAGGTTTTCCCTTCTAAATAGATCTGCAATAAATTCGAGATGAAAACAGCGCTAGTGCTATTTTTGCTGATCCTCGGCTCAGTCATGCTGACCCAGGCCTATATCCATAAACCCAGTATTGGACGGCCAAGACCAGGTGGAACCTTTCCCACGTTTCCTGGAACAGGACCCTTCAATCCAAAACCAAGATGGCCGGACGCTTATGTAAGTAATTCAGTGATCGAATTTATGCATAAAAATTTAATTCAACCCGACTCGTCCGTTCTAAAATTATTCTTTGTTTTTTCAGCATCGTGGACGACGTTCCGCCGAATACTTTAAAAATGAAGATTGAATGGAGACCCGACGTTGAATGATCAGAAATTTTTGATTTTTAAAAGAACGACGACCGACCCACTGCTGAAAACCGAAATACTGTCTCATCATATCTTATATCTATCGTAATGCATTCCAATAAAATATCGTTTTACTCTCAACTTTTCTGCCTGATCTGTTATTCTTTATTTCGCATACAAATAAATCCAGATATAGCGTACTATTATCCTGATTACATCGATTATTCGAAACACTTACTTATAAGTATTGTGTATTACACCTACTTTTGTTCAATATTTGTCCGACAATAAAGCAAACACGATGTTTGCTTTTTGTAATCAGCACATTGTTCGAGCTCGATTTTGCAGATCTATGATGTCTTCAGCACTTTCTTCTGCTGGAGGGGTCATGCAGAGTATAGCATCTCTTAACCGCAACCATCCATCCGGACTCGATTGAGATTTTGGAAAGCCCATTCGTCTTCTCCTGAACCACTTAGAACTAATGGAAAATTCATTATCAAAATGCTTAGGCCAATTGTATTACATCAGAAGCGCATTGCGATCACCATTGGAAGAATAGTAGCTCGATCGACAGAAGTGTAAGTGAAAGTCCGACTCCTGCGCCGAGTAGGTAAAATGCTGGATAAACGTCGTCCAGGTAGATGCTGATAGCCTCGCTGCAACAAGCTCCGTGGGACTCGCATAAAGGCCACGTCTTGAAGAGAAACCTTCTGGTCCGTTCGAGTAGTCCGAATTCCCGAAGGCGCAAGAGGCTGAACCGCGAACAAAGAGAATTGAACGAAAACAAGGAGAAACAGTACCTAAAAAGCGATTCCCCTTTACCTGCGATTAATAATTCTTTTGTACTTGTCGTGACTTAGGTTCAGGACTCTGTGATAAGTACCCGCAGCGAATGGCGCCTCTTTAACTTTGCACAGTCTTTTCATCGACCGACAACGTCGATGGAAAATGTCTCTGGTCGATGTTCGGTCGGCCAGTAAAACGGCTGAACCATCGAGAACATTGAGCAGTACTTGAGATGGAACGATTCGCGTTATCTCAACTCTTGCTGCGCCGTAAAGAGGTTTCAGTTTTTCCGTGTCCTGCGCATCAAAGACTCGTTAGGCGACCGTTAAAGTAAGGACCGGAGTAAGGAGTACTCCTACCCTTACCGACCGAGCGAACTCGTCCTTTTTCTACCCATATGAAATACATGAACGAACGGAAAGGATTCAAATTTCGACGATGCAGCGAAGTTCAGGAATGTTATTTTCTGAGTTTGCTCGGTCGGTAAGGGTAGGAATACTGCATAATTATAAACTCACTTGCTTGTCGAGTACAAAATAGGGCGAATCACTGGCGTAAAGCGAAGGTGCGGAGACGACTGTCCCTGAATTGACGAACGATTCCGTGATGGCGATGATACTCGCGTTGTAAGCCGTGTAGACGAGGGCTGCCATTACGAATATCGCGAGGAAGAGGGTCCTGGACGAGGGAGCTTGCGGGTTCAGCGTTGTGCCTTGCTGGCAAAGTGCACCGACCGAAACGAGGAGAACTTCGCTCAGCTCCCATCGAACCTTCCGCCGACATCCTAGAAACGGAAGTAACCGTTATCACAGCCGTGACGCTTCGGCCAATCACTGATATGAGCTCAATTTTTCTCAGCGTTAAATACCAGCCGTCTCAGAATCGCTCAGTCGGACTTCCCTTGCCAGGACATAAGTCAGGGCGACGGTGACTCCCAGGAGAAGAAGTGCCAGCACGAACCAAACGTCATTTGCAAATGGCGCCAGGAAGATTATCTTCGACCGTTTGACGATGTTGATTTTGTGATAAATTGTTGGCCTGAAATATTACAGACCATGCAATTTTACCTACCATTGGCCTAATAATGTCGAGTCTTAATTAACTACTGGTGGACTATGCTGACTGGTGAATGAAAATTGGAAACGTTCGGTGTTCGCCGGTGCCGATTAAACCGGGTCCCGTAACTTCCACAGTTCCGTTACCGTTCGCCAGTCCCAGTATCGAGGAATTTACTCGCAGGTCATAGCTGGAAATTGGAATGATTTCCGGTGATAATTAATCCCCGGGTTTTAAATACAAAAATACGTTTATAATCCATATTATTATACACAATATATGTGACCGAAACTATTCCGCACACTAACTTTGATTCCAATACGTGGAGAAGAAGTTTCACAACCTCCTTGTCGTAGGTGGAGTAAGCAGAACTCTTAAAGTGCATGATAGCGATGCTTATGCAAGTGGAGAAGATCCTTCGGGTACTCGTTGGGAAGTTTTTCAGCTATCCAGTCTTTATACGAATCGATACCTCGAACATCAGGTTGGAGTGGGCGTCTATAATCTCTACGGATAGGGCTTGAGTCAACTTTACGTTCGTTTACCCATCTATTCAACGTCTCATTCAAGCCAAATGTATTTGGCAAATTAAAAACAGGGTTGGGATTCTGATGACGAGACCCGTTAATTTACTAATTGTCAGTCTTCCCTGCAATTACTGGTGATGAATTCAATCAGGCACGCAATTAATCGAGGTGATGTAATTATTTGTCAAAAACGTAAGTACGTGGAATGACCTATGAAACTCATGTATTGCCATGACATCTGAAACAACTTACGAAATGAAATAACATTCCACATTGGAAGTTTACCGCATTACGCGTTGTTTGTAATAAATCTTGGGGCAGTTGTGTATTTTTTATTACGACTTCTTCTGAGCACAAAGAATCTTGCAAGCTTGAAATTGATGACATTTGGTACAAAGAGTCGAAGGATGCGAGAATTTTTTTCATCATTATAATCAAATATATCCTTTGTTGGATTGCCGCCGCCTCTTTTTTCTCATTAACAATGCAATAATGACTCTGAGAAAGTGAATAAAAAAAAACGTGGCTGGTATTGCGTGACAAATATAGTGGAGTGTGAAATTCCTAAAAATGCGACTGCACTCGTTATTCATTAGTATTTATTTATGCGTCAGGGTATTGCAAATGCGGGGAAGAACTCCCAGCAAGTACATGTAGTTCGTGTTACACGTATACGTCAAACTATCGGTTATAAATCGCGTCTCTGACTTACTACATGTGCCAAATTATATGCTACCAAAAAAAGGAACGCCTACAGATCATTACAAGCTGCTGGTTATAGGGTCACTGCTGTTATCGGCTAGCTGACACGTGCGTATAAATAACATATCGCAATAGGAGTTTAAAAATAATATAGTCCGAATGATTGGTAAGAAATTATCGTTATATCATTTCACATAATTTATCAGCATTGAAATATCGGGGCTATTTTGGCTACACCGGATAATCGGATGAATGCTAATGATGTTAGAAGTGAAGTCGCGAACAAAGAGAATTGAATGAAAACAAGGAAAAGTAGTAACTACAACGGATTTGCTCTGGAAAAAGAATTGAATGTACAAAGTGATTCTTCCTCACCTGCGATTGATGATTCGATAGTATTTGGCATGACTGATTGTGAGGTTCAAGACTCTGTGGTATAAGGTACTCACAGTGAATGATACCTCTTTCATTTTGCATAGTTTTTTCATCGATTAACAACGTCAACAGAAAATGTCTCTGGTCTAGATTTGCGTCCGTTTACCTTTGCTTCACAGGTTCAATTCATGCAGCATCTGCTCAGTATTATTCGTGCCAAGTCTACTCTGAAAATGGATAACGGTTTCACGATTCTGATTGTGACACTTATGAATTTACTTGCCACTCCCTACGGCAGTGACGGCTGATGAATTGATTGTCAGCTAAGCTATATTCAATCGAGACAACATGAATTTTCAGAAACAATTTGAGGAGGACTCGTAATACGAATGTCCGAATTCGTTGTGAAATTTCACCGAATGAAACGAAATAACATTCTCGAATGAAAGTGTACCGAACTACGAGTTGTTTGAGGACTTGTATATTTTTTCTCAAGACTTTCCCTCAGTACAAAGGATCTCGCAAGCCTCAAATTGATGACATCAAAGGGTTCAAAGGATCTATGTTTCGAAAAATTTTCCCAGTGACATTAATCGATTACGTGCTTCGCCCTTTGTGTATGGTCTTGGACCCTCTCTCCTCATTAATAATGCAAAAATGACTCTGACAAAATCGGAGTGAATAAAGAAGAATCTGATTGGTATAGAGCATGACAAATAGAGTTGAGTGCGAAATGCCTGGAAATACTCGTCGTTTCTTAGTATTTATTTTTGTCGAGGGAAATCCAAGACGCGGGGAAGAACTGCCAGCAGGCAGTTATATACGTTACGATATCGGTAATCAACCGCGCGTGTATCTGACTTCTGCATGTGCCAATTCTCAATACATGTAAGCGAAAAAATAACGCCCGATCTTTGCACTGCGTAAGCCAGGGTCACAGCCGTATTCGACTACGACAGCTAAAGCACTATACATGTGCTTGTATAACATAATATATCAATTTTAATAGTTGAATAAAAAATCTGAAAAAATTCAGCGTTGAGACAATTAGAGAAAAAATTTGAATCAAAATGAAAAATGATAAGGTTCAAATGTTAGTTGGGTTGGCATGGAATTCCCCATATGCTTGACATCTGGAGATTTTATCATCATGATGCAACTGTGGTCGTAGAATTTTGTATTCTAAAACTGTCCGATAAAAAATTATTGTATATTCCTTAGAGTAATTCGTGATTATTGAAATAATGTCAAATATTTTCTGGCAACATCCGATAATCTTACGAATAATAATGACGTTCAATTGGAAATTCTTTTTTTTTTTTGCGCTTATGAAAGCAGCTTCTGATTAATAATAGTACCTTTTATATTTTTCAAAAATAGTGTTGAATATCCTGCGCTTAATTTAAAATTTAAACAGTTTCAGCATTTTTTAATAACTGAGGAAAAAATATGATCCCAGATCGATTATAACGAATACGATAACATGCTCCAAATAGCGTACAATTTCGCATGGAGTAACCCTTGGGCACATATTTTAATCTTCATTATAATAATAAGAAGTAAACAACAACGCACGATTGCACGGAGCTATCAAGCTACCGAAGGGGAATCCGCGGAAGTTTCAACCGTGTGAGTGATTGTAGAGATGGAAGTTTTTCCCAGAGTTTATCATACATGCATTTGGCTACCTATAAAAGCGAATAACTTACAACCAGCCAGCACAGTTGCAGTCCAGAGACATACTCAGTTGGAACAGGTAAGATGAACATTTCTTTACGATTCTCTACTATTTTGTGTGCTTTTTGGTGTTGTAGACTTTGTTGTCGATGTAACAGCTATTCAATTATCAAGTAACACGTTTGCTCTTGAATATCAATATCATGAGGATTAAATTCGTTAAGTCGTATTTAAATTCAAATCTGTTGAAAATTTTGATTAATAGGTAATGCTACACGACATGTCATAAACAGAATTTTGACTGATTGTAATTCGTTTCAGATAGTTGATCAAAATGAGGGCTGCCGTTTTAATCATTTTAGCAATCGCCTTAACGGCACTAGTAGAATCGTCTCCAGGTATAGGAGACACGAGGCGACCCGCCCCTTATGTCGTGAGTATAATTATCATCAGAATCGTGATGTTCATGGAACAATTACCAAGTGTTTGTATAATGGCCGCGTTTTATTACTTCAGAATCGTCTGCCACCACCAAAACCACGGTTTCGAAGATCAGCCGATCCGGAACCCCAAGGATCCGTAAGTGCCACTTGGCAGAAGAATCTCGATGGTCCAGAACGTCGACCTTCTTACAACGTCGACTATCAGCAGAAGCTCTTCGAGAACAAACATGGTTCGATAAGCGCAACAGGGGGAGCTCAGAAATACCCAGGTCAAAGGTGGGAACCAACTGTCGGACTACAAGGATCCTTCCGATTCCGTAGATCGCCGGAACCACAGCCGGAACCTCAAGGATCTGTGAGCGTTACAGCGCAAAAGAATCTCAGTGGTCCAGAACGCCGACCTTCTTACAACGTCGACTACCAGCACAAGCTTTTTGAGAATAAGCATGGTTCGATCAGCGCCACAGCAGGAGCTCAGAAGAATCCAGGACAGAGAGTGCAACCTACTGTTGGAGTGCAAGGGTCTTTCCGATTCCGTAGATCGCCGGAACCACAACCGGAACCTCAAGGATCTGTGAGCGTTACAGCGCAAAAGAATCTCAGTGGTCCAGAACGCCGACCTTCCTACAACGTCGATTACCAGCACAAGCTTTTTGAGAATAAGCATGGTTCGATCAGCGCCACAGCAGGAGCTCAGAAGAATCCAGGACAGAGAGTGCAACCTACTGTTGGAGTACAAGGGTCCTTCCGATTCCGTAGATCGCCGGAACCACAGCCGGAACCCCAAGGATCCGTACGTGCCACTTGGCAGAAGAATCTCAGTGGTCCAGAACGCCGACCTTCTTACAACGTCGATTACCAGCACAAGCTTTTTGAGAATAAACATGGTTCGATCAGCGCGACAGGCGGAGCTCAGAAGTACCCGGGCCAAAGGTGGGAACCAACTGTTGGAGTACAAGGATCTTTCCGATTCCGTAGATCGCCGGAACCACAGCCGGAACCCCAAGGATCCGTACGTGCCACTTGGCAGAAGAATCTCAGTGGTCCAGAACGCCGACCTTCTTACAACGTCGATTACCAGCACAAGCTTTTTGAGAATAAACATGGTTCGATCAGCGCGACAGGCGGAGCTCAGAAGTACCCGGGCCAAAGGTGGGAACCAACTGTTGGAGTACAAGGATCTTTCCGATTCCGTAGATCGCCGGAACCACAGCCGGAACCCCAAGGATCCGTACGTGCCACTTGGCAGAAGAATCTCAGTGGTCCAGAACGCCGACCTTCTTACAACGTCGATTACCAGCACAAGCTTTTTGAGAATAAACATGGTTCGATCAGCGCGACAGGCGGAGCTCAGAAGTACCCGGGCCAAAGGTGGGAACCAACTGTTGGAGTACAAGGATCATTCCGGTTCCGGAGAGCAGCGGAGTCAGAATCCGAAGAAAAGATCGTTCAACAAGATTAAAATTGAGTCGTTGTTTATGTCCAATTGACTTATACTTGTCTTATATATATTTGCCACTTTACCACCAAATTTCATTCAAATTACCTAATATATGTTTGAATAAATAATACTTGATTTCTTCTCTATAAAATAACCTTTTATATCATTTTAATATCAACAGTATTACCACCCTACTGTAAATGTTCATTTGTTAAATCATAAAGTGTTTTGAAAGAATTCAGCATGTAATTTATTACATGATTCATCTTCTAAATTCGATAAAATGTATGAGAAATCACGTAATGAAAAACAAAAGCACGAATTATCAGATATACTGGATCAAATATCATATAGTCATCTATACAGAGCAAGCAAAATCATAATATCAACTGTATAATTGTATTAACTGTATTGTATAACTGTAATTGTATAACTGTATAACTGTATAATAATATAGTCAACTGTTACGTGATTTCTTGGACACCATCCTATAGGACATCAGCGTTATTGGACAGCAAAAATAATCGGAAGCTATATGGAGCACTAGATTAATTGGACACCTACTGATTCAACATAGCGATTTATTGGACAGAGCCCTTGTCTTCTGTTACTTTCCTGATTGCGGATTTGCGGATGTATGGACTAGTTACGATGCTTACTACAAGACGCGTTCGTGGAATTTGATCTATTCGATAGGTACATCGAAAAGTGAATCAGGACCAACTGCAAATACAATGCCAGTGCTAATCCTATCGGCGGCTGTATAAATGCGATAAGGTGCGCAACTATATTGTAAGTGTTGATTTGTGTAAAGCGAGCGCCCGGTTAGAGCATTCAGGCTCTCACTTGCTGCAACGTATGTTGGGTTGCCTTTCCAAGGCGCGTTAAACGCATCACAAGATTGACAGAATTAACGACAATAAAATAAACAAAAAAACTATTTGAAAATAGTGAACAGTGGTTGAAGACGAATTTAGAATACATTATTGAATTATGTCACCAACGAACAGTGTATTCCGACGGAAAATTGGAAAATGATTAACCTCATCGTCGCGGCGTCGCCTGGAACGGCGGTAATTTTTTTCGTTTCGTTAGTAATTATCTTCGACTGCCATAGTTTTAGCACAGATATAACATTCATAGGACATTCTATTTCAGTGTACGATAGTTACCGTGTATCATGTTTCTTATGTCCTATAACTCCGCAATCTGGTAAGTAAAATTTGCGTCCCGAATATATCATCGGTCGTTCGTTATTCCACAATACCGACGGGATGTTACACGTATTTCCAGATATATCAAGTTGTTACCGATAATGTCGAGTTCATGCAATACCGATTTACAAATCGTCGTCATTGACAAATACCTAACCACTTGGCTCATATTGAATTTACTATGTCACGGAAGTAAACTTGTCAAAGAGTGAACAATATTAAAATGTATACATTATTAAACGGTCTTTATAAGTACCTCATGCAAAAAGACGAATATTACATACTGATACTGGGCTTAGACAATGCAGGGAAGACGGTAAGAGTATCATTACACATTGTTGTCTTAGGTTATGTTCTGTACGAAGAGACATTGTGAGTTTTCTAAACGGTAGTTTAACTATTTCACAGACTTACTTAGAGGCAGCTAAAACGAAGTTCACGAAAAACTACAAAGGCATGAATCCCAGCAAAATTACTACAACAGTCGGCCTTAATATTGGAAAAATTGATCACGCGGGCGTGCGGTTAAACTTCTGGGATCTCGGAGGACAGGAGGAACTTCAGTCTCTCTGGGATAAGGTTTTATGTCGAACCTGATTTCATCTTTCACTCACTTCAGTCGACCTAGAATATCTCACATTTTTTGTAAAAAAATCCCAAGTCACAATTCTTATTTCAAATTTTAAAAACCAAGATTCGCTTGACAATCTGACGTTCATTATACAACAATGGCAATATTCTGTTTAACCATAGAGGGCTGGCATTTTTCCCTTGAAATTGGATATTTTTTTAGAGGTATGATTTATGTATGTAAATAGTCAACGCGCATGGTGGAGTTTCCAAATTATCTGCTGACCCCTAAAAGAGCCAGGCTGTCCCTCTAAAGGTTACTAAGGCGAGCCTGAAGCCTGATCACAATCATTGATCTCATTATAAATAAAGTTGAATCATTTGCAATGAAAACGCTATTATATTTTGTAAAACATAACATATTTTGCAGTACTACGCAGAGTCGCACGCAGTCATTTACATTGTTGATTCTTCGGACAGAGACAGAATACCAGATTCCAAAGAGACTTTTGGTAAGACAGTACCATTGGCCTAAGTGCAGGATGTTCTATTGTTACATCAACCTGTCAATGTGCATTTTACTTTTCGAAATCCAACAATAGTCTTAAAATAAAGTTTTGCAATGCGAGTTTAAAAGTATCTTGAGCTACCTGAAACACATGTATCACTTGAAGGGTGCCTCAAGATCCTCAGAAAGTAGTAAATTTGTCTAAAACGCTTCAAGTTTTACCATGGTCGAAATTATCGATTTCTTTAGAACGAAAAATATGCTTATTCAAAGTATGTTCGCATGGAACAGCCTGTCAAATTTCAAAGATGAATAAGTGCGCTTATAACAGATGTATGTAGACAGGATGATATCTTCGGAGCATTTGATGGGAGTACCTCTGCTGGTTCTCGCTAATAAACAAGATATACCAGACTGTATGGGAGTCAGAGATGTGAAGCCGATTTTCAATCAGAATGCCCATCTCATTGGAAGGAGAGATTGCATGGTGATGCCGGTTTCCGCGCTAAATGGGTAAAAAGAATAATTTCGCAGGGGTTACTCAGGGATAAACTCATTGAATTTGATCGCTCAATACGGCATAATAATTGTTGTTATTTATAGCGACGGTGTAGACGAAGGAATTCACTGGCTGGTCGATTGCATCAAAAGAAATAACGACATCCGTCCGCCACGTAATCAGGACGATAATTGTCTGTCGTAGCAAATACATTCCTGTCTTCAATAACGGTAAAACATAAGTTAAATTTTAAGAATAGATATTTTGTACATTTTCCAATACGACAATTCGTTGTTAATATTATTATTAATATTGTTATTATTATTTGTATAAATAAATTATTTTTATTTCAATATTAATCGCATTTCTGAACTATTACGGTAATAAAAGGAAATACATTCCACTGTATCGATAATCTTCGAGGAGAAATATCGATTGATCAATATTTGTAAGACAGGTGAAATAATAACGATAATATTAGCAGAACAATATCGAAGTCACTGATATTGTGTAAAATCTGTATCCGTAAATATCCTCAAATTAATCACGATTAATTATTCTTCGCGGCCAACCGGTAAATGTGTTTTTAATGCAATGAAAAAGCGTCGGAAAATAGATAGTAAAATTGAATCTGATGGTTGATTAGAATGGTAGCTCTTGCTCAGTGTCAGCTGATAGCGGAGTCACAGAGTGAGATAAGAGATAAAGGCAACACCTCACACCTTCTGGCGCTCTATAATGCTAGTGATAAATATCGTTCGCCATACTAGCTGCTAGCCACCATAGCACATGATATACCGCCAATGAATTAACGGTGCTTCGTTTAAATTGCAAAATCCTACTGTTTGGTGAGATTACGCATCATGTGGCCCTATTATGAGACCGAAGATTGGAGTGTTCTCCCGCCCGAGCTGAACAGAAGGTAATCTTAACTACATATAACAGCTTAACATTGTATGCGACCTCTAAAAGCTCCTTATTTCGCTATTCACTCCGTTACCGATTTTCTATTCCTAAAATATCCGTAAATAAAGTAGAATAATGTAAATTCAAAACTGTCCGTTCTTATAGTTGATTCGATAGGTGATGGTCCATAATTTATTTTCGAAGGTTTAAGGCGCGTTTCTTTTTTGGTTCTTTTTTTCATTCTTTTTTCACAATTGTTGGTAAAGAAAAAACGAAGTGGGTATACAGTATAAGATTACATCAGCTGCAGATAGTATTTAGTGAAAAGCGTACGGTGCATCATGCATAATGCAGTGATCGAATTAATATATTCTTGTGTAAAATATTGTCGGCGCGGTGATAAGCGTCCACGTTGCAGATTTAAGTTGCTGCCGGTCGCAAATTCACAGTGTTGATAAGCCTGTGGTGTGAAGCTGTTATTTGCGAGTATAATTACGATCGGCAAATACGCATTTTTTATGTACATATATATATATATGTATGTACGATATGTGTCGTTCGTATAAATTACATTGTATGCACACACACGGAGATGTGCTTGTGTAATATGTATCTCGTTATAACTCGGGTAGGGAAAATTTCAAACGAGTTATAGTATTGTAACGTGACGCGAACCCGCAATCAGGTAAGCCGATATGGGGAGAAGGGAAAAAAATTCAGGGAGGAGAAAAAAAGAAGCAATGATAAAATACACGCGTCGAGATAAATGGGAGAGAAGTATGAATGCAAAGGTGTGACGCGTCTGCATGAATCACAGATGCTCGATACATCCAATCGTTGGTGATACGGTACAAGATAACGAAAAATATCGCGTATTGATGAAGCTGATTGATGAAATGAAATATGCAAAACATGCATTGCGTTGCAATGTACCAACTTACAGTCTAGTTTTTACTTATACGAACATATTGATGATCGGTTCGTAGCGTGATCGGTTTTTAATAGTTTCTACGATCGTTTCGTTAGAGATACCATTGTACACAATTAGTACATGCAATTACCCCGGGAGCAAAATTTATTAACAAAACTACAGGAATTCATTAAGTGATCGTTTCAGTTTTTTCATATCCTTCAAACGACAACCGCATATAGGTATGAAATACCAGAGCAAGTCAACTACGTTGTGCAATGACACCTTTATTACCCTCCAGCGATGTATCAAGGGTCGAATGATAGGGAAGATTTATTAAAAAAATGCAGTATCAAGTGAAGCGTGTCGCTTTAAGGTCCCGCTGACCTGGCATGTCCTATATATATTTCGTGACGTCAGAAGCGGGGAAATCGCCCGCACATATCCTGATAAAACGGGGGTATGAATCTGACTGGGAAAATTTTTAAAAGATAGCTTGAATAAAATTGTACGTCTGTATCTCAGTCACTACTATCGCAGATCACTGATAACGTCTAATAAAAATAATGATGAACTCAATAAAATCACGTCGCGTCAAAGATGGCCGATCGGGCTAGCGACTTGTTGAATATTCACCGTTTGTACGATATCAGAATTTCTTTCACTTTTGCCAGGGAGATACAGACGTACAAAAACACACACGTAATCCGGGAAAACCTATAGCACCAGTCAGTTTGCTGTAAATATGGCACGATTTGTGCGGGCGATTTTCAGGTGACAGGAGCCCGTTCTGATGCACGAGAAGTCTGTAATTTAGTTCAACGTTGAACCTCCAGAAGCGCTGTAGTCGACCGAAGCGGTACCAGATGATAAAACGACATGGTAATACGCACACGTCCTATGTTTCTGCTAAAGCAACAATCTGCAGTGCCGACGAGAGCATAGGCTTTTAGGTGGATACGAAAAAATGTACAACTCACTCAGAATAACCGTTAGATTTCGAAATTCGTGCATATTATAAGGCATCGTTGGGAAATGGTAATATCAGTTCACAATCGCGGTAACTATTCGTAATTACAATCGCACAATTTTTTTTTTAAATGCTCATGGCTTTTCCAAAACCCGATATTAAAATAACATACTGTTTCTTTTCTCGTTTTGAGTCGTAGTTCCGCAAAGAAAATTATTCTTTTTTATTTTATTGAAGGGTTTTGGGGCATTCTACATCGAGTACGCACCACTTAAATCTACCTTTTTTCATCGATTTGATAGAAAATCATTAACAAAAACGAAAATACCTATCCTTTAATTCCTGTTCGTCGAAAAGGCAGATGTAAATGGCGAATAATTGACATAGAATGCCCCATATACGCTCCGGATATCCTCATCTAATAGTAGCATCAATGTCCGCAAAATTGTTATACTTACAGATTATTGACCGAAAGATTAGATGCGGCAGTAAAATAAATACCGAAATTGCAGGAAACACGCAAGTATGGGCGTGAGGGTTTAGGGTTGAGATAAAAAATTATACTCTTGAACAGACCATTTATTTATTTATAGCAAATTTGGGGGGGGGGAGCCGGTTGATAATCGTCCGAGCCTGTTTTAAAGATTACCCTGATACATACGCGAAATTGTTTCTGAACCGGATGTGTTTAACAATACTAGAAATACATCCCGCAAAAAATCTATGTTATTGTACATACATACAATTACTGCATACAACGGTTCAAGATTCGTGGCAAATATTTTACAGGGCCGATCCTTGTTAAAATTCTGATGAAGAATTTGCTTGCCAATTTTTTCTGTTTTTAATTCTCAGCAAATAAGGATTTCATACTTTATTTGCTACGTTTCATTTGTCAATTACGCCTAGTTCTGAATGATGCTACCAAATTTTTTTTTTACGTTAGACGAACTACCTGAATGTTACTCATTTGGTGGAAATCGTTATAAAACTACATACCGTGACTTCTCGTAGATGGTATACGCTACGGATACGCTAGCGAGTTTTGGGTTGGTTTCTGCATCGTATACGACCTACGAAAAGTCAGGGTATGTGTTACTGTTGTACATCAAATCCGGCACAATCCTATAAGATTTCACAGAAATTTGGAACTCTCGAAGGAATCAACTTCTTCGGATTCCGAGTACTATCCCTCACACCCCACTGTCCCCACTATCCGAGCGGCCGTCACTTCTGCGTTTCCTCGCGTACCGTCCACATTCACTTTTCGCGGCGAACGAAGCAAACGCGAGTGTTTTGGTAATTTGCCGTGTCACAAGTTCTAATCACGTGCAAATTTTCACGCGGCCAGTGTGTATACATATATTTGTTACAAACAACAATAATCTTGTGAGTGCAACAATGGATGAGTTACGTCGCACGGCTGAACCGAAAAAAGGTTGAATTTGACGCGCCGACGAACGAATCGTTCGTTGCAATGGTAAGTGTTTTATACTGCAAATTTCTGTTATGCAATTATACATATCAATCACAAGAATCCTGTCAAATCTGCACTTGCTATGCAGGGTGATTCGTAATTCACAGCAAATACTTGACAGGGCGAATCCTTGTCAAAATTGGAGTCGACAGTTCCTAAGAAATTTTTCGGGAAAACGTCTTTTTTCATTCAAAGAAATGGAAATTTAATTTTTTCGGATTTCTGTTTCGATCAACCTTTTAATTTCTTGGGTCATCGTCAGAATTGATATCGAAATTCCCCGGTTAATTTGTAAATAATTTCTACGAAAATTTTTCTTTCACAGCTGTCTCGGGGGGGTCACTGGGAGTGTAAATTCAGAATGGCGACCAAATCATGCTTATGCGTTTATTCGAAAAATGGTTTTTTTTGGGTTAAAATGGTTTTTCTTGAATAACTCGGCCGGTTTTGATTTTACAGAAAAACCGTCGGAACAAAAGTTGTATCAATTTTGATTCTCTACAAGTCTAGTTGTTACAGTTTTTCTTCCAGGATCAAGATTTTTGGAATTCAACCTGAAAAAAGCGACAAATTCGAAATATTTCCATTATCTCGTTTATTTTCAACTTAATGGCATAAATGAATAGCAACAAACTTGTTGATAATCAAATTCTGAACAACTTTGGTTCTCACTTTTTTTTCCAAAAATCGATATTTTCGGAATTTAACCCGAAAAGGAAGGATTCTCCGTCAACTCGGCCACGTTTTTTCGACCATCTCAGATCTGCCCCATAATTGGTTAAATCAAAGTACTACTAAAAGGTACTCTGCGTGAATTTTTTCAGATTTTTCAATTCATTATTTGAGAAATTGTCGTTTTTTTCTTCAAATGAATATACACTACCGTTCATAAGTATGGAAACACTCGCCCCAGATTGCTCTCACTGTACCCATGATGCTCATTGTATTTCTACGAAAATGTACACCGTTGAGGAGTGGGGAGGGACTTCCAGCATTTTCATAGTATAGAAAAAAAATGTAGAAAACAAATCGTCTTGTTTACGTTTGCTTCGAAAGAGTGGCGTTCGAAAGATCGTCGTTTTCTTGACATTTGTTCCGAACGTCGTTTTGTTATACATTTTTCAAAATATTGAGTAACCAAATTGTATACGTGTTTCAAATTTTCTTTTCTCTGTTCTCTTCATATATAATCATTTTGATTTTTCGTTAGGAGTGTGCAGAACATAAGAATTGCTGAATGCTTCGTTGCGAATACCACAATTTTATCGGAGCCTAGATTCGAATGCTCGGAGAGTTCAATTATTATAATCGTACGGTAATTTTCTTTTCCGATAATTGGAGAAATTTACACGTGTTGACATATACCCTAAGTACGATGCAAATATGCGAGAAATTTCAAATCTTAAGGAAAATAAATATTACGACTGTTATTATTTCATCATATAAACCATAAAAAGTCAGTTGGGACGAAATTTAGGTTCTTGAGTCAGAAATATCATTCTGACAAAAAATGACCGCGTATTTTCCAAAACAATGAAAGCTTTTTCGAAGTGATATGTGAGCATAAAAAGTCAAAACCTATTTCTACGATTTTTTTTTCCGAAAGCGCCGAGTCATTCAATTTTGTTGCAAAATGGGCGCGCAGTAAACTTGAAGAATCAATATTTCATCTCCGGTTCTATTTGACGTAGAAAAATGATTCACAGCGCATTCGCGAGCAGAGAGGATAAGCTTTCGTAGAAAACTTTGGTTTATCCGGAAACATTGAACATTGTAATTGTTATTAACGAACGAATTGTTTAATGGTACCATTTTTGGCGAGGCTTCTACCATTTTATACATTCTGTAAAAAATCTTTCCGATTACAAATAATCCGTTGGGTTTGACGAGGAATTTCCCATTCATATTCATTCCGAACGACCATACGTTAGATATCTGCTGTCGGTAGTAAAATATTGAACACGGTGAAATTTAGAGTGATTCGTAAAAAATGAATATCTTAATTTCAAAAGAATTATCTGAACTTTTCAGATTATTCAAGATGATCAAAATTTTTAATCACACTATTCCATTTCATCAGATTCGACCATTCACTTTTAACATTTTTGTGTATAGTGAGATGGCGCCGACACATGGTTATAAGAGAACAGAAGAGGACCCATGTATTTGTATGTGTCTTTATATGATAAGGAGGGGAGAGCACGAATTCTCTGCCAAAGTATATTTTTATCGACAAGTACTAATCATGTTATGGATTCTGCATTGAAAAAGCGAAACAACCAAATGAACACGCTTATATTTTACAGGTTAATCCGTCGTAACCGTTAGACAGACGCAATGTCACATGCCGCGAGGATATCTTCATGGAGTGGTGAACTATGTTCGAATTACATTACTTCGCAAAGGATGTTAGAAACTCCCATCAACCGGGAGAAGGAACTGTTTCGCACAACCCGCAGCTTCATAGTTACCTCGAATCTCAGATACTATTTCCTTGCATTTAATATCTCAGACGGTATAAAAATAATCCTCAACGTCGATGTCAACAATTGTTTCATATATCCATAGTAACATGAATAAAGTGTTACAATATTATATATAATCATTTTTTGAAACCCTTTTCACTAGTAAAATAGCTTCGAACATAAAATTATTTCATTATTG
Source organism: Neodiprion fabricii (assembly GCF_021155785.1). Taxonomy (NCBI): domain Eukaryota; kingdom Metazoa; phylum Arthropoda; class Insecta; order Hymenoptera; family Diprionidae; genus Neodiprion; species Neodiprion fabricii. The sequence continues at coordinate 27,242,696 of NC_060243.1, read as the reverse complement.
TCAGTAGAGTTGTGTGTAACAAGCGATGTACAATTCCAGAATGATTCCAATACAGTAATACCCCGAAGTTACGCTATGGGTCGTTCCGGCATTGACGGCGTAAGTCGAAAAAAACGTAAGTCGGGGTGCACGTTTTATACAACTGTATAATGTACATATATATATATATATATATATATATATATGTATAAATACTCACCAGAGATAATCATGTATGTACCTCATAGAAAACCTCTGAAGAAGAATGAGAAATACTCTTTATTTTGCAATTATAAAATGTTCGACCACAGTCGTCTGCCGAAACAAAGATTTTTTTTTCTCGCGGACAGTCACTATCCGTAGACTGAACGAATAATCGAATACAATGTAATGCATTCAAGTTTGCCGACAAGGAGAGACGGAGTTGGGCGAGGGGGGGGGGGCGACCGATGGCGTAACTTCATAAAACGAGACCACAACGATTCGTACCCGTTTTCTTTCAATCGTATTTTTCGAACATATTTCCAAATATTTACAAATGGTGAATGGTGATATTTATGAAATCATTTTGAAAATACTTCGTGCTGTGTAAAATTAATATTGCGCGATATGTTTTAATGTATATGGGACATTCTTTTACAACCAAACACCTTTGTGACCGACACATTTTTGATTCAGCTGAAATTTTTCTTGACGAGTTCTATACCGAAAAAATAGGGATACGTATTCGAGGATTTTTTATTTCACATATTTCGTAAAATTGAGGGGATCGAAAATTTGATAATTTGGTGTTTTTTGGCTTGGAAGACTCACTTTCAAAAATTCATAACGCCGATTTTATTTGAGCTGGAAAGTTCGTTTTTTTCATCTCAAAGCTAATGAAATGAATTTTATTACAACAATTCTTTCATTAACGATTATTCCTAAATTTATACTGTTATAAACAATTAATATGTTTTAACCGATCTTTAATAATTGCCCCAACCTCGTAGCGAGTTCTTGGCACAACCATCGTATTCTACGTCAAATTTTTCATCCATAACGTATTTTGAATTGATGGAGAATACGATGGTCGTGCTGAGAACTCGCTACGAGGTGAAGGCTATTGCTAAAAATCGATTTAAACATATTAATTATTTATAACAATATAAATTTCGGAATAATCGTAAATGAAACAATTGTTGCATTAAAATTTATTTTATTAGCTTTGGGTTGAAAAAACGAACTTTTCAGCTCAAACAGAGCCGGCGTTATGAATTTTTGAAAATGAGTTCTCCGTGCCAGAAAACACCAAATTATCAAATTTTCGATCCCCTCTATGTTACGAAATATGTAAAATAAAAAAATCCTCGAATACGTATCCCTATTTTTTCGATATAGAACCCGTGAAACAATTTTAAGCTACATCAAACTTGTGTCGGTCGATTTTTATCTAAATCTCTCCGATTCGTCAAAGAATGTCCCATATTCAAGGGTGTTTCACGGAACAATAAATTGAATTTGCTATATTCACCGTAAAACTATCAAAATAATCAGTTCGGTCGTGATGCAATCGCTACACACATGACGTCATCATTTGCATGCAAAATTCGGGTCAATTCTGGTGGTATGGTTACCGACTCAGATTCAGGCCTTTTACCGACCGCGTTTTGTCTAATATTGTGTTGCGCTACTCCCCGGTGGAGAGTACCACCTTCGAATGGTTTGGAACCGAGGAAACTTATGCAGAGGGCGCTTCGATCGATTACAACTTTTAGATCCAGGTCAGCGGCACCTTAATAACGGTGCGAACGTATAACCTGTAAAGCATGTGCCCAATTTTGTTAAATAAGCGATGTACCGCCGACCACCAACGTTAATTGAGGCCGTCCCGCCATCTTAGTTTTCGTGTATGCAGTGTTGCCAGATGACTGTTGCAGAAATCTCCTAGGGTAACTTTGAAATTCTCCTAGAATCTCCTAACCCACAAAGAAAATCTTCCCAAATTTCCTCCTAAAATTTTTAAATGACAGAATGACCTTGAATCAAGTTTGCACGATATCATGCATATGATTGACACGTAGAAATAATATTCACCTTTCAGAATAAGCTGTTCCTATAATATCTGAAATTCAGCTTAGACCCTACCAGCAATTCTGGAATTTGCTTTACCGATAGAATCTCATCCCCCCCCGCAAGTGGTCGCCTTTCGCTCACCGTACTTGTCGCATAGAAAAATAACAAATAAAGTCAGTAAAAATTGTAACAGTCGACGAGCGAAGCATAAATCTGAAAATTCTTGAAATTCGTCCTGAAAAAACTCCTAGATATTTTTTCTCCGGAAGCTTCCAATTCCTCATAAATTTAGTAGGATTCTGCTAATCTGGCAACACTGCACGTATGGCTGACGGCGGAGATTAGTTCGTTGGTTTAGTGTAGATTGGTGAATTGCAGACAAGCGAGTGTTTTGTCGTACGTTCGGGGTGGGTCGGCGGCGTAATTTAACATATGCGCGATTAATAATGATCGCCTTGATGCGCCGATAATCGATTCGTGATAAATACCCCTGTTCCACTATTGTTTGCCATTTTTTTCTTTTCGTCAAATTTTCTCTTTCCTTTATCGTCCCTTTCTTTCCTCCTCTAATGATTTAAAACAACACACCACCCTTCGCCCACAACAATACGATTCTGGTCTCGAACTCTGTGGTAGGCGGTAGGTATCAACGTTAGAAAACCTCGATCGAATACATTATCCAGTGATCAAAGTTGACTAGTGAGCTGGAAAGTGGAACAGAGTTTCGGCAGGGCAGGTGCGGCATTGTTCGACGAGTGGTTCACTAAACTCGCGTTTGTACCTACTCGCAGTTCCAATTCCAAGTTATACACGGCTCGAGAGTCGAGAGGAGTTGCCGATCAGTGCCTTTCCGTCCTCCCGTGTTTCTCTTTGAGTGGTGTGTCTTTCATTCGGATCCGTGCATCGGTTTGTTCCTGTCTTTTTTCTCACCTCAAAATCTCATTCGTCAGGTGAAGTTAGGTGACACGGTGGCGATTGACACGTTTCCGTCGTTTGACACCACCGTGTGCATCTGGACAAAAACTCTTCTCACCTGCCTGCTTATAACTGCCGTATGTATGTATTTTACATGCTCAACCTCGCTTTTCAACGATCTTGTACACCTGCAACCTTCGGTTTCGCCCGATTCTTTTTCCACCGTAGTTTATTCGATGTGATTTACCAATTCTACGCACACATTTGACAGCTTACCAAAAGCTAACCTTCGCATCTAACGCCCACTACTCTTTACATACCACACTCGCATTATTCAACATCGATTAGCGTCAAAGTTAGTCAATTCTTTTCTTCTATTATCTTTCACTCTTCTCGGCGGTATCTTTTCTTTTTTATTTTTTCATTTTTTTTTCCTACAATACAAGATTAGTTTCATACAGTTTGAGTTTGTTTTTACCCACTCTTATTTTCCGACATTTTACACCTGCAAATCATAAAACATAGTAAACTCGAGTAACTCATCAGCATCTTACATTAAACATAATTTTCAAACCTTTCAAAACATTGCCAATTTCTTGCGTAGAATGAAAAATCTAAAACTGACAAGTATTTACCGTAAACAAATAATATTATGTTGACAGAATGGCAGAGTAAATCGTGTGATATATTTGTCGGGAAATTAATCTTGGAAGATGCGAATGTTTCTGTTATGTAATACAGACACGTACGCATATAAACTCACACATGTTTCCCAAATGTATGTCGACTCTGTTTATTGTTATAGAGACATGTGAATAGGTACATACAAAGCTTGCGTTTAACGTACAATTAAGATTGTAACCCCCATGCCCTGTCCCTGAGTTTGATATCAAAAGGAATAACGCCGATGTAACCATAAAAAAAACAAATACGATATGTCTAACAGGAGCATAGCGGCGATACAAAGGAGTAAAGAGTGTGTGTGTCGAGTGGTTAACAGCCTGCTGCAGTAATCCAGTTTGTTGCTATAGCTGCCAGCCGAAAACAAAAAAAAAAAAACACAAAATTTCTAAACGGTGTTGAGAAATCATGAATGCCTCAGAACATGGGTAATTTTATTTATTTTTTTGTTCATTTCAGTATTTCGTTCCGTACAAATATTTGTTTGATTCGAATTTTATTGTATTCAGCCCTTGCGTACAGTCCTTCCTTTAATCTCTGTTGAAAAATTTTTAACATAGTCTGTAATAAGACTACTACTATTTTCTTATTGAAATAACGTATATTTACTGTCTAAAAGTTTTTTCAATGGTATAAAATAAGTAGAGCAAATTATATGCCAATTTATTTTTACAATAGTCAACATTTTTCTATCTTTAATTGATTTTATTTATTTAAAAAGTTTTGGAAAGAGTAGATTTCTTTTCAAATTTGTTGGTTGATTTGAAAATGATTTTTTTAATTTTCTTCTCGTGTTTTTTTGTTGTTCTTAATCCTATTGTATTCAATTCGGACACTTTTCTCCACTCGATTGCAAAAAAAGAGTTCTACGGATAATTACTGAAATAAATTTTTCAGAAGAAGCTGTGACTTTATTTTATTGATCTTGTTTATAATTGCAAAAATTTGTTACAGTCGACATATTTTTTGAATTTCAAGAACTATTGAACCATTCTTCTATAAGAGAATCTAAAAATAGAGAGCAGTGGGGATTAAATAGGACAACCTGAATACGTTATCATATTATTATAACAGATGAAATACTGTGTTATAGATAAAATCTCGACTCGTTGACATTGATTTTAAACTTGGTTAATTTATCTAACAATCGATTATTTCTTATCACTACTTGGAGGTTTTCATTTTGCATCGGATTGTTATCTTCCTTTTCCAATTCCTCGAATTAAAAAAAAAAACTGTGTCAAGTTCTAATGCGATCAAAAAACGATTGGGTACTAAAGGTGTCAATGCATGTAGATAGATATTACTAAGTTGAACTAAAAGACATTTATAGTGTGCTTTCTAAACCAGCATGGTGTGACTTTTTCAGGTTTAACCCAGCCTTCAATATGGCCTCCATAAAGCAGGCTATCAACGAGGCTGTTGAGCGAGGTGGGTATCCCGGATTGTGCGATTGATCATCCTTCCCTAGCTTTTTACACACGTCCCCAGGTTGCAATTAGAATAGAGAAAAAAGCAAAAGAACCTAAAGATGAGCTTCGGCGTCACACTCGCTAACTAGATTTATAATTCCCATCAATTTCTTTTACATCTGCGTAATGTATGATCTATTTTCTCTTCCTCAATGTCATCAGCTTCTGTACTATGAGCTTATATTTATAGTGATTGTGAAATTGGAATTCAGAGTGTGGTATTTGATTTTTTATATCCTGCTTATTCTGAGCTTACAGAGAACTTCTTTCAAGCTTTTTTACTCCGTTCAATCTTTGCTTCGGTTTGTAGCTCTTTTACAAATTTTAAAGTGCCAGAGGATTTCTTTTAGTAAATCGAATGCAGAGCTTTGTCAAGGCTTGTACCAGATATTTTCAATGAAATATGCAGGTACTTTCTTTTCGAAAAATGATTCATCCTTTGAATCTTCAATTACTGCCACACGCCTGATTCATTTAGGCTTTTGTATCTCTGGAACTTGGCAAAGCTCTGAATAAAGTCAACGATCGTTTCAGAAGTTTATGACACTTATTCGCACAGTCCTATAGTCGCCACTATTTTAAAATTGAATATATCGCACAGATTTTATGTGTCCAATCACGTCCCTGTAATGCAGCGATTAGTTCGTCCAGTGCAGTGCTTAGCTTTTTACACTAACGCACCGCCGCCCAGCTAACACAGTGCACTGATAACATAATGTTAATTTAAAAGTTTCGACAGTGAGAATGCCAGCTCCTACACGCCTCCGCGATTTGATCAGACAAATACGAGCGGCAAGAACTGCCGCTGAAGAACGTACAGTTGTCAACAAAGAATGCGCATACATTCGATCGACGTTCAGGGAGGAGGACAGCGTCTGGAGGTGTCGCAACATTGCCAAACTGCTTTACATTCACATGTTGGGGTCTGTAAAAATTTATTCTTCGTTATAAGAAGATCAGAATAACTTCTGAAGCTGAAAATTTGCTTCAATCAAATTCACAGATATCCGGCGCATTTTGGACAGCTCGAATGTTTGAAGCTGATAGCGTCGCCGAGGTTTACAGACAAAAGAATCGGCTATCTTGGGGCTATGCTGCTGCTCGACGAGCGACAAGATGTTCACCTTTTGATTACCAACTGTCTGAAAAAGCAAGTATAAGAAGTGATCATTAGGGCAGAAAATATATTTTACCAGATTTTGATTGTGCGTTGAGAGGATAAAATATCATTCTCTCAACTCTTGAATGAGTTTTTATTTATAACATTCGTCTTTTTCTTTCTTTCATTATTGAGGAAGCTGCATTTCATTCTATAAACATCATAGAACTTGTTGCTTTAATAGCAAACTTGAAATGAAAACCAGAATCTAACAAACACCTGTCGCACCTGAGCAATACAACATTTTTCACTCTCTTAGCATTACGAGATGCGAACGATGAAAATAATATCTCGACGTTCTTACAGCGATTTGAACAGTTCTACACAGTTCGTAATTGGGCTTGCCCTGTGCACTCTAGGTGCAATCGCATCACCAGAGATGGCAAGAGATCTGGCAGCTGAAGTCGAGAGGCTTATGAAATCGCCCAATGCATATATTAGAAAAAAAGCAGCCCTGTGCGCGTTCAGAATAATCAGACGTGTCCCCGAGTTGATGGAAATGTTTTTGCCAGCCACTCGCAGTCTACTTACGGAAAAGAATCACGGCGTTTTAATCACCGGAGTTACTCTGATTACGGAAATGTGTGAAAACAGCATTGACACTTTGAATCATTTCAAAAAGGTGAGGAAAATGTGATTTTTGCTGATCGAATAGTAGAATTCTCGGCGTGAAAAAGACTACCCTACAAAGTATTTTTGCATTGACAATACACGATTTCTGTCCGACGTCATTATTCTGTAATTCCTGATTTCTAATGTTATCTGAACCAATCAAGCATGCATTGAATGTTGTGTTACCTATCATTATCGTCAGCTGTGAGTATAGTAATGAATAACTCACTAGTTTCACTACTTCAATGATCCTTAAATTAAGTTTTGTCCTATTTAGGAATGCGGCCATCGAGAGGTAAATTATTTTGAAATATACTGTGTTAGTGCATGTTAGGCATGGCACAGTTTCTCTCTTGGTTTATCTTCGTATATAGTTTGAATTTTATGTTATCTTGCTATGATCCTGAACCGAAGTTCTTACTTTACTGTAAGAATTATTTTCATACTTTAAATACAAACAGTGTATACTAACGATCAACAGTTAACTGTCGTGAGCCAGTTGCTTTCCATTTTGATCCGCAACCGAGAATTCAAAGTGATCTAATCAAAGCAGACTCTTTATAAATTCCTGGTATTCGGCGATTGTACACTGCGAAAACTTCCGGTTATATGTTTTTATATGCGTTGCAAAACGCTGCTATAAGTAATCAAATAGTAAAACATTACTAGGTAATATTGAACAGCGAATGAACTTGATTGAACGGTTGATTGATCGTCTCATTTAATCAATTATAGTAAAATTTTGTTATAAATTTAAATATGATCTGTTAAAGCAAAGATCATCTGCTTCAATTACCTTTCATTTCTATTGCTGTTTACTTTTTAGGTATGTAAAATATATGTCAATATGTGTCGCAAATAATGTTAAAAAATAGTGTTTTACATTATATATTACTGTTTCAATACACATTTATGTATACAAATTTTGAGGAAAAAAAATCTGTTTATTTCAGATTGTTCCCAACCTCGTACGGATTTTAAAGAATTTAATACTTGCTGGATATTCTCCAGAGCACGACGTATCTGGAGTATCAGATCCTTTCCTTCAAGTGAAAATTCTGCGACTTTTACGAATTTTGGGAAGAAACGATGTCGATGCATCGGAAGCTATGAATGATATCCTGGCGCAAGTGGCAACAAACACGGAAACCAGTAAGAACGTTGGAAATACGATATTGTATGAAACGGTTCTGTCTATTATGGATATAAAGTCAGAGAGCGGCTTGAGAGTTCTGGCCGTCAATATTCTCGGTAGATTTTTATTGAATAACGATAAAAATATTCGTTACGTCGCGTTAAACACCCTTTTGAAGACTGTGTATGTTGATACGAGTGCTGTGCAGAGACACCGTTCCACAATTTTGGTATGTCGATTTTCGTTCCTTTATCCTAAATATCCATACGACACATGCTTTTATTTCACAACATAAAATAAATTTGCAGGAGTGCCTAAAGGATCCTGATGTTTCGATAAGGCGGCGTGCAATGGAGCTTAGCTTCGCTCTAGTGAACTCAAACAACATAAGAACTATGATGAAAGAATTATTGCTCTTTCTAGAACGAGCCGATCCTGAATTCAAAGCTCAATGTAGTAGCAACATCGTCATGTCGGCGGAAAGATTTGCTCCTAACAAACGTTGGCACCTTGAAACGCTCTTCAAAGTTTTAGTCGCAGTGAGTGAATAGTGTTCCAAAGAAATGAGTGGACGTGAAGTTACTATGAGATTTGAAAGATTTTTAACTCGTCAGAACTGTTTTTTAATAAATTATCGATGCTCTATTATAGAACTCGTTTGTTCTCAGGCCGGCAATTACGTGAGAGATGACGTCGTCGCTTGTACAATTCAGTTGATATCGGAAGCACAGGCACAGCAAGGATATGCGGTTTGTGCACTTTGGCGCGCTTTGGAAAGGGATACTGCCGATAAGCAGCCATTGGCTCAAGTGGCGACTTGGTGCATCGGGGAGTATGGTGATTTGTTACTTTATGGTCCGCCAAGTGAAGACATCGAGGCACCTGTAAATGTGAGTTAAATTTAGAGGGAATTAAGATCAGGTTAATGGTCATACTTATTGATTTGACCCAGAAGGCGTGGAATTCATGGCTAACCTTTATACCTGTCTACGTGTTTGCCAGCTAACTGAAGATGAAGTCATTGATGTCTATCAAAGGTTACTGTGGAGCCCACAAAATACCGTAGTCACGAAACAGTACACTTTACTGTCACTCACGAAACTCAGCACTCGTTTCCAACAAGGCAACGAGTAAGTATAGTTGCTTATTCTTTTGTATTCAGCCACTTTGAAAGTGCTCAAGGCAAGAGTAAATTTAATCTCAAACACACGATTTTTAACACATTAGAACAGAGTAATCTCGCGAGTTATTACAGCTGATGTGGCGAACTATGGTTGTTTCTTTTCTTTTCCTATTTTTATTTTTTTTCTCTTAAAAATCTAATTTTATCGTTATGTATGTCCCAGTTGTGGTTTTTATTTTACTACCAAAGTAACACGATGCAGTATGCCACTTTCATTTTACAGAAAAATTCGACAAATTATTGATACGTTTGGGAGCAATTTACACATTGAGCTTCAGCAACGCGGAGTTGAATTCTCGCAGTTATTTAGAAAATATGAACACTTGAGGACCGCATTACTGGAAAGAATGCCTCCTATGGAGACTGCCAAACCACAGGCAAATGGAATCATCGGATTAGTTAACGGAGAGTCTGAAATCGAGGAAGATAAAACTATGATTTTGGAACAGCTACCTGTTGCTGCTCCATCAGACTCGGTAAGTTGAATTATTCCTACTGTAGACATCAATGAACCTTATTCAGGATGAAGATTGTAATTATGTATTCATTTTGCATTTCTTTTACAGAGCGCTCTGCTGGATTTGCTTGGAAGTTCGGAATTTGATACTGAAATCCCAGCTGTGGTGGATAACAATACTCCAGTTACTGCGGCGCCAGTCATTAATAACAATGACCTTCTCGATCTACTTGGAGGGTTAGATCTGAGCACACCTATTTCAGCTCCGCCTTCTTTTCCACAGGTCCAATCGACTCCACAAATCTTTAGCCCAACCAATACGTCCAATTTCCTTGTCGATGGCCTTCTCAACTCGTCCCCGGTTCAAAATGGTTCGTAACTTGAAGCATGAGTATATTTCTTTAAATTAAGACTTTTTATTATCGATGGAAAATAAGTAATTTTTTTCTTTACAGAAATACCAAGTCTGGTTGCCTTTGATAAATTAGGCCTTAAAATCGTACTCAAATTAGAGCGACCATCAGAGACTCCAGACTTGTTGGTGATCAACATGTTGGCTCAAAATGTTGGTTCTATGGAACTGACCGAATTCTTATTCCAAGCCGCAGTTCCCAAGGTATGAATTCATTGTAAACCTTATTTAGATTCTGAAAGAAATGGTAAATCAATTCCCTAAAACTTTTTTAGACATTCCAATTACAAATGCTGTCACCTTCAGGCACCGTCATACCTCCATCGGGTCAAGTAACTCAAGTTATGAAAGTAACAAACATCAACAAAGTAAGTCTACAGTATCGTTCAGAGAAATTTATTGCTTCAAACGAGTCTCATAAAAAGTAATCTATTTTTCCAAGACGCATTGCTGTTCCAATCAGAATAATTCACGAACATGATAATCTAGTAATTATTTAACTGTTGAGCAAATGAAAATCACATCTGAAATACATTTCCGTGTATTTTAATGCGTGACAGAAGAAACTGTACTTTTTAGTGACTCGTGTGGTAATTCTAATCGATACTAGGACTATCTGATAAACGTTTTTTCCTTCAACTATGTCAAACTACAGGCAGCGCTTAGGATGCGATTGCGTATTTCGTATACGGGAGATTCGGGGCCTGTATTGGAACAAACGGAGGTGAACAACTTTCCGCCGCTGGCATGGCAGTGACAAGACACTATAGAAAAACCAATTGTACATATGTCTGCCTAATCATACAAGTCTGATCAGACTGAAGAACCCCTCCCCACACCGTCTCACCTCCACGATCACCTAACAATCAAATTGAACTGGACGAGTGTAACAAAAGGCTCATGGTATATAGATATACACATAAGAAATTTATATTCTCAAATTATACCTGATCGTTGGTTATAAAACAATGAAAGGAAAAAAAGCAACAAAAAACAAATGATAATAATAAGAAAAATCTGTGAAATGTGATACGAGTGAATCTGACAACAAAGCCTGCGGAGAAAGAAGATTCAAAATAATATTTGTAAAAAAAATTTCAAGAATTTTTACAGGATTGGTCGCTCTAACTCGCCACGTGTACGCAAGAAGAACCGTTGTGTATGTACTATAAAAATCAATATAAGATACCACTATATTAATAATAACGTGTAAAATTATTATTATTATTATCATTAGTATTATTACTGTGATACCGGATTTATTCCCTTATGAATTTTTTGAAAGCAATACAAAACATGGATTATGTTACGCTATGCAAGCATGTATTTATAAGATGAAACATCAAAAATCAAAATAACGCAGTAAATTCATTACAATGAAATTTTTGAATATTTACCTCATGACTTGCAATAGCTATTTATTATTGACGATACAAGACAAAATTGCAAAAAGAAAACGTAAAAATTGAATTTTTATATTTGGACATCGATTACTTTCATATACGATTTGACCATTGAAATTAAGTGTATTGTCGCCATGATTAATGATAACACGTACAGGTGCACAGAGTTAAATCAGTGCAAATTATAGTAGTTTAAATATGAACTTCGGTGACGATTAAACTCGCAGAGGAATCGTCGATACAATTCGCTTTAAGTTGCCACATCAAGTAAGGGAATCAAAATGGTGAAACATTTAGAGAAGAAGAGAAAAAAATATTATTATCTGCGAAGACGAGTCGATTGGAAAGTGCGGGTGAAGGGTGCTTGTTTTTATAATATCTTTTACTACTCTCACAACCATCCACAATATATTGCCCCGCTCTGTTGATTTGATACTTGACTCGGTTTTCCCTTCTTCGTTTTGATTGAAAATGAACTCAATTACTTTGTACATATTAGATAGAAATTGTCATGCCAAACGTGACTATATTATATACAATAAATAATTGGGGCTCATGAACATTGTTTTTTTTTTTTTTTTGGTTTATTTTTAATTTTTGGCAGGGGGCCAGGGGGGAGGGATATTTGTAGTACTACGTGTATGATAATTTTGTTAATTATCGTAAATAACATTGCTACAATCGTTTTATGTACAATTATAACTATCTATCAAGTTATGTTGGATAAAATGATTTAATGCGATTCACCCTACTAATAGGAATGAGTTGCTAGAATCCTTGTTAGACGTAGAATCCTTGATTAATTATTATCATTGGAGGGCTGAGGACTGAATATTAAAACATTTGCTACTCATGTCATAATTTTACATCCCAAATTATACGTATGTACGTAACAAATGCGGGAACTATTAAGGTCTTGAAGACCGAGGATTCCCTTTATAAATTACAGCATTGTATTGTACCGAATCCCCCTGACAATCCCAAGTTTTTCCTCTCTCTGGATTCTGCTACATTTAAATTCTATCATACCTCGTCTCCACTATTACTGTATTTGGACTATAATTTTTAATATTTGTTATTATATATTCATTTAGCTGCACCAATGAATCGCTAATTCACGCGTTTAATATAATGTATGAATACGTATAATATTTATTTTATCGCTGTTGTATGCTTACATCGTTGCGTTAGGCACTTTTGCAAATTCAAAAAAAAAAAAAGAAGATTTTGCTTCAATATTTGCTTAAGTGTTGTTTATCGAAAGGCAGAGAGAGGTAATTATGATGTCAGTTGAGCTGTAGTTGAAAGAAATCATATATGTGCCTGGAAATTGGCAATTAAATATTAATGGCAAGGTTGTACTTAAAGCATTGTAAAGATAAATTTACAAAAAAAAAAACATAATCTTGTAACTTTAAGTTACTGCTTGGTTACAAAGGATTATGGACATGCACTATTGCACCGATTTTATCGGTAGTTAGGATTTTTCGTATATTAGGTCCGTCCCTTGTGAATTGTGTTCGTAACGGGTGATTGCAGTTAATCTGCAGGATACGTGTAACTGAGTGTATGCATGATTATGTTGACAAAGAAGTTTCAGCCCTCCAATAGGGATGAACCCTGCCTACTTGTTCTCATAATTATTTGAGTTTTATATAAATATATACGCATTTATAAATATATGTATGTACATACCTATGTGTAAATGTGTGTATATTTATCGGTTACAATAATAATGGATAATGATAAAGATGCTGTATATACTTTTTAGTGAGTCAAGGTGTGAAAATAAAACGTATTTTTATTCCACAATAATTGAATACTGTTACTTTGTATTACATAAAACTTTGACTTGTTACTGTAATTACTGTTTAAAAGCACTGCGCTGAAAGACAAAATGAATTTATTGGGAAGTTTGTGCCTGTGTGTGAATTCATGAATATACTACTGCAACTCAGCAGCTTCAACTGTACAAGTCATAATTCATTGGAATATATGTGGAGTAGGATACTACAAAGTCATAACAGATTCTTATAAAAATTTTGACATCTAGTAAACTTTGCATTTTTAAATAAAATAATGTATAGGGACAGAAGTAGTTACGATTTGGTAACCAGTTACATTATCACCTCTGATTTGTAATATTCTCATTATGATTGGAATGATTTTCGTATTGAACATAGTAAATTTGTTGCAAATCACAATATTATTATTTATTTATCTTTTTAATAATAGGTATACAATAGAAAAACTGCACTGTAAGAGAAAATAAGCTTAAGAGTCTTTTTTGCCGGTTCCAAATTGATTGAAAAGTCTATCTTTGATAACTTGAGCCATAAGACCATGTATAACTTCAATTGTAGTTTTACAGCTATCTCTTGTCGTCTTGACGAGTTTGTCCTCGCTCCGACGGTCGTAAGGATCATTAGTTGCGGCGAGCATGTTTCCTCGACCAAGTGCTGCTTCAGACTGTTCCAGTTTGTCGGAAAGATCAAATATCTGTCCAGTCGTGTAGTCGGCATTCGTCAACAAACTGGACGAGCTCAACGTGTTAACCCAGTACTTATTCCAGAGAGAATCAAGCAGTCGACGATCAAGGGAGGATTTGAAATACGTTACTTCCAAGGAATAGTACTGCTTGCAGTGTACTCCAAAGTCTTCGATTTTATTCAACGGTATTGTTTGGTACTCTGATGGCTCGTCGTTGGGTGGTTTATAACCCTGTGGGAATTAAACGGCACGAAAATGATTAAATCAAACAAATTCAGGTATAATTTCCTAGTAATTGTGTTCAAATCATTTATTATATTAACCTTGGGATATGTTCTGAAAGCTCCAAGGCATACTTTTCCAGCTGAAATAGTTCTAACAGGGTCAATTACAATCGCTACGAATGGTTCTTGAAAATTTTGATTCAACATCTGAGTGGAGACGTCAATTCCTGATAACCAGCATCCGTAACCCGGGTGACTGTGATACCAACCGATGGCATTTTCGTGACGGGCAACCTGAAAAAATGTCGTCAGTCCCATTTTTTTGTCTACTCTGTAAGACAGTTGTAGAATGTATCAGTATTGATTCAGCCAATGGAGGTGAAAGTCTTGGCACATTTTACAACCCAAAAATATTGATTCACCGTTACCTGTTTAGCAGCCTCGATGTAAGCGGTCATATATTCGTATGCTTGGGCCTGGGCATTGACTCGAGTTTCAGTACCCTCAACGGGAAGAGCGAACGAATCCATGACGAGCATAGTATTCGCCGTTACTTTTCCCAAGAGTAATCCCATGACCTCAAGAGTTCCGCCGGATCGGGCATGCATAACCATCTTCAGCAAAGCTAGCGCCGATATTTTGATGTCTTTGAAGAAGTGAGGACTGAAAAGATCAAATTTTAGTCAATAATAGATCAGTTACTTGATAGTTATTACTAAATTAGAGACGGATATGGTAAAAACACGAAAAAAAAATTGCGGACGTGTTCAGTATAGATTGATGAGTGGATTTTCTCTCGGATATTGAAATAACTGAGCAGGCATAGTTCATACTCTTTTTCCCATGGTTTGGCAGCGAGTATATCAAGCTGCTCCTGACGATCGTATCGATAGATTTCATCTGCTGTGCTTATGGTCTCAACGTTATTTGTCATTTCCCATGTTTTCTGTGCCGTGGACGACTGATCGCTCGACGTGCTTGCCATTATTAACGATCTTCTTTATCCTGGAAACAGAAATTGACATTTGATGAACATAAACGGATTTTTCTATCTGCCTAATACCGCTGGATAAATGGATGGATGGATGGATGGATGGATGACTATAAATTGATCGCTTTTATTATTTGTGGAGAACTTAACGGAAAATAATTCGCAAAAACGTGAAATGTGAATATCGAACAGAAATACGGTGCGGCAGTTGAGTTTATGTAAAGTAAACTTATTATAAAAATTCGTATCAAATATCGACAGAGTAGTTAGCCAAACTGTAGAAAACTATGGATCAGAACAGTTGACTAAAATCCATACCCGTATATACTTCTTGAAAATAATCTTTTCGAAAAGAAACTCTTCGACGGTCGTAAACAAACCTAACTTAAATATCTTCTCGAATTCGCATATCCACTAGTTTTGCAGTAGGGGTCACTGGTGTCGATGTTTAGTTCAAAAAAAATCCGTCACGAATTGCTCGCTCTGAGGGCGCTGTAAATTAAATTGAAAAACAAATGAGACTCATCATGAAATTAGTCATCTCATTGTGTATTTTCTGTGCAGAGATTACTGATCAGTGTTGTACTTATATTGCGTACTCTAAATTTTATTACTCCCTTTTACAATTCATTTCTTTAATGGAATCATGAATGAAATTTTATCATTGCGCGATTTGCTTTTGCGTGAATCATTCGTGACTGAGAATTAATTAAAAAGGTTTTAATTCGTTGTATCAGTTATCGCAGTTGTAATTAAAATTCGTTTGAACGATATCACTGCAGATTGGATATTTCATACACGTTAATTTTTTTATTGCCATTTCGTCAAATACGGCAAATATGGAAGCATAGCCGGAGTTGTGTTATCCCAGTAAACTAAATCGAATTGCACACGGTAAAATAGGAATTAACATGAATTATAACAAATTCAAAAGAATTAGCCCATAAAACATTTCAATTTGGATTAATTCTAATTAACTGAGTTTTTGGACGTACTCAATTCTATTTAATTCATTTTGGTTTACTTGGATCCCGCCTTACGGCATTAAACTACGAAGAATAGGGAAAACACCGAAGACAGAAATTTATAATATACTAATAATACATAAGGAAGAATCGAAAATCCCACGTACTCATCCGAGAAATGAAGGGATCGCAGAACAGGGAATTGGATCAACTCCGTGGACATACATCCAGGAAATTTGAATATGTATACATCAACCGAAGAATCAGAATGGGTAGGGCAGGGGTGGGGGGAGGGGGAGGGGGAGGAGTCGTCGCATCGACGCGAGCGGCTGATGCCGGTAGAGAGCGTAGGTCACCGCAGGGGATCTAGACTCCGGTCAGTCAGTCAGTCAGTCAGTGAGCCCAGATTCGCAGAGTCGGTGAGTTGTGTTCGAGCGTTCAACGTAAATGTTCAGTCGATAAAGAGTGCCATAGATATAAATAGGTGCCGCATAGATAGTATTGAAAAGCGAATGAATATATTATTGGTTGTAAAATCAAAAGGGTAGAGTAAAAAGTTTCGAAACGAGAATGAGTGGACCTGTGACGTCATTGCAGTGTTTGGCGAAGTTTGGGCCCGGAATCGGTGCATCAACGTTGAGAAAACTGTCGATATATGACAATTATTCCCATACCATGTGCTGTGGCAGTGAATTATATTTAATGTCTAAAAAATCCTCGAGCAGCTCGTCGTCGTGCTGCAGGACTCCGAATAAGCGCATGTTACCGACGTCACGGGGGTCAACGGACCTCCGATTGCGGGCATCTATGACAACGGGGGTTTCCCCCTCGGCTACTACAGCTACCACAAGTACTGCTACTGCTGGTGCTCCACGGAACGTCGAGACCCCCGAGACCCCGCCGATTTTATCTAAGCAACAGGCGAGGGATCTCGCTGTACGCCTGACACCCGAGGAGAGGGACGTGCTCATATCGGCACTGCAGGAAACTCAGTCTCAAAAAGTAAAAGCAGAGTATGAAGGTACGAATGATACCGATTCGACGATGTCACTGGATGTATTTGCCCCCTGTGATAATTGTAGTGCGTAGCTTGCCAAGACGAATCGGGGAGAAAGAGAGGCGACCTCGTTATACATAAAACATGCGTTTCTTTCATTTTCTTTCTGTCTTTCTTTCTGTCTTTCTAATGTCGAAGCGATTTACCCGTTCCGTGTTTACTGATTTACGATAATATGTCTGTATTGTTGTTCTAAATTCTATAAATTGATACCCTGAGTAATTTGGTATTGGTAATGACTCCGCAGGTGTAAAAAAAAATTCACAACAAAGATACATAATAGTAGATCAGTATTATGGATATTCCTAATTTTCTCACGTGTCGAAAAATCACCGTTGCTACGTTACGCGCGGCTTTAACACGTGCGTGCGTGTGTACTCAGGCATATAGAAAAGTCATGTCAGGTCCGAAGCGAGGTGTAATTCCCGGACGGGTAGCCAGGTGGATATGACGTCACTGACGCGTCATTGACGCCAATACCGCCCGGACTTTCGTAATTTTACTGTACAGTTTGTCTATCTTCAATTTAGTCACAACATACGTCACGGAAAGTGACATCGTAATGAAAATAAACTGGCGTCTAGAAAGATTGGAGTTGCCGCTAATTATTTGAGTGTATCCAAAGTCGAGCCAAATGTTTGCAGTCTGACATAGAGAATTTCAAAGTATACCCAAGAACCCTTGCGGAGGGTGAAAGTCAACCAAACATCTATAGACAGTCGATGTCGTCATTGATTGGCGGTAAATCGCTGTTAGTTTCTCGGAATGTGCAAAAGATCGAAATTATTGAATTAAACTTGATAATATTTAATTTTATTTCTCTTTGAAGGGAAAAAATGTGTGTCAAGTTAACCATTTACCTAAGGAGGTGTAGTTAGCTTGTCATACTTGAGAGTTAGTCAGTTCACTTAACGTTTATCGCATTTATGACATCATAAACACACCTGCCGCCTTCGTTAGACTTGTAACTGTTTGTACAACACAAATTGGTAGAATTGTAGTTTAAAAATTTGTTATACACGATGCAGCGTGTTTAATTTAATTACACGTTACACGTATTAATTATCTTTTATGAACCGAAATCGCGGGTAATTATGAGCTGGCTGGCTTGTACGGGTTGAAACACACTCCCCTGCGTAATCGGATTAAAGGCTGTACTGGGGAAAAAATTGGTTAATACAAAGCGTACAAATGAAATAATTCACGCGTCCATCGCATTATGCGTTACTCGTATATATAATAATTATACTTGGCACTGTGACAGTAACCTCAGTCCAATACCGTGACCGTGATGGGTTAAATATTTGTCCTTGGCATTCTTTTCGTCACAGTTTCTATAATTAATAGCTTTCCTTGCCATGCTGGCTGATTTACGTACACATATTATACATACGTGTCATACACGTGACTAGTCGTTCATAGCGTATTGACTACGTTCGTCGGACTGATGATTATAGATCGGTCGATGCCTGTTTCGATAATGATGAACTTCCGTCTGAATCAGGTCCGAACCTTTATTGATATTGGATAATAGAAATCCTCTCAGAATCAGCGATAAAGTCGAGTTACCGATGTAACATATAATAAATAATGCCTATTCATCGAGGTTCTTAAGAACTGAATCGATACGCGTGTACGTTGATTCAAAGCTAAGATTGCGTGTATACGTTTTTGATTAACAGTCGGATTATATCGGCTTCTCAGCTTTTATTACAACTATAAAATCCATTCGCCACAAGATTTGATGGAAAACACGGTTTCATGTCAAATTTCGTTCAATGACCTATCTACGCGTAAATTGCGAATTTACTTCAATCAATGCATTTATACTTTCATTCATGGTTGAGAATATTTTTCTTAGCCGAGAAAATTATCTTAAGATAACGTTAATTTGACGAAGAGATGATGAATATTACTCGAACAATCGTAATTATACGATCATTCGAATATTTATACCTGTAAGAGGATTTCTCGTGTATAGTAGTATTGCAAATTAATTCTCCGACGTTGTGTGTCAAGAGACATTGCACTTGTTTCTATAATAAAGAAACCGTTGGTCCAGACGTTGTCTTCACAAATAAGATGATGCAATACCTGCGCGACGCGATGATGACAATGCGGTAGGTCGTGTCGTTTCGTTTCGTCGAGAAATCTTGTGTATATTTTACGAACGTGTGAATTTCGTACAAGGACGGACACACTCGAAGGTATCTCTCCGTACATCTGCACGCTTGTTGCAGCGTAACTGCGTAGCCTTAAAGTAAAACCCCAATTTACCAGAACTGTACTCCGAAGGGTTCAATGGCGCAACGATTTTACTGCGGCCATGAAACCATTCGCAGTATTTAAAAAGCCCTTTCTAACCTAAAGCAACGTGACGTTGGGCACGTAGGACTTGGGACGATCGTAAAGCTGCAACTCGCTCCTCGGCAGAATCCCCTGGAATAATGTAATCGTAACACGTGAATGTAGTATACATTTATCTGTTTATACCTATCTAATACCTTATACGAGAGAATTTATTAGCTTCCGAAGAAGAAGAAGTAAGATTGCTGTAACACGGATAATTTAGACGATTATCAGATCCTCTGTAAATATATTATTTTTCCTATAATCGTTTGTGAAATCATGTTTTGGATAATATGCTTTTACGTATCAAAATTTTAACATTATTAGATCGAGTGGGAGAAAAAAATATGAGGTTCCATCGCATTGAAGTTAGTCACGTTAACGTGCCGATTCGTACTGAGGAAAAACCGTTATTCCGCCATTTTAGAATTGTTGGAAATTCAGTGAAACGTGATGCAACGCAAAATAGTCATATTTCGAAATCTTAGTTCCTTAAAAATCATTGTAAAATTAAGAAAATAGTGATTTTTTTCCTCAATGTTTCGTTACGATAACGTTACTAACTTCAAACCCCTGAAATTTCAACCGTGTGCACGTATAATACAGTGTAAATATTTAAAGATTCTTATCTCGACACGACGCTAAAGTTAGTGACGTAACGAAACGTTGGGGGAAAAATCACTAAATTCTTATTTTTACAATGATTTTGAAGGAACTAAGATTGTAAAATTTGAGTATCTTTTGTTTTGTTACGGTAACAGTTCCAAAATCGCGAAATAACGATTTTTCCTCAGCATGGATCGTTAAGATAACGTTACTAACTTCAACATGATATTCCGATGCCATTTTGTGTTTTTTTTTCTTCTCTTATTCTTTATAAGATCAAATGCCTGGATATCACGAGGTTGAAGTTAGTAACGTTATTATCGGACAAAAAAAATCGTTGTTTTCCAATTTTATAATGACCGAAGGAACGGAATTTACAAAATATGAGCGTGACTTGCTTTATTATACGAATTACTGAATTTCAGACAGTTAAAAATTCCCGAAATAACGGTTTTCCTCAAAACGCACCGTTTACAATAACGTCACTAACTTCAAAGTGATTCGATATCCGTGAAATATTTCACAATACACGCCGCAGCTTGCAGGATTCATTTATTCTCTGAGCGCGAAAGTAGTCTAGAAACTCTCTACGGCATTGTTTGAGTTACGAGTGATATATTTAGAGAGATATTTTTACCAGATTAGGATCACTACCGTACATTTTGTACTAATTCTGCCGACGTTCTTAGATTTGATTTTCCTGAACCATTTTTTATTTAAAAAGTTTTTTTTTTGTTTTATCACGAAGATTAATTAAAATTAGCGCACGTTTTCAAGCTTGGAAAATTTGACAATTATCAATGACATTAGGTAATAATGATGTGAAAAAAACACGTGAATTGAAATGTCGTTTAACAACGTACATGGATACTTCGTAGGCCATGGATTTCATGAATATTCAAGCCCATTTTGCGGAGCCTTTGGGTCAATACCAGGAACGTTCATCCAAGTCTTATATATCCTGTTAAATCGGTGCCATTATGCAATATCTATATGTACACATATGGATTAAACAAGACGGAAATGGAATGTGTGGACATGAGCGATAATCAGACTTGCAGATTTAGGTTTATTATAGCTGTGTATTTAACGTATTCTACAAATACAATAACACGAAAAATCGTCATCATTATACGTTCGTTTTACGTCATATGCCTGTATATTAATTATTATCGTCATATTGCATGTTTGTTATATACGATCGTTTCAATGTCGAGCATTTTTATTGCTCTTTTTGTTACACGGCACAGGTCAACTGGCGGCGTTTCGTTGGAGGAGCAAATTTGGACGACCCAGCCGAGTACCCAGCCTGGGAGACGTCGATCCCACAGGAACTTACTGCGCTGTGCCAGAGGATTGGTTACTGCGAAAGTATGGTACGCGCATGACTTCAGATACTGAAACCAAATATATATACATGTTATATAACATACTGAATTTTACAGAGCCCAGCAAAGGTTGCTTGTTTTTTTTTTTCCGCTTGTCTGCCAGTTCGTGTTCTTCGATCCATAAATCCAATTTCCCCGCTTCCACATTTCGGCAGCTGATAATTATTTTGCTCGATGGTGAAAATTTCTTTTTTTTTTTTTTTTTCGATTTATGTTCCTATATTTATATCGGAAATCATATTTTAACGGTTGTAAATTTGGATATTTGGGGAATTTTTTAAAATTGAAAAACTTTTCACTAGAGTGAAATAAATGAGGGATTGTTGGCAAAAAAAAATTTTACAATTACACGTATCGTGCGATTTTCATCTTGTATGCGTTGTACAGTACAGCTTCTTGTTGAGGTGATTGAATTATATCGCGTTGCTTGTTATACCCGTTTAATTGATCGATTCCGCAGCTTAACACAAGATTAACAGAATTAACAGCATGACAAGGAGATCGGGATTTAATGCTGTGAATGGAAATGAAAATTGGGTGACGGTGAAAAGAAGAAGATCATGAAGTTTAATGTTGTTCTGTCTAGCTTTTTGTACATCTATACTTTAACGCATAGAAAACGCATAGTGTTCAAGTGATGTTTGAGACCAGGATTTGAAAAATGACTGAAGAATATTGATTACGAAAAAAATCATTTCATCAAATTTAGGTATTAATTAACTGTAAATTTAATAAAAGTTTGCCGTCGTCTCAAAAACTTGAAAGATAAAAAGTTGTACCGTTGCGGGAAATTGTGTCTCACTTTGTTTAGTTGCTTGTATGTTATTATTTTTTTTTTGTTCATTCAGTCATTCATTAATAGTCGCCTGTCATATTCAAACATTGGCTAATTTTTAATAATTCTCTGAATGTCTGTTATAGCAGCTAGAATGTAGAGTAATTGTTCAATTAAATGCGCGTAGATAATATAGTAAGGAATTAACTTGCGTCGAATCTATAAAAAAAATCTGAGAAAGTGGGAAATTCTTTTTTAAATTGTAATCAACCGTCTTTCAATTCGGCGCAGATCGATCATTTTCATTCGGTCAGTTTGAGAATAATTTAAATTACGTTTCGTTTTAACGTATTACTTATTACTGATTTATTTTTTATCACGCTCTACTGCACAGTGGAACTTCAGATGAAAGCATTACGTAAGAATATTATGGGCATATAATAAACGAAATGCATGGGGTAGACTGTGAAAATTTTATAAATATATATATATATATATATATTAGAGTGTCCCAAAAAAACCGACTATTTTTTTTTTTTCAAAGAACATTGAAAAATCGTTAGAGTATCTCTAGAAAATGACCCTGTGGAAATATAAGCTCTTAATATTAATATTTAGAGGTGGCGATTTGTAATTTTCTATTTCCCATTTAAATAACATAGGAAAATTTTTTTTTGAACTTTGGAATTTTGTGATGGGATAACGAGCTACTTCATAAGTATGACAAAATCAGGTCTTATAGGAAATTTGATGCTCTACAAAAAAGGTCTGATTGACATTTTGCGTAAATCCAGCCGTTTTAAAAATATCGAGCCTCAAACTTCGGACTGTTTAAAATTATGCTTTTTTTTTCGTAAATACAACAAAAATTAATTTATATGTATTATAAACCCAGAATTATCAACTGAAGAATAAATATAAGAATAAATATATGCATATATTTATTGTTCAGTTGATAATTCTGGGTTTATAATACATATAAATTAATTTTTGTTGTATTTACCAAAAAAAAAAGCATAGTTTTAAACAGTCCAAAGTTTGAGGCTCGATATTTTTGAAACGGCTGGATTTACGCAAAATGTCAATCAGACCTTTTTTGTAGAGCATCAAATTTCCCATAAGACCTGATTTTGTCATACTTATGAAGTAGCTCGTTATCCCATCACAAAATTCCAAAGTTCAAAAAAAAATTTTCCCATGTTATTTAAATGGGAAATAGAAAATTACAAATCGCCACCTCTAAATATTAATATTAAGAGCTTATATTTTCACAGGGTCATTTTCTAGAGATACTCTAACGATTTTTCAATGTTCTTTGAAAAAAAAAAAATAGTCGGTTTTTTTGGGACACTCTAATATATATATATATATATATACTTGATACCATGCATTATGTATAGTCATTTGATAATGCGCATTCGTGACTGTTAGCCTGTTAGGTAAAATAGCGAACTAATCGGGAATTGGCTCTGTTATAGAGTAAAATTAGAGTAGTAATTGTTTTTATAAAAGCTGCCGTTTCTAAATACAAATAAACGAATATTAAAACGTGGCATTAGGCATAAAAACGTAATTGGTATATGTTTATATTACTTGAAAAAAAAAAATAATTATAATAATTTTTATAGAATCATTTCAGCTGGCTTTCTCGCAATTATTTCCATACAATTATTATTTGTATTCTCTGTAAGTAATTCGATATTTCGTCATTCTTTAAATCATATGTAATAATTACTTGTAATGATTTTTTTTTCTCTTACTGGCTTTCTCTTTCCCTGGAAAATTTCGATATCCTGTAAGTTTTCTAACCATTATTAAGCAACGAATATACGAACTATCGCATGATTATAATTGAGTAATTTCTTCTTAGTTTATTTTATTGTTTTGTGAAAGACGAATATGATTTTTTTTTCAAGAAAATTTTACCCTGGCATGCAATTTTATTACGTTAATATATTATCATTTATTTATCGCTACTAACGCGACACTTCGATTTCTATTATTATACGCATCTAAACAATCACCGTTATCGTTTGTTTCTTTTCCCGCAGGGAAAAGAATGTTTTCGTAAATTGGCCTTTTCATCACCTACTAACAATACTTAATAATGTTGCGTAAATATTAATCTTGGATATAAAGGTCAGAACAAAACAGTTTTTTGTGTTAACGTTTCAGCCCGGATGGGGGCCCCTCCTCAGAACAAATATATTTAGGAACATCTGTCACGAACAGAAAATTATGTAATACAAGTTAGTTATTACAAAATTAATATGTAAGAGGCTTATAAATTCTACTCTTTGTTTATTACTTCCACGTGTTGTTTTTTCTTCGAAATTGCAAGTTCCATGTCATCATCAGGTAATTCTCATTTAATTATATCAGCTTAATTAGCCTTGCTTATCACATAAGCCTCTTACATATTAGTTTTGTAATAACTAATTTGTATTACATAATTTTCTGTTCGTGAAAGATGTTCCTAAATATATTTGTTCTGAGGAGGGCCCCCATCCGGGCTCTGAAACGTTAACACAGAAAACCGTTTTGTTCTGATCTTCATATCCAAGAATAATATTTACGCAACAAATACCGAGTTCAATCAATCATTTTCACAATACTCAATAATACCATGAAATAAGGATTTATTTAATAATTTTGTTATGGGTATGCAAAGAAGAATGAATCTATGGTGAATAATGCATGCGAATTGTATTTGCCGTATTTAATTACTCTTTCTAAATATTTCGTATACAACGTCACGAGAATAATAAAAATAAAAATTTATGCATTTATGATTTTATATAGTTTTTAAAAATTTGCATGGTTGGTCTCTCTTTCGGTATCATTGAAAAACTGATTGAACAATTGACTTTCCGACTGTCGGAAAGTGGGTAATTGATTATCTTACGGCCACCCACAATGCTATTTGCGTTTGAGGTCGAAGCTAATTCTACAAGGGTTATCTTTGTTGTACACTTACCCTCGTGCTATGATTTTGCTTGCGACTGTTCGTTAGATAATATAAACATGTATACTTAGTGAAAATAACTTTAACTCTACAGCACGGAGCTACCGTATATCTGAAAATTTGCAAAACACACTCGTCAACTTGCATGGAAATGCTTGCACGATACTAATTGCTCTGAGAATTAAGCAGTAAGTAATTAGAAATATTTTAAACACATGGGTGATTTAGCGTAGAGACTTGTAGAGATTGATTAAAAAATTGGAAATTTTTTATTTGAATAATCTTATTTTACAGCTGAAACAGTACCGCAACCGACCAGAAAGGACTTGATTCGAGGTATGTAACTTGCAAAACAGCGAGGCGCTTTGGATATTTTGGTATATACTGTTTAATTTAAGCGTCTCGAACGACTATCTAATCTTCTAATCCACTGTATTCATTCGTTCGTTTATTTATCTATTTACTTAATTAATAATCGAACGCTCATGATCTACAATTTTCAAATCACTCTTCGCAGCGACAAGAATATTTCCAATCATTAAAGGTTCTGCGTTTCTTGATCCTCGAAAACGATTTTACTGACTATACAAAATTGGCTGAAATAATAAAATACAAAGTGCATATGTACATTGTACAAGCAATATCGGGATAAACGAATCAATATTTTAACTCTGGATAAATCTTTTCAACAAATCATTCCTTGCGAATGTTTTACGAACTCTATTAATTCGGGCGAATAAATTTTACGATCATTACAGCAATTGATTCGTTTACTCCGATCTTCGCTTCTATCATCTAGAATACGTTATATTAGTGCTATGCGATTAATCAACGATTTCGGATATTTGTTTTTCCCAATTAATCGATTAATCGACGGTCTCGATTAATCGATTGATCGATCGCCTCGTAATAATTCGGCCGGTCAATCGGTATATGAATCGAAACCGTCGATTAATCGATTAATTGGAAAAAACTGTAAATTCAAAGGGTCGATTAATCGAAAGAACGATTAATCGAAACTGCCGATTAATCGCCCAGCACTACTTTGTGTGTATTATTTGAACGATTTAAGAGATTACTAGCTACAGAGCAATTGCTGGTAGGTGTTTAAAAATGTGAATAATTTCAGTGTCGATAACGAACGCTATTCCGTTCATCGGATTTGGTTTCCTCGACAACTTCTTCATGATCATAGCTGTATGTATAGATTCAATCAATACGCGTATTTTGACGTATATTGTAATTTCCCAATGAATTCTGTAAATCAACATCGAAATTACAGGGCGATCAAATTGAGACGAGTCTCGGAGCCTTTATATCACTTTCGACCATGGCAGCGGCGGCATTCGGAAACACAATTTCCGATATCCTTGGAATAGGTTCGGCATTCTACGTCGAACGTCTCGTCCAGAAGATCGGCTTCAAGGCGCCGAAATTGACGCCAATTCAAATGGACATGCCCAAGTCGAGGAGAGCCGCAAACTTGGTGAATTGATCCGAAATAAAAAATGAATAAACAAAACGTCGTCCGAGTCCTTTGGATAATTGATTTTGATCTCTTTTTCAGGGTCGTGTTCTCGGAGTGACGATCGGTTGCCTGCTGGGGATGTCGCCTTTGCTCATACTTCACAAGGGAGGAAAAGATAAGGAGGCCAAAACGTCGATAGCCGGGAAAGAGCCGGTAGTGGCGGTAGCTTAGAAGATTCACCCGATTCTCGGGTTTTCGGTATTTTTTTTTCTTCTCTTCTTTCAAATTAGCGCAGCACTACTTTGTAATATGATTATTGTACAAAAAGAGATCGCGTGACGAAAGAAAGCAACGATTTTAGCGATCAACTGGTGATTCAAGTATGTGTAGATTATTATTTATGAAGAAATTACGATAATTCGAAATAATTGTATTATATACAATTTTGGTATCGCTATCAACCACTTAAAAACAGCACGGGTTTTCTTTTTAAATTATTACAACCTATGCATATATGTATGTATTTAATGTATGTATGTATATAGAGATGTGAAACGATATTAAACCGAATTAGCGGATCTTAAAGTATTACGGGTATATTTTGTCATTGAAGGGTAAGTGAATTTTGCGAGCACCTCGATAACGGCGTGGATATGGTTAATTTTATTGTATAAAATTACTCTGTTGATGATTAGCAGTGAAATACTAAGGTTTACACGTTAAGGAGTTAGTACAAAAAATATATTTGACAAATTTTCTACTATATATTAATTAATAAAGATATCGATGGACTAAATCTTCGCCGTTTCGATTGGGTAGACAAATCGTCAGTCATTATACTCCTTATCAGTGTCTGTGACCGAGTGTTACTTTAGCGATGTATCCCGCGTAACGTCTCCAATCTTGCAATTCAAATTCCAAATCTAGACTCAACGTTTCCTTCCAGTTAATTTCAGTCACTTGGTGGCGATTGGTTTGAGGATGTGAGCCGATATCGAATACTGATTTTGTGTTTGTCACGAAATTCCTGGTCTGCTCCTCCATGTTTTGCTCGCCGATTGGACTTAACTTTGACTTTAAACCTGAGTAATCGGGGAGCCAAGTCATGAGCGAGCTCAGCCACCATTCCCACCCTGCGATATCGTTGCTCGTTCTGTTTCTATTTTCAGTTTGCTCAAAATTTAAATAGGACCGATTGCAGCTCAAAGAATCTATTACAAATTCGCTCGTGAGAACATTGACTGACGATATGTCGTCTGGAATGGGTCCAGGATCAGGTACGAGAAGTTGGCTTGTCTCTAATGTATTTTTAGACGAAACGACCGGTTGTCTAGGTGTCAGAGACGTTCCTGGTATCTGACTCGCTACTAAGGCTGATCCCAAAAGCGTTGCTATCCCTGCAGCGTAAGTTGCAAGGCAGATGGAAGACACACTCATCACTGTCTGAATCACTGCCATCAGCTGTGTCGAGTCCATGAGAAAATTAAGGTCTGTATAGGAGAACCAACCTCTCTTCTGACCTTCTTTGTAAGCTATGTCTCTCTCTAATCTCTGTAAACGGTCCCAGAAATCGTTGTTGCAAACGAATATAGTCCAATCCTGTTGGAGTAAGAAAAAAGAATATATAAGGACTCATTTTGGTTCTCATTGATATTATTGCTGTGAACTGTAACGATGATGAACTTACAATTGCGACAAGAAAATCCATTTCCAAACTATTTATTTCAGATAATGTTAAGCCTGCTGACTGTGCCCATTCTGTGTTGAACACTTCATCCTCTTCCCCGTCATCGTGTAAAAATTTACTGGCAACCATCTGAAAGTAGGGCAGTCATTATCATATGCTGTTAAGTGATTAATTGTCAATTTTGATTGTTTGCACAGCTAGATAAAAGACCAGTATGAATTTATCACAGCAAAGATTTATTTAATTGAGACCAGGCTATGATATACTTTATCATCGTTATATATCAGTACAATAATTACATCATTTTTATAAAATTTTAATAGAATAATATTTACTGACCAGAGAAACAAGGAATAATTCAGATGGGGCCACACGTTGCAAGTACTCTGGATTGCAATCTTTGAGACGTTCCAAGTAGAGCAGTGCCAAGACAAGAGAACAAGGAGAGACACAAGCATTCCGAGATATGCGGCTTGCTTCCTCAACGTCGAGGCGTTCCAGTGTCCGACCACTTTTCACTTCCGTGAAAAGTTCGGCAGCTAATTCTATAATTTATCAAAAACTCTCATGTAATAAATTTGAAAATAGCTCCAGTACTAAATTTTCTGAAACTTAGTCATGGGCGGAAATGTACCGCTTCTTGGAATGGGTATAATTGGTGTAACTCACCTGTCACAGGGAGGCTGAGGCAGTCGGTCATTGGCAATTTCGAATAGTAAAGTGATTTCGTTATTCGACTAAGGAACTCGTCGTGATCGCCCATAGTCTGTAAATATCAATAATTTATTAATGATACGAATGTCGTTTGAAGAAGATGTGAGAGGTGATAAAAATTGTCCTTGGAATGCCCGTAATTGCTCATCTTATACCGTGAATAATGCATAGCAATTAATTAACAGATGGCTCACCTTCAACTTTGCAGATGATTTTCTACGCTTTGAGATATTAGTCATGGTTGACCGATTATTGCAACAAGTCAACCGAACCAATATCAGCAGTCAAGTTGCCAAGTCAAATAATGAAAACTTTTCGAATCTTTGAAATATAAGTTTAAAAAAACGTAACCTAATTTTACAAGAGATCAAGGTGCCTGACCGAGACACGAAATGACCCCTTTTTAGCATAGAGTAGCAAACGTATATAGAAGGATGTAGGGAAGATGAAGAGAGGGCGAAAGGCGTTGCCTCCAAGATGTAGGACCGATAAGGTGTTACTGCGCAGGCGTATTTACGAACCAATCGCCTGTCCGGACCATGGAAGGCCGTCTTGGATTTTAAACCTATCGCATTCGAGATAATTTACCGCACATTTTAAAATGTGAAAATCCACATGTTTCATCTATGTCGTTGTCTAGTCGCGCATGCCAGATAAGAACGAAGGGGTTATATTTTGATTCTAATTAATAAAATATGTCTACGACTTATATGGGATGCGCAGAATGAGATGAAAATGCATCCGCCAGAAAAGCACGCCTTATTTATTTTTATACAATATGGTTGCCTCGAACAGTTTCGATTTCTTCTCACCGACGCGTCGGTAATCTAAACATCTGCATTCCCTTGCGACGTCCATTTTTCACTGACCAGAATCCCTCCAAACTTCTCTTTTCGTGTATCTCGAGTCTGTTATTCGCCCGTTCTTGTTGAGTACCTCGTGGCTCGTGCATTGAAGTTTGGTTAGCTTCCGTGCAATCGACAATCGTACATTAAGAAGAATATCATCTAATAAACGAGAAGTTGATATTTAATTGAGTCTCGCTCTTTATTGTCTTATGTGATTATAAAGTGTCAAAAATGGCGGTACGCGTGCAATTTGAAAACAACAATGAGGTCGGTGTATTTTCAAAATTGACAAATTCATATTGTCTCGTCGCTATCGGCGGTTCCGAGAATTTCTATAGGTATGTTGCTTCCTTCAATTTCCTTTTTCCGCTCGTTTTAATTCTTCCTTATTCTTGAAACGACTAACAACCTCAATACATCCTCGTGTCAACAGCGTATTCGAAGCTGAATTGGCCGAAACAATACCGGTCGTCCACACGTCGATCGCGGGGTGTCGAATCATCGGACGATTGTGTGTCGGTAAGTTGTTACGTTCATATGTGCAATTCGAATGGACTAGTCGAAACGCTTTGCATACTACTTACAACTGTACAACTGTGATAATACGTCCAGGTTGATAGTACAAGTTGGCTTCTTGTAGTCGGACACTTTGACAGGGCCATAAAAGGTAAATCTGTCAAAATTGTTACTTGTTTTTCCCCATTGACCAGGTAACAAGAATGGAATGCTGGTGCCAAGCAGTACGACAGACACGGAATTGCAACACATACGTAACTCGTTACCCGACAATGTGAAGCTCCAGCGAGTTGAGGAGAGGCTTTCTGCCCTGGGCAACGTTATAGCATGCAATGATTATGTGGCTCTGGTTCACCCAGATTTGGACAGAGTAATATTTTTCACCCTATATCCAAAAGATATTGTCAAATGGACCTCGTCTTATTGAATTTATTACATAGGAAACTGAAGAGATCTTAGCTGACACCTTGAATGTCGAAGTATTCAGGCAGACAGTTGCAAGTAATGTACTTGTTGGATCTTACTGCGTTCTCTCCAATCAAGGTGGCCTTGTACATCCACAAACTTCGATCCAGGACCAAGACGAGCTCTCATCGCTGCTACAAGTACCGTTAGTTGTAAGTCTTGTTGAAAGAGTACTTTCGTGGTGTTTTAGTTTAAAATGAAACACGTAAAAGGCAATATTTGAAAAAGCTACACTGTATGCATTGCACCAACAGCTTTTCATCTGTATTTCAGGCAGGTACGATAAACAGAGGAAGCGAAGTTATTGCTGCAGGAATGGTTGTCAATGATTGGGCATCTTTTTGTGGCACAGACACAACCTCGACCGAACTCTCGGTGATAGAGAGCGTTTTTAAGCTGAATGAATCTACACCAGCTGCAATTGCATCCACAATGCGTGCCTCATTGATAGAAAGGTTTACAATTACTGATAATTATATTGGATTCTTCTTGTCTAAATTTAGTTATTTTTTTTTTGTTTTTATTACAAAGAGCACAATTTTTTGAGATTCAAGAAAATATGAGATTGAACATCATTTTCAACTGTTTCAGTATGTCCTAAATGACATTGTGATGAAGAGAAGCGAGTTGCGTAAGTGACTGTACGGTGCATACGTTCTGTACTGTTTCGGATACGTGGACCGTGGGAATTGATCAACAAGGATACTAAAACTTCTCGTTCAAAATAGACTTATCATTCTAATTCTGTTGGGCACGATGACTATAGCAGTTTATAGTTTTCATATGAAAAATTGCATGGTGCTCATCTCTCAGAATTGTGAAGTATAATTCGGTATATTGAAAATTTATATAACTAAATGAAGAAAGACACTTTGGTTCCCAGTTGGTTTTTATTTTTACCCAGACTAAAAAATAGTCTTATTATTTTTTATGTATAGCTATTGTTGGTCTGTACAGGATACATGAAAATAGAAATATAATTGAAAGGGAACAAGTACAACTTGGAAGATAATGAAAACATAAAAGAAAAAAAAAGAAATACATCTTCAAATTATCGTTATTTTCACTTGATTTTCGTAGATTATTATTATTATTATTCTATTCAAATAAATACAATGTGCGAGACTAACGGAGATTGATTAATTCTTAGAGCATTTTTATTCCTGTAGTAATGCAAGGCACAACAGTCCAATGATATAATAAATCAGACCAATGCACCCGAGTGAATTTTATACTCTGGCTGTACAATATGTATCGTGCATATGCATGCCTGAGAAGCCTGAATTGCATGAAAGTTAGGGGGTGACTCTTCTGTACAAAGCAGTCTAGGTATGTACGCAACACAATGAATATTTTTTACGCACCTTTGAGACAATTGCGATTCTAGTCGTTACATAAATTGGTATGCTCTATCTGTTTCTCAAAAATATAATGCAAAATTTTCGAAAAAAAAAAAAAAATTATATATTCGAATAAGAAACAAGAAGGTATAATAAAATTCAAATCATTATTATATTTTTAATTGTCGTGAAATATCTCAAGATATGTACTCATATGTATATACCTAATACGCAATTATTAAGCCTTCTTCAATCACCATTCAACGAGCAGAGCAACGTTAGCCATACTTAAACTGAAGTTTTTGCACAGTAACTGAATAAAGAATAATTCTTTATTCTTGTGATCAAATGTTAGAATTATAGCTATATTTTATTACAAATCCCACTCGAGGTATGCTGCGTGCTGCAAGTAGGCAGTTTGAAGTATTTTCGCGGATAAACCTGCCTTTCTTTCCGAACAGGAGTTTGTCAAAATGTGACAAAAGTTTGAGTAAAGTTGATATATCTTGTCGCAGTTCGCTCATTGCTCTTCTGTTTTCATAATTTTGATTATTTAGACTAGAGAACAGGTAACTGTTCTGTTTGCAGCAACTCTGCTGCTCCAGCGGCGTCTGATCGCATAACCAGAGTTATTCCAGCTCTGTATGAAGCTGGGATACGGATGTGCGTTATGCTCGTTGTTATTCCAGAACTCTGCCTCCTTTGGCCCATCGTTTCTCTTACCAGATTCACTATTTGTCCTGTCGAAAAAAAGACATTTCTTGAAAAACCAGACAATTTCAACGGTTTATCAAAACTACTTCCAAAAGTTCAATTATCTTTAGTTTGTTGCTTCAAGAATCTTACCCAGGACGTTCAATTTTCGCCAACGCTGTCCTAATTGGCTAAGTGGCCTTAGATCTGTGTTTGTACTCCAGTGTGCCAAGACGTCTTGTCTTCTTATTAACAAAATACTCGGACTGACCAGTTGATGCCAGACTGCCTGTAGTTAATATTTGGTAATATTGAATTCTTTAATGAAATTTGTTTTCACGGAAAAATATTGAAATGTGAAGAAAGTAGAATTGAAAATTTGCAATGAGGCGGGTATGCTTTGGCAGAATACTAATGTATGTTTTTACAGAAGGTAAGAGTACTGGGACCAACCTGTTCAGATAAACACTGCAAGGGATTGGACAAATATATTCCAGCGGGTCCGACGCCGAAAATCATTTGATGATGCCACGCATCAGGGATATTTGCTCCTTCCCCACAGTGTTGGAGATTCAGAGTGGCAATCGGCACTGCTCCTGAAACATTTATAGCACGAATGTACCCAATTCTCGTGCATATCCGAGTTTATTGGTGGATATCGAGGACAGGCAGTGGTTTCACTGAAAATTCTAGTGTGATTTTGTCGGCCAACTTCTCACCCTTAGATATCCAGTAGTGCAACCAGTGCGAAAACGAGATCTTCCTTTCTGGGTATAACGCAAAGAATTTCGTCACCACTGCCCCGCTGGTAGCCAAAGACATTCCTCGGGCTAGATCTTTGTGAGTTGCTCCAGCCATTGAACGGCTCATTAAATACATTGGTAAAGGTGTGCCTGGCTCTCTGAGCCTGGTGGCTACGCCACGAACCAATACTTCGAGGGAAAATGCTACATCCAAAGCGAGCTATGGGAAAAAGAAGGTTTCGGTTTTGTAACTTGTAAGTTTCATGTCAGAGTTCTTCTTGTTGATGTTTATTCTGTACACTTACGAGCGCGTTGATAGCTGCGGTTGCTCCGCAAGCCGATGTTGCAATTTGAGTAACTTGCTTCACTGTAGCTTCCTGTTCGCTCCAAAGCATAATTTTCTCTACAGGCAATAGATCTTGAGATCTCTCCGAGCCAAGTTCACTTTCCTGTGGATGAGGGGCAATTTAGTGAAAACGAAAATCTCATATCGGTAAAAATTCTTTACTCACTTTGTATCATTCTCTAAAAGTTTCCTTGCGATTGTATTGAGTTAGCGCAATGGAATACTTACGAGATTTGAGTCGCCACTTTGATTAAAAGCAGTTTGTTTGTTGAGCATTAGTTTCTTAGCCATCATGCGGTGGTAAAGGGTAGAACTGAGATTTACTTTTCTAGAATCCAAATTAGAACTCTCAGGTATTGAACCTCCGATCCCTGTTGTGTCTTGAGACCATAACTCAGCATCCGTATCTCTGCTATCTCCAGGCGATATCAAATCACCGTTTGTATTGTGATGTCCATAAGACTCCTGCAATGGACATAGCGTTGCGCGATGCAGTCCTGTTGCCTCCCACTTATCTGCAAAATTGGGAGAATACACTTTGTGATAATTTACTTTTTTGAAATTTAGTCTCACATGATTTCTCATGGTAAACATTCTGTCGATCAGAACTTTTCGTTTAACTATGTACAAGTTTTTGCCAAAAACCTCAATCAAATACTCGATTACTGGTTTTCTGGTACAACTTGGATAACAATGAAGGGCCATTTTTAGCATGGAAAACATTGTACCTATTCTACTGCTGGTACTCGGCATCCAGTGTGATGAACTAGGCTGGGTTGGAATTTGATTGAAGGAACATTCTTGATTAGAACAGGACTGAGTAGCTCTCTGGTTCAATATTTCAGAATTCTGAGTAGGTTGTTGATTTGATGGTACATTGTCAAGCCTGGAGGCGACTCTTCCACTGCTAAGATCATTCAGTGGCACAGGATCAGGCTCAACGCTATCTAACGCGATATTCTGAATATCCTCGTTAATCGATGCCATATCGCTGTCTCCAGTATCCTGTGGGAGAAAATCAGATTAGAATTAAGAATTTGCTATGTATGTAAAAAAATTGTTATTGCTAGGAAGAAAAGACGTATAAACCATATCAGAAAGACGAATAGCCCTGCAGTACCTGCTCACAAGAAGGACCAGGATCGAAATCCATTTCCAAAAAGTCCATTTCTGGACTTGAACTCCCACTGTGATATTGGGGTTCAGCCTCTCTCTCCTCTCTCTGTCCTTCTATAGGCCCCAACTGCTGTCTGAAATCCAATTGCGTAGGATCATCCATTCCTTTGTAAGTATAAAAGCAGCAATCCTCGCCATCCGACATGTCCCCCTCATTTCCAGAACTGGAATCTCGTCTGTCGCCTTCCCTTGGAGACATCTATTAAAAGAGCAATATAAATAAGTGAATAAATGCATTGACACAGAGCACAGAACTATCAGCAGGAGAGCTTACTCTCTGCAATCCGCTGGGTCCGGCGGCTTCTCTGCTGCCGTTGATATTGGGCCTTAAAAAGCAGCACGTTCCTTGGCTGGTCGAACCGATGCTGCTTCCAAAGTTGTTCATGCCTCGATTAGGCACGAAAGAGGTAGTGTTCCAAATGGGATTGCCGTCGGCACTAGACTCTGCACTGCAGGCAACTTTAGGTGGGCATTTCTCAATCCCAGATCCATAATCGACATTGTTTCTGATGTCGGTGTCTTCCTTGGATCCGTTTTCAGCCATGCTTGTCGACACATTGGCGACGTTGGTTTGGGCTGACGGAAAGACCGAGTTCGAGTAGATAGGGGTCGACTTAGGATAGACGAGGATGTATGGACTGGTCATATTAGTATGTGCGTTACTTTGAGAGGTATCTAAATAAGCAGTGCAGGTCGAATTTGTGTTTAAATGATCGGGACCCATATTGCTGCTTGAATTATTGGTCTGTGGGTTCTGGGGACCGTTGGCAAAGGTGCAGGATGATTGTGGGGAGAGATGCAAGTCCTCATTTTCCTCACCTATGTTATTATTCATTTTAAACTGATCATTGGTCAGTCTGTTCGGGATCTTTGCTGCCTGATGTGAGCCCCCCTCACACTGCGAAGATCTGTTCTCGTTCGCCTCCTGTTGACCCTCGATTCTTGTGTCGCCGTTAGGGCAACTTTGCCCGTTGCTGTCTTCCTTCGAGTTCATTTTGTCAACGTGTGATTCAGGCTCCTAAAGTTTGTCACGCTGGTGTGAATGTTACAATTTTGATCATAGTCATCGTCGTTGTGATTTGATGACCGATGTCTTCTAATCCTCTAGGTGATTTTGAAACTCTCCCAAATCTGAGTAAATATATCGCGAATCTCGTCGTTGGCCGTCGCAATAGTGACAGACGAGTATTGTATTTTTATTTTCAGATTACCAAAAGGAGAGAAGACAAAACTAGGAGTTCAAAAAAGCGATCTTGACGGGCTTAAAACAGTCAACAAATCTCCAATTCCTCATACGGACGAAATAACAAGGGGATAAATAAATGCCGTAGCAAAGTGATGTGTTATAAAATCTTGGCTAAGGTTAAACTGGGGTTGAAGAAGGAAACACTGCGAGAGGTCTTCCGACCTTTCTTTCTTTTCCCGTTTCGCCTGTCCGTTTCATCCGCAAGATTAATATCGTCCCGATTATCACCTGATTTCTGTGTCCAATTGCTTTTGTATGTACCGAAAATCCGATCACAGTTATCAATACAGATCGAACTACTGCTGCTGTTACTGATTATACTTTTTTATATTACCAACTGCACCGCATCCACGGTACTTACGATTAGATGCATGGCATCGTGTACTGTACGCATGTACGTTGTTATATATATACATAAGAAAGACTGATACACACACCGTGATCGTGGTTCGTGACACACACACCGTGTGATGTGTGGCTTCGAGTTAACCGTGTTTCGTTGTTTCTTACCGCCTTCTATTCTATCCCTTTCTTTTCATCTTCTTTTTCGATCCGCAACGCATCCCGGGACCTTGACGTTATTTTAACACCGCCACGAAATTATCGCGGGGTTGTTAAATAGCCGATCCGACGAGAGGAATTCCCTTTTATATAACCACTGCAAACTGGTTAAATTGCTGTTCCTCCTTTTTATTCTTTCTTTCTTCTTTCTTTCTTTCTCTCTTTTTCAATCATAACACATACCCTACTCTACTGTCACAAAACTCAACATCGAAACAACGTATAGCTCGTTCAAATAACATCAAGCCTCATTCGAATCAGCTGATTATACTCACTGCTTACATGACCACCTGGTGGTTGAATTTTCAATGATTTTCAACTGTATTGTACGTCTGTACGCAGGTGATGCGGAACTAATCGTTCATGCCTGAGGCATGTTATTGTGAAGTTAGAAAAAATGCGCCTAAACTATTATCTGAATAAAGCTGAAGTCTGTATGATAATGGATAGGAACAAGTATTTTTTTTTTTATAATTGGAATATTTTTTTGCAGGTGTCCTGTACTCGGGGGTATTTTATATCTGCAGCTTCATTACTGTGATTTTTAACTCATGAGAATAAATAGTCAGTGGCGCCATCTAGTAGAGATCTTGAAAATAATCGGTACCAAACCATGTTAAGCACGTGACCTGACAAATTCAATGCTTCTATAATTGAAACGTGGTACATGACCTACATGACGTTTGTGAAACAAACTGGGTGTCAAGTGTCAACTCCCAGTAAATCACAATAAACAATTTGGTTGGAATTTTTCGTGTCTTCCGAAGGCCGATAAGTGGTGAAATTTTGTCGAGCAGGCATGAATATCGTTAGGATAAATAAGAAAAATGTATTTTACATAATATTTGCACTGCTACTGAGTACTGTCAAAGAGGCACAAATGGGTGGGTGAATTGTTTACTCACATTTGTTTAACTTAACCCAGTCTAACTCGTAACCG
Organism: Neodiprion fabricii; assembly: GCF_021155785.1. NCBI lineage: Eukaryota > Metazoa > Arthropoda > Insecta > Hymenoptera > Diprionidae > Neodiprion > Neodiprion fabricii. The sequence goes on along the minus strand of NC_060243.1, from coordinate 27,204,680 downwards.
AATAAGCGGCATTGCTTTGACAATGTACTTGCTACAATTATTGCACTGGACTTATTGTCAGAGTTCCGATTACAAACATTTCAGGTGGAATGGCAGACTTCGTGAAGCATGAAAGAGAAAAGAGGAACACAAATTCTACCCTCCAGGAAGATTGCCCGGCTGATAAACAATGCTCAGAATTAAGCGTGGAATGCCTCAACTGTACCACAGATCCGGGGTGCATCTATGGCAAGACTATTACATCGACGTGTACAGTTCGCAACGAGGTCAAATGTGTGGTATGTTGATTTGTGATTAAAATTAAAAATCAAGTCAGTAGGAGAGATGACAACAACTTATGATATTATGGTTTTTTTTGTCACTTATTTTCTTCACTTTTTTACAGCATCACGATAACTTACTATAGAATTACTCGTCACTTTATTCAATTTCTTGTCCATCAGGGTGAACAAACTTTTAAAAAAGACTACATTTGCCGCTACTGTTATCAGACTGAGCACTGGGAGCATAAATGCCATCAAAAAGCTACTTGCAGCTCAGTTGCCTCTCCTCAACAGTTTTATCGGTACGTATTAAAGCACCTCTTAGTTACTGTTATTCTTAATTAATTCGGATTAAGTAAAAGGTTGAACTGGGAATATGAAAATCTGCAGTTATGATAGTATTGAAACTACTACAGTACATCTGATTAATTATTTCATGTTTAAGTACAAATTGCACAGTCAATGGCGACATTGTCTGTTTGGGTCACAGAAGATTCATGAAAAACTTGCCTTGCAATTGGATAGGCGGATATAGATGGTCAACCGCGCTCATACTGAGTATTACTTTGGGAGGATTTGGAGCTGATAGGTAAGTTGGATTTCTCACTTGCTCACATTTCTGATTAGTTGTCTTTCTATTATTAATAATGTTGGGGTAAATATTCGCAGGTTTTATTTGGGTCACTGGCAGGAAGGAACGGGAAAGCTGTTCAGCTTTGGGGGTCTTGGAGTTTGGACATTAATTGACGTAGTACTTATTTCCATGCGTTATTTGGGTCCTGCCGATGGTTCGTTGTACATTTGAATCACGAATAGATTCCATGAATTTCAAGAACTCATGCTTAAATTCATCATCGCCATGTGGAATAATGTTTAAGGAAGATTTGATTGTTAATTTTTAGCTAAGCCATTTCATTATACACTGTATTGACATTATTATTTATTATTAGCAATATATGATCACAATTCGTTTGTGTTATTTTCTCATAAGTTCATCAATAGCTTCCCCGATAGTTGTGACCACTTTTTCCACCTTCAACGGTCCGATATTGTCAACCTGGCAAAATAAATGTATGGGATACATGTACAACAGAAATTTGATAACTACTCGTGAAAAGACATAATGTTTACTTACTAGTATAGAAGTGTATCCCAGTGTCTTGATTAGCCTAAGTTTCAAGTTCATTAATCCATGTGGTTTCCGAGGTTTACACAAACACGTGTAATTGTTCAACAAATCGACGTGAAGCCATCTAGAAACAAAAAGTCATCTGTTCTTAACGGAACCGTAGATCTATAACAACTTGTTATCCCTACCCTAGTGTTTCGTGCTTTGCGCTGATCCCATATATTCGTATCTCATTAACTGGGCAGTCAACATTAATCTCGCTCAATTCCAATTGACTTTCCAAACACTTCAATATGCTACTGATGCATTCAAGCTCCCTGTATTCATTTAACAATGGTTTCTTGTTTGGGTCCCAGATGAGGTTGGATGGAATTACCACTGTGGGTGCCTCAATTTTTATGCATGCCAATAGCACGACCAGTCTCCCAGAATCTTCTAAAGAGTTCTGGAGTAGTGGGTGGAAAATTTGAACGCGAAAGCAGTATTCTATGATCTGTAACAAAATGGTTGCATCGAATTTGAATATGTAGTCATCCATGAAACACGCCTGAAAGTTATTGCGCAATTATTATATTCTCCCTATGTTCTGAAAGCATTTAAATTTTCATTTATGATTCTGGCTTTCATACTAACTCAGTATACACACCTGACGACATTTGGATCCCAGTATCCAGAGGGCCAAAAGTGAGCCACAGAATGCTTTGGGATACCTGGAAAATGCGTCTAAATTATCTGACAAAAATTTCTCCACATATAAGAGTTGACTGTGGGTTAATTTATGGTTCAGGGTGCTGACGGCCCACAGTAATCTATCAATATCTTTTACTCTGATCGCATCTTCGGCTGCGATATTATCTTCTGATATTGATCCGCTTTTACGCATTTGCAAGAAAGCGTCTCCGACTAGTCGGTTTATCACCTTGGAGTCAGCCTGCAGGATTTCTGCGTATAGCGCCAAAATTGGTACTGCGAGTGACATTTTGTATTTTTCCTTATGCTCGAGGATTCTTTTACTCAAATGATCCAACGAAAATTCACGCGATGGACCGGCATGCCGCATAGCCTTTAATAGGGGTACAAACAGCTTTTGATTCTTTAGCAATTTCTCAACATTTCTTTGCACCGTTCCTTCTATGATGTGAATTATTTGTCGGTCAAGTTTGACTCCGCATTTAAAGGCAGCTATTGATACGATACATTGTTCGATTATAGAGAGTTTTTCAAAGTCTGAGAGATACTTCAGCGTGTATCTAACGTCCAACAATGCCTCCGTCTTTCTTAGGCTCATGAGAAACAACAAGTTCATGATTTGAAGGGAGCTTTGTTTGTTTTCGGACAGGCGTAAGCGCAGTGTTTTAATCGATTCCAAGTAAAAGCCCAGCCACATCACTTTAGTTGGTGCTGTTCGGGCGAGTTCATTCAAAAGAATTAGAGTTTCATCAAAAGACAAATCGCACAACATGCGACTACATGTTTCATCTACTCTCTTAAGCAGGAACAGGAATTGCGCATTATTAGGTTCCTTATCCAGTATGTCTATGATGATTAGTATGGGAAGCAATTTTGACGCAGTTTGTGTAACTGAGGTATTATTTGGGCTTTGTTTGATGTCATCAAGCGGTGTAAGTTGATTCTTTCTCAATTCACTGGCTATGAAACTTTCTCGTTCTGGTGTTTTTATGTTCAAACTCATCATATACTTTTTCAAATTTGATTTCGACATAATGTTTACTTGAAGATAATTCAAAAATGTGTTGTGCAAGTTTTCTACTCTTTGACCATCTTCTTTGTATTCGTCAATCGATCGTTCCTTCGCATGATACAAACTGGCTGTAATTCTATTATTTCTATTTACAAAATAGCAGAATAATTTCCTGTATAAACAAGACTGCATTTCGAATTCTGGAAATGAAATATACGATGTATATCTGAAATATGTATATAGGTATGAATTTAAGTTGGTGGGGAAAGAAATTGTCTCAAAAAACTAAAACAAATCGCCAAACGGTTTCAGGAATCGATTGATCCAAAAATACAGAAAATTAAATGATTCAATCATGAGACTGCCAATAATTGTGACAACTATTCGACTGCATTCTGTGATCGTTTGGAAGGAAAGTTGACTTGTATAGAAGTATTCATTGTAAAATCAGGTGCAACTTCCAGTCAGCGAAACAATCATTTGTTCAATGTGTGATGTTTGGTCTGGGTTTCATCCTCTCTCATCATCTTCTCCGGATGTAATCATCGCCTATAACCTATAAAATCGAAAACAAACGTCAACCTTCTAACCGTGTCTCATTGGCAAGTAACGAAACGCGTAGTTTCGGTTGAAAACTGCTCACCCATCGCAGACAAATATCAGTGAGGTGAATCTTTGTCAAGAGAAAACGTTGCGACTTAAAAAAACACACTCGTCAATTTGGTGAGCGTGATAACCACGAGATCGTTGAGTTACTTGAAACCTAACCTAACTGTCTAACTGTCTATTCCCCTGCTTGGTAAACAGAATTCGACAGGGCCATTTAGTCAATCTACTAAAACTATGAGCTAGACAGGAAGCCAAAGATGCCAACTGTAATAGCCCTCGATGTTTCCCTGTCTATGCGACGCCCTGTCGTTGGTTCGGTCACACCAGACGGAACGCAGAGCGAACAACTCACCCGGCATCACCTTGCCATTGCTGGAATAAACGCTCTCATCGATTATCTACAAGTTAACTCTAAATTGGAGTTTGTTGCACTGGTGAGTATCTCTGTTCATTGACACTATTGAGATGGAAAAGTAAAGAGAATAACACCGCTTATTCCACAAGGTTGTATTCTCCTCGCTGTACGAGGTCATCTGTCCGTTCACCAGAGACTATGATAGCATCAGAGCAAAGCTGCAGAATATCGAAGAGTGCGACAAGACCTGTGTCGAGACTGCGTTGCATGGCGTTAATACCGTAGTTATGGCAGAATGGGGCAATACAACGGCTTGTCAGGTAGTTCTTGTCACTGACGGCAACCCTGGAGTTGGCCCAATGTCACTGGGAGACTCTCTGAACTCGCTGACCGTTAAACGGGACTCGAATCTGTTTCCTCTACCGTTTCCTTACCCTGGGAAATTGACCGTTGTTTGCATTTCGTCACAACAAGGTATATATAGTTCAAAAAATTCCTTTGTAAAACGATGTATTAACTCTTCTGACTTTTATGCGGCCGCTTTTACATTTATGTAATTTTTCCTCTAGTTATTTTCGATTTAATTTGTGCTCTAGATCCGGGACTAGCTATTGGAATGCCGCTGTATCAGCGACTAGTCGAGTTGGCGGGAGGCAACAGCATAGTCTTAGTTCCTGAGGGACCATTGACGAGGAACTCAGTGACAAACTGTTTTCAAAAGTTGGCTGAGGTTAATTACGTCTCTTTTCAAGGGTACTTGAAATGTGGACAATTGGGTTCTCGCATTCTCCTGTCTCCACCACCTCTGGTATCTATATACCTTTCACCTTAAAGAGTTTTAAAAAGAGCCCCATAATATTTGGCAGAAATCTTTATAAGTTGTTATATTAAAAAAACTTTAAGCTTCTTAACAATTTTGCAGCCCTACACGAAAAAGACTGATTTTGAGATACTGACTGGACAAACCATATCAAAAACTCTTGAAATTTGCGGCTTCATATCCGTGGTCGATGTCGGAAGCCCAAACGCGATATCGAGGCATTTGGTCCTGCCGCTTCCTACAGAAAGAACAACAAGTATGCAGGGAATAAACCTCGAGGAAGACTCTGACACAGACGACAACGGGGATGAGGGAAAAACACCTTCGTTCTGTGTCCTGCTGCATGGCGCGCTAAAGGTAAACGAATCGAATGATCTTACATATTCCGGAAACACTCTGGACACAGAGCGAACACTGCATCTCGTTCTCTCTTCTTTCCGTTGTGGTCGAAGGTCGAAAACATGGCAGCTCTGTGTTTGCTGAATAGCGACTGGTATGGTTTCATCTACTCCTGGGCAGACACCAAGAAGAAGTCTAACTTAATGCTGACTGTGCTAGAGCCGGGTTCGGACGTTATACCTTGGCTAGGAAATTTGAATAATTTGGGACCAGTCGATGCGAGTATCTTGAAAGACGGAGAAAGCGGATTTCCTGTAAAACCGACTGAGAAAAGGAGCTACTCCCAGAACGCGCCCTCTTGGATACGCCAGGTCGGACTACAGTCGGATATTCAAAAGATCTTGAGGCATGCCAGAAAGTTGCCTGAGAAGACACAGAATTTTTACAAGGTGGGTATTCGACTGTGGATTGGGATTAGAATGTATCTACTAGTTATGTTCTTTCTTCATCTAGGAATTGAACAGATTAAGAAGAGCTGCGTTGTCGATGGGATTTGTCGAACTTTTGGATGGCCTGGCGTCTATATTCGAAAGAGAGTGCACACTTCTTCCCGCCAACTTGAATCCGGACTGCACGATACAGATGGGACACGTTGCCGAGATGCTGAAAAAGCCGTATTCTCGAGAACTGAAGAACAATATAACTCCTGTTCGAACAAAATTTCATCCCGACTAGATCATACGTTCAAAGAAACCTATATCCAGTTTATCATTTCTTTTGTTCTATACAAAGAATGCCCGAGTAACTTGGTGAATTTTAATTTAATTATAATCATTAAACATTTTTATAAAAAATATTTTATTACATGCCAGAGGATAATACTTGAAATCTTTTTATCAACGTGATGCACGTTGGGTTTACTCGATTATTTCTACTATCTCCTTCTTTCGCCGATTATTTTAAATTCAATGCGAAACAAACTTTTCCCTTTGTCTCGATCGTTTTTTTTTTTTTTTTTTTACTATGATTAGATCAATTTTTAGCAGCGTCAAGCTCTTCGAGTGCCAGTCGTATCACGTGGTACAATCCCTTGGCGCTTTTAGTTGCGGGGTAGACATTTAGGTCGGGTACATGAACGAAAATCGTATTGTCAGATCGTATCTCAAGAGACTTGCGAAATATGTATTCGCAGAGATACAAGCCTGCGTCTTTTGACAAAACGGCTCTGCAGCCCTCGTCGTTGGAAGATATCGAATCATCGCGGCAATTCAGCTCGTCGCAAATTCTCTTTACGTTTATACCGGTCTCTATAACTTCACCGGGATCCTCTAGTAATTCGTTTTCCGCAATCGGAAGGCTTTGAAACACGTCCAATTTATTGTAGCCACTTCCGTGCGCTCGGAATTCCAACTCCAGACAATTCGCCCTGCCGGAAACACCAATGTGCACCACAAGCTGCGGAAAAGAAATAGGGAAAAATAGATAAGGTAGATTAATCAGTGAAACGAAGAAAAGGATTGAAAACCAAAAATCAAATAAGTTTCCGCTCGGTAACTTTTGTCTCTTGAAAGGAATGAAAAAAGAAGATTCGGTTTATCTACTTTCTTGAATAAAATTTGGTCAAAGTTCAGAAATTTCCATGCAAATAACTCCGCAGAGATTAGATTACACGGTGTTTGATCATGTGATTACCATGGGTTTGTGCTCCAACCATAGTTTCGGTATCAGATGTGAGACACTCTGATAAGCTACCGGAACTTCCATTGTGACCATGGTCACGTTGCAGACATCCTCAAGATCCGAATTTTTGAGTTCCTTAACCGCTTCCCAGCTCGCATTTTTCAGATGCCCTGCGAACGGGCCAAATCCCGTTACCAAAACAACGCGATTTCCCTTATTATTCTCATTGTCAGTCATGATTTTCTCCTGATGATTATTCCCTGAAACATATATTTCAATGTTTTTGATACTTCATTCGATATCTTCTCTCCTTTGATTCTACCGTTATTAAATCTTCAGGCGACTTGCAGTCGATTCGATGGACGCAACGATCGTTTACTTCGTGACATTTTGTTTATTAATTTTCGAAAATCATGGCAGTTATAATGATTTTGGATCAATCTCGATCGCTTGCTATTCCCGTACGTTTTTCCCGAAACTAAGATACCGCGATCAAAATCCAAAACCGCGAAATAAACTTTAATTGTATTTCAACAAATCAGAAGCACTCCTTAGCTACGTTAGACTGGATACAGGAGTTGTGACACGAATAGAAAGAATTGCAATATTTGAAAAGTATACTAAGCAGCGTTTATCCGTTCCATCATTCCTCTCATATTTTTGGCGGGAGTTATTCTCTGCAACTCCATTAAAACATTCTCCAAATATTTCCTCTAACAAATTCGATCCAATTTCGCGAATCGTATCTCTTTGCAGAAGGTTAACGAAGAAATTCGATAAATTTTGAAATTTTGCACTAAAATTTTTACCCTGCAAGAATCTTCACTTATCGATGACGGAAAATATCTGAATCTTCGACTACCCACCTTTTTGCTTCGACGGTAATTCAGTTTATTGTTGGGAAGCAGCGCCGAAAAAGACAAGCTTTAAAAAAATCCGATTACGACCGACAACGTATGCATATATCACAATTATATCAGATACTGAGAAACACCCGCGTCCGATTATCCTGTTACGTTCAACGGGGCGTGTGATCAGACGAGTTCCACGATCTACGAGGAAATTCCACTATATGATCGCTGATTAACTCGCGATTCGCTGCAGCTTGCGCCACGTGGCCATTCGCCTAATGCAACGTTTCGGCGCGTGCTCGAAAATTAAGGTCCGTCTATCAACAACCGATACTTACTACTTATTATCTGCCCCTCATGGTCTGACCATCGCGGCAAGTAGTAGCGGACTTAACGCGTCCTGTTCGTCCAATCAACTTCCCTTTTATTCCGTATGAGCGCTTCTGACGTTCCGAGGTATGTCTGACCTGTACATAATTTTCTACGCCTCGCGCTCGATTCGATTTTCCAGACTCTGGGGCCGCCTCTTTCAATGAAATGGCAAACTTTAGAGATGCATGGACACTAGAGTCTGAATGAAAAATTGGAAAAAAAGAAACTCTTAAAATTATTTAGCATTAATATTTGCGCCAATGAATTGCGCGTATTTGAATGAGCAAAGCTGAGATATCGACAATTGCAGATAAAGTGTTTAAGTTAGGACGTTTCCAATTATTATACTTTGGTGATTTTGGTTCGGTTTAATCGTTTTTCGGCTCATTTTCTTTACAAATTGTTGATGTATGTACTATACATTTATATTGTACACACATATATCTACACTCTGTAATGTATAGTGACATTGAGGAAACCGAATCTGACCTACACGTATGTATTCTAATACCGAGTGAGTGTGTGAGAAGCAAGAGTGTCGTTTTTCTGTACACAGAGTCAAATGGAGTCGAAAACATGATCGCAGAGAAAGCGCCACGAATGTCAGGTGTTGTCCAGAAAATTCGAATATTAACCTAACGTATTTCTATAGAATAAATATACCAATAGAATTATTGGAGTCTCGTTTTTTCCCAACCATTCTAACACAAATAGTTAATTCCCAGAGTGGATAAAAATAGATTCGTGTAAACATTGTGCAACAGAGTTGGTTACAATTATATTTGCGCGTTATAACTATACTATACTGTAAGACGTCTGGGATGCTTTTCAAAGTATCTGTGGGAATCTAATCAGCGGTCAAAATGTTGGCAAACTCATTGAGATTGGATTAAAAAACACTAGCGTATAATTATTTTGAACGTTCTAATTATGAAAAACATTCTTAAATTGTTAATATTTTAACTTCTGCTATTCAAAGCTGCTGAAATTCATTTCTGTTACGTAGTAGGATGTCGATTAATAGATCTTGACTATCGTTGGTGCCAATGATTTGGCAAGACATTTTTCAAAAGGTGATTTTTTTCGTTTCCTATCTATTGATTCAGACTGTGGAACCCATTCACTATTAAAATGAGATAGTCAAGTTTGGAACCCGAGTATACTTATAAAAAAAAAGCATTTTAGTGGTTCGTCAGCTGTATAATGGAATGTTATTTTAATCCAAGTTCTACTACTTCGGATTAATCGTATTTTCATAACGTTACTGGTGTATCCTGGAATCATACGATTGCAGAATTATATTCTTACGCCAAATTTAAGTCGGTAATAATTTTCACTCGTTCTTGCTCTTACTATATGAAAGGAAATGTCGCTCGAATCTGAAATTTTGTTCAGTTTCAGTTTGAAGTATGAGTTTGAAGTATTTTCTTTAAAATCCTTTCAAAAACGATGAGAAAAAAGGAGAAGAGTTTTTATATCAAATCTAAGAGGTGAATAAAAATGTCTAGGCACTCAGTCGGAGGAGTTTGATTTTTTTTTACATTATATTAAATCGATGCTGCAGACGACTTGGGAATGTTGGGAGCAGACAGCAGTCGCCACTTTGGTAGAATGTATAGAGGCAGCAGCGGCACGTTCGATTCCTTTGTCGGGCACGTTTCCAATAGTCACAATTGAGAATATTTTTCAACTCTGATTTAATTCCATGAATTTAATAATTTCCATTCCTATGTGAAAACTGAGCTCTTTGATGTTTCCGTTTGAATGAGGCATTTTATTCCGCCTGTATACATACGTTCTATCTATACGAAGATATAGACCCTGAATTTCATGAATTTCTCTACACATATTATCTGCCTTATTCTGGGTGAGTCAAATCACGATATGTCGGAGAACGGTTATTGCCTGCAAATCTGTTTCAAACGAACCCACGAAACATTCTTTGCCTAAACGCTGTTCCTTCACCAACATTCAAAAATTTGCAATTTATATGTAGGTACAAACTAGATACATTTAAGGAAAGTACTTAGTAATTCTGAGTTATCAGTAATCCAGTCACGCATTACGTGAAAGACAAAACTTCTGGACATTCATTCGAAGGATGTGTTGAAATCTGAATAATAAATGTTGAGAGATAATCTTCGAAATGGTTTTAACGAGGCCGCGTTCATTTGTTTCACGATAAGCTTAAACACTTCTGGCAAACAATTAGTGGAATCCGCTCATACCGATGGTATAAGTTAGTAGGACTTAAAATCGCTGCAGCGGATTATTAGTCTTTTGGGTGATTATCGAGCTATTAGGACTGTATTCAACCGTCCACAGGAGTCTTCAATTGTTTTATTGCACGACCATAAAATAGTTGCGTTATTAAAAAGCCTTGGACAATGTTCAAATTCACCACAATCGTGGTTATTGTAAATTTACCTTTGAGCCGTTTATGGACTTCTTATTGTGAGTACAAGAGTAATGTACGCTTGAATGTTTGAATGAATAAATAATTTAAACAGTCTGCATCCGTACACTTTCTAGCAAAAATTTCGCGAGATAAATATTGGCGATTTATGCCGTGGTCAAAGTTGGAACCATAATCGACCTATTCTTGCCATTTTTATGTGCGAAGTGAAGTAGCGCTAGGTATCTAGCGAGTGCTAAAAACGATTTTATAAGGTAAAAGAAATCTGAAGCGTGTCAACGTCCGCCATTTTGCTCTTTATTGTCTTTGGAGTACGCTCATCGACTACTTACAAAGAACATCATCCTGGTGCATTAAACGAAACATTACGCGGTTGCCCTGCCATTTGTCCCATAAAAAATATCTATTACGTAGTATATTATTACAGTTAGTTGTAACGGATGTGAAACAAATAAAAGAATCTTTCTGAGGTGGGTCGAAACGTGAGCTTAAAAAATTGTTCGCCTCACGGACTTTCATATCTTAATCGAGGTCAAGAAACAATTCTACATTATTACAGTAACACTAAAAGTTGAGGCGTGGGTGAGGCATAGAGTACGTAACGTCCGTGTGTATGCAGTCTACGTAGCCGCATAGCTACAGAAACTCAATATAGTCCGGATCAGTGAAATCAGCGCCCTCAATTCACCGTTTGAAAACCTTGCTCTTTTACGCAATTTTAGCGTTTATTAAAGTTTGCTCGCAAATGAAACGAAACCCATATATAACCCACCTAATTTAGCGAGTAGCATTTTCGAGTGCGCGGACCACTCCAAGCGGCAGCCAGCCTCTGCTCCTCATCCTCCCTCCTCGCCTCTCGCCTTCATCCCTCTTCGCTCGTCGCTCTTCTCGGTCCCGCCGCCGCTTTACCGTTCCGCGGGGTTCCTCCTTTATTGACAGCGGTTATTGCCTAACTGCGTACCTACCTAATACGCGAGCTCGAAATCTGCATTCAGGGACGAACTAAACGAAACATCAAAAATCCCAAATTCCAACTTTTCCTCCGTTATTCGAGTCCTGATTTTTCAGCCCCTCTACCTGGCTTCTTCCTCGTCGTAATCACGTCTTTGTTTACGTAATCTTTCGATCATTGGTAATAACAGTACCGCCCTACTAGTCACGGGATTTAATACGTTTTTCATTATTTCAGTTGACATGTTATACTTTTTTTTTCCAAATCCTCAATTGTGTCCCACGTAGAAATCCAGCAAGTAGCCGGAGTTGCGAAGGAACATGCGTTACATTCGCGTTTTCACCGGGTACGCGGGAAAAGGGGGAGAGGGGGAGGGGGGGCTTATAGTTCCGAGTGTGGGACGTACGGCCCTGTCTGGATTTGAAACTCTGTTAACTCACCGAATATTAACCCGTCCTAGCGAGATTAACCCTATTGTGCCCGTTGGAAATGATGACGTCACTATTAAACTCTCGACGGGTCGTGGTGGAAATTGATTAAACCATCAAATTAGTTGAGCTAATACTTATACCGCATGCATGGCTGTTGCAAGTGCAGCTGCTGCCGCTATACAGTCGCTACGAATGAATAATTGCAGACGCGTGACGGGGGAACATGATTTTGTAAAACAGTGTCATTATTGGTAAAAAAATTGTAAGTAAAGATTTTTACTGTCGAAACCGTTTCTTGGTCCCTTATCTATCGAAACTCATACGTGCACGGAGTTATATATTTACTCCACGGTCAAGGGTTACGGGGTTGTATTTTTGAAGGACCCGTACCACGCCACGGTGTGCCTGAAATGAATTTTTTAATAACGTAGCTTCATTACAGCCGAACTCGGGTGCGGAAAAAAAATCCTCTAACAGACACCGGCGTCCGTGAAAAACTTCTTTTTTTCTTTTCAACTTGACGAATTTTCCGCTGTAACACCTCTCATTCGTCGATGTACGCCTATAATTTCAGACATAAAAGTTCTTCTTGTTTTCACTCTAATTGGGTATGCGTTAATACGCTGTAAAATTGGTAAGAAATTATATTATTCCAAACAACTAGGTAAACTCAACATACATATACATATATATATATATATTAGATATATGTACATATATATATATATATATAGGTACGCAAAGCAAAAAACTGCAAGCCGATGAATAAACGGTTTGTTATTGCATACAGAATTTATTAGCGAATCTAATACCTAAACTGTCGATCATTTACCAATATTTGTTTTTTCGTTAGGCTGAAGGTTGTATCATTGAGAATCAATATTCTTTCGATTATCTCGTTACAACGAAAATTTGGTAGACTCGTCCGATTTCACTGTCACGGTGACTAATTATTTTGTTCGGAAAAGTTTTTTCAGAAAATTCTCAGTGATAGAAGTTTTTTGTTTTTTTTTTTCTATCAATTAGTGAAATGGAATGAATGCACCAGGATTTTCACCGTTCACCAAAGGTTAGTTCAAGGTGAACAATAGTAGATTCGTAATCCTATTATTGGTTTCGACAAAACTGTGATAAAATTGTAAACAAAAAAAAATTGATCGGCGACTTCAGAACCCCCTCAGCCACATAACGAGTAAGTACTCGAACCACCCGAAATAAATCTCTTTATTCTCGTCAGGATTAAGTGCAAGACAATCAAGAAGGTATATTAATCCATTCCGTGAGAGATTTATAACCCAAAGTTGCGCGGTGATTAGCTTGAGCTAATCGTTGTGGCCCCGAAAGAGGGAAGTGTGAACAATTTGTCGCATTGTCAGAGGTTGTAGGTACCCTGTTGCAGCGGGGTGAGATGTCAGGGGGTATTTGAGGGGTGGAAGAACGGGCACGAGAATAATTATCGAAGAGCTCGTTTGAATCTAACTGTTTCCTTTATTAGGAGTCTACTCGGTGCTCGGTTCGTACGTACGGGTACCCCCCCCCCCCACCCCCATTCCCACCACCAATCCCAATTCCCATGTCCCCGTTCTTCCCTTCTTCGCCCGTGAAGTGGTGATTCCGCACAGGACGAATTTCGCAGGGAATTACCCCCCATTATCATAATTGCCACCATTTACCGATAATATCTCACCGATCATCATACCGGCTTTGAGAACTTCCCCGCGCGGATACGCCGCTACGCGTCCCTTCCTTTTGACTCGACCCTCTCCATCTATAAGTACGACATGTAGCCAAATGTCTATACACGTTAACGCTCGCAGAAACGCGCTTTGTGCAATTCGAGTGCAGCGTTGCAGGCTCTCTTCTATTTTCTCATTTCCAAAACCGGGTTTAACGGTGTTACTATCCTTGTAGGTATATATATTTATAAATCGATCTAGGGAAGGATGTAAAGTTAACAGAAAATTTATTTTCAATAATATACCCGACTGATAATTTAAAATAAATGTCCAACGCAAGAAATATCAGTATAATTTTTTTTTTTTTTTGTTTTTTTCTTTTTTCACTTACAGTAGTCTAATTTATTAAAATAAATGGCTGAGAATTTTTGATAAGTCTAATCTGTAGTGACTTTTGTTGAGTTTCCTTGGTCGTGATTTATTCATTTACTGTTTTATCCTTTGTTAAATAGATATTGCAGAGTTTCGAAGTAAGAAAGGGCATTGGAAGTAGCGTTCGCTAGTGAAAAGAACTTTCTATTACAGAATTAATCTGACTGCAGTGAAAATAACTTGCGCGATATATCTGTGATTGTTATCGGTATAAATATTTTTGCTGTATTCCATGTTTAGACGGTAATTATGTAATTATACATGAAACACGAAACCAGTGTCCGTTGAACTTTGCATGCTGTTCCTGACAGATTTTAGCTGCAGGGGGTGACCGTAGTCTAAAAGGTGGCATGGTTGCATAGGAACTATTCGTACGAACGAATAAATTTATCCACTGACACATTGCGAATGGACAGTGAAATATTAAAGAATGATTGAAAAACCTCTCGGCGTGTTTTTTATTATCGCGAAAGCAATTTGTATGATGGGTTTCTTAAAAACGTGTGGTGTACAAGTAGCAGGGTGTTTCACATCCAACAAAAATTCGATTTTTCTATAGGCGCATGCAAAAATTGCTTGATTCTAGCCTACAAAGAAGCTTCAGAAAGACCATACACTGAAAATAAAAATTGATATTAGCGCTCCTTTAACGCGTAATATTTTTTTATACCGCATTGAAAACTGTACTATGTCCCAAAAAAATTATCGAAAGCGCATTACAGAGGAATGTCGACACAGATGGGTCGTAAAAAATGCCATAATGCATTTCTTCATGAAATATAAAAGAAATAATGTTATAAAAATGAATGTAAAATTTTTTTGACGATCCTTCGATATCAGCGTTTCTCTGCAATGCGTTTTAGATAATCTTTTCTGTCCAATTACCGGACTTCTTTGTATAGTACAAAAGAGACGATAGGTGTTAAAGGGGTGTTAATATCGATTTCTCTCCTTCTTCAAAAATCGTTTTCATCGCAGCCTAAAATTGGTGCTATACATTGCTCAGTATTTTTGAGGCTTCCTTTTAGATCAGGAAGCAAGGATTTTCTTTAACCGACTGTAAAATTGTGAAAATAAAAAAAAATTCGAAACACCCTAATACGTACTAACTGTATAACTATTACGATCATGAAAGAGCCGTTGCTGTATAATAAAAGTAAGTTTTTTCTCCTCATTAAATGTGGATCTTCGAGCAAGGTCGGGAATGGCGTAATTACGAATATTAATTGCGTTTCCTCTCAGCGGGGGTCCGAGTGCAGATGTCAAGTCATTATCATCCCGAGATGCGGCGCGGTGTCGCGGAGGCTTGGCGGCTGTGGCCGAGCCTCGATCACCCGTCGTCCTCCATTTTGCATCTCGCTTTAGCTTCCTTTCACCTCTTCGCCACCCCGGTGCTTAACCGCCCTTCTCTTTCCGCTCTCTCTCCATCTCACCACTCTTCACCCCCTTTATTAGCAAGTTAACAATGTTACTCGCCGATGAATAGCTGCGGGGATGTATCATTACCAATGTGTCATCAGCAGCAAAAGCTACGCTGCTGTGTCGCTCTTGCAGACCTCGAAGTTCTAAATAGGTACCCGTCCTTATTCCAACAAGTATCGTGCGGCGCGAGGCGGTATTCGATCATAGATCGGTTGACAAGCGATTGAAATTAAACTAATTGATACATGAATAAAATTAATGATTTCGAACGATTTCAAACAATGTCAAGGGATTTCAAGTGATTTCAAGCGATTTTGAAGCGACTGCTTTTCAAAGTAGTTTGCGATTTTAACAAGTAAATGTAATTGCGATTTCATGCAATTTCAAGTGATTTATTACGATTTCATGAGATTTTAAGTAATTTTAACCGATTTCACATCATTTCGAGTGATCTAAAAGTGACTGACTGCTTTTCAAAGTGGTTTGCGATTTTAACAAGTAGATGTACGTGCGATTTCATGCAATTTCACGTGATTTCATGCGATTTCATGCGATGTTAAGTGATTTTACTTGATTTCACATGATTTCACGCGATTAAACGTCATTTCAACTGATATCAAGTAATTTCAAGCGTTTTAAAACTGACTGGTTTCTAAAGTCGTGTACGATTTCAACAAGCGATTACTCCCTTGGCGCGGTGTTATTGAATCTTCTTTCTCGTGCTTCTTACCCTTTCAGCTCTCCTATACGGCGTCATCAAGTTTTCAAAAACAGCGATAAAGATTGCAAGTGAATTTGGCCCACTTTGAACTCTCAAAGTGATATTACGATAAAACTGATTCTCGTAGTTATTCTGTTCTTACAGGTGAAGTTTGTACAGCTTTCGGTACATCATTTGTGCTGACAACGATTCTTTAACCGAAGTATTACGAATCCGCGTATGATAAATTAATTTCAAGAATAGAATACGCAATGAGAATCAATACTCCGTATTGACCCGATAATAAAAAGGTTTTTCAATCACGCATTTTCCTCATTTTTTCCATTAAGCGCAGGTGTATATGCATAAGTCGTCGCCGATATGCGTTAACGGGTGCTTATCGGTGTGCGAGACGAGGCTAAAACGAGGAATAAAACTTTAAAAGGCGCAACGATTGGAGTGCCTTTTGTTGCTAAGTAACACTCGTGCAGAGCGCGCACCCCCAATCGAGGGAGCTAGTACATAGGCTCCATTACACTCAACTTGAAAACTTTCAAGCACAGTCGAACTTAAGTCACCCCGCGCATCGACTTCTTCGCCATTTTCAACGGTGCCTGAAAACTTAGCCGCACGTCGCCGTTTCTTTCGACGTATGCAAGAAAACTAACATTCGTGAAGAAAATTTGTACAATCATTATTCACCTGGCGAATAGGAATTGAGGAGAAGTCCAATTGAGTGACGTCATTAATGACATCGTGATGTAGTCGTACAATGGTTTGATGGTTTGTGGCGAATGATCGTGAAACAGGAGGATGTGAACGCGTAAACAATGGCTATGGGCTAATTGCGCGTGAAATGGTTTCGGGATCCGGTTGAAACGTAAGCTTTTTTTTGGTTCACTGCTTACAGAAGTTATTGAAAGTATCGGTATCAGCGATAACGTGCGGACATCGAAGCTTTCCGCGTCGTGCAAGTTTCCACACCACTTTTCTCGAGTATCGACAATCCACTCTTTTTCCACAAGGAGACGGTCGGACCTTTTCATCTCACTCCTATATCGTTCCGCAGGTAATTCTCATTCTATACAGGGAAATAACTACGTTTTGTGACGGAAGCTCTTTATTATCTGATATTGGTCAATTATGTGTATACCGTACGTACTGTTGGCACCACAGTGTCTCAGTCCACCTCACGTTTTCACGAAACTTTTTTTTATCCATCGCTGTTCTTACCATCATCCCCGATTATTCGTTCGCTCTGGCCATTTAAGTAGGGTTAGGAGTGTTGCATATTTTTGAATACATAAGTGATGCTGAATCAGTCTTGAGAACGTTGTAACTTATATGTCACAAATGATAGTTTCTTATTGGATTCTGTGAATCAGTTCGGCTGGATAGGAATTAATGGATGAAACTATTCAATACGTTGACAGGGCATATTGGAGTGTAAGATGGCTGTTGAGAAGTGATTGGCAAGAATCTAGATGGGAGAAAAGGTGTATTAAAAATTGATTTCCGCTACACTGGCTTGGAGATATTTGAGCAGATGAGAAATAGCTAGAATCGATTCTTTGAAATACGTTTAATTTTCAGAAACTTGAAACCGTTACGGAACAAATAAAACTTATTGTTCGATAAGCCGTGTCGACGTCGCTTTGGGACTCTAAATGCTTGCGTGTAGGCTTAGATCGCTATGATGAACGGTTCCAAACTTTAGGGCACAAAACATAGGAATTTGTGATATTATTGGGGCCATTGATCCTATGACGTTCCTGACGAGTCCTTCTGCGCTCCCAGACGTTCAAGTATTGTGAGAGCAAAACCCAAGTTGATTCAGTGACGAAAAGTTTCCGAGCTCTGAGAATCGAAGTGAGAGCGGGGCATGTTTTCAGTCGAAATTAGCCGATTTTCGAGATAGTGTCTATAAATTTCTTAATACGCTGTTCATGAGTGATTTTGCGAGAGAAATCGATTGCTCGCAGTCCCAACACGCTGCGATCAACGCATCAAAAGTTGGGGCCAAAAAACGAGAACCTGTATTTTTGGCATTTTTCAGCAGGTGCAGTTTCCTCCCTAGGTTCTCTCCTGTTGATTCTATGCTCTTTCGCTGCGTTTTCTGAGTTCCTGGAGGTCTAATTAGTCAGGTAAGGGTCATACAAATCGAATCTGAGACCAAAAATTTTTTGGTCGAAAAATGAAGAAGAAATAAGGCTAACCCCTTTGCATTTTTAGCGAAAATTTTCGCGATTTTGGTAAGTGCTGGAATAAATCGATTGATGCGCTGTATCGACGTAATCGTGGGAAATCAATCTTTTGCGCCGAAACTGCAGTCGGTGCGAGCTATGGACCAAAACCTCCGGCTGGAAAACACAGAATCTACGTCGGGTTCTCGAAGAGTTAGGCTAGGAGGATCACAAAACTCAAAAGTAGAAAATTTCACATCTAGTTTATTCAATATGACCTAAATATAGTACAAGTGTTCAAGTGTCAGTGTATACTACCTCAAGAAGTGTTCAAATAGTACTGAACTGAACGTCAAAAAATACTGTAGAAAAATGAACGAATTGTATACAATAATTGTCTGTGTCATACATACAAAATACAAGCGCAATCCACACTACGTTAAGTAGAATATGAACAATGTTGCGTGAGGTATTATTATTGTAGTTAGTCAGCGGTATTTAAGTAGCGGCTCGCGTCCCAATGGAAAGCACCTCTGCAGAATACTACGCATATAATTTTGTATTATACAATATAATATTATTACTTTATGTTAAATGGAATAAAATAAAGGATAAATAAATTCAACTGTATTTTTATCGCATTTCCTTCGCTGTTAGTATTACCACACACCAAATACCCTTTTTGTACTTTTAGGGGTCCGATTAGTGTATGAAGGGTTGAATTATTGTGAATTGATCCTGAGACAAGAACGAGAAAAAAAAGAGAACCTGTACTTTCGGCATTTTTCAGCAGGTGCTTTTTCCTCCGTAGTTTCTCTCCTGTTGGTCCCACGCTCTTTTCGCTGCGTTTTCTGAGTTCCTGGGGGTCCAATTGGTCGGGAAAGGGTCATACGAATCAATTCTGAGACGACAAATTTTTTGGTCAAAAAAAAAGGAAGGTTAACCCCTTTGTATTTTTGGCGAAAATTTTCGCGATTTTGAAAAGTGCTGGAATAAATTCGTTCTGACACTAATCCGACGTAATTTTGCGAGAGAAATCGATTAGGCGCAGTCCCAGGACGCTGCGATCAACGCATCAGAAGTTACAGCCAAAAAACGAGAACCTGTATTTTTGACACTTTTCAGCAGGTGCTTATTCCTCCGTAGTTTCTCTCCTGTTGGTCCCACGCTCTTTTCGCTGCGTTTTCTGAGTTCCTGGGGGTCCAATTGGTCGGGAAAGGGTCATACGAATCAATTCTGAGACGACAAATTTTTTGGTCAAAAAAAAAGGAAGGTTAACCCCTTTGTATTTTTGGCGAAAATTTTCGCGATTTTGAAAAGTGCTGGAATAAATTCGTTCTGACACTAATCCGACGTAATTTTGCGAGAGAAATCGATTGGGCGCAGTCCCAGGACGCTGCGATCAACGCATCAGAAGTTACAGCCAAAAAACGAGAACCTGTATTTTTGACACTTTTCAGCAGGTGCTTATTCCTCCGTAGTTTCTCTCCTGTTGGTCCCACGCTCTTTTCGCTGCGTTTTCTGAGTTCCTGGGGGTCCAATTGGTCGGGAAAGGGTCATACGAATCAATTCTGAGACGACAAATTTTTTGGTCAAAAAAAAAGGAAGGTTAACCCCTTTGTATTTTTGGCGAAAATTTTCGCGATTTTGAAAAGTGCTGGAATAAATTCGTTCTGACACTAATCCGACGTAATTTTGCGAGAGAAATCGATTGGGCGCAGTCCCAGGACGCTGCGATCAACGCATCAGAAGTTACAGCCAAAAAACGAGAACCTGTATTTTTGACACTTTTCAGCAGGTGCTTATTCCTCCGTAGTTTCTCTCCTGTTGGTCCCACGCTCTTTTCGCTGCGTTTTCTGAGTTCCTGGGGGTCCAATTGGTCGGGAAAGGGTCATACGAATCAATTCTGAGACGACAAATTTTTTGGTCAAAAAAAAAGGAAGGTTAACCCCTTTGTATTTTTGGCGAAAATTTTCGCGATTTTGAAAAGTGCTGGAATAAATTCGTTCTGACACTAATCCGACGTAATTTTGCGAGAGAAATCGATTGGGCGCAGTCCCAGGACGCTGCGATCAACGCATCAGAAGTTACAGCCAAAAAACGAGAACCTGTATTTTTGACACTTTTCAGCAGGTGCTTATTCCTCCGTAGTTTCTCTCCTGTTGGTCCCACGCTCTTTTCGCTGCGTTTTCTGAGTTCCTGGGGGTCCAATTGGTCGGGAAAGGGTCATACGAATCAATTCTGAGACGACAAATTTTTTGGTCAAAAAAAAAGGAAGGTTAACCCCTTTGTATTTTTGGCGAAAATTTTTGCGATTTTGAAAAGTGCTGGAATAAATTCGTTCTGACACTAATCCGACGTAATTTTGCGAGAGAAATCGATTGGGCGCAGTCCCAGGACGCTGCGATCAACGCATCAGAAGTTACAGCCAAAAAACGAGAACCTGTATTTTTGACACTTTTCAGCAGGTGCTTTTTCCTCCGTAGTTTCTCTCCTGTTGGTCCCACGCTCTTTTCGCTGCGTTTTCTGAGTTCCTGGGGGTCCAATTGGTCGGGAAAGGGTCATACGAATCAATTCTGAGACGACAAATTTTTTGGTCAAAAAAAAAGGAAGGTTAACCCCTTTGTATTTTTGGCGAAAATTTTCGCGATTTTGAAAAGTGCTGGAATAAATTCGTTCTGACACTAATCCGACGTAATTTTGCGAGAGAAATCGATTGGGCGCAGTCCCAGGACGCTGCGATCAACGCATCAGAAGTTACAGCCAAAAAACGAGAACCTGTATTTTTGACACTTTTCAGCAGGTGCTTATTCCTCCGTAGTTTCTCTCCTGTTGGTCCCACGCTCTTTTCGCTGCGTTTTCTGAGTTCCTGGGGGTCCAATTGGTCGGGAAAGGGTCATACGAATCAATTCTGAGACGACAAATTTTTTGGTCAAAAAAAAAGGAAGGTTAACCCCTTTGTATTTTTGGCGAAAATTTTCGCGATTTTGAAAAGTGCTGGAATAAATTCGTTCTGACACTAATCCGACGTAATTTTGCGAGAGAAATCGATTGGGCGCAGTCCCAGGACGCTGCGATCAACGCATCAGAAGTTACAGCCAAAAAACGAGAACCTGTATTTTTGACACTTTTCAGCAGGTGCTTATTCCTCCGTAGTTTCTCTCCTGTTGGTCCCACGCTCTTTTCGCTGCGTTTTCTGAGTTCCTGGGGGTCCAATTGGTCGGGAAAGGGTCATACGAATCAATTCTGAGACGACAAATTTTTTGGTCAAAAAAAAAGGAAGGTTAACCCCTTTGTATTTTTGGCGAAAATTTTCGCGATTTTGAAAAGTGCTGGAATAAATTCGTTCTGACACTAATCCGACGTAATTTTGCGAGAGAAATCGATTGGGCGCAGTCCCAGGACGCTGCGATCAACGCATCAGAAGTTACAGCCAAAAAACGAGAACCTGTATTTTTGACACTTTTCAGCAGGTGCTTTTTCCTCCGTAGTTTCTCTCCTGTTGGTCCCACGCTCTTTTCGCTGCGTTTTCTGAGTTCCTGGGGGTCCAATTGGTCGGGAAAGGGTCATACGAATCAATTCTGAGACGACAAATTTTTTGGTCAAAAAAAAAGGAAGGTTAACCCCTTTGTATTTTTGGCGAAAATTTTCGCGATTTTGAAAAGTGCTGGAATAAATTCGTTCTGACACTAATCCGACGTAATTTTGCGAGAGAAATCGATTGGGCGCAGTCCCAGGACGCTGCGATCAACGCATCAGAAGTTACAGCCAAAAAACGAGAACCTGTATTTTTGACACTTTTCAGCAGGTGCTTTTTCCTCCGTAGTTTCTCTCCTGTTGGTCCCACGCTCTTTTCGCTGCGTTTTCTGAGTTCCTGGGGGTCCAATTGGTCGGGAAAGGGTCATACGAATCAATTCTGAGACGACAAATTTTTTGGTCAAAAAAAAAGGAAGGTTAACCCCTTTGTATTTTTGGCGAAAATTTTCGCGATTTTGAAAAGTGCTGGAATAAATTCGTTCTGACACTAATCCGACGTAATTTTGCGAGAGAAATCGATTAGGCGCAGTCCCAGGACGCTGCGATCAACGCATCAGAAGTTACAGCCAAAAAACGAGAACCTGTATTTTTGACACTTTTCAGCAGGTGCTTATTCCTCCGTAGTTTCTCTCCTGTTGGTCCCACGCTCTTTTCGCTGCGTTTTCTGAGTTCCTGGGGGTCCAATTGGTCGGGAAAGGGTCATACGAATCAATTCTGAGACGACAAATTTTTTGGTCAAAAAAAAAGGAAGGTTAACCCCTTTGTATTTTTGGCGAAAATTTTCGCGATTTTGAAAAGTGCTGGAATAAATTCGTTCTGACACTAATCCGACGTAATTTTGCGAGAGAAATCGATTGGGCGCAGTCCCAGGACGCTGCGATCAACGCATCAGAAGTTACAGCCAAAAAACGAGAACCTGTATTTTTGACACTTTTCAGCAGGTGCTTATTCCTCCGTAGTTTCTCTCCTGTTGGTCCCACGCTCTTTTCGCTGCGTTTTCTGAGTTCCTGGGGGTCCAATTGGTCGGGAAAGGGTCATACGAATCAATTCTGAGACGACAAATTTTTTGGTCAAAAAAAAAGGAAGGTTAACCCCTTTGTATTTTTGGCGAAAATTTTCGCGATTTTGA
Organism: Neodiprion fabricii; assembly: GCF_021155785.1. Classification (NCBI taxonomy): domain Eukaryota; kingdom Metazoa; phylum Arthropoda; class Insecta; order Hymenoptera; family Diprionidae; genus Neodiprion; species Neodiprion fabricii. The sequence goes on along the minus strand of NC_060243.1, from coordinate 27,181,682 downwards.
AAAGTGCTGGAATAAATTCGTTCTGACACTAATCCGACGTAATTTTGCGAGAGAAATCGATTGGGCGCAGTCCCAGGACGCTGCGATCAACGCATCAGAAGTTACAGCCAAAAAACGAGAACCTGTATTTTTGACACTTTTCAGCAGGTGCTTTTTCCTCCGTAGTTTCTCTCCTGTTGGTCCCACGCTCTTTTCGCTGCGTTTTCTGAGTTCCTGGGGGTCCTATTGGTCGGGAAAGGGTCATACGAATCAATTCTGAGACGACAAATTTTTTGGTCAAAAAAAAAGGAAGGTTAACCCCTTTGTATTTTTGGCGAAAATTTTCGCGATTTTGAAAAGTGCTGGAATAAATTCGTTCTGACACTAATCCGACGTAATTTTGCGAGAGAAATCGATTGGGCGCAGTCCCAGGACGCTGCGATCAACGCATCAGAAGTTACAGCCAAAAAACGAGAACCTGTATTTTTGACACTTTTCAGCAGGTGCTTATTCCTCCGTAGTTTCTCTCCTGTTGGTCCCACGCTCTTTTCGCTGCGTTTTCTGAGTTCCTGGGGGTCCAATTGGTCGGGAAAGGGTCATACGAATCAATTCTGAGACGACAAATTTTTTGGTCAAAAAAAAAGGAAGGTTAACCCCTTTGTATTTTTGGCGAAAATTTTCGCGATTTTGAAAAGTGCTGGAATAAATTCGTTCTGACACTAATCCGACGTAATTTTGCGAGAGAAATCGATTGGGCGCAGTCCCAGGACGCTGCGATCAACGCATCAGAAGTTACAGCCAAAAAACGAGAACCTGTATTTTTGACACTTTTCAGCAGGTGCTTTTTCCTCCGTAGTTTCTCTCCTGTTGGTCCCACGCTCTTTTCGCTGCGTTTTCTGAGTTCCTGGGGGTCCTATTGGTCGGGAAAGGGTCATACGAATCAATTCTGAGACGACAAATTTTTTGGTCAAAAAAAAAGGAAGGTTAACCCCTTTGTATTTTTGGCGAAAATTTTCGCGATTTTGAAAAGTGCTGGAATAAATTCGTTCTGACACTAATCCGACGTAATTTTGCGAGAGAAATCGATTGGGCGCAGTCCCAGGACGCTGCGATCAACGCATCAGAAGTTACAGCCAAAAAACGAGAACCTGTATTTTTGACACTTTTCAGCAGGTGCTTTTTCCTCCGTAGTTTCTCTCCTGTTGGTCCCACGCTCTTTTCGCTGCGTTTTCTGAGTTCCTGGGGGTCCTATTGGTCGGGAAAGGGTCATACGAATCAATTCTGAGACGACAAATTTTTTGGTCAAAAAAAAAGGAAGGTTAACCCCTTTGTATTTTTGGCGAAAATTTTCGCGATTTTGAAAAGTGCTGGAATAAATTCGTTCTGACACTAATCCGACGTAATTTTGCGAGAGAAATCGATTGGGCGCAGTCCCAGGACGCTGCGATCAACGCATCAGAAGTTACAGCCAAAAAACGAGAACCTGTATTTTTGACACTTTTCAGCAGGTGCTTATTCCTCCGTAGTTTCTCTCCTGTTGGTCCCACGCTCTTTTCGCTGCGTTTTCTGAGTTCCTGGGGGTCCAATTGGTCGGGAAAGGGTCATACGAATCAATTCTGAGACGACAAATTTTTTGGTCAAAAAAAAAGGAAGGTTAACCCCTTTGTATTTTTGGCGAAAATTTTCGCGATTTTGAAAAGTGCTGGAATAAATTCGTTCTGACACTAATCCGACGTAATTTTGCGAGAGAAATCGATTGGGCGCAGTCCCAGGACGCTGCGATCAACGCATCAGAAGTTACAGCCAAAAAACGAGAACCTGTATTTTTGACACTTTTCAGCAGGTGCTTTTTCCTCCGTAGTTTCTCTCCTGTTGGTCCCACGCTCTTTTCGCTGCGTTTTCTGAGTTCCTGGGGGTCCAATTGGTCGGGAAAGGGTCATACGAATCAATTCTGAGACGACAAATTTTTTGGTCAAAAAAAAAGGAAGGTTAACCCCTTTGTATTTTTGGCGAAAATTTTCGCGATTTTGAAAAGTGCTGGAATAAATTCGTTCTGACACTAATCCGACGTAATTTTGCGAGAGAAATCGATTGGGCGCAGTCCCAGGACGCTGCGATCAACGCATCAGAAGTTACAGCCAAAAAACGAGAACCTGTATTTTTGACACTTTTCAGCAGGTGCTTTTTCCTCCGTAGTTTCTCTCCTGTTGGTCCCACGCTCTTTTCGCTGCGTTTTCTGAGTTCCTGGGGGTCCAATTGGTCGGGAAAGGGTCATACGAATCAATTCTGAGACGACAAATTTTTTGGTCAAAAAAAAAGGAAGGTTAACCCCTTTGTATTTTTGGCGAAAATTTTCGCGATTTTGAAAAGTGCTGGAATAAATTCGTTCTGACACTAATCCGACGTAATTTTGCGAGAGAAATCGATTGGGCGCAGTCCCAGGACGCTGCGATCAACGCATCAGAAGTTACAGCCAAAAAACGAGAACCTGTATTTTTGACACTTTTCAGCAGGTGCTTATTCCTCCGTAGTTTCTCTCCTGTTGGTCCCACGCTCTTTTCGCTGCGTTTTCTGAGTTCCTGGGGGTCCAATTGGTCGGGAAAGGGTCATACGAATCAATTCTGAGACGACAAATTTTTTGGTCAAAAAAAAAGGAAGGTTAACCCCTTTGTATTTTTGGCGAAAATTTTCGCGATTTTGAAAAGTGCTGGAATAAATTCGTTCTGACACTAATCCGACGTAATTTTGCGAGAGAAATCGATTGGGCGCAGTCCCAGGACGCTGCGATCAACGCATCAGAAGTTACAGCCAAAAAACGAGAACCTGTATTTTTGACACTTTTCAGCAGGTGCTTTTTCCTCCGTAGTTTCTCTCCTGTTGGTCCCACGCTCTTTTCGCTGCGTTTTCTGAGTTCCTGGGGGTCCTATTGGTCGGGAAAGGGTCATACGAATCAATTCTGAGACGACAAATTTTTTGGTCAAAAAAAAAGGAAGGTTAACCCCTTTGTATTTTTGGCGAAAATTTTCGCGATTTTGAAAAGTGCTGGAATAAATTCGTTCTGACACTAATCCGACGTAATTTTGCGAGAGAAATCGATTGGGCGCAGTCCCAGGACGCTGCGATCAACGCATCAGAAGTTACAGCCAAAAAACGAGAACCTGTATTTTTGACACTTTTCAGCAGGTGCTTATTCCTCCGTAGTTTCTCTCCTGTTGGTCCCACGCTCTTTTCGCTGCGTTTTCTGAGTTCCTGGGGGTCCAATTGGTCGGGAAAGGGTCATACGAATCAATTCTGAGACGACAAATTTTTTGGTCAAAAAAAAAGGAAGGTTAACCCCTTTGTATTTTTGGCGAAAATTTTCGCGATTTTGAAAAGTGCTGGAATAAATTCGTTCTGACACTAATCCGACGTAATTTTGCGAGAGAAATCGATTGGGCGCAGTCCCAGGACGCTGCGATCAACGCATCAGAAGTTACAGCCAAAAAACGAAAACCTGTATTTTTGACACTTTTCAGCAGGTGCTTTTTCCTCCGTAGTTTCTCTCCTGTTGGTCCCACGCTCTTTTCGCTGCGTTTTCTGAGTTCCTGGGGGTCCAATTGGTCGGGAAAGGGTCATACGAATCAATTCTGAGACGACAAATTTTTTGGTCAAAAAAAAAGGAAGGTTAACCCCTTTGTATTTTTGGCGAAAATTTTCGCGATTTTGAAAAGTGCCGGAATAAATTCGTTCTGACACTAATCCGACGTAATTTTGCGAGAGAAATCGATTGGGCGCAGTCCCAGGACGCTGCGATCAACGCATCAGAAGTTACAGCCAAAAAACGAGAACCTGTATTTTTGACACTTTTCAGCAGGTGCTTTTTCCTCCGTAGTTTCTCTCCTGTTGGTCCCACGCTCTTTTCGCTGCGTTTTCTGAGTTTCTGGGGGTTCAATTGGTCGAGAAAGGGTCATACGAATCAATTCTGAGACGGAAAATTTTTCGGTCAAAAAAAAATGAAGGTTAACCCCTTTGTATTTTCGGCGAAAATTTTCGCGATTTCGAAAAGTGCTGGAATAAATCGATTCATGCGCCGTATCGACGTAATCGTGCGAGATGAATCTTTTGCGCCGAAACTGCAGTCGCTGCGAGCCATGGACCAAAACCTCCGGCTGGAAAACCCAGAATCTACGTCGGGTTCTCGAAGAGTTAGGCAAGGAAATTCACAAAACTCAAAAGTAGAAAATTTCACATCCAGTTTATTCAATATGACCTAAATATAGTACAAGTGTTCAAGTGTCAGTGTATACTACCTCTAGAAGTGTTCAAATAGTGCTGAACTAAACGTCAAAAAATACTGTAAAAAAATGAACCAATCGTATACAATAATTGTCTGTGTCATACATACAAAATACAAGCGCAATCAACACTACGTTAAGTAGAATATGAACAATGTTGCGTGAGGTATTATTATTGTAGTTAGTCAGCGGTATTCAAGTCGCGGCTCGCGGCCCAATGGAAAGCACCTCTGCAGGATACTACGTATATAATATTGTATTGTTCATACTTTATGTTAATTGGAATAAAATAAAAGATAATTAAACTCCACTGTATTTTTGTCGCATTTCCTCCGCTTTTAGTTTTACCACGCACCAAATATCCTTTTTGTACTCTTAGGGGTTCAATTAGTGTATAAAGGGTCAAATCATCGTGAATTGATCCTGAGACGCAGTTTCCCTCTCGAAACGAGGACAGTCAACTCCACCAAAAGTGGCAAAAAAGTTAGGTTTATTCTTTCGGATTTATTGATCTTAATTTTTGTCGCTTTCACAAATGCTAGTATTAAAATGTTCAGATGCAAAAACAACGTTATCTCACTGAAGAAAACGATCATGTATAGTTCACAGTCACTGCCATCTACGCATTGATAGTTACATTCGTAAATTCGCAAAATTTGTTCGCAGCTTTGCATTAATCGATCCTACGATGTTCTAAATTAAAGAATCTATTCGCAGTCTTCAATCATCTTCATTGTGCATCAGTTCCTCTTCGATTAGTTGAGCTCTCATCAGCACGAAGTGTCAAAGATTTGCTCTATGTGCAGGGACTGTCCAGCGTGAGCGTACAACGTACTCGCAGGTTTTCTACTCTGCAATTCATTCACAGACACATTTTAAGTAACCACGCCTTAGGGTTGTAGAGTGAAGTCTAAATCATGATATAGAAATTTCCATTGTTAATCACCATGATGACGTGCTTGGAACTCACTAATCCATCCCGTACCTCCGTTATTTATCGATGTCCTATACTTCGTCAGTATTTTGTAATTCGAGGAATGGTACAGAGTTTAGGGGTCCTGTCAGGAAACACAAGGATTAATTAAGCCTAGCTAATAAGCAGTGAAATCGACGAACGTTTCGCGTCCAAAGGTGAGTCGAATCGCAATTTACAGCTTGAACCACGGAAATACGAAATTTAAAATTTTTGTAAAGGTGGAAAGGTAAATTCCCAGTTGATTGCAAACTCTGAGCTGGAAGTGTGCTACCGCAATACTTGCCATCACCGAGGAGAGGGGACGAGACTGCGTGGCCGTTTTTTAACTGCAATCAGTAATCATTGTGAATAATCAGAGTGGAAGAGTTTTCTGCGAAGTTATCGTGCTTGCGTTTTGCTGCAATACACATCGAGTAGTCTTCCAGCCCCATTCACTACCCGTACCTCGAGTAATCCAAATTACAGTTCTCACTTTCAGTCACATCAAAGTGCCTGAATATCAAGCTTATCGAGGTCCCCGGCGATGTTTGAAGGTTCCGAACGCACTCCACGTTTCGGGGGTAATTGCTTGGATATCCAGGTGTGGTAATCGCTCCCTGTTCCGATGAATAAGTACTTCCGCAAGCAGTCATTAATTTTCAACAATCAGTATTATCACTTCAGAGAAAAATTACCCTACTCGACTACCTCGCTAAACATCGGGTTGGGTTTCAGATATTTGGACAATACCTGCGTTTAAGACTGTAGGTAGGTAGGCCCCTATAAACTTTACCGTGTGAAATGATTTGTACCGAGTTGTGTCCTGGATGGTTAAAACATTTCCTTGAATTGTTATTGCTGGTGGAACCTTAGCCCCGTATCAGATACTCAGCGTTGGCCCATGTGTTTCTCCACCCTCGAAAAGCTTTATAGAAAGTCAATCGCACTCATAGCTATCCGCAAGGGGCGATGACGGTAATCTCATGTCCGTCAGCGTTAACGTGACATGATCCGCTGTGTGAAATACGGGATAGCATGATAATTATAACGCGTCCGATTCACTGAAATCCCTACCAAATATCGCGTCATTCAATATTCAAGAAAAAAAATTTTTATTCTTATCCTGACCGGGATTTCAATCAGTTGGAATAACTGTTAACCTGAAATCAAAAGACATTAGTCTGAAGGATTAACTCTACGTGTCGAATTTTACCGTTACAAAACCTTTCGGGCCGATTCATGCTGGCCCCATTAATCGTTTGAGTAAACACGTTGTGCTTGAAATATTAAGTTGGCACAATATGCAATTAGTGAAAAATTTCGCCTGGATCGTCGGCTATAATGGTTCATGTGCAGTTCTTTATGCCTATATGCAAGCCGCTTGCAGTGTTTGAACCCCGTAGGTGTGGTGAATGCTTTTATAAGTAGCTTGTCTAGGTTTCTGTGGTATCAAATAGTAGGATGAGACACCTAGAAATTGATTTTACGGTAAAAACTTTTCGGTTCCAAAAAATGGAAAATATACTGACAATAAGGATAGCCTAAGTTATGGATCTTGTGAAACTCATCGAAAATACCATATGCTCTCAAAAATTGTAAGAGGTAACTGAATTTGATGATATTCTAATATTTGTTTCGTCTGACAAGTGCCAATCACTTAGCCCCATTTACATACTAATAATTGCATAATTTATGACAATAATCAAATATGCTTGCGAACTTCGTCATTTATCGTGGCTAAATTCCAAAGTACACATTATCAAATCCCAAATCGTAGTTTCTCGTCATTCAAAACTGCGTCAAACATGGCCTACGAATTCGCAGGATAAAAAACAACCCGCTCAAATTAAAAAAAATTTACAATCGAATAATTCGTTCCTGAGCCTGCGACAAATCGTCAATTTCGAGATCACCTTACAATCTCCTGTAGGTACTTAAATAACGTTCCCTAGAATCAAGTGAATTTCGTTATCTGGTATACAAAACCGAACCGGCGTTCGCGTAGTTGACTCTTCCACTCTTCGTAGCGTTCAGAGGTAGATGATACGTGTATACGTCGAGTTGTGAGGCACGCGCGTTCGTATCAATCGCACGTCGATGCTCGTCGACAGCGGTGAAAAAGGACCCGCCACACCATCGACGCTCCAGAGGAAAGGGGAAGGTGAAGGGGAATAGGAAGAGGGTGGCGAGCGCCGCTGAATTGATATAAGTGAGCGGTTATCTCGGCGTCATTTGGAGCGCCTATTGAATCGGTCTCGTCGCTCCAGGGTGGTGGGGTGGGGGCCTTGATCCCCGGGTGGGGATGCCGGCTAGCGGGGAGAGAGAGAGAGAGAGAGAGAGAGAGCGAGAAGAGGTGAGGGGGGGGGGGGAGGCACGTGCGTCGGTGCGACGAGGGTGGCGCCCTCCCGCCTCTCCCTCCAGCCGTGTTACACGGATCAAAGCCAATGGGTCTAATTGACTTCGAAATGCTTTTATGTATTTCATTGCAGCGTAAAACCTGGCTCACATGCTCTTCGTCGCAACGTATACGGTTCACCAGCTCTTCGTAGCCGTTTTGGCGCGTCGGTTGCGGCAAGCCGTTTTTTTTAGGTTAGGTTTAGTTCATGCCGAAGTGGCGTGAAGCTAGGCGCTAATCGCCGTCAGCGTTTCAAATATCGAACAGTATCAGCGCTTTCGAATTGCCGTAAGTTGAACAGAACCCGTTCTCATATTCGTATACGACGTAACTGGGCAAATGAGGTATAAACGATGAAAACGGTACGATTCTCTTGAATCTTTATGCAACGGCTTTCGCGGTTGTCGTGAAATGCCGAGAAATAAACCGTCGGCAAACACAATAATTGCCAGCTCTTTATTTGGCCGTTTGGCTCGGGTTTTCGTCGACTGGTGGGCGGGCGGCGGGTGGCTGCAGGCGGCCGCTGATTCACGCTCCGTCTCTCTTCCCCACCCCCTCCGCCCCTCTTCGGCCGCAAGGCTTGACCCCCTCCTACAAAAGTTAATAAAATCTCATCTGGTAGCGTCGCTTAGCCCGCGGCCGTTTGTCTGTATGTCCTTCGTCCCTCCGACTTTCGCTACCAACCGGCTCTCTCTCTCTCTCTCTCTCTCTCTCTCTCTCTGTCTCTCTCTCTCGCGTTCTCTTTGCCCTGGGTACACGCGAATGACGAGGACGCGGCCCAATCCCTCGTTAGATGCAATCCGCGTCAACCACTAACATCTAGCTTTTCATTACCTTTATAATTGTCAAACCGAAAGTCTCATGTTTTGGTTGGGATGGGTTAGGTTACCGTGAATTAGCAGTTACCTGTTTTCGTTTTTTTTTATTTTTTACGATTGTTTCATGGCGGGGCTCTGAAAGTGAAACGGTTAGATGATTAGAAGGGTGAAAATATCGAATTTTCAGAGAATGAAAAATCTGTATGTATATTGGACTAGGCAAAAAAAAACGAAGAATTTTCTTTTTTTACCATTACTAATGTATATTGTATAAGGATTTGGTAGTAGAAAGGCGATGCATGGAAAAGTAATACATTTAAAAAGTTTAAAGTTTATAATAGAGAGCGAAAATATAGAAACGTCATATTTCAGAACGAATAAGAAATATAGATAGTCAAAACGTAGAATAATGGTGGAATTCTACGGATTTTAGATATATTCTGGATTAGTTTACTTCATATTTCTACATTTTCACGTTTTATATCACTGTGATATATATTTTCGCATCTTTCGAAATTCGATGTTCGTATTATTTAATTTGCTGGTCTATCTGCTTTCCGAGCCTCGCCCCATACGAATTACGCTAATACTCAACGTCAGCTTGAGTTTCCGGTTTCGACTAAAGCTGTCGAAATTTTTCCACCGCGGATAATCCTCGCAGGGTTTCATAGACGAAACAAAGTTTAGTCACGATTGTCACGTATGACGTATATCGACGAACAATAAAATTGTAAAAAAAAGTTGTCGGAATATTATATACATCGAACTGCACTTGTCATCATTCTTCAAACGTAGTGAAAATTCTTCTCTCAAGTTATAATTTAATCACTCCCTGTAACTTTTCGTATTAAGATACTTATTCCTTGTGCTTCGAAAACGACCCTGCAGTAATAATGAAAGCGTCTGTAGCCTTGTGTTCGTTCTTTACGTCGTCCTGTTTTTCTTTTTCATCCGCACTCAAATAACCTTTGGAAAAGGTTTCTGGCCCGAACGATGCAGCAAGCAGAACAGGGGATGGTATACAATCCCTGCACCTACAGATCTATCCAGCTAGCTGAGAGACACGCAACGGACGGCTACAGTCACCGAGGGACACGAAGCGCCGCCCGAAGGCTCAATAACAACGATTCTAATACCCGCGGTTGTTCCTCGCGAATTCAGCTGCAGCTCAGCAGCTCTTCGTCTCCGTCCATTCTGCCCCTATCTGACAATAAATATAAACATCCAAGTGAGTGCATAATATGCAGGGTGGTTTTCGAGCGGCGGGAATTGAGGGGCGTAAATATTATCCGTAATTTCAACCCCCGACGAGTGTATAAATTCATTCGTGTACGTACGCTGGGCGTGTTTGACACGGCGTGGATACGTGGAAATTAATCCGCGAAGGATGTGCGGTACAAATCCGAATCAAGCGGATTGGATGCAATGAAAAATCGTAATTACGCACGAGCGTGTGTGGATGTACCGAATTGTTGCCGATAATAACGATCTCATATGTTCCGCTTGTTTTATATCCTTTTCGGAAATTGTCAACAAAATTTTAACGTCGATAATCCCAGTGCTGGTAAATTACCGAAAAAGTAAACAAGGCGATAATAATTATTCGAGTATAATTATCATACACGTCACAGTTTACGTGCCGATATTACAGTGCGAAAGTTTTTTCATCCTCGCGTAACACATTCGATTTGCAGCAAGATTTGATCCGTTGAACGGATTTCTTGATGAAAATAGATTCTCGTCACTGTTTAGCAATCTGGTTTTCATTTACAGACATTTTCTGCAATCACGTGTAAAAAAGTTTACAATGTTTAATCCTCTCCGTTACAGTTGGGCGATTTTTTTTTTTTTTGCGAGTTAAATTCTCATCTGAAAAAGATGTATAAATATTATACACAAAGGATTGAGAGTTCTTTCACTGCTCGGCGAAGTTCCCGATGTTACCTTGCCTCAAGTGCCGAGGGTGAATGAAATGAGTATCTCTTGATTTTCAGCGAAAACAGATGCTGATTAAAGCGAGGAGCGCCGAGACTCGGAACCCCCCAAATTTTATTCGCACCCTTAACTAAGGACCGTCATTTCATCCTTACAATATTACAGAAAATTATTTCTGAGGTCCAATGAGAAGCGTATATGCACCCCTTTTAGCCAACTTAGTAAAGTCTGTGGCCAAATCCATTGATCCATTTGTGACCACGTAAAACGAGGACATGGCCACAAATGGTATGAAACTTTTAAATTAGCTTTGATTATTGCCGACATTACTTTTGTTAAAATTTATTCTCAACAAGTTCAAGTTAGTATCATACGAAAGGCATGTTTTCATAACGAATGCAACTGGATGAATTTACATTACCGCGAACAAGTAAAACATTTTACAAAGTTGGCCAAGCATGTTGCAATGGCCACAACCTCATACCCAAAACGCCGATACCTAGTTTTGTGTGAAATTTGCCGTACAACGACAGTAACAAAGCAAGCGTAGCTATATTTTGAATAAGTGATAATGCGGAATGTAGCCACCGTTGACTGTCTGCGAGCTTTGATTGACCAGTTTCACTGAAAACCCCCGATAACAAATAATTGCGAGATCGAATACTGGGCTCAAAACTGGGGTCTGAGAGCGCATCGAGAACCATTGGTAGGCAAAGATTGACATTTAGAACCTTCAAGGGTGTTAAATTTGCAAAAACAGGATTTCGGTTTCTCCGAGCAAGTCTCGGAGTCGAAAATTCTCGGGAATGAGACTGTAGCTATGGTAGCCATTATTCGCGTACCCGGTACGAAGCACACGATTTGCACACCCCGAGGAGATAGGTGCGATGCTTTGTTATCGCCGGGGTCACCCCCGCGAAAATTACAATAAAGGTATAACCTCCTCGCGCTGAATACGATTGTATTGTAACCGACACAACCGGGCCGCGTATAAGTGTATCCGTGTATTTCGCACGCAGACGTATATGTAGACGTATACACTTACAGCTTTTGAAATATTTCCAAAGTTCGAAGTGGCATTCCAACATGGCAGTCAATTATGGGCGTTGAATGCGCACTTCGGTCCGTTTGATCTTTGATTTGGTTCGCTGAATCTATTGTGAACTGTATCTACCCACCTTCTTTGTCCCCGTTCGATCTCCCCACCTTTTCCGTCCTCCCGCGCCAACTTCAGATCCCTCTTCGCCCTGCGAGGATTCCCGTATTATAATCTCCTCCTTTGCCAACTTAATTCCTGTCATTTATCCACGATAAATGATACGCGTGATATACATTGATGCGTCATACATATGTACAGGCTTGGAATTGGATTAACGATTTTTTTTCAAATTCTGCACCGTGACGTCGAGTCGTGTTCTTATTTCGAATTTGGGACAATGTTCGTGGAGTTTGCCCGCGGTCAGGTGCCTATGAAATTTTTTCATGGCTTGGGAATTTCCCTGGTGCAATGTGGATTTTATTGTTATAGGCAGAAACCTTCGCACACCGGAAGCAGAATTTTCAGGACACCTTATTACAGTCTTTAGACAACCGGACGGAAGCTTAACTCGAAAGGCAGTCAGCTTATCTGCTTATATACTTACGCATCAGTATATCCAGTATATCATCCCATAATAGAGTTGATTTAACATTATCCGGTGTAATTTTCAAAGCAGTGAATATTACAATTGTTTTAGAATATACAGTTGTAGGGTATAAGAAATGCGGATTAATCTATGATCCTGACTAACGGTAATAACCTAAGCGATGTTTCTCAGCCGCCTACGTGACACGGGTCGCTTGGACGAGCAAATTTTGAGGAATGAATTCTCAGTTATTTGGAATTAATCGAAGGTCAAGTAAGGCTCCAGTAAGTCTAGCCATCATCTTGTTTGGCATAAAATGACAGTTCACTGCGAACGACCGACAGAAATAATCTTAGAGCTCAAACTAAATTCCAAGTGAGACTACCAGCGGCCATCTTGTCTCAGCATTACGAGCGTTTGAATTCACCGATAAAATATCGTAAAAACCATGTTTTCTACTTCACGTTGACGATTTTCGGTAGGGGGTAACTTTTGAGTAGTAACGTTGCAAAAAAAAAAAGAAGCTGCTGAAATTTGAGCCTCTCCTTTTAAAATTCAGACAATGATTTTTCGTTAACCGTTGAACCGACTGAGCTCAAACTTTGAGGCTACTTTAAGACTGATCTTATCTTGAAAGTGACCCAGAAACGTGAAAATCCGACCACGGAATTCCGATATAGAGCCAAAGAAACTTCCAAGAAGAATATCAAGTAACACTACTAAATTCTAAGACAAAAGTTTGCACTTAATTTATTAAATTCTTCGTGAATTTGAAATTTAATAACCTCACTTTTGGAAAACAATTACATAGTTAAACTGTCCAAATTTCTTACCTTTGATACGGCATCGAAAATTTGTACAACAAGGCTGGCTGACGCCGAATGGCGCTGATATCGCAAAGATCCAACGTGTGGTGATGAGACTAGACAGAGACAGATATACATATTCATATGATTATGCATCTATTTCACAGACAAAAGACTTCAACGTCACCATAATCATCACAGTTTTCATTAGAATGCAATTTCTGGCATGTTGGAGTTATATATAAGACTGCGGCATAAGGTCGTATGGTAATTTATCGAAGCTTGTTTTCTATTTTATAAATATTTTTAATACATAGCCAGCTCCGTTAAAAATTTTTTATAATTTTGTGTGGTTATGACAGCGTATTACATCCGTCAAAAAATACTCAGTCTAGATTGCTGAATATCATTATTCCCAGAGGTCGTCTACGTCGTTTACAACAATAAATAAAAATTATACACTGGATGCAATTATGCATTAATACCACTTTCTAAGAAATAACTGTGGTAAGAGTGATAGGATTACAGAAATAAATCCCTGCCAATACCTAATATATGCAACCTAACCGTTGCGGTGAGGCGAAAAATTATAAGTATATCGCAATAAAGGTTTTTCAATTTGCTGGCTGGAGAAGGGAGAGAAATTTAAGGTATTCAAATGTATAAAATTGCGTACTATTAAGCAGAGAATAAAAGAATAGATTAAAAAATATTATACGACACGCGGAAGGGCAGTTAGTGGTAAAAACGTAAGTTTGTTAGAAAAGAATGTACGAATAAATTGAAATGTCACATAGTTGTTGCTTGTTTTCTCGAAAAGATGAACGGTTAAATGAAATTATTACGAATAATTTTCTTTTCAATTTAGTTTTCGTTTCATTTTTATAGAATATAATTTCATTTTGGTTACGATCGATGTTTACGTATACATATAGTCAATTCTTGCCAACGTTACAACGACAGCGCTGCTTTCGATGTAATCTGTAACCAGTAAGCTTAAAATTTTTTACGACGAATTTTCCGTATGCTTTCCAACAGAGATTGGACTCCTTTACTTTATAAGTCTCAATGAACATGGCACATAATAGATACTGAATAAAGAATACTTGCAGTTAGTCAATATCTGTTGCTTCTCAGATATATAATCTGTCCAACGTTATTCGGCACAGCGGTTCATTCGCAAAGGGAAACAATTTATGTTCAACACGATGCGTCGATCATGTGTGTTTTATGCAGAAAAACGCATACGCAGCTCACTCTACGTTTGGCGAGAATTTTCCACTCCAAAAATTTCAAGAGCGCGTTTCAGTGCTTAGAGATCCGTGACGCAGATATTTTATTTGCCCCTTCGACGGAGATCCAATTTTTTCTACTTGTGTTATCTTGCGCTTCGAATTTTCTTCTAACCAGACCGTACCGATTGAACGCAAAGTTTAGCTGTAAATCCTGGTAAACGTGATCTTCTTAATTTTCGTTCGTGGGTTTGCGATCTGCGTTACAAGGGTGGGAATTTAAATAAGAAGGACAATCCGTGGGCAGGTAGGACTAAGCAGCGGAACTGGCAATCCCTTCAGGACAGGCGTTGTCTTAGAATAAGTACCTTTACCGGATAATCGTAGACGCATTAACGATTTTGCTCAACTATCCGGACGCTGGACGTTGGGGGAAAGCTGCTGGCGCATAGTTCTTAAGACGTTCCACTTTTCCGTAATTATTACCTGGCAACCGAAATTCTCACTGCAGTAAAGCTCTTGTTCCTGGAACCAGGAAATCTGCAAGGCGCTGTTCCAACCACTTGCTTGTATATTTGTATTTCATTTTTACAATTTACATTCACTTTTAACGATACAGTGATTCGGTATTGTAAGGTATTATTTTTTACGGAACAAGAAACGTGTTATTATAATAAAACAGACAACTATCAATGAACAGATTCATCGTGCAAATTGTGAGATTGACGGTGACAGATTTTTTAACGAATTTAACAATATCGTTCAACACAACTGGTGTTTCGATATTCGCATTCCATTACAATTTTCTACAGAAAATATAACGAAATGAAATTTTTTTCAGGGTATAATAAATATCGAATCGTTTTTCTTTCTATTGAATTGTTCCTCGTTGCGGGCAAGAGAATCGTTTGAAGTTTATTAAAAAAAAATTTCAAACGCCCTCTCCCCCAAATTTTGTGGGTAAATCAAATCCGATGACGATCGTTTTTTGCTTCGCTTCTTTCTCTTCCTTTGTCCTATATTCGCAGTTTTGGTTTTGAAAGGGTGAGAAGATGTTGAAAAACTGATATTTCAACGATTCTCTCTAAATTACCTTATAATAAAAACTGCGCAACTCGCATGACGGAGTGAATGTTCCCACTGAGAAAAATTTCGTTTGTTACAGTAACTAGAAAAATTCAGCAAAACAGGTATCGTTTAAAAAAAGTGTTTGAATATCGTTGGAATTACGAAAAACGAGGTACGCCCAACCATTTCGCGCTATCGTCGATCCTTTTTTGGTAATTGCAACGCAAAATCAGCTTCTTCGGTTTACTCTCCTTTTTCAGTTAAGCGAGGCTTTGACGTCAATTTATTCTTGCACAAGCATTAAATTTTGAAAAAAATGAAATTAGTAAAGGACTGAGCTCTCTCACTGGCAATCTTTAAAAACGAACTTTACCACTTCAAACGTGAATAAAATCACTGAAAGTTTCTAGAGTGAATTCTCACTCTCGGGCATCAAGAGACTTTGATCCGTGGTGTCTGATTGACAATGAGAGATTAATTAAAAAAAAAAAAATCAAAAATATCAAAAATTCCACGCGCATGGATTTTTCGAGTGGTTTGAATATCGCGGACGAAATTTCGGACGGATAGAAAATTGTCGGGTCCGTTCCCCCGAGATGCACGGCTATCTTTGCCTCCACCAAGCGGGGCAAGGTACACTCCGCCCATATTTAACCTGGCTTATATTCAACCCCGAGTAAAATGGGTGGTGAACGGGGTGGGGGAACTACGTGAAAATCCCACAGCCGGATTGGCTGGTTTCGCGATATGGCGGCGTCAGGGTTTGCAGGGTGGGGCGACAGGGCGCGATATTAGGGGATGATTTAACGGTTAGAATTTTAGTTCACGTTGCGACGTCGCTCCGTGGAGTTGACGAGGGTGAATCAGTCGCTCCTCGGAATCCCGATAGAGATTGTGAAATTAACAGTTTAAAAAAGAAAAAAAAACAAAACAAATTAAATTCCACAAAAAGTTTGCTCAAAGTTTTCGTTTTTAACTTTGGCGAGTATCGCTGGCGTGTTTTGTCGTACGAACGATTGGATGTAAAATTATAAAACATATACCTGGGAACTTAAAAAAAAAAAACAAATTTCCACCAAACCGAGTTACGGGAGAAAGTTTCGAACAGTGACTTTATATACAAATATTACACACGCAAACACTTTTTGTGCATCTGAAATATAGTCGTAAACTCGTCATGGCTCAGACGTATAATCATCAGAAGAGGAACAATGTGTACAGCATCGATCAAATTCTGGGCCATGCGAAAGAAGAAGGTAAGACTGTTACAAACGTGTACATATTTAAGTATATTTGTAACGTTAGATCTTAGGATCAATTTATTTTTTCATTTTCATGCGAAAGGAAGCAAATTTTGGCAAAAATTAAATAAGCAAACGGAATCTAAACGATTCGAAAAATTTCGAATTTTTTTTTTCGTTTCTTCTGCCGTTGTTGTCGTTTTTTTTTGTTCTCTACACCTTCTCACGCACGAGGTTAGATGAGATTTTGAATTTTCTCAAACGGAAAACGTAGACGTATATTTGGACGAAATTTCGTGCGTGCGCAGGTTGAGGATTAGCGACCCACTTTGCTTCTGACCCGTCATTAGGGAAATTTCTAAGTGAATAAAGGGGGCCCGGTGGTTACCTTAAGGACGTTTGGAAAATGAGCTGTCGAAATTTGAAAGTTAAAAGAATAATAAATATATCCTCTTTCACGCTTAGCCTAATAGTTTTCGGTGACTGTCGGTACATCCGTGGGTATAGGAGCTGTGCATAATCCGGAAATAGGAAGCTAGGAGAACAGTAAGCCGCCTGCGTGTTGTTATGGGTATGGTTATGGGTAATTATGAGGATCGTTGGAAATACCCAGACCCCCCCCCGTGGCGGGCTATCTTTCATTCATTATTTTCATATCCGGCACCGTATACTGGTCCGATGTAGGTATAATGGGATATGCGAGAAATGCTAAACTCGATCGGGTGTAACTGTTCTTAACGCTGTCGTCATTACTCCATGACTATATGTACTATTGGTTCTAATTGGAAATTAATTATTTCGGTAATTACGCTAACGTACCTAGTTATGCCCGTAACGTATAGGTGTACAGAATCACGAGTCATTACACTTTCTCATTCGATATACTTATCGTTCCATTTTCTTTATTGTTGCCATGGGACGTGGATATTTTCGATTTGCAAAAATCGATCCCGTAACGGAGTTATAATCGTCGAATCGTTTATTATGAAAAATTTTTTTTTAACACCCGTGTCGTTCTCACTGGGAGGACGGATGGAGCGGATCGTCTTTATCGAAAGTCGAAGGAAGTTGGAAAAAAGAAATGTTTAAAAAAGTGTCCACTAATGTTATTTGGGCCGATGAAACTACGCTAAATGATACGACATTTTTATTATGATACGGATATTAATGTGAGCAAATTCGAATAATTAAAGTCAAGATATCAATAATTTGAGAAAATGTTTTATCGTTAGAACGTTTGATATAGTTTAACTCGGCTGGTTTTTATCCGATTATAATGTTTTTTGGATTGTTTCGCTCGCTGATCAAATATCCACGAATCTTTCGATACAGTACATTTATAACGTTGGTATGTGATTATCAACAAACAGTTATACAAATTCATTTCTACCCACTCCAGAGATGACTATCTTTGCTTTCTAGAATGAATAAATTGACCCAAAAACATCAGAATCGGTGTAAAAACACGAGACTTCAATAATATTCAGCGTCTTAATTGAGAAATCCTTTTATCGAATTTACGTTATCGAATTTTTTCAGATTCACTTCCATCGCAACGACCGAAACGTTGTCTCATTATCGTTCGTTGTCGTAATGCTCAAACAACATTTCCGAAGGTTTTTTCGCTCTTCCAAATTTTTCATTCGAGCCAACTTACCCTCAGATTTTTTTCTCGCCTATCACACATGCATAGAAAAACACCTGTGAACACGCCAGTCAGACACATACAAGAGTTGGCTTTGGGTCGAAGTATACGCTCGTATAAGATTTAATAAAAGGCAATAGAGGGGTGATGGCGGCATGCTGCCGGGGTTGAAGAGGAGGAGAGGGTTGGCATCAAGTGGATCTCTCTCTCTCTCTCTCTTTTTCTCCCCATTATAAGCGCGGACATAAAAACATTAAAATCTCTCTATTCACCCCGGATTAGCCCGTACATCTCCCCGCTCTCTCCTCTGCAATACCCGCTCTTCACACACGTGCGCTTCTCTGAATTCATGCCCAATAAAATGACGTCGGTCATATCATCCGGGTGTATAGATTGCCAGACATGTCGTGCGCGACTGGTTTATGGAGTGCGCCGATCTCTTTTCCTAGAGTATACTTTTGGCCTTAAATGTTTTCGACAAATTTTCCTCCCTCAGTGAATCGATGTCACGTTAACGTCACGTTTAATCTTTCAATTGAAGAATAGGCGAGGCTTGGTCAAATTAAAATCCACGATCCCATACAAGAGTTGCAGATTATTGCAGATTAATATCAGCCAAGCCGCCGTACCGTCCGACTCTATTTTTCTGTTTCTCATTTTACCGTGGAAGTAGGTATTACGACAGAGATGATCGAGGCAGAAGGTACACACATGCTACCAATAAAAAGTGGCTCAACGTTTAGTGGGTGGATGATCGAGGTCTCTCCTCACTCTTGCGAGATGTATGTTTTCTGCATGCGTAAACGGGATTTGCGTGGACGAAATTAGGCTGCACACGGACAGCACGGAGATGGATTTACGCACTGACACATGTGGACGGTGATTTCGAGGGTGGCTGTACCTGCTTAAATTTAACAGTAAGCCGCTCGCACTCGCAGGGAACTAAATACAACGTAAAAACGGTAGCCGTTGGGCGCTGGAACTGAAGAGTTAAGAGGGCGAGGCTCTGTGTGCAAGGGAGGATTTTGTGCGCTCGAAACCGCCGCCCCTTTCCTGCCTTTTCGTCCCTTCGGCTTTGCCGCTTCATATCGGGTCCACTGCCGTGTTTGCTAATCGCTAACAACAACGACACGATCGAGTATTACCCAGGAAGCATGATCGATGCAGCGTAGTTGGGTTTTCGTTTTGCCCTGTTTTTTATTCTCCATGTTTTTGCGATTTTCGTTTTTTGTTTTAAGTCAAGTTGCTGCACCGGCAATGAATTACCTGGGGATTAAATATATCGCTAAATCCTTCGACCCTGCGTACGCGTCGATGTTCGAAATGAAAAATTCGCCCATCCAAAGGGAGGGAAAAAAACGAATATTATAGTCAAACAAATGCCGATCTAATACCCCGGTGTAAAAGCTCCCGGATTACATGTACCGTATGATATTGATAAAATTCCCTGCAATGCGTCTCTTTAATATACAGAGTGATTGTCTAACGGCCGAATGGTCCGTCGTTTGCAAAAATCTAACGCGCATGCGCTGAAATTCGAAACGAGCTATTTGCCAGGGTGACCAACCGGCGCTGAACGTAACCTAGAAAATTTGCATAGCTGTCGCTGGCAGTTATGCTCAGCACCGACTGCTGTAAAAGTTTTTGGGGTAAAAACTGCAGGAGAAGAGGAACACTTTCAAGTTTTTGGCAAAAAATACCAACGTGATCTGGATTTTTTACTACAAATGTACGAGATTTTAGTCTGCGCACAGTGGTTTTCAATGTTTCTAGAATAAATTCCACATTTCACGAAGTATATTTTACCAAAAAATCTGACGCGCTCCTCTTTTTCCGCAGTTTTTAGTAAAATATGCTCTTTTATTCTCTCCCTGGTGACTGGAACTTGTGACGGTTGGTCGCCCTGGAAAACAACTGCTTTCAAATTTGAGCGCATGCGCATTACATTGTAGCAAACGACGGGCCATTCGGCCGTTGCATAATCAGGGATGGTTCCGAAAGTTTTGTTCAAATATTCTTGTCTTGCGGATTAACTCGATTATCGTGTCACGAAGTCACGCAAAAGTGAAACTCTTTTTTTCACAGACCTTGGTGTAGAACACGCGACGCCATCGGATCAGGACGGTGAAAACTGCGAAACGGAGTTGGGTCATCTGAGTGATCACCAGATGAACGAAAGCATCAACGATCCACTTGACATGGGGGAAACCGACCGGCCGAGGAAAGTCCGGCGGTCCAGAACCACCTTCACAACCTACCAGTTACACCAGCTCGAAAGGGCGTTTGAGAAAACTCAGTATCCCGACGTTTTTACCAGAGAAGAACTAGCCATGAGGCTCGATCTTTCGGAGGCCAGAGTTCAAGTAACTATAATTAAAACGATATTACGTTTGGTTTGATTTTGGAACTTCAGCAGGGGACGCGTTTTTGCAGAGCTCAATTTACTCGCGAACTTATGAAGCTGACCAAAGATATGTTTCCACTAGTGTGAATGTCGATCTCGAACACGATAAAAGATAGTTTATAGATTCTGCTTTCACGTAGTTGGACTATTACAGTGAAAATCCTATTCCGCTGTACAAATATGACCTACAAATTGCATCTGTAATACTCGTTAGAAGCTTCAGCCGGTTAATGAAAGTGGTAGAAAGTTTCAAACGAGAAACCCATTATGAAGTAGAACAATTTCATTATATACCCACCTTATTCTTATACGTATGTACACTTGGGGACAATGAATCTGAGAGGGTTAATTTTTTACACTAGACAGTTAAGTTGGCAACACAGAGAAACCTACAGCACCATAGTGTGCCGAGCGCGAAACAAACTCAATCTCAGTAAACGTAACATAACCCATGACCGTCGAATCCAACCTTGGAATAATGACTTGTTAGATTGACACGTATTTTAAGGTTAGATTCGACGCTCATGGGTTACGTTACGTTTATCGAGATTGAGTTTGTTTCGCTCTCGGCCGACTGTGGCGCCGTAGGTTTTTCCGTGTTGCCAACCTAACTGTCTAGTGCAAAAAATTAATCGTTTCAGATTCATTGTCCCCAATTGTACAACAGCAAAGGTGGGCTAATATCAGGTAATTCCGCTATTGGATTCTTTCCAGGTACTGAGATTATGTATTTTCCGAACGAGGGTTCGCGGTGTTTTCATGTATTCGCTTCGTCACCTCTTATACAAGCGGGAAATTATAATACGAGAGATATAAAATGCGTCTAGGTATATATAAGGCGCGTTCATACATGGCTGCATACGATGCGTGTACTTGTACGAAGCATTCTATGTAACTCGAAGTGCCCATATATCGAGCAGAAGGCGAGGATCCGTAGGTGCATGCACGCCTCATCGTTAAGTGCCACTCGAATAATTACTACCATTGTTATTCGATGTGAGCGCAAGCTCTTGATCCGAGCATATACGGGGCTAAAAGGCAGTTGCACAGCATCATCGACTACGCGTTTAACAGACGAGAGTGAGCAGTTGGAAAAAAAAGAAAAACCATATATCAGGGAACGAAGAACGAATTTGAATTTGCGGTTGGGTAAAAATTAATACTTTTTTTTTTTTTTTTGTTCTTCAATCTTACCACGCGATAGCTGTGAATTGAGTGTTTAGTAATAAATACTATATTCTTATTTCCTTCACCTGATTTTACAACAGTCTGACGATATTTATCACGATCAACAAAATTATGTCAATATTGAATTGGCTGATGAACAAAAACGAAAAATTGTTACAGCGACTTTGTATAGTGACATCGAACGAATCTATTAGACTTTTTTAAACAATTTTGGATATGTTTGAAAATGAAGCATCGATGTTTCAGGCTTTGTCATCTTTGATACTAGTATTTTCAGCTTCCCTGATTTCAAATTTCGCAGTATCACTTCGTGGCAAACTTACTCCTTTAACAAAACTTGTACATTTTATTTAACGCCGTAATTTATCTCCTAGCGAGTTTCGCCCAAATTTCCGACTCTCCAATTTTTTTTTTTTTTTTTTTTACGTTTTCTATTTTTTCAACGAGACGGCCAATTTTCTCTCTCTCCTGGCCCCCTTTTCTAAATCCAACCCCCGATTAGCGTAACTGGTAGTCGCGTCGGTCGGTTTTCGGTTCCCCGCTAGCTGATCGAACGGCGTGAAACTGCAGCGAAACGGGATCGACGAAGCGACGTGTACGCGAGGGTGAAAGAGAGAAAGAGAGAAGGCGACGGAAAGAAAGAGAGCGCCGCAGCGCGGTGCGGGGGTGGGAAAGAGAGAGAGAGAGAGAGAGAGAGAGAGAGAGAGAGAGAGAGACGCCGGATTCCGATTGGCCCATTGTGGTACAGCGAAGCGACAATGCCGGCAATTGGTTGTCGCTCGACAAAACCGCTAAATGATCCGTCAGCACCCTCGTCCTTCTCCGCGGCCGAGCTTGATGCACCCCCGATGCAACTCGAACGTGCACCACCCCGTTCGTCAGTCACACGTCGATCTTTCCTTCAGTTTCGTTACATTCATTGCTCTTTTATCCCGCGTAGACAAGGTCGATGTATCATTTTTTTTTTTTTTTTTGTGTCTTTTTAAAGCAAATGATTTTTAGTTTTCGATCTATCTCGTCGACTCCTTTTCACTCTCTCTGTTATTGGGGAGTTTTTAATTGTTTTTTTTTTTTTCACTTTACGTGGATCTTGATGTAATATTATGTATGTATATGAACGTGAAAATTTTTATTCTGTCGCGACAACGAGAATTTTGTTGTTTTTTAGCAGGCACATGTATTTATTCATCAAAAATGAATTTAAGATTCTGAAAATCTGATTAATTATTTATCTCACGATTTTTTCTAGTTTAAATTTGTCAAGAGCCACGGGAATTAGAACGGCGAAATTCATAAACGTATGGTATAAAATGTCTTTGTGTAACTTGCGAGAAAACGGAACAGGATTGTTCTCTTTTTGATACAGATTTGTTTTATTAAATTCCAGAATAAGAATGAAATAGAATATCATTTTTAGACGAAATAATTGAAAGAAGAATATTATGTGTAAACGAATTTGCGTGAAGGAAAACAAGAGAAAAGCAGTAAGATACAGTATTGGTACACTCGAGTATATTCAATTTACATTATAATACAGCTGGCTACAAATGTTCTTTCCATCTTTTTCGGAGCAGTTTAATTTCTAATTTGGAGGTATGAAAATGGATTTCCGTTGTAGGGTGAGCGTTATATGCGTGTATACAAGTACAGACGTATATTATAACTTGAGACATCTCGTCGCGGACTTAATTTAACGTAATTTAAAGTTTATTACACCGGGTTGCGGAAAACGCGAAAACGAGCATTAAGACTCTCGCGAAAGCCGTACGCACGGAGCACTTATACACGTCGCCGGCAATTCTGTAAGACAATTATACAATTAGTCGCAATTACGAAACGCGTAATTAAACCCCTGTACCGACATGTCGGACACACACACACACACACACACACACACGAATCGCGTCGCCGTAGGATCGCGATAGCGTAAAATTCTGAAAAGATTCTATTTCCTAATTCGTTTCCAGTAAATATATCGTATATCGTATATGCATTATACATCACATGATTAATTTTACACGCTGGATTATAAAATAAATTAAAGTAAAACGAAAATTCATATCGAAATGTTAACAGAGGGATTAATAATGGCAGATGTGTGAGGGAAAAAAATCGAAGCCGAGAATATAATGGGAAGAGTTCGGGGCTTTTTAATTCTTCCCTTGTTTCCGCGCTGCGTTTGCGTATGTGTGCATTTAATTCGACGTCTGCTTACACGCGATTAGTAGGGCGTGTGCATGTATAGTCGGGGGTCCGTCCACGAGTCTATAGAAAGCGAATCGAATGGGGTCCGGCTGGGTTATATCCACTCGTTTCGGGGTGGGGTGTTCCTCGTGAAATCACGATAATTGTTAACAATTAGCTTAATCAGGCTGGAGAGCTTCGGCTTTTGTTGGCTGCTCAGATACGCCGGCAGGGGTTCTCATGCCGAAACCTGTCCCGAAACGGCTCCTCGTCTCCTCGTGTAGTCGATTTCGTAAAGTAATAGCGAAGAATCCATAGTAGTCTACAGGGCGAGGGTGAAAATATAAAAAGATGAGAAAAATCGAAGGGCCACAGTATCGAACTTTTAAGAAAGCGAAAACTCAATTTGTGGAATTATAAAAGTTTGAATGTCGAAGTGTAAAGAAGTAAAAGATTAGAAGGGTTGGAACACAGAATGTCGAACTGTAGAATCGTCAGAATTTCTCTCGATAATACAGAATCGTATACAGACTCTCGATTTTGACATTTCATGTCTTGAACTTTCTATACTTTGTCTTTCTGTATTTTGAGTTTCTATATACTTTCAATTTTTAGCGCTTGGAGTTTCCACATTCTTAAATTCTACGTACAAGATTTTCGCGTGTATGAAACCTCGATATTCTGGTCCTTTTATCAATCAGCAATTTTAGTTTTTTACCCCTACCCAGTGTACAATACGGATTATAATAGTATACTGCGTAACAAGAAGGCTAACAACTTTGGTTGCGAATACGCGAGGCGAAAAGATCATCGCTTCTTTGTTGCACACGAAGCATGAAATTGAGGTTAGGATCGCGTAATGGCAGATTCGTTTGCGAGTGCGCATGCGCACTCGTAGACACACTCTACGGTCATAGAAACGAGTACTTTACGTACGGAAAACGCGCTTGAAAAAACGCATTAGACGTACTTGCGTTATATAAATACGATTGGTCGAAAATCAACATAGCATGGTGTGGTATGGAAAAGAAGTGAAAAATAAAGACGGCGAAATGAAACTCAATGCACCGTCCGCACTCTTGTATAGTAATTATTTTCATTCTTTGATTCCAGGTATGGTTCCAAAATCGTCGAGCTAAATGGCGGAAGAGAGAGAAAGCGCTGGGACGTGACACGAGTTTTATGCACGTTGACCAAGGAGGTGAGTTTCAACATATAGTTATATTTCGTTCGTTTAGCGTAGATGTAACGCTTTGGAATCTAGGGTGAATTTTGAACCGCGCGGGCACAACATAAAACAATGAAAAATTAACGAATCAATTAATTCCTGCGGAACAGCAGAGAAAAGTATTAAACCTAAAGGGAAAAAATGACAAAGAATCAGCCCTTACCTTCAATCAAATAGACAAACTAACGGGTCAATTTGTGTCTGTGAAAAAATACGGTGCGAGTATTATTCGTACGTGTATAATAGATCGTATATACGAATGGTGACAGATAGCGGTTCGCTTCTGCCTGCTGCACGGGTTCCACGCGGTCATTAATGCAAAACTTGCAGGAGAGCTTATATTTCCACGCGATATTATTACACATGTACATTGTGTACGCGCCTAGATCCGGTACTTTTGTGTATACGCGCGGGACGTTCGAAGGGTAGATAGAATCGGAAGACAATTATGGTTAATTTTGTTATCGGTAACGACGATCTTTCGGCGCGGGATCTGATTTATCGCAGATAGTCTCTTCGCGTACACCTCGCGATATGTCTCTGACGTCAGTGTGTCGCAATATTATTGGTAAATTATGGTAGTCCGCAAGCGTATTAGGGTGAAGAAAAAAAATTTGATAACAGTCATCCCGACCGTTAAAAACGTTATTATTATTTTTTTTTATTTCCAAGCAATTCAAGTATTTCCGTGTTCAAAATCATTTACGAATGGAAACCGCGAACGAAGCTCGCAAAAAAATTATTCGAATTTCGCGGGCCTAATTCTCATATTCCAGGCATTCGACATAATTGGAACGACGCTTAAATAATTCTTGCCATTATTTTGTTCAGTCTGAAGTAACTTGCAACAGCTGAAAATCGGGGTGAACGATTTTACAGTCCGAATAAAATGGCAATCGAACGACTGACGGCCATATTAATTTTCACAATTCTCGCGTCTAAGTAATAATTCACACAGCACAAGTTTCCTTTTCACGTCGTTTTTATTATACGAACTCAGGGTGTAAATATTAACATTCAATTATTTATCGCGATCATTTTTTTTTACCTCTGACAGGAAAGCTCGATTTTATTCTACCGTTAAATCTTATACAGATCACGACGAGAATAAATTCTACAATTCCGTTTCAAAGAGATCATCGTGTCGTGGAAGGGCGGGATGGGGTGGGGGATTGTGTGTGCGTACAAACACCTATAATACACAGTATTAATGATAATAATAATTATAGGTACACGCCTCGATTCGTGCGTGGTCTCACGGAGGGTGCAGCGATGGTAGCCAGGCACAGTAATTCACACACAGTCCAGAATTTAACGCCAGAGAGTATTCATTAGTCGATTAGTATATATCGCCTGTCAGTGATAACCCGGATTGCAACGAACGCGTGTACATCACACACCAGCAACATCGGGCAGCCTTTGTAATTAGACTCGACGTACAGAAACGTAAAAGGCGCATTTAGTCGATCGATAATCGGGTTATTTAGATCCCGGTTCGATTATTCGTTGCACAGACTTGCGGACGCCCTCGCTCAAGCATCAATGTCTTTCGAATACACGAACTTGACCGTAAAAAAGAAAAAAAAAGAAAATTGATAAATCTGCGAAAGACTGGATCGTTTTCCTTTGTAAACCTCTCTTGAAACGGCAAGTTTTACTGAAAAAACGTCGAAATAAAAATTGAACTGCTAATTTTCAGGTGTAAACGAGCTCTCGTTGCACGCTCATCTTCTCCAGACTGCGGCAGCGGGACTTCCGGGAGGAGATTCGAGCTCGCCGTCGTCCGGTGGTTTCCCGTGGTTCATACCGCCGGTGTTTCCACCCCCGTGGGCGACGGGGGCGCCGAAATTAGCCCCCCTGCACGCGATCTTGTCCCAGTACATCGGGCTGCCGTTGCCGCCGAATTTAGCGTCGCTGGCGGGCGCCGGACTTCCGCTCGGGGGTTCGATGGGCTCGATGAATCACCCGACGATCGCTTCTCAGCTCGGGGGTGGCGCCTCGCACCCCGTAAACCCGAGCCAGCTCCACCACCTGCCCCTAAATCTCGGCGTTCAGAATCTCCCCCAGAACTTGAGCGCCAAGCACGACAGGGACGAGGACTCCACGTCCTCGGACGACGAGGTCAGAAGACAGAGTGCCGAGATCCTGAGAGTCAAGGCTCAGGAGGCGATTCGCAAGACGGACAATTAACTTATAGGAGAATTCGTCGGTAGCCGTTTCGCCACTCGTTTCTTTTCCCGTTCATTCGTTTTTAGAAAAGACATCCGGATGACGTTGTAGCTCGTAGCCAGGATCGAAACTTCTTCGACATTGTTTTCATTCCCCCGGACGATATGTGAACTAAGGATAAAGACGCGTAGTAACGATGAATCTCGATCGAATTATAAGGTAGGGGCGAAAATGTAAAATGAGAAAAATTTCGACTACAGAGTATATGAATATAAAATATCATACATCTGTACGTGGATTGAAGCCGATTTCTCGATTATTACGGACGAAGGCTTTCCCACCCGTGCATTGTACCTAATATACATATACAATATAGCATAGAGAGTTTTGTAAAAAAATATATCGTGTACACGTATATACACACGTCGGTATATCATGTATCTATTATCGTGTATTACTTGTGTAAATATGTATTATTGAATAGGTTATGATTAGGATACGATTCAATACTGATCATAATATTAATATTAATAATACCGATAATAATAATCCTACGATATAGAGAAGAGTTGAGCTTTTATTATTCAGCTTCTTACCTTTAACGGCAATCCCATCGTACCTCTTCACTTTCCCTGACTGATATCCTTGCTCTCTAAATCAGGATAATTGATGTGCCTGTGCAATCAACCCGGCACTGCCGGATTCACGTTCAACACAACGATTCGATTGCTAATTAGTTGCTCCGATTCCAATTTTGTTGCGAGATCATTCTACCTATAAACGGACGGTTTGAAGTGTATCCAGATAAATGAAGTGACCACAGTAACTGCAAATAGTAAAAAATAAAACGATTTTGATTTGTGTACGACGTACCGATTGGTTATATACTTTGAATGCTTAAAATACGGTGAGCTTTATCGTGACTTTTTGGTAATTGTATTCGTGACTTAATTATTCCATTGTATTCTTTTATTATTCTATAAATATACGAGACAGTTTTCGTTCATCAACCACCTACTCGATCACGGATGAAGATAATTTAAGGATTCGTGCAGGTATACGGTAAGATTGGTGGATACAATAAGGAAAGCACGAAAAGCTAGCCCGCTGATTGGAATTGTGGAGACGCGCCTCGTTGTTGAAACGGCAATTTTTCACCGCTGATCGTAAATCAAGAAGAGATTTGACTGTCATACGGCAACGCTAAAGGGTGTCATTACGCCAGTTTGAATTTGTGTTTTCGATGCTATTATATACATGTAGCGAAGCGCACGACATCGCGTAATTCCCACGGACCTGCGTGTGAACTTGGTATATCTATTTCTCTGTTTTTATTTTTTAAACATACCTCTTTTTCTTCTCACTCTACAACGTACGGGCTTCAACACGTACTCTCTAATTCTCCACCCTGTCCTTTACTCGCTTTCTCATTTTCTCTCGCTCGCTCTGGTTTTGGCGTTAATAGCTGAATACGCCAGGCCGTCGATACATTTGTGCGGCACGCACAAACGCAATTACATCCCCGGGGCCAATTTATTAACGTTATTAGAACGCCGTGCGAGCTCAGAAGCGCCGCGGGCATCGTATGAAAAAATAATATTTGAAAATTAATGGAGAATAAACAAGAAAACGAAAAAAGGATCCGAATAGAATCAAGTAAAAATATAACTGTAACACTTTGTTTAAGATCGTCTATTCGTATAATCGATGGCGACGATCAATCGCGCCTGTTTTCACTCAACATAAATTAATTCTCATAGGAATAACATGGATCTAAAAAATATACTCGTATCTAATTCCCGACGTCGCATCGAACGATGTCTGATAAACTGCACCTACTAAGGAAATAAAACAGCTTAAAAAGTCACTGAATTAGAGTAATTAAAGACACGCTCCGGAGTGATAAAGATATTTTCAGACATGTTAGCTGCAGTTATTAGAAAATTCTAGTAAAACAAGTATCGCTGTCGTAAAGGTTTAAAAGTCGTATGAATTGCGAGAAAATATTGTGCAAATAATTATTCAGTGTGATCGTAGCTCTGAAGACTACATTTTCTATTTATCGCAACGTTAAATAAATCTGTTTGTTCAGTTGACTAATTTTTGTTCAACCAACAAATGAGGCCCAACTATCAATTTTTTGTTGCACGAAAATGAAACAGTCGCAATTGAGTTACAAGAAACCAGTACGAACGACGATAATCAAAAACAATAGTAGAACGATGTGGATACTAGACTAATTTTCATTTCTTATCCAGAAGTATGCGTAAAATTTTTTGGTTATGGTAAAAAAATGAAAACAGGCATAACGGTTTTGGGCTAACAGTAACTGCAAATTTCGTTCAACGTATACTTTTCACATTCAGTTTTTTTCTTTTTTTTTTATACAGCTTTAAAAAACGATCTTCCAATTTTACATCAAAAACCATGTTATGTATTTTTCTGCCACGGTGAGAAAACAAAAATAATCAAGAGACGTGTACGTGTACCGTTGACGCCCTCCTTTTTTACAATTAATTTTCCTCACACGAAGGCAGGTGAAAAGCGATCGCACAACCGTGCCGCGATACCGAGATTGACATCCACTGTTGAAGATCTCGGCAGCCTACGGAGGACAATTAGATTAAAAGCAGCGCCTCTTGCGGCAGCTTGAGATCCATTAGTGCCCATTGTACACCACCTCCCCGTTTCCCATTTCCCATTTCCCATTTCCCCGTCGGCGGGGGCGTCACTCGGGGGTAGCGCTCAACTCAAGTCCTCGGGAGATCTGCAGGCGGTGAGAGGGTGGGTGAGTTTCGTCCAGGAACTTCTCCTCTCCGCACCCTCACTCCTCCCCCACCCCCCCCGCCCCCCTATCGCGAAGCCGGGTACTTATTCTCAATAGTAATATGCTCACTTCATACCGCGGGATCCATACCTTGAGTTGTTAAAAAGCTGTGAAATGCTGGAACACAGATACGCCTCCGCCTTCTACTCGAGAGATTACGGTCCCCCTCCCCCCCCCCCCTCCCGCCGCGACGTCCATGGAAATAATCGCTGGATCCCCTCTCCTTCTAAGCTGTTGAAATCGCCGTAATTACGCTCCCTCATTATTATTCTCTTCAATCATCCCATTATCAAATTCAACGCTCGCCGCTGTTCATCTGCATCCATCGTGTATCGGTGTACAGGTACGTATATATGCGCTATGCGCGATTTAATACGCCCATTGTACACCGATCTTTTGTTTTTTTTTTTTCCCCCATCTACTTCGTGGTCTTCACCTGCTGGACCTGCGGAATCTTCGAGGGATCCTCGGATTTCTGCTGTGACCAAAAATGTACGGACTCTCACTGGAATCGAGTTAATTATTTGAAATTAATTGTAGCATAAGTAACAGTGATTTCAGAATTGAACCGAGATTCGTCTCGTTTGTAGCTCTCGTGTATCTATACGGTTTAGCTGTTCACCAAAATTTGTAAAGTATGTAGTTCTAGGTGAGAAACGAAAATGAGTTTTGTATATTGCTGTGAACAAAGAATGTAGCACTAGTTACTATTATTTTTAGCTATCGTCGAAATCGAACTATATTCTTTTGTTACTGTATATTCCCACAACCCGATGTTGGGGCTACAACGAATTAATTACAAGGCTTCATTCAGGATGCGTTCCGATGTCAGCTTCCACTGCTGTCGACAATCTTTTACTTCTTTTGTCTGTCCTGGGGAGTTTTCAGAGCTGCTATCTAATATGGGAATGCATTCTTAGCTAACAAATTGTGGTAATAAGATTAAAAAAAAAAAAAGACAGAGCTAACCTTGCAATAGCCAAAGATTTAGTATTGGCAACTATAATCACGCTAAGGGTGCGTTCCGAAATTAGCTACCAGCTTAGTACTGTCAACAACCTTTAATCTCTTTTGTGAGTATGTAGCTCTGTCTCTGTGCTAGGGACTTTTTATCGCCGCGAGCTAGTTTCGGAACGCTCGCTAAATAGTCAACCTTTACCATACTGTTTTCTATTTTTAACAATATTCGAATCGTTAATGTAAGAAAAGTGTAACAATACCCATTTCGCCAGAATATTCTAGTAACAGTATAAAAGAACAGAAATATCCCTAGGACAAATTCCACCAGATGTTTTAACCTGCAACGAAGTAAGTAATTGCACACGATGCACGGCACATCGATCGGCAAGTAAAGTCGAAGCCGTATAATAACGAGGTTTGTAAAACGAAGGCAATGTTTCCGCACCTGCAGAACAAGCGTTGTTGGTTCGCCCCGCGGCGATTAAATGCTGGGGGGACAAAGAGTTCGATTTGAAAAGGTATTTCGAGGTGCGCCTGATTCTCGGCTGTTCGCAGTGCAGGATCCGCGTATTTCACACGGGGTGAAGTCATCTGACTGTGCGCTTATGCTCAAAAATTAGTTTTATTATAGATTATAGTCGCATGTATAACCTCGCGTACGTAATCCCGGCATGAATCTTTGCCGCGTACATTACGTACACTCACTGTGTGCACACGCTTCATTAATGCCATTAGAAGCCATCAGCCGCAGAAACGATATGCCAGCTTTGCAGCCATGCAAGGAACGGGATCGCGTACAAAACGTGGGAAGCTACAAACTACGCTCTGCGTGTCTGGCATTAGCCATCTTGTGTTATTATACGCAGGCACAATGCCGGACGGATTCCATTTTCACTTTTTGCAGAGGTCAGGGGGCTACTGACTATGAAAAACGTTGAAGGAGTTTCATTTAGTTGGCCCGACTTGCCTCGCGCCTCAAAATCTTACAATCAAGTTGAGCGTACCAGTTATTGACACGTTTAGTAGACCCAATTACTGACCCTTTTATTTACCAAAATTATGAACTGATGGCACGAATTGTGAATTTCTCGATGGTTAAAACCAATTGCTAGAAGGTTACACACTGCAGATTGATTTTTTGGTAATTTTATAACTAAGGATCGATCAGATACAATCAAAAAATGTCAATAATTGGTACAGGGTCGATAACTGGTACACTTATCTTAGTATTAAAACTCGAAATTACCGATTGTTACGTAGTTACTTGATTGGCGGTAGAAAAAACTGTTTGAAACTGAAAATCGGCTGATCGGCGATACAAGAAATTCAATATATAATAATACTGGTGCAGGGATAAAAAAAATTTTATTTATTTTTTTCTCATCCGCGAAATGCTTTATCCCCGAAATAAAATACTAGCACGGAGTTGAAGCGAAAAAAAACGAGTAAATGAATAGAGGAAATAAAAATACCGTGTTATACGCCCGCTGTACGCGATACGCGTTATATACCGAGACTCATTTCGGCTCTCAGCTCTATTTTGGCGAACTGTAGCCGGCACTTGATCCCTACAGTATCAGAGGTATGTGAATATTAAAAAAGAAAAGAGATTCAAATTTTCTCCAGAACGATTTCGATGGCGAGAAATTACGATGGCTTCAAGTTTGACGGTAAAAATTGTGCAATGCAGATGAAGCTCCTTAATAAAGGGTTATTATTTGATTGCACCCACGCGGCCACATGTGTACTATTATACATAGATCCCGAATCAAAGGCGGTCTGTTATTAAGAAAAAAAAAAATAAAATAATAAAGTTAGTGGTTCGCGGGGAAAACCGGGTGCAGGGTCGATGAGATAATGCGTGTTGTGTACGGTGTGGATATAAGTTGATATAATAGGCGCACCTAATGCAATACACAAAGCATCTTATCAAAATCTCTATACGCACAGCTTCGGTATTCTCACGCTTTATTAAAACGATCGAACCGAGTTAAAAACTACATAATAAATCTATTAGATTAGCCACGGCGTACGTACTACAGGCGATAAATGTAATTATGTTACACCTTTCCTTTCCTGTGATCGCCTCGCGTCGCTTGCTTCTGCGGAAATTTTAATTACACACGTTTTTCATCGTAACAACAAAAGTTGCTTATATGGAAGCGTAAAAATAATTTCATTCCTTATTTATTCTTCAAGTATATTCTTCGGGAAAGTTTAAGTTCAGAGTGTAGAAAAGAAATGGTCGCCATCTTGTCTGGGTTGATGAAAATGGTGCTGAACCATGATCAGATATGCATTTTAGAGACTTGGTACAGCAGCAGCAGCTTTCAGTGAATTTATCAGGGTACGGTTTTCACGATCGTTATCCGATTCGCGAAAGAGCTCCTCGGGTCGACGTCGTCGTGCTTGTAACGGTTAAACAGAAACCAGCAATTTGTAAGAGAATGAAAAAGTTAAGCCACGAGACGCGGAACGCGATGGGCGTAGGGGAGGAAGGATTTTCCGTCAGACAATGGTTCTCTCTCGTGGATTGAAAATCTGAACTGCAAACAAACCGGGGACCGCGCGGATTAAACCGTAATTGAGATATTGAGATCTGATTAAGATGGAAATCGATACACCCCCGTGCATATTTCCTTCTCTTCTCTCCGCAGCGAACACGCGGTTTCATTTTTACCTCGAGATATCGACGATGCAAAATGCAAAATTTTTTAACCATTTGCAATATGTCGCTCGTTTATTAATTTTTCGTGTTTCGTGTCTGCTGGGGTCGAAGGTTATTTCACTGAGAGAAATTTTTTGTTCCGGTCCCTCGCGGAAAAAAAACCCCACTTGGGTGTAAATTCGTACCCCCAATTCGTAGATAATGCTAATTTCCACGTAAGAAAAAAGTTAGGGGTACGAATTTACAACCAATTTGGAGTTTTTTTTTCCGCGAGGGGTTACCGCTCAGTCCTTAATTATTTTCATTTCTTACCGTTGCTATTCTTTTTCATTACGATCACTGTTGCTTTGTTTTCTTGCAACTGTTGCGAAAATTTAATGCTTGTGCAACGATAAATTGACGTCAAAGCGTTGTTTGACTGAAAAAGTAGAGTAAACCGAAGAAACTGATTTTGCGTTGCAATTACCAAAAAAGGATCGACGATAGCGCAAAATAGTTAGGCGTACCTCGTTTTTCCTAATTCCAACAATATTCAAACAGTTTTTTTAACGATACCTGTTTCACTGAATTTTTCTAGTTACTGTAACAAATGAAATTTTTCTCAGTGTTCTAACGCGAGCCTTTGCACCATTTTGTTTCAGCTTGTACTATTGGGTTAGAATTAAGGCTGCGAGATTAATCAATTAATTGCTTTTGTTTCGTTTTAAATAACGTCGGTTCTTTCAAATTGAACGTTGTTTTTTCTTTCCTATTAATCGGTTCTTTGAATTAACCGTATATGCGATTATTCGATGAACCTATTATTGAGGAAAATAATTAAACCGTGAAAATATTATTAAAAAGTTTATTTCCAAAATCAAACACGCGAATGCTGAGAAATCCTAATCTCTAATGGTTTCAGACAATCGGGCTTATATTATTGGTGAGAAAATTACCCCTGCAGGGTTACTTTTACGAAAAAGGTAAGTCCTTCGGTCGATCTGACAAGAAAAAAAAAAAAAAAAGTTTAACCAACAGTCAAAAATGGCGGCCTATAAAAACGAAGGCGAAATTCACCACCCGCCATTTCCGGCGGACGCGATTGAGCGCGGAATGCGATAGGGGGAAAAAATAAGGAGGGTCGGTGTCAAGTGGAGAAAAGCGGTAACGAATACGCGAGGGTCAAAATTGGCGGTTCGGGGATAGGATACCAGTTCACATGATTTTTTTCTTTCCTTTCCAAAGGGCCCTAGGGGTAAACAACAACAAATTTGAAAGCTTAGCCCGCCTTGTCGTTTGGGTCGAGGTGTTGTTCGGATTTCGCCTAGCGCCTACTTTATACAGTTTCGTTGTCGAGCGGTTTTGTGACTGAGGAACGATGCGGTTAAGTAAGTGTGTAACAACAGGGTAGGTTTCGTACTTGGTGGCAGCGGAGGGATGGCGGGAGGGTGGGGAGGGGAGGGGTGTAGGGTGTAGAGGCGGTTCCCCGCGTTACAATAAAAGATACTTTTGTGGCCAAACACGGGAAGCATAAACACAATGAGCGATATACCGGGTGTCCGCATCTGTCGTCGTCACCGCAGGAGGTCCTTTGGTCATGAATTGAAAGGTCCTTGAGGTACCCCGCGGCTCTCGAGAGAGTCTCTCCTACAGCGGAGAGAGAGAGAGAGAGAGAGAGAAAGAGAGAGAGTATTTGAGAGAGGGATGAGAAAGGAATTTTGAAACCGAAAGGAGAATCGTTCCGTTGCCGCGTCGTAGCGACGGAGTCGGCGCATTGTGTTCGTGCCGTTTTTCCCCCGGAGCCGACCAATCGGCGTTGCTCACCGGCGGAATGAACGTCCGTGATGTGCCTAAGTGCCCGGGAAACCGAATCGGCCATGCGGCGGAGTTGGGTAAAGTATAACCCTGTAACCGACCCTCTTTGTCGAGACTTCACAACGGATTTAACGCGGCGCGGTGTGGTGTAACACTATTTTCTTTTTTTTTTTCTTTCTTTCTTTCTTTTTTTACGCAGCTTCTTATTCACACTAATTACGTTCCGAAATCCCCTTAAACGGCCATTAAACCGCACCTAACCACCCGTGAAATGCACTCTGGGAAACCGACCCGACACGAGGTGTCTATAAACGTATACTATACTGTATACACCCAACACAACCGGCTTACACGCGGTGTGTATCAACATACAAATAATATATCTCGTTACCCGCTAAAATCGCCGTTTGTAACCCTTGTTGTTGTCTGTTATGGGCGCGGAAAATTCGAATTTAATTCAGCGTGGTGGGAAACGGGTCTTTGCGTCGGTCGAAAAAAAAAAAATAAAAAATTCCACTTTCATTTCTGTGTAAAAAGTAGAGGAACAGAACAGAATATACGTAATCATTTCGTATTTCTTCTTTTTTGCCAAAAAAACCCAATTGCGAAGTGACGTCATGTACAGTCAGTTACACCACAACTTACGGGCTATAACTTCAGAGTTTGTGGTGAAAACATTTAACTGCATTCTGAGCCAAATGCATCTCAATGCATCAGGTTGACATTGCAATGTCGAAATTCCTATTCTCACCTGATGCTGCATCTAGGAATTATGCACCGTACGTTCTTGTGCTACTGACTGTATTTCAATTGGCCTTATCAGTACGGTGGAAGTTCCCGCAAAGTGTTAACTTAGAATACAGTCAGTTGCACAAGAACGTACGGTGCATAACTCCTAGATGCAGCATCAGGTGAGAATAGGAATTTCGACATTGCAATGTCAACCTGATGCATTGAGATGCATTTGGCTCAGAATGCAGTTAAATGTTTTCACCACAAACGATGGTCGCCAGCCTCGTGGCACGCTTCTGGATAAGGTCTAGGCATGAATCTCTGCAAAATAAGACGCTCAGGTGTTGCAGAAAGATAAACGCTGCAGAACTAACGAACATCTTGGCGCAAAACTTTGAGTTCTAGTAACGTAACGTCGATCCTAAGGCTAGTGTCAACGTCAACAATCTACCATACCTGAGCCAGGCTCACCTGCTCTCAGACCTCTGCTACACACATTACTTTACCTTAAAACGTTTCTGACATTTACTGAAATCATATATAACACGTTTTACTTGTATGCGTGCGCGTGTGTGGGTTCATGTGTCGTACACGTACACAAGCTTGACGCAGGTCATAACTGAACATGACGTGAACAGTGTCTTTGGTACGATCCATCGTCATGCCGGCAGTCAGCAATGATAGTGACGTTAGACATGACCTTTGTTTGAGGCAGCAAATATGAACGTCTGATGTGTTCTCTGCATGCTGTAACGTGAAGCGGTGCTTGCGACACAATGTTACGTGATTTTGCACAAACATTATGAAACCTCTGTCATCTTGGTGAAAACTGTAGTCACTTCTCTTATTCTGTGACCATAGCAACCAAACTATTCCAAATACCTTATCTCGGGATATTACAATAACTACACGGGGTAGTTGCTAAGTTGCTTTGTGATTTTGTAAATCCCGGTGGAATTTACCTTCTAGCCGGACGATAAGGAAAATGTAAACATATAGTTCCGTTGCGAAATGAGGATAGCGGTGACCGTATCGCTCCGTATCAATCTTAGCGGTACCGCCCATCTACTCGTATTTAAAAACAAATTGACCTATCAAACATGTGCTCTTTAGTTTCGTAAAAATAATATGTTTACACGTACGTGACATGAATTTATGCGCGCGATACCCAACGTCACGATGGGTTGGGTTAGCAACTTACTGATTTTCCTTGTTTTATGTCATGTCGTAGAAATTTTCCTGTTGTTTCCATTAGCCGATGACGAAATGTCAAACGCTCGGGCGTCATATCTGTTCGACGAACAGATATGGAATACGTATAATGAAAAGTATTATCCTCATGGTTCTCAAACTTTTTCTGCGCATTGTATTTTCTAATAAAGAGTTTGAAATATTTTGATTATTTTGAACCTGCTCACCAGAATTCACGGCACCCAGCTTGCCTGCCGTTGCTTGGCAGCCGTGCTCGGGTGATGGTAGCGTGCATTTTTGTAAAACAGCATGATGAGGTGCTCCGGTTCGCTATGACAACCCACGGTCATGAACTCGTTGACAATGCGCCGTCCTTGGTATCGTGTGAAGTACGTAAGGGTCATTAACGTTTGCAAGTTTGGTAGCAATAAAATGCCTCGTTTAATAGGAAATGTAATTGGTAGGGTCGTTCATGTTCCCATATTCGGATCGTTTAGTAACGTTTGTTTATATCGTGGAGTATACTTCGCCTTTTAATCAGTTGCACAGCGAATGTGGTTGAGGAATAATAATAGCCCACAGCCCGGAAAATCAGTTTACAAAACTGAGCGCCCGATACGGCGTAATGTAACTACTTATGTAGGTTATGGAGTACATAAGCGCGTCTCCCGTCTTCCCGGTCTTCAGAGTAAAAGCTGCAGCCGATAGCAGAGATTCTCACTCCTGAGACTAAAATCGCAGTGAATCCAGAAGAACACGTAAAATCAGCGGGTCCGTGGGAGCTGCCGTATTTTCTGAAAAAGGAGGTGTTACATGTCGACCTAATAATCTACCTCGGTAACTTCATGGAGTCCGAAGATTCTGCAAGATCCATACGAGGCTTGGGGCCTAACCATGACGAAGACGCATCGACTCCGCATGAATTGTGAAAGAAGTCTACCCACCGGTTGCGCATTGAATTTATAAATTTATAAAGACGGTAACGGTATTCGATATGCCGTAGATATGTTTTATTTCAAATTTTAATTTGGCCGAGAAAATTGTTATACAATTATTTTTGATTTCTCCGTTTCATGTACCTACGTACATATTATATTGTTTAAATTTTGTTTTTTTCTAACAATGGTAACGATTTCTAGGGAATTTTTTGTCCAAGTCGCATGTATTGGTAATTGGTTGCAAAGCAAGGTGCTGATGATTTAAGTTTTCGGATAAAAAAAATTCTCAAACATGTTCAAGGCTCGAGGAATTATTTGTGGAGAAATTACATATTGCTGGATGGGGGTGAAGCTGTAGAATCGTCAGAAATATAAGGGTCACGGTAGCAGATCTTTACAGAAGTGAAAATCTGACAGAATTTCGAAATGTAAAAATACGAAGTAACGAAATACAATTTCAGCTTTCTTTATTCTTATTCACTCTGACGATTCGATACTTAGGCTCTTAATACCTGCTTTGACCTCGCTTACCTTTTCTACACTTCACCTTTTCACAAAGTTTTCAAATTCCACGAAATATTCCTTCGTTTCTCAGAAAATTGGATATTGTAACCCTTTCACATTCTGAACCTACTTTGAAAAGTACTTCGTTTTCCTTTTACCGAATAAAATTCGACCCAGCAAGTAAGAAGTTAGTAACGTTAACGTGACGAAACATCATGTAAAAAACAGTTATTATAGAATTTCAGAATGACTTTCAAGGAGTTGACTTATCAAAATATGCACAAGTTTTCTTTGTTATTATTTACTAGCTAAATTTTTAAAAAATCCTGAGGGCCCAAGTAGCGATTTTTTCTAAACACGCATCGCTCAATTAACGTTACCAACTTTGCTCGAGGTTTGAGGTAACGGTTTGAGTTAATTTCCATTGTTTATGACGTCAGAATACAGATGTCTAAGATTTCGTACGTCAGTTATATCGTTGACCGTATCATTTGTGGAGATGTGGATCATTTCTTTGATTAATTTTTTCATACCAATTATTTTCTTTATCTGATATTTTGGCATCATCAAAATTGAAATCGCAACCTGCGGTAAGTGTATGAAACGCCAGGGCTGACTTGTCTGTATCACGGGGCTTGATATCGTATTTATGATTTGCGATACGTTTTTTTTTTTTTTTTTAACGTTGCGTCGATTGTCCCACATAACATTTGTTGCAGTTTTTACAGTCCATACGGTATACAGTGTTCATTTTTTCAAGATTTGGTGTCTGTGATTTGCGAGCAGAAAACAGGGAATTAGGTATAATTGTTATTTTATAGGTTACCTGTATGTTCTCTTTTTTATAAATGTTTTTGATTTGTTGCAGTAGACCATTGATGAGTAGCCGTGAACCTCCTTTGGTACGTGTGTGTGTTGGCCAAATTTTGACACCATGCGTTGTTGGAGTGTTCTTTCGTCAATGTGGCAAATTCAAGCTTGTTTTATTTTATTGATGTTTATGTTTTTGTCAGTGTCGAAGATGATTTTGGCACTATGCGTGTCAGCTTGGAATCTGTTGCCAACTTTCAACCTCACGAATCAAGCGCTGCAACAGAATTATCGTTTAATTAGCGACCGTATTTGCGGGACACGAGGCGAAGCACCCTCATCGATGCTAATAAATTCCCCACCAGTGATGTGATTCATTATATTATAATACCTACGCGTCCGATAGTTGCCTGCAGCCCGGGGACGTCGCGACGGATCGTCAACGTCGGGCTTCGGGCGTCGGGTAACGTCGTCGTCCACGTGCCTCGACACGTGTCTCCCGGACCGAGAACATCGACGTCGCTCAATCAATCCGGCCAATTTTGTCTTTTATTTAATTAACTGGAAGCGTTTCACTCGACCGGCCAAACACGCTAGCGTACGTTACGTGTACACACGCATTATCCTCTTGTGTATTCGCCTACGAGGGCGGATGATTTGTCATCAAATCAAAGCTCGATTCTCAATTCAGAAGGAAATCTCACGTGTATATGGGACTGATTTATCATTCGTCTCTCACAAGGAAACATTCTTCGACTTGTTGTATGGGGATTAAAAATAC
The DNA here is from genome assembly GCF_021155785.1 of Neodiprion fabricii. Classification (NCBI taxonomy): domain Eukaryota; kingdom Metazoa; phylum Arthropoda; class Insecta; order Hymenoptera; family Diprionidae; genus Neodiprion; species Neodiprion fabricii. The sequence continues at coordinate 27,141,331 of NC_060243.1, read as the reverse complement.
ATTGGACACGTCTTTTTTTTTGGTGTAAATAATACCGCTAAAGAATGAGGGGTGCAAAATCTTACACCGTGAGGGTGAAAACCCCGCGTTTGTTAATGTTTCTTTACAAATGAACTCCCATCCAACCGGAGTTGTCGAAAAATTTTACGTCATTATCCGCGAAGTTCTAAGAAATGGATTTCTGGGGGATAAGGTTTAGGAATGATGTTTTACCCCTCAAACGGTCAAATTTGTTCGTCAAAAAAAAAAAACAAAAAAAAATACGTATTCAATGTTTTTTTAACGTACCTACTACAAAATATCACGGAATTAAAAAAATCGGCGAAGTACACTTAAAAGGGATAACTACTATCCAAATTTCAAGCCGACGATGAACGAGCGATTTGCGAATTGAAGATAACCGAAACATATCGCTGCGTTTGACAACCATCGATCACATCGATGCTGTCCCCAAGATCGAATCATCGCGCGAAGTACGTATTCTCCTTGGAAAAATTCCTCCCCCCCCCCCCCAGATTACACGGTGCATTTTCGACTGCAATATTTGGATCTGGTTTGCGGCTGGAGCATCCAAAGTTGAATTAAATACGGTTCCGGGTGGGTGACGGTGCTTTATATGCATCGTGGGGCTCGGCTTGAAGTCTGTCGCGCGTGTGTGTGTTTGTGTGTGTGTGTGTGTGTAGATTCACATACGCGGACGTATAATAAGGGTGCAGTGGCAGCAGTAGCAGCAGCAGCAGCAGAAGCGAATGGGGATGGAGCCGTCATCCGCCTTGGTCTCCTATTCACGCATCTACTCGAGGGCAAACAGCTTCGCAGCAGTTGAGTCGAATATATTGAAATAATCTCGGCAAATACGACAAGTTCGGTTATGAAATTTGCCGAAGGGCTTGCGCGAGTTCCTCTCTCTGATGGCCGCCTCAACCCCCATCGCCCCCCACCCTTGCTCTCTCATCCTCGGCCGCCCCCAACCTCCGTGAATATAGCCACGTACCTACCCAACGCTTGGAGGCAATGTTTGCCCAAAATCGGTTCAATAGCAACTTGGACCATTCTGCTGTTTGTCTTAGAGTGTCCCCATCCACTCACCGCATCCAGCCTAGAGGATCGTAGACGTTGAACGATTCTATTTATCTCTGAGGTGAGTTAACCGGCTGTGCGGGTCTGATATTCTCCTGTCTGCTTTGCGTCGGTGTTAAACATACCCGGGCCGAGATATCTGTTTCTCAACTTTACTCTGCGCCGGTGAGGTATCGGCTGCGGTTGTAATAGATATCAGATATCAGATCTGCGTTAGCGACGACAATACCACGTTTGATCCCAAGTCTACGACGGATTTGGGATGGATTCGATTCGTAAGACTCGACATGGATTTTCAGTTGGTGAGATTTACTTTGTACGAGGCTTGGCGCGTTTTTTATTTTTGTCCGCATCTTCTTTCGAGCCGAATTTAATTCTTCCAATTTTAAGCAGCTCGGTTTGATTTCATCCGTTCTACAATGATTAAAAGTTTGGTATAGATTATGTTTAAAATGTTCGGTTACTTCGCGAAACAAATTAGAAGGTTTGGTGGCTTTACTGTTCAAAGATTTGGGTATGCAGAAAGGGGAGAAAGACAAGATAAACTAAATCTAAAATATTTCTATACACTCTTGAAGGTTTGAAAATTCGCAATGAATTCTTTATACGACAGATTTACCCTGGAAAACAAGAGAATAAGAGGCCGCTGATTTTGCAATTGGTTCATTAATTAATGTCACGGGTTTGAGTAAAATTCTAGTATAACCGATGATTGGAACTACGTTAAAATTGATGAACTCGACATTTTTTAAGATCCGGTATTGGACTGTTTTTGAGATCCGTCGTTTGATTTTGGAAAGCTTTTGAACGATAATTGGTAAGAAGAAAAAAAAAAATGATTACAACGGTTGTAAAATCAGCGTGAAGTAAATGATACCTGATTTTCAGGAACCTTAATTTGACCACGACGGCTGACCAAAGGATTAGATAGGAGCGAGCCTCTCAGTCAAAAGCGAGTAAACACACGAAGGCACATACCTAACGCTTGTTTGCCGGGTTCTAAGTCGCATGCATAAATTTCGGCGAGCTTGTAGTTTGTCAGAAATTGAAACCTTTGATACTTGGGGTGGGTTACGGGTGGTACAATTAAACGCTAAACTACCCCCGGAGAGTCGAGGAACCCCTAATGCGCTCTTTATGGCGACTTAACGCCCCTAATATTGCATGCGACCCTAGCGCGCCGCGTTCGCAGAGTTTCCCAAATCAGATCCTGCGCGGTCTTCGAAAGAGGCGGAAAAGTGAACGAGCTCAAGTTTCCAGGACCAAACGAGCCGTTGCGGATGTCCAGACTTTTGAAAAATCACTGTCGAATTTACCGCCCATTTATTATTCATTTTTTCCTCGATCTCGCTTCAAAAAGGCTCGCAGACGGGGAACGGAATTTTGGTGACAGAAGTGGGATGTGGCGAAAAACTTTCGGGGAGAACCCCTGCCGACGGGGCATGGGAAAGCCAGTGTTGTGTTTGCCGAATAGATCTACCAGTAGAATAACGTAATGTGGACAGCTCTATTGAATTGTATCTAATATCCGTCACCAAATCGGAGGACTCTGTTTGAACTAGCCTTCAAGGCGAGCGGGACGGGGCGAAAGTTTCTTTATTAAATTACTCTTATTATTTTTGTTTCATGCCGCGCACGGACGAGTGCGATCGACTTTTTACACCCGCGCGAGAAACAGAAATGAAAATTTTTCACGCTGGCTCAGCTCTACGATTTTGTGAATACTGGAAAAGCCCACGAGTGAATGGATGTGTAAAATATTGGGTAGGTTGTCTGACCAAGGAACGATATTTTTTTTTTTACTATAATCTTGTTACAAAGTGAAAAATACTGGAATTGTAGATAAAACAAAGTTTGGAAATCGATACTTCGTTTCAAATCGCTTTGAAAATTGTTAAAGACCTAGCAAGATTTCACCCTACGATGAGTCGTTTTATTTTCAAAACTGTTGTTCGCTGGTTGACTCAAACACTTTTTTTTATTATATCGCGATCGTTGGATGTTCAGTTTCACAACATATCGCACCGACATCGATGATGATCAACAAATGACGGTGCATCGCATTGAAAAGCGAGAAAAAAAAAATTGAATCTACCGTACTTTTAACAATTTTGAAGATATGAAAATGAAGCTAAGATATCTAATCTTTTGTTTATATAATTCCAGTATTTTCGATTCTTGTATTTCAATAACTCAACAAAGACTCCCGACTATTTCGCAATGAAACGAATGAAGATTAGCGATTTTCGGCCATCCAATCACCTTATTACTCGTATTCCTGACCATCGCCCCGCTTTCCTCACCCCGGTCCCTTTTTAGTTCAAGGCTCATAACGAACTCTTTGGAACGACGTACAGGTGTGCGCTACGTGTCTGCGAGGATAGGGCTCATCTTCTTGACACCCTGAATGGTGTTAGTTCTAGCACCTATAGAGACCCGAGTGTTGAAGCCCAGAACGGCGCGGGGTTGGCGAGTGGGAAGAGGTTCAGGGGGCGGCTGGGTGGTGGCCACTAAGTCCCTCGGGACGCAGAGGATCGCCTCAAGTGGAAGAGAAGAAGAAGGAGATGGAGGAGTAGGAGGAGGAAGAGGAGGAGGAGAAGAGGCGCATAATGTCTGGATTTCGCAAATTTGGTTCATTTGGCACATTGTCGCCGGCTTAACCGCAGTAACGCGCGATCAGCGCCAAAGCACCCTCTCGGGGAAAAATCATCCCAAAGCACGTTGATCTTCACCGACCGTCAAAAAGAAGAGAAGAGACGAAATAAAAAAAAAAAAAAACGAGAGAGAGAGAACGAAACAGAGAAGAAAAATAAAAAAAATAAAAAAAAAACCAGAGTACACAGAGTCGGGCCAAAATGGTGGCTGGTAAAATTTAATTAAAGGTAAAGAGAAATGAAAATAAACAACGCGGCGCGGGGTGGGGGGGGGGGGGGGGGGGGGGGTTGAGCCTACGCACAATCGGAATTGATATTTAGGCTCTTGTTATCGCCGAATAATGGAATTGACGCTGCAATCCGACCATCTGGGAGTTTTGCCTGGGTAATAATTGGAGCCCGTTGGTGAAGCCCCGACGTAATCGAATGTGCTCGACTAGGGTAGGGGGGGGGTTTCTGTCTGTGCCCGTCGTTACTCTTGATACCATTGTTGTAGGTACTATTTTTTATCCCTTCCCCCCCCCCCCCCCCTCCTCCCCCCCTTCGCGACCACCATTCGATTTTTGTTTCTCCTATTATTATCAGACCTAATGCAAAAGACATAATTTGAGTGTATCGCTTCGGGTTGGTAATAATGATCATCCGGCCCTAAACGACGATTATTCGGACGCCTCGGGTTACCTACGTTTTTATCGTATTATACTATTGGGTTTCAAAATATTCTCTACAGCGCGCTGCTCGGTATTTTCTCCATCGAGGTCATCAAGATAAATTCATCACTGACAAATGTATGCGTCCTCATATTTTAATAACCCAAGTGGTCGCTGGCTTTGAATACCTGCACGTGTTCGATATTCATTGTCAATTTTGACGGTCTCAATTTTTTGTTTTTATTTATTGCTCTTTTTTCTTCTTCTTATTTTCAAATATTCGACAGTCGAACGCATTAGACGATTTAAAGTAGCCAATGGAATCGTCAATAGTTTGACAATGATATTGAAAAACAAATGTAGATATCGTTTCTGCGATATTTCTAGATTCACAGCGCTTTCGAAATAGTTGGCTAAAAAATGTAAGAAGAATCGAAACTCGGAACGATGTAACGACAGAGTGAATTTCTAACGACTGCACGGTCCGTCGTCCGCTAAAATTTAATGCGTACAGGGTGACCAACCGTCATAAATGTAATGTGAAAAATTTGACTGTTGTGAGTTGAGCGCAATTTGAGTCGAAAATAATGGTGTAAAAATTTTTGAGGTTACGTACATCGCGGCGAACCGTCGTCCAAAATTATGACGGTTGGTCACTCTGATAAACAGTTGCTCTCATATTATAGCGCGTACGCGTTAAATTTTAACAGATTACGAAACGTGCAGTCGTTACGAATTCACTCTGTATATAACAAAAGAATCAGGTGGAACCGAACGAAGTGCGAAAGTTTGAAAGCATTTTGAAAATCGTTGACAAACGCGTGTTCCTAGTAGGTATATATAATATCTCGTATACACGCGCGTGTAAAAATCCGAACGCACTTCCTCTCGCTTGGCGATTTTTCATCTAATCTAATACATCGTCGCGCGATTTACATTTTCAGTTTTTACTTCTTCCTCTATTTCGTTTCCTCTCTTTCAGCTCTTATTTTGTTTTATTTCGTTACTTTGACGGGGACGAACGAGAGATTCTTTTTTATTTTTACCAACCACGCGTAACGAAAACGTTTTCGCGCGTGTAAAGCTATTAAAATTCATAACTTTCGACATACACTGCAAGGCTGCGGAGGAGGGCGAGGGAGAGAACGTTGAGGGGTTAAAATGAACTAACCAAATTTCGCGGGCCGTGCGTCAACTCGAAAACAAGAGACTCGAACCACCCCTGGGCGATGCGCATCGGTTTGAATATGCATCGTCCCCGGTCCACGTGCAGAATAATTTAACGACGTGGCTTGATGTCTTCCTGTCTGGGTAAACCGTATGCATATCTTCTCATCTCCACTTTCGGATGAAATTAGAAATTTGAAAGAAATTCGTCTGTCTTTGATCAAATTTTACACCGTTGTATGATTGTTTTTTGCTGTACGTTGATGGAATTTATCATCAATTTCTCAGATTTTGTCGGATGAATTTCAGACTTACGTACATTACGAGTGAATTCTTAACGACTGCATAGCCCGTCAATTGCTAATTTCTACGAGCTCAGAGACGGTTGGTAGCCCTGGTAAACAGCCCTTAGCGAATTGTAACGCCTGCGCGTTAAATTCAAGCAGACGACGAACCGTGCAGTCGTTAGAAATCCTCTCTGTATACCTACGCGTTTATCAATAACTACACTTATCGTTTTTCTTCATCCGAATCGCTAATTCCGACGAGAGCAATGTTTTCTTTTTTTTTTTTTTTTTGTTTTTTCGTAAATGTTAGTCTCACAAATGCGATTACAACAAAAATCAACAATTTCTTTCGCACCAAATATATACGTACGCACGTTCCGTGCTGGGGTGAAAAAAAAAAAAAAAAAAAACACGAGTAAAATGAACGCCATTGACGATTCGGGGACACGGCGAAGTAGAAAGGTGGGATTTTTGATTAGGCAATAAGAGGCGGGGAAAAATGGAAATTGACAGTAGCTAAACAGGCGTTTGGGTATAGTTTAACGAAATCGATCTTCTGTACGCGGTAGCGAACGACAGATGATGAATAATGTATTAATCGACAATCAGATAGGAAAGTAATATGAAATACGATTCGACGAATGCGCGCGGGGAGGGGAAAAGGAATTTGAATACGTAGGTACGTATATCTGGATAATATTAGACCGCGCCACTTATTGTACACACGCGGTACACAACTGTCAAAAATTTCTTTCGTACAAATGACTTGTCGGAATTCGTACACGAGCGGCTGATCGGTGTCGGTGGTAAAATGGCCCGCAGATCAACCGTTCCAGATAAATAACGACGGGTCAATTAGCTCTGGGACTATGGGACCGATTAATTATAGCCACGATGAAATTCTATCCAAAAATTAATCATTCCTAATTGCGCGCCTCGTTCGAAATACGATGAACGAAAACAAACATTACGATCTTAATATACCTTGCAGGTATGAATTTTACCGTTGTTCAAGTTAAACAATTAGGTTTTATGGCGAAACTCCTTACGGGCTTGAAATACTTTACAATGTTGTAGGGACATTTGAGTCGAACGAATAATTCGTTTCGAGTAAATAATTGTTACCCGCATGAGTGGTAATTACTTTATTTTATACGTTAGGATTTATTTCAATGACCGAGGTTTAAATAAAATAAGAATTGAGGAAGTTGGATAAAGCTTTGATTTTTGAAATGTTTTTTTCTTAAGCCTGCATAATTTCTAAACATAAGATTTAACGATCATTTGTAAGTTGAGAACCGTTGAACGAATTTGTTTGTTTTTGTGTACGATACAAGTATAATATTCGCGGCGTTCTTCGTTTGCTAGTTTCGTGCAGTAATCGGACAAAAATGGTGAAGAAAATTCTGAATTTAAATTTTTCTTCTTCAAATATCAGAGACAACTTGCAATTCGTAAAACAGTTGAGACTGTGAAGTTAATCGAGAATAGTTGAAGAAAAAATAAACAATTAATTCAAGGAAAATTCTTACAGATATTTGTTGATATAATCTAAATAAAGGGGTGCCAATTTAGAGTTTAAAAATCGTCAAAGATCCTCGCCAAGGATAAATTTCTAAATACAATATGTTTTTTTTTTTTTTTCTCTACAAGAGTAATTCGTTAATCTTCTACTTTGGAACCCGTTTTTCGTTTTGTTTCACTGTTTTTGAATTCAAGTTCGAATCGATCAGAGTATGCAACGTAAGGGTGAGAGAATTCCTAGCTGAGTGGTAAATTTATAACCTGCACTTGCCTCCAACGGTAAAGGTTGTTTATCGATTTATTACCAACTTACCGCTAGGGGTGGTTTTCAGGTTCGATATTACCCCGCAAAGCGGCAGCACCTACCCTGTAACCACCGCATTCGGATATGCAGGAACCAGAGGATACATTTTTAGCAGCCTGAAATCAAAGTGAAAAATAAAAGTATAAATAAAAAAATGGAAATTGAAACGGAGATCAATCATCGAAATAAGGGACGTTTGCAGAAGTCCGAATATGTTGTAGATATTTTTTCGATCGCTTGGATTTTGAACGAACATTTATACACTGTGAAAAATTTCATTTGTTAAAATAACTAGAAAAATTCAGTAAAACGGGTATCGTTAAAGAAAACTGTTTGAATATTGTGGGAATTACGAAAAACGAGGTACGCCTAACCATTTTGCGCTATCGTCGATCCTTATTTGCTAATTGCAACGCAAAATCAGTTTGTGAGGTTTACTCTATTTTTTCATTTAAACAAGGCTTTATCGTCAATTTATCGTTGCACAAGCATTAAATTTTCGCAACAGTTGCAAGAAAATATAGCAACAGTGATCGTAATGAGAAAGAATAGCAACGGATACCGGACTTTTCGGTAAGAGCTACAAGACTAATTTTCATTTTGTACCTAGAACTATATTTTTCGATTGTGGGAAAAAAATGAAAATAGTCAAGGACCGAGCGGTAACCGGAACTAAAAATTTCTCTCAGTGCAGTCTGTTTCTTTTTTTTCCATTAAAATTCATCATTCTATTATTTCCGCAGAAGATTGTTGTTCACCAGTTTGGTAAATCCTTCGACATAAGATTATAACATTGCGCACGATCGTCATTGTAAATACTATATATGCGATATAATAATTAATTCTATCCATCCAATGATTCGTCGGGTGTAAATATATGTATAGTTAGGCATACGTGTGTATAAACGATTCAAACTAATAATTAGTAATAAGCAATCAATTACGGTACCAATCCTGCGTTGATCAGGGGGGTTGATTGGAGTGTAATTTAATTACTGGTGGTCGCAAATTCACCAACCCGGAATAGCGGCCAGCGATTGATTTCGCTACTCTTTGAAGTCCCGCCGAGGATACGTTATATATCATCCCCGCGTTACACGCCTCTGTGACAACCCTATCGCATTCCCATATTAAACCCTGCAGCGTTAAATTATATACGCATGAAAAAGGAGAGAGAAAAAAGTGAAATTCGAAATTGATACACAACAGAAAATGCCTGACGATCAATTTCTTCTCAGTTTTTTTCGGATAATGTATCAGCTGATTTTTATTTTATCATCGTATCATTTTCGTTGCTGAAAAATTCGCTACCAATATAGAATTTGGGAATAAACAAATTATGTGTCTGGAATAAATATAATATATATTAATTAATTATAGTTTAACGCATGGAAAAACGGATGGATAAAAAAATGGACGGAGAAAACCTGCGTAGACGTTGTTCATCCATCTCTCTCTCTCTCTTTCTCTCTCTCTCTTTCTCTTTATCTTTCTCTCGCTCTCGGAGAACGGAAAAAGAGGGAAGAGATGCCGAGCGCGGTAAATGAGAGCCGTGCAAACAGACTAGGATTGTTTTTGACAGTAATTGCCTCGTTTTGGACAAAGGGCCAAAGGGTTTGCCTTTGAATTTGCATTTCAAAGCCCGCGTAGTGTTAACCGAAAAACTTTGCTCCATGCGCGTGTAGCGTATATTATATTTTATTATGCATTTATTACATCGCGCACCGTGACTGTTTACTCAATTTATTTATGTTCGTAGTGATGTATATATATATATAATTCAACAGACAAATGTTACTGAATGCGTGCAGGGAAATATTTTCAATATATTTGGTTTTTGGGGGATTTAATAATGTGAGAGAGCGAGATTTGGTTGCAAAATCAGATAAATCCAGTCGGTTTTTTAACAAATTGTACTTTGTTAACCTTTTAAGTACTCTTACCACCTATTTTATATCTATTTCTTTTATATTTACAGAACTTTCTAACATATTTTTTTGCAGTTTTTTGCTATCTCTGATAGTATACCAACAGGTTTTCAATACTCGAGAGTAATTGTCGCGATATAATGTAAATTGTTATTGTTAGAAACAAATTTATTGAAGAAAATCATGGAAATTGAAGGAATAATTAATTTCCGAGAAAGTTATGCCTCTACACATATACGTGTTTTACAAAAATTATAAGTTTTAAAAATTCAAGCTGGCGGATTCAATATGGCGGACGAAAATTTCAAATCCCATCGTATCCGGAGAAAAAACTCTGTCCATCGTTTCCTGGGGTCGCTGATTACGAATCTGAAATCTGATTTTGAAAATTTCGTACGGCGAATCCAATCAGCGACTCCGAAAACTCCTGCATAGAGTTTTTTTACCGCATATATTCGATCAAATGTGAAATTTTTGTCCACCATGTTGGTCCCGCCATTTTGAAATTTTGAAATCTGATTCCAGATTCGTAATCAGTGACCCCAAAAATCATGGAATACTATCTTGTTGTAAAAGTCGTGTCAGCACAACGATGTGTGACTCAAAGGGGTAATTTGTTAGAAATTTCGCCAATTATTTTTTTCAACAAAGATGTAAGTAATTGACTTTTTACCTACTGTAAATTCTGCACCGATGATAGTACATAATATGCTTCTTCCAACTTCTCCTCTCATATGATGAATATTATCACAACCATTCACCTGTCGGAAAACTTGCTCGATTAGTCTGTGCCATAATTTTCAATTAAATAACTAACAAGGTCTGCGCGTAACAATAACGAAAAAAATAAAAAATAAGGCCAATTTTTCTCCTTCGAGTGTAGAAAAAAAAAAACTGTGTGCAAACTTTTCATTTCTCATATCTCTTGACAGAGCAGACACAACGAAACATATTTTCCGAAAGTATAATTCGATTTGATAAAAAGATATCAAATTTATGCAAAATAAAAAGAGTTATAAAAACGCATCAGGGCCAATTTCGACGAGAAAAATTGTAACCCAAATTTCGTTTAAATCTCGATGAATAAGCTTTGTTCGGCAACAATAAATTGAAGTCGAAGTGACGTTTTCCTATTGATAAAATGAATTTAAGGAGACACTGGACGAGATCTCCTCCGACTCTTATCCCGAGGATTTCTTCTCCCAGGTTCCTGCGAGGGTTCGGAGGGAGCAATAAGGAAGAGGATCGAAGGAGGGAGGGAGGCTGGCTTCGCAATATAAAACACGGGGTCAACCCCTGCCAGATACTCGTTCTCTCCGCTCAGGCGCGCCACGTCGTTCTTTGCCTCCGGGCTCCGGCCTCCTAAACAAATTCAATAATCCCGGGATTCTTTGCCAATTTCGGCCCGTGCAGCGAGACTCCGGGAACCCATTTACGATATTACGTTAAGAGCCTCTTTCGAATCGCAACGTCTCGCGTCACTCTGCAGTACCACTTTTCCCCCTCGCCCCCTTTACGAGGGAACCAAAAGAACCGATTGAACACCGCGGCAAAGGTGAAATTGTTTACAAATTACGGTCAAATTTTAACAACGTATTAATCAAGGTGTCGATCGCCGTTACGTTCTTGATTTTTACGTCTACTTTTGCAGTGAGGATAGACACTGGCTTTGTCTTTATCTCTGGATCGTACGTTCAAAAATCTTCAGCAGGATGCGAAATTCCCGATAATCCTGTACTTTCACTTCGTTATGATTTTGCTCCGTTATGTGATACGAAAAGCAAAAAGTGGCTATCGGAATTGGATGTCTACCGAATTTTGTCAATATTGTACAAACGGTTTCGCTGTTAGCTTGTGAAAAGCGCTGAAAGACCTCGTTTCGTGTCAAATAAGTGCTATTAAACAATTAGGTATTGCGCAATTTGCCAAATTTCGAAGCCTAAAATAGCGCCGAAACTACTATCTTTTAAGTGTATAATCGTTGATTATTTGCGAACCTTCCCGTGCCAATAACAGATATTTGAAATCGGCTGAAAAACCAGACGCGAAAGGTTTGAAAAGTTCAGGTAAAACCCTATACATTGCGCAGAAAAGATTTTATAAATCAATTTCAAAATTGTTAAACCTTGAGATTCTACGTAATTCCTGATCCGCTTGGTTAGGTACAATCACTTGAAATAAGAATTTACCATTACAATTCAATCTTGTAATTATAATTAGAACAAGACGTTTTTATGAGAATCACCGAAATTGTAACTTCGTCCTGAATTCGTTTTTGAAACGACAGAAAAAAAAACATTTCTAAAAAATTCAACCTCCGAGATCTGAAATCCGGATTTCTTCACTGAAAATCAGACACACGAAATCTATTCGCACACAATAAATCTATGAGAATCTTGGCTTGTTCGAAAGAAAAATGAACTGGGCTCAACTAATTTTTATCCAACAAATAACAATGATTAAAATAAAATATTTTCGCTTGAAATAAATGCAAAATAATTTTTTACCCAGAGCGTAAAGGAAATTTTCGTACAGATTTTTCTTTTTTTTATTTTATTTCTTCTTTTCTATCACAGGCCGAAAGGCATTCCTGCGATGAGCGTTCGCGTCTAAACTGCGGGTGCGAAGGATGAGGAAATCGAGCCGGGTTTCACGAGGGGGAAACAATGGTCGATTTCGGGTGTCGATTAGGTATTCCAATCGAGGCGTCGTTCGCGGATGGGAAAAGGGGAGGGCGGCGGGGGCGTAAGAGAGTGCTAGAACTCACCCAATAAAATGGTAATTCGTGTTTGTCGAACCTAACCATGCGAGCGGAGCTGGAAATTCGGAAATTCGACACTTTAACTCCCAAGACCAATACGCGCCCATCGATGACCTCGCGGAAACCGCTGCCAAGCGCGATTTAACCTGTAATTAGTTACTCCTCGTTGCGGAATTTCATTTTCAATATTTCCACGCTCTCCTTTTTTCCCTTCTTTTCCCCTAGAAAAATGGAGCTCGGAAAAAAGCATAACTTTCAGTTGCGTATATGAACCTGATGATAAATATTTCATGACGGCTTTTGAATAGGAGGTTTAATTGAACGAAAAAGAGTGAAAAAAAAAAACCTCATTGATTCAAGTTACAAACGTGCATGTATAATAGCAGAAAAAATATCTCGTAGGCTTATCTATGATTGAAATTTGAATAGTTGCTTCGAGCACTTCATTTCTATTTTTTTTTTGATTCGTGTACCTGCAGGTTTTTCATATTCGAATCAGGGGATCGGGGGGGAAAAAGATTCGAAAGATTCGAGAGTCGTGAAATAACGGAAAGGGCCGGGTTTTTCCGTTTCACTCTGTTCTAAATTATTCGCTTCTCTCGATTTTATACAAGCGCGTCGGCCAAAATTAGGAAACCAATTTCGTAGAGAGGGAAAGAGGGAAGGAGAGAGAGAGTGAGAGAGAGAGAGAGAGTGGATTTCGCTTTCTAAAGATATGCCGAATTTTAATTAAACCGAAAGGAAACCATATAATTAGATGCCCCGACTCCACTTTATATACCTTGTGACGGTTGAAGAAATTAATTGAAGGTTGATTAAAACGACTCTTTGACATGCTAATTCGTTAACAAACTAAACGCCGCTCTCCTTATTCCCTGGAAAACTGGAGAATATAACCACGGTTCCGCCTTTCGCTTTCTCTAATTTTTTTTTTTTTTTTTTTTTTTTTCTAAACCCCTCTTATATCCAAATTCGTATACCGTTAATGCAAATGCCCAACCGGAAGTCGGCAGCCTTTTAGACAGTGTCAAAGTTTAATCAAAAGAGAAAAAGGAAATAAACAGAGTAACGAATGATGAAAAAGAAACGAAAAACATCGGCCTTGACGGGAAAATTTCATATTAACGTTTTTTAGTCGTATATATTTCTTTTTTGTTTCGTCGCGTGGCTTAAAAATTTTCTCGGACATTTGATCGCAGCGAACTATCACATCGTGCCGACGTTACCGTCACCGGTTTAAATTGATCACGGATTTTTATCGGTTGCGACGTGTGACGGAGAAGAGAATTGTTGTTGCTGTTTTTTTTTTTTTTTTTCACTTTCATTTTCATTATATATGTACATCGAGTTTTATTTATTATTATTATTATCCCTCTTATTATCTTACGAGCATCATCGTCGTACATGCATATAATATATATATATATATATTTTACGTTTTGCCTATTACATACCTCTTGCATATTTATACGCTTTATCGCTTTTGTTTGTTCCTTCATCTTTAGTTCTCCCGTTGATCAATTTATCGAATCCTCGACTTCTCGTCACCTTCCTCGACGACCTCGCATTCATACGTATCTAGATATTACTTTATACGTAAATACGACACCAATCGCTTGGCTCACAAAAATCTTTCATACACGTGGCTTAATTTATTTCTAAATACGTAATATCTATATGCAATATATTGTATATATATATGTATATATACCGATTTTTTAAACTTTACATATGTATATTTATATATGTATATGTTCATGTAGAATCGTCGCAATACTAATATTTATACACTGCATTCTCGAAGCATCGCGTAAGAGTAATTCATTTACTCCGCACTTATATGCACGTTATATGATGAAGCGAGAAAAATAGAAAAGATTAAAAAACAGAGGAAAGGAATTACCGATCTTTCCGATCGATTGATTTATCGTATGACAGATATTCAGATACTTTTTTCCCCGTGCTGTTTTTTTCTTCTTATTATTCTTATTTTTTCTTCTCTGAATTTGAGTAAATATTATCCGGTAGTCCCTCGGTATATACAAAAAAGGTCAATTTCAATACAATATTACCGCGTCACTTGTAGTTAATTTTCAACACTTCTCTTTTTCTTCTTTCCCTACAACGTTTTCAATCTCGCCCTCAAATTCACAATGGATACCTGAATTTTTAATCGCCGGTTTTGCGGTTCAGCGACGTTTCTCATCCCCCTTAAGCGTGATTGAAAATTGTCCTTTCACGGGAACGAAAAATAAATGGGTACCGATTTCGGCAATTCATTTGTTACTTTTTTTTCTCTTTTGGTAATTGCAACCGGAAATCAATCAATCTTCTTTCTTATTTCAATATTGTCTCGTTTGATTTCTCTTCTTCTCGATTACTCATTTACTTATTTATTTATTTATTTACTTACTTACTTATTTTGCCAGTATTATTATTATCTGCACCGACGTACGAATACCGTAACTATTACTAGTATTATTATCATTTATACCGTTATCACTATATTGTTAATAATACGATTACGATGATTATTATTTATCATTACGTCTCCAGTTGACGAGTTGACTAGGATCCCCGCTTGCTATCGGTGAAGTGTAAATATCGCTTCAAAAACCGCCATATACTCACGCACACGTATTGTCTGTCTCAATCAATCACAACACGCAGCATCGATATATAATTAACCATGAAAATTCAATTACACAATGTGATCAGAGAATCAGCAACAGTCTCGAAGGGATGTAACACCTGCATCATTGGGTCACATTTTATTTAATTTCCCCAAGAATCTTACTTTCCGATCGACTAACTCTCCTCCGTCTTCTTCTCCATCCGCTCGTCGTCATCCTCGTTAATACCGCCATTTTACCTCCGCTTTTGGCCAGAAGGTGAGTGAAATTCATTAACGAAAATAAGAGCTTTGGGCCTTCGTCTCCACTTCTCAGACCATCTGGAGATTCTTGGAGATGTTGTCCTCGTACTCTTTGGCCCGCATCCTCAACGCTTGGATACTCGACGTCCTCTGATCGGTTCCCGTTGGACTGACCGAAAGTCCCGGCTGCTCGCCGCTTCCTCTTCCGTTTCCGCCTCCTCCGACCGACGACGAAGACCCGCCATCGCTGCCTCCACCGCCTCCCAGTGACGAGAGGCCACCGTTCGGCGGTCTCATGTCTGCGACACAAGAATTACAATCGACCGTGAAAAAAAGGGGATCAGAAATTACGACGTTGATATTTATCCCGTTTGTATTTTCGAGACGGTTACGTCAGAGACGAGTGGGTTTTTTTTTTTTTTTTTTTCCTTCAACACCTGCTTGGAAAGTTCAATTTTCAATGCGTGAATTGCCCCATTTCCGAACTGTGCGGTAAAACAATTCGTTGGCGCATGCGCACGGTTGAAATACTGTGTTTTACAAACCGGGACTTTCTTTGGCGCGTGCGTACTTTCGAACAACTCGATATTACGCGTTGTGCTATTGAACTTCGGATACCTAACCTCAATTTTCTTCGTTGCTTTTCAACTCAAACTTTCCTTCACAGGTGTTGGAAGAAAAAGCGACGAAATAGTGACACGTGTGGACGGGCGATATCTGACTCGTGTGATTACAGCACTGGCATTTTTGTGACTCACGTTGCAAACTTCACACCGATCGGAAATCGCATACTTTCCGCACTCGTGGCATAACATACTAGATTATTTATCGCAGAGCGGATGCTCAATGTTTGATGTTCGAAATTCCGTGATCTTATCCCCGTTTTTCCGAGAGAAATTACGCGCTTCCTCCGAATCTTTTGATTCGATGTATCGTTATCTGTTCATCGCGCGATTAAGCTGGCATAATTTGTGTTTCTCGCCACTATGCGTGTGAAATGATTTTTACTTTTTGACGTCCAGTTTTTGGCATATTTACTTTCTTTCTTGTTATAAATTGGTATTTTTAAATTAAAAAAATTCCTGTCATAAACGTGCTTATGTAAATTTACGAAAGTATTATACGAAAGGAAATGCACAGTGATGGTTTCAGACTTGATGATTTTTATTTTGGAATTGCTTATACGAAATATCTTGAAAGCTCGTTGCAGAGAGAATGAAAGAATGCAAGATATAATCGGAGAAGAAGAGAGGATCAATTCGAAATTACTGTAACATTTCTTTGTTTTCTTTTTAATTTGTATTTTGGATCATTTTATGTAACCTCCGTAGGAATTTTTATCAGTCCTTTTGATGTATAAACTAGTATAAAGAAAGAGAATGCAGTCCGTTACTATATACATATTTAGCGACGGTAAAAATTCTGAAACTCAGAGAGCCACGTGAGATATTATAATGTACAATACATTTACAGTACAAACGTGAAATTTCAACGAAATGCGTCGGTTCTTGGTCGATTCTGACCGAATGTAACGCGCTGTCGAATTTTGGGGTCTGCACTAAATGGGGCGTGAAATCAAGTTACAACGAAGAGTCGAGAAACGTCAATGCAATTCGCACGCCCTTGTTTTTGGCGCAAGAAATTTTAATTCTGAGCAGCAATGGGTAGAAATAAGATCTATTCTAAAATACAATCATATTAGAAAATTTACTAGCTAGAAACAAAAATTTGACGAATTGAAATAAGTTCCAATCGAATCGAATAAAGTTTTCTCTCTCTCACGAGATGTGAATTATTCAATACGTTAATATTGAAATAAATTTATCTTGTTTGAAAACAAAACCAGAAGAATTTTCTACCGAACGTAGTTCCGAACGATTTTAATGAAAAATACGTTTATTATAAGCGTCAGGTCGTCGCGTCGTGGTCGGCATGATTTTTCACCATAATGCTTACGTCGGATTGTTCGTCCGGGATTTTTTCTAAATGTTTAATTGTTGACATTCTGTGTTGGTCTCGTCGTCTAGGTCGATCTCTCACGTGGCTCCCAGGCCTCCATTTAACGTCCGCCGCTGTCCTGTAACTCGGCGGCCAACAAGGAGTTGTACTGACAGGCGCGCAAGCTAAGCTCACTCATCGAGGATAGACCTATAAAAATATTCAACATTCGCACTTTGGACGCCGGTTTGCAACCCCTCGACATGTAAAACTTGTTTTTTTTGTTTTTTTTTTTTTTAGAAACTTCCAGTGATTCACCCGTATTTTTGTCTCTTTTTCGAACGGAGACGGGATTTTTTCAGGGTTGCACAAAAACGTGTATTGCGCTTAAAAACAACACGACAGTATAAATTTTTCTTTTATATACCTCGGAATGTGTTTAGTATGCTGCCCGTTTCCGGGGGTGACGGCAGGCGTCTGGGGGATGTTAAATAGCTGGAGTAACCGGCGTGAGGCGCCGCCAGGAAGCCGGGAAGCGCCGGTAAGATACACGGGGAATTTGGTAGCCACGGATCACCCGGAAGGCCGAGTCCGGAACCGGCGACGTTTCTGAAACAAGAGAAGAAAAATAAAATAAACTACGCGCAAGTTTTCTCAATCTAATAACCCTCGAGCACTCCGAGGAAAACGTTTATTTACTTTTTAAAAAGCGTCGGTTACAATTGTAAACGGATCTTGTGGCGATTTATCTTTTTCTCGAGCAATGCGCGACGATTTGAGTATTCTTTTTTTCGTTACATCGAAATAACAGCGAATTGTAATATAAATTACCCTGTAATTCGGTATATTTATAAATTTAAAGTAAGGTGAAGTTTTTTGAGCTTGTTGAATAACTGCGATGAGAAATTTAATTCATTTTTTGAACTGTTTGTTTTCGGGAAATATAAATAATCTACGTTGTCAAATATTTCGAGTCGTTTGGCAGCGATTTATGGTCACTGAGAATATATCGAGATAACATTTTTCCCTAATTCGTGTGATTTAAAAAACTTCATTTGAAACGATGAAAAATTAAATTGAATCACTGCAGAAAGGCCACGAAAAATTTCGTATCGACAATTTGATTTTCAGTTCAATATATTCTCCCGATTAGAAATTTGTCAATTTTTTCGAACAGGAAAACTCTCAAATTAATTAAATTATTAAGAATCATAATTACGGACTTAAATAAGCAAAACAATCGAATTATTATACAAGAGAGTTCCAAAAGATAAAAATTCAGACGCAAACAACGCGATCCAAAATATTTTTAAAATATTTAAGAAAATTCATTAAATCTGCCAAAGTTTGCGCTGAATGTGATTTTGATATTGTTACGAGCAGAATTTAATTTGTATACATTTAGAACGAGCTTGTACGTACCTCATGGTGGCAGCGGCGTGATGATATTCAGTGAGGCCGAGTCTAGCGGCTTCCATTTTCTCCTGCCGTCGCCATTTGGCTCGACGATTTTGAAACCAGACCTGAAACAAGAGCAAAAGAAGGGTGACGCATTAGACAATTATCTAGGTATAATGCAAGCGGGCAGGCTAAAAGAGAAAAGTATTGTTCATACGAGTGTGCAATTTTTATAGGTAACCTAACCTGAGCTGACCTAACCTAACCCAACCGGTACCTGTAAGTGTTTAGCCATCGCTCGCAAAACTGTGTAATACCTTTCCAACTTGGCTTACAAAATATCGTTATATCTCAAAAACAATTGATCCGGTTGTAACGAAACATAACCTCATACCTGGCCGTACGTTGTATCTACCCACAGAAAAAAAATGAGAATCAAAATCGGTTCAGTAGTTTTGAAGTTGTAAGCGAATAATTTTGACCATGCTCGCAGCCTGAAGCAAACTTTCACCGAGAAGATGAAATTCCCTAGAATCGGTCGGTTGACAAGTGACGGTCAACCATAAACTCTGGCGTATTGAGAACGGCCGAGTCACGGCGCAGCAGCGATTCACAATTGGTCACTCTGCCTGTCATGTTGGTAACATTTTTACGAAGTTGGCTGCACGTATAAACTAGACGGCTGTAGAAATATATATATATATATATATATATATATTATTGTATATACTGCAGCATATTACGGTACGCGCGCTGGAATCGCCAGTCATATACTGCGCAAGTTATAATACGCAGCGCGCTGTTTGTTCGAGATATGGTGGATAAACAAGATTACGAGGTATTACGGGGAAGAGCGGTAAAAAGTCCTGCAGCGAAAGTATGAAAATAAGCGGGAAGAAAAAGCGTAGACATACCTTGCTGTGTATGCGTGTACAACGCACGGATGTTACGTACATACAACACGTGTATGTACAAGTACATGCAATTATTTACACCTGAAGTGTAAAAATGTATACGCGATATGCACCGAAATCAATGGCCGGCGGAAAAACGACTCGGTAAATAACCAGCGAGGGAAGTGATAGCAAACAATATTTAGAGTTGACGAAACAAAACACAAAAATGAATATAAAAAATAAAAAAAATAAATAAATAACTGTACGTAAAACGCTGAAAAGGTTGTGCAATGCGTAACAGCTGCAGGGGTTTATGTTCCTCCGTATTTCGTATTGTCGAATTATGGGAACACGTATATGTATAATGTACAGGTGCTGACCAACTATAACTTTCCTCTTAGGTTAATTGTATTTGCCTTCGCTGGATGTGCAGTTCACGTTGTATACATACGCAACAATCAGCTGTTTGCTTTACTCTTTTTACCCAATTTTCCTACATCGAGCTTCCGTTCGACAGAAAACAATTTGCACAATTGCAAACGCGATATATGTATACAACGTAAGTGAAGTGAACAGCGAAAAAAACAATCTTCACCGCATTTGAGCGCTATTACGTATTTATTCTTATTCCGAGTTTAGAAAGGTAGCCGGCATTTTTGAAGCGGGTGTTACGGTTGTTTTTGGAAGAATGTAAATAATGCCATATATGCAGATTTGTAAGGTTGAGAACTTCGAAAATGGTTTTGCCACACTCAATGCCTAAGTCTCAAATCGTATTTCATTAGTATCGTACATCATATGCTCTCTATTACAGTGTTTGGACATTAAAAAAAAGGGTCAAAAGTTGTAAAGAATTTTTCGAGCAAAAGGAATTAAAAGCTCAATCTTCACGAAACACGCTTCGTTTCATATCGCTAGAAAATAGTAAAAAATCTATAGCAGATTCGTTCAATTTCATTTTAATTTTGATTATTTATTGTTCAATTTTATTTGTAGGTATTTCATTTAAATTTAATAAAAAGCATAGATGATCGTCTAACCAACCCCTAACTAAACCGCGAGCAGATATTACAGCGAAAATTTTCAACTGTAAGCGAATATCTTCATTCATTGGTCGAGCTCAACGAGCATGAATAATATCCTTCACGGAGCAATTAACGCACTTAATTTACACTTGTAAAAACGCGACGATAATTTCTTAGCCGCCATTATACAGGCGCGTCCGTTTTCCCGCTGAAGATCTAATCATCGACAACGAGTGTCTAATTGGCGGTTTGAACAACCAAGTTTTTGGCTCCGTTGGTTCGCTGGGCGAAACGCTGTTTCGGGATCGCGGAGAAGACGGGGCAGAAAAAGTTCCATTAGCGAGCAAGGCGTCCCTCCCAAAGCCAATTTGTTGCAGGTAAGAATAGAATAGATTAAGAGGGAGATGCGCCATATCGGCATATGAGTATATAAGCGGTTGTGTAACAGTTGGTCTAATACGGTAGCTAACTCGACGTGTCGGTTAAGTATGCGCATATTATATAACACGAGAGACTCCATCGCAATTTCATCCCGGTAACGATATTTTTTGTGCCCCTTCCCCCCATTTATTTTATACACACGCTGACGGTCTTATCTGACTTTTCTTAAAAAACGATCTGAACACACTGCAGGAATTTCTACTCCCTTATACGGCCCACTTTGCACTCGGGCTTATAATTATCGTCATTATCGCGTCACACATATTTTTCGAACCCTAGCTCCTGCAGGTTCCCCCTCTGTTATTTTCTCTTCGCTCGTTCCATTATTCGAGAATTTTCATGCGCGGGGATTCTAATACTTTGATTCATCCGTTGAAATTTTTTTCAGATCAAAATATCGATGTTTACAATCCCCTCCGAAAACAAGCAAAAAATGAATAGATTCGAATGCGGAATTGGGCATAGATAAGACGTTGCAATTTTTTCATGTGACTGATAATTTTGCATAAATTATGAAAACCAATTCGATTGGTTGGAATTTACTTTTTGCTATACAGACAAACGTTTTTCTTCTCAACGGATGAAATAGATTGTTCTTGAATTTTTGACGTTACAACAGCAGGAAAACTTTTGCTTGAAACATCGTTATTGCCTCAAGTTTTTACAATCCAACGGCTCTGTGTATTTTAAACGCTGTAAAACTTGCGAGGATTTCGAGTGATTTCAGGCCATTTTAAAAAATCGCGAATATCACGCGAATATCACATGAAATCAGATAGAATCTGTAAAAGCGATCGTTGAAATCATGATGCAAATTTGGAATGGAATTACTTACAATTTCGATATGGAAAGAAAAAAAAAATTAATAACAATGACAAGTCAAGAGTAAAGGAACGGGGCTTAAAAATTCCTGATTACAAGAAGCATCGATGACCGATTCAAAACCTAAAACAAGCCCGATGATACACAGAGGGAAATTTTTACTCATTTTTACTTTTCATTTCTCAACTATTTTCATTTTTTGAAAATCATGAAAAATGGGCACAGTTCTGGTTTTTTTCAAATGTAACCAAAAAATTTGTGTTACTATCCTCTTTCATTATGTTCATTCGTAGAACACTTCATCGCAATAAGTCGATGTTCCAAGGCTTTATTTGACTGAAAAAGTTTAGTAAACCAAACAAATAGATTCGTGAAAAATTGATGAAAAATATATCATTGACAGCTGACAATATCACTGAATATATATACATGTATACCTTTACTAAATTTTTCTTCTAATTTCACAAATATTCAAACAGTTATGACAACGCAAACAATTTTACTATAAAATTCCTCGGTACCTATAAAAAATGAAATGTGTTCTCAGGTCGATATAACCTTCCCAATTTTCGAAATTTAACGTTATTCTTTCATCGATCTATAAAAAGCTGCCACGAGAGAGATTTTCACCCACATCGAACGAGGGAGCAACGGAGATGCCGTACAGTAAAACGTAACAAGTATACGTATAGCACGCAGGGAAGGCGTAGGGGAAAAGAGAGCGATATAGGGAAAGAAAGAGAAAGAAAATTGTAAATTGAATTTGAGGGGTGAGGCGCGGGGTGCGGAACGAAAGTGCGGAAAGTGGCTGTGGGGGTGAGACGTCTGGGCGGGGCTGTCAGGCTCCCCTAGAATAGCCCTTAAGAAAGCCACGCGAAGGGCCGTCCGATCGAGAGGGCGAGAGGAGGAAGCCTTTCTTTCTCTCTCTCTCTCTCTCTCTCTCCCCCCTTCTAACGCCTCGCGCCTTTCTTATTCGACTCAAGAGCGAGTAACAAGCTCGATGGGGTGAGACCTAAGGTAAGTGGCAACGCTTACAGCCTTCGTGTATAAGGGCACAAGGGCGGCAAGGAGCAACCGTCGGTTGTTGTCGACCCTGCGGAAGGGGAGGCGGCCATCTTTACTTCTTTATTGTAGGATGGCTGGTGCCACGTCCACGATGCCTCCTCCTCCTCCTCCTCATCCTCATTCTCATCCGCCTCCTTCTTTTCCGCTTCCTCATCGTCGACTTTCTCCTTTTAGTTTCACTCTTCCAGAACCACATCTCATCTCTCTTGGGCCAAAAGAAAAACGATCCGGACGTTCGCGGAGACAAGTTTATCGCGCGTGTTCAATCGGTCAATTTCTTCAACCTCAAGGGTTGCGATCGTACCAACCATTTTCTTTTTTTTTTTTTCGCAACTCCAAGGAACACCCTAATTTCATAATAAGACTTGCGGATTTTGGTCAAAGATATTCAAATTGGCCAATTTCGCTGCCGGGAACCGTGTGAATTAGCGTATCTTGAAAAGAATGAAAATCTAACGGTAGAAACAATGGGAAACATTGGTGAAAAAAAAAAAAGTGGGCACCGTAAGACGAAGCGTACGATCGTAACAATGTCTAAGAGTCGTAGGACAGTCGTAGATCACTATCGGTATAAGTTCGTTGCTTATAAATAATTCAAAAGTTATTCCCGCAACGTTGAGTACGAGATACAGAGACATCCGTCTGATGATAACGTAATGCACTAAGATTAAAACACCGTGGTTTAAATTATTCTA
This sequence comes from Neodiprion fabricii, assembly GCF_021155785.1. Taxonomy (NCBI): domain Eukaryota; kingdom Metazoa; phylum Arthropoda; class Insecta; order Hymenoptera; family Diprionidae; genus Neodiprion; species Neodiprion fabricii. The sequence continues at coordinate 27,117,821 of NC_060243.1, read as the reverse complement.
CGCGGAGCTGTGAATTAGACGTTTGAAAGACTCCTTCAGGAGTGCTTTACGAAACGATTTCTCAACATTGACGCGGGCGAACGTAAGCGCGTATGAATCAAAGTTTACTTTCAAAAGTTATTTTTCGTCGGACGATCAAGGGGTGGATTTAAAAGGCAACGAGTACGATTAACGAGGTTTAACCGTGAGTGCTTAACGCAATGCTAGCAGCAAGAACTCAAACCCGTGAGTCTCGATGATAGCGACAACGACGCGACGATGCGCTCGGTGTTTGGATTGAGAGGCTGCAGGGGGCGTAGAAGGGAAAAGGTAATTGAATTCCCTTCGAAGCTAAGGAATTCTTAGAGGCTCATCATCAGGACGATATTTCGTTGCGATGAGAAGCAATTTTCTTTCGAGCTGCGCGGCTGCCGTTGGAGAACCTACGGAGGAGTCACCCCGCCGATGAAAAGATCAGGAAGGCACGCGGGGAGGGAAAAGAAAAGGAGAAGAAGAAGAAGATGAAGAAGAAGAAGAAGAACACCGAAGCAAGATGGCCCGTTAAATGATGAGAAAATAAGCGAATTTTCATCCCCCGCGATGGCGAGAGGGAGGGAGGGAGGGAGGGAGGGAGGGCGGAGAAAAGACGCCCTGCCCTCTTAGTCGCTACGTGTATTTCAGGAAATATAAAGAAAACGAATGACACGGCTAACGCGGCTTAACCCAATTTCTTCCTTAAACTCATTAGGATATACCTACCAGCCAGCCTGATGTACATGTATACCTGTACATATCTTATACAGCATCCAGAAACTCGGTCCAATTCTCTCTCTGTACATACATACATATATATACACGCACACACACACATATATATATATATATATACTGGGATATAATTACCGTTCGCGAAACGTGATCGCAGAGAAGCGACTCGGTAATTCTCTTGCGCAGACGGGATGCTTCGGATATCTAACACACCGGAACACCATCACGTCAAAGATCGCAAGTTTCAAAATTTTATTCGCACGATGAGAGGGACAAGATTTTTCACTAAAATTCAGAACCCGAGTACCGTAAATTTTAAGAGACAAGCTTTGCTTCGTACAACACTTTAGCAAGGATTCATCGGACGAAATCTAGAGAAAACTCTTGTCTCGCACCAGCGAACTGATCAAGCAGCTGCTTACGACTCGTCTGATTTATGCCACAGGGTTGATGCGGTGCCGCAAGGTGTACAAATTTACAAAATATTTGTCACATTGAACGTTGAAAAATTGTCGAATCATAAATTATTGCCGTGTCGATCTGGTTTCGAAGTGGTCGAAAAAAGAAAATGTGTCACATGGTCATCATTGAATGGCGTACGAATAGGTACATAAGGCGAGCTGAAAGAACGCACAGAGCGAAGCTGTTGGAAGGACCACTTGAACGTGACCCGGTATACAAAAGTGTAAATGCATTGTCGTTAGGGACACAAAAGAGAGAGAGAGATACATACATATATATATATGTATGTATATATGGGAAACACTGTCAGAGTAAAGGAGAGAGTAAAGGAAACACTGTGAAATACGCGTGCACAATGCTATCGCGTCAGAAATCAGTTTCGTTGCATTTTCTGATTATTACGGTAGACCGATCGCATTGTCGAAAAACCTTACCTTCAAGGTGGTTCATCCGTAGCAAAACGCGCACGAGGATTACCGCCGGTAAATGGCACGTTTATACACCGTAATGGAACACACGTTCGCATTCTACGCGTATATTTCATTGTACGTGCATGCGTATTACCGACGCCGTTCAGAGTGCGGCATAATATCCAGCATACCGAGCGATCGCATGCCAGGGTGCCTCCATTGTCACCCTTACCAACCCTCAGGGGCATTAAAAGATTTCCTTCATTGTACGACGTATCGTTCGCGTTTTCTTCTTCGCGCCCGCAAAAGAGTTGAGAAAGTGTGAAACGGACTACTTTCAACACCGGACGCTAAGAGCTGCAACCTACAAGCGCGCATTTCTCGAGATTGTGGAAGGAAAAAGTGTTTTTTTGTTGTTTTTTTTCGTTTTTGACACTGCGGTAGATTTTTCAAAAGAATTCTTTGTTACTTTGATTTTCTTTTTTTTTTTTTTTGATTTGTGTTATTAACTTTTACGCGGGTGAGAAGAAAAAAAAAAAAAAAAAAAAACAGCAACAACAATAACCGGTTTATCCACCGCCGCTGACGGATAGGAGTCGAGTGTTTTCTTAGTAGCGTGTATTACAAGACGATTACTGCAGGCAGCGGGAGTTTGGTTGATGGGGGGAGGGGGTTGTTTCGAAATAAGCCTAGATTCAGGGCATCGAGGAGGGGTCGTCCGTGTTTGCAGGGCCCGCGGGGTAAAACCCGGCCGGGTCTATTATTCACCGTGCTTTTTATACGCCCCGTCAAACCGTCGGGCAAATTCAATCCACGACAGAGCTTCTCACCGTAGAAAATAATAACACCGAGCAACGAGCGACGTTCGACGCCCCCCCCGGACGTACGAATATCCATCTCCCACTTCTGCCGCTTTCGAAAAGCGAGATTTGAGAACCACTGAAGGGCCGACTCTCCTCCAATAAAGCCGCCCCTGTCATTGCTCGTAATCACCCTTAAACACTCTGACGCCCTACGGTCTCACCCTCTCAACTTTCCCCCTGCCGTACGTAAGCACTATATATATATTATATATATATATATCCCATTCGCTCGTCGTAGCGTGCCGTAAACCACCTCGAACCCCCTTCAACACAGACTTGTACGCTGCTTGATTTGGGGCCCGTGCATCCCCTAACCGTACACCAAACTCGCGATACAATACTAATGTGCTACAAACAACTCCGGCGACACGTCACTCTGCAACGTCCTTCCGACAGCTTCAATACTGATATGCCCGTTTTATTACACGATGGTTCCGCTCTGCAGGACTTGTCCGAACAAAGCGTTCAATGTTTTCGGATCTGCTCTTCTGCATCGGTTGCGAATCGAAACGGTACGATTGGTCAACAAGACCGGGCAGTGTCGTTTGTTCTTTGATTCATGTCCAGGCTGAGTTTCGCAATGGTTACACCCGTTCTTTAAAGTTCACTTTGCACGATTCACGACGTATGACTTGTCCTTGTTGTAATGCTCGTTTGGTTTTAGAGACTGGGGTCAGTAATCAACGACTGCAGAGTACTTTACGATGATGAGTTTCGAAAGGAAAATGAATGGCCAAGGTGCGGTGCACGATCCGGAATGAAAGTACGATTTGATCATTCTCGTAGATCGGGGGTTCGTACATTTTTTTGGAATCTGAAATCCCCCGACTTTTTCAGGTATTTCATCAACCTTTCAAGAAATGTGAATTTTTTTTTAAACACATTAATGCTAATACCTTTAATATTACCCGGTAACTAACTGTCTTACTACCTGATGGTCAATTTAAAAACGACAGCCTGCGATTTTCCGTAAGAAAAAAAAAACGAAAGATGATCTGGTACCGAGTAATACACATATAAAATACGAAGTGGTGCGACGAAACAAAGTTTTAACTGCAATCTTTTTTTATTTACTTGAGATCTTCGAGTCTTATTTTCGAAATTTCCCGACTTTTCCCCGCGCGTACGAACCCTGTAGATTCATGCCTATATACTCGGTAATGAAAAGTACGAAAGTAGAGAGACTCAAGTTACGGTGGATAATGGCAGGACGGTTATACTCGTCTAGATGATCGAATATCTCCAGTAAAATCGAATCTGTATATCCCCTCTTCAGACAGGTCATCAGGTAAGCTGGAACGATGCGTTCCCATTACAGAAGGGATCCGGCCTTCACGCTGAGCCGGAATTACGCGTGGCTGTTGCACTGATTGGAGGCGGTAGTTGGCCAAGATGTCAAGTGCAGAAGTTGGCGTAACGCGTAGGGCTAAACGTCGCGTAGCGTCGCGGCGGCTTTCGTCGTCCCCCGAGATCCGAGATATATCCTTCAGAACCGAACTATTAATTTGTTTCCCAGGACGTTGGGTTCCCGGAGCGGGAGCCGGAGCCAAAGGCCGCGTGCCTACGGGGCGAAATGGAGGGGCGGGTGTGGCGTCCCGAGGAGAAATGCCTCCGGGCGTCGCGACGTCGGTGGTTCCAGGGTCCCATGTATCTGCTCGGAACGGGGGCAGCCCGGACCGCTACAGGGTGTCTCGTCGAGTTAATAATCATGAAAAGTCGCGTTGTTTGCCGAGGGCGTCCCTCCCTTTGTGTGCCGTCGCGTGCTGCTGACACTAATATGAGTCCACTGAGCTTTATTACGAGTTATTAGCCGGCTCTCTGTCTCTCTCCGTCTCCCTTTTCTTATATTGCAGGCACTCGGTTCAGAACCATCTCCTCGTTCTCATAATAGGTGAAAAAGAAAAAGGAGAATCCATTTCTTGCAACGATTTGATAAACAATTTATACCCCGTATTATACAGCGCGAGGACATATTGCATATACCTATATACGTGGTTATATATTTGTGCGGGGTTTAGAAATCAGCCGAACGTTTACAAGCATCCTGCAGCTAGCGCGACCTCGTCTCGACAAAGCAGGCGGTATTATTATTTTAATGAACATTTCTTTTTGTTTTTTTGTTTTTCTTTTTTTTTTTTTTCTCGGTCGTACGGGAACAATGCCGCTTAGCACTGTCAAAATACCTACCGAGGCCATACGGCTAATTTGCCAAATTAAATGCCATTAATTTATACCCTGTGAGGTACGCGGGCCACAATAATCCCGTCGCATCGGGGACCGGCTATTGTTTTGATCCTAGCATAGTTCGCGTGATTCTCTACGGTGACCTCGTCACCCCCACAAAACCACCGGCACAAATGTACCTAGACCATAACCGCCACGTGGTTCACCTCCCTTGAAATCTCTTCCAAAAAATTCGATATCAAAGATTCGTCAGTTTCACCGTTCGAAAATGCGAACCGAGGGTGAAATTTTTTTATATCACAAATAATACCGAAGCTCCCTTTAACCTGAAATCCAGAAACATTACGCAGCTTAGATTGGACCTTGAGAATACTGCGAAAAAGGCTCGTAACGATTGGAAAAATTACAGGAGAATTGAGATGGTCGAGTACGAATGTAGAATCAGATTCTCGCGTTCTCTTCGTCGTTGTCCCCTCCTGATCGTCTTACACGAGCCGGGGTCGACAAAGTAGGTACCTCTTATTCCCGGCGGAGTTTAGCGTTACTAATCCGCTCGGCTCTTCTCTTCTTCTCATCCCCGATGCTGTGTATGGGTAGTTTTTGGGGGATCACAATACCCACTCGAGACTTCAAACTTTGAAACGGATATATTTTCCTTTGCCGGCGCGCCCCCTTTGAAAGAGATCTCTGGCCTCTGCCCAAGTTGAGTTGAGTTGAGTTGAGTTCAGTTCGGTTCATTTGAGTTGCATTTTGCATCTCTGTATATAGGAAACCCGGCGTGCAGCTCGGATCACGGGCGGCAGCGGCTGGTAACACGATATTAGGACGTGTCAGGGGCTAAAAGAGACCTTGCGATCACCGACTGCTGCCGCCGACAAGAAGACCGAGCGGTTTGTATATCTCTGCCGGAGAGGAACTGAATACGTTTGTACCTGAACACCGACAATGGCCATCCGTAATTTGATTATAAGGACCGCCAAGCTAATTGTCAATTACATCAAGGATTATACCACTGTACTTGGTTTTGATGAACCGCCGACAAAGCGCCGTTTGAATTTAGAATATTATACTCTGAGTTAGGTTCGTCGTTACGGCCATGTGCCCGTCTCTCATACAAATATATTTCACCAATCGCTCCGGCGTTATATGATCTTTTGTCGAGAAATATTTATTCATCGTGAGAAATTAGCAATACCGCTGAGAACGTTCCGTCGATCCAAATAATCCTTCAAGACCTTCAAAACTCCTCGAAAACATACAAAGAACCACGAACCGAACAGCAGGTTACGAAGAGGTTGAAATCCACCAAAAGTTTTTACCCAACGAACGCTTCTTGCCAATTTACAAGTAAGTTGTTTCGTCTCGTCGTAAGTCAAAGTGAAAAATATCTTCAAACTTTCAACCTGTCAATGATGAAAGACAGGCGTTCCTACAAACAGTCAGTGACGTTTCCCGCGACTGAAATATCCTCGACAATATCATTTCATCGAAACATGGTGAAACGCGAGCGCGTTGATAATTTATTTATTAACGAAGAACTCAGGCGATGGTTCATTTGCTTTCGGGGTGGTTGGAGGGTCCGAGGTATCCACGCCACGGTGGTTAACAGCTAATCCGGCAAATGAAGTGTTTTTGTGTTTGAGCACAACACTTTGGTCTGAATGAGGCTTCGAGTGGTGGTGGTGAGCCGGAGCCTGCCTGGAGCAGCGTACGTCAGGGTTCGGGAAAAGGGTTGCCGACGACATGATTGATGCTCGAAGGGAGGGAGAGTGGCTGGCCGGCCGGGGCGGCGAACCGCGAGGTTCCTTAAACAGCCCATTCCGAACGAGGAGAGAACCTAGCGGCAACCGGATAACCCGAGACAACCTCTAAACGGGGTAACTAATTGAGCCACAGACAGCTTACCGCCCGGTGAGGCGCTGCCAGCCGGACGATGGACAGCTAATTTTCAACCGATTCTACATCCACGCATACACCCATCAATTTTTCTCTCCATTTATATTCCCCAAAACACCCCTTACGAGTACCGGCTATTTCAATTACTTCATCAGGATCAGGAACGTGGTCGAAGACCAATGGTGTCAGGTCTGTAGTAGTCGAACGGACGATTCTCCAATAACTATCACTTTTCATTCACCAATCTCGTTACAGGTACACTGGCCGAAAATAATTCACACACGTCGATGTGCAACTGGGGCGTGTCAAGCTTCTGATGCAACGTGAAAACCATACCGGAATATCACTTATTAATCGTGCAAAGACAGGCACCAAATGGTCACAAGCACTTGACATCTCGGCGACAAAAGGAGTTCATGCAACTGTGATAAACGACTTCAACCCGACAGCTGTTCGGCATTGATTGATTCGATCAATTTTCAGTGCCACATACCATGGAATAGATTCTCCCTAGCAAGAACATCCTTCGTTTTAACGATGAGATGGAATTTTGCTTTAACCAGGTACCAGCGATCTGCACTTTGTTATCGCTACTCTCATCGGGAGATTCGTACGTTATGATGATACATGAGGACGTGAAAATGTGCGAACATTAAAAGAAATGGTAAAGCGTGTCCTAGGTTGCCACAAAGTCTCAAGTGGACCTTGTGCAGGTACTTTGAATAATGAGGGTGGAAATTGTAATATGAAAACTATTTCCCGGCTTGCACAGGAATTTCGCGGATGCTCAGCGCGAAGTGCGGAGCATAAGCTTCAGATCTTGAGGGCAGAGACGGTTGGTATGGTTGAGTGAAAGAGCGGGGATACAGGTGCGGGGAGTCCCACGGTCTTTGCTATTTCTCACCCTAGCCGCCCTCGGTTCTCGCGGCTCGCAAAGCCATTATCTTATTTTCCGGGTGAAAACATCACGCCCAGGAGAAAAACGATCCGACGTTTCTGCAGCTCCGAGTTGTCGGCGCGTCGCCATTTCCCCAATGAGAGAGCGAAAGAGCGAGTGAGAAGGATGGCTGGGTGACGGAAAAAGAGGGAAATAATCGGCCCGGGGATCACGGAAACCCAACCGGCAATAATGGTAATAGGGATCCCGACTCGACGTCTTCTGCGGTCCTTATACATCCGTTCACGATCCGGAAAATTCCATCTCAATCCAGCCTTTTCTCATCCTACACTTACTACTGCTCAGCGCTAGTGTGAGCTGCCAGTTCCATGACACGTCGTTGTTCGAAGGTGTCTCTCAAGTGCGAGGTTCACCGATGGTGGATGAAACCGAACGGCACCTTCACCGAAAACTAACCGTGACTGGAAAAGCGTCATTTCGATACTCTTCCACAGCTGTAGACAGTGAGTGTTCATTCGTGTAAATAAAGATATGCTTGCGACACGTCGCAACGTGACGTACGTTAACCGAACCCAGACCCAACTATTTCCAGGCATTCGATTATGTCCCGGGATTAATTTGATTTATGTTTGGTGACGCGCGATCGCTGTTGGACCCACTGCAAAAGTTCTCACCGGCGTCTTCCTCCACTACGATCCCCACGTCGAGCAATATTTTACTATTACGTATACCCCAAGCAGCCCACGCATAAACGCATTAATACCTACTCCCTGGGCCTATCCAGACACGAAGGAATGCATACGTGACTTGAGTTATGACTCGTATTCGCTGCTCAGGGGGTTGAAAAAAAAAAACAACGACAACAAGAGGCGTGTATGATGCGACAATTGTACAGGGTGATTGTGTATATTATACCGTTTGCGAAAAGCTGCTGCAAATCGTATTTAAGACATCGCAATATTTTGATTGTTTAGCGAAAATTCCCTTTTGTCAGACAAGCATGCGGTTCTTCTTGACAATGTGCGCACCATCCGGTTTTTTTTTTTTTTTATTACAACATCTTCAAATTCGAATCAATTGCCAATTAGTTTCCCATTACTGTTATAGATGGAAAGCAACACGAGTACTCAAAGTCGATAACAATCATTTCCTGTCATCTTAAAACGATTCAGAGGTGTGGATGACTCAAATCAGACCAACAACGCAATTGAAAATATTCCATCATTAAAAATCCATACTTACCAAACCATTCCATGCATTTTTTTTTTTATATCGACACGACGCGATTCCATTTCTGAATGGTTTGATCGTACAGATAGGAACGAGACAATCTAAAACGGCTTTCGGATAATCTACTTTGAAACCGTCGTTGAAAATAGGCATTTCTTGGAATCGAGTGACACCGTTGCCACGTGAAACCCGCGCGTTTCGATTCGTCAAAGTCAAGTTACACGAGCGCCTTTAAAGTGGTCATATATTCGTTGCACCATCGCATCGTAACAACCCTTGGAGGGAACTGACAGTGCGTGTCTGGGAGGTCGTTCGGCCCGTCTCTCACCTGCACACCAAGGCGACGTTACCGTGTATCGAAGTAGTAGGTGTATGCAAGTGCATGCACAACATTGTACGTGCGGCGGTTGTTCCGTGCGGAAAACGGTCGTCAGGCGGGCAATAATGATCGCGATTTGACTGGAATAAAAGCAAATTAAACGGTATAACAAACGGCTCGGTGTCTCGGCTCCAGCGGACAGAAGCAATCGGCTCTGATGCACATCCGAATCGTTGTACAAGGGGTTAGTTAAGTTTAGGCGATGGACGAACGTGTGTGCGTTTCGGGTTGCCACGACGACCTCGGGGTAAACAATATCAACAATATATGAAGGGTGCCCTTCGTTCAAGCTTCTCAGCAACGGCGCTGCGGCCGGTGAGCTGCTGTTTAGGGTAATTTCTATGATACCGTAATACGATCGTAGAGATTTCGGCTAGTTTGAAAAATCTTCGACAATTATTTAAGAACTAGGTCGCGCAATCGCGTATTATATAACATTACGTAGCAAACGAGCGTTCGTTAAGATTCTCGAACGATTTTTCTCGTACAATAGTGAAAATATCACAATAATAATAATAACAATAACGTAATAGCTAATTCGATTAGGAGTAACGCGATGACTTTCCGAGCGAATACGTATCGGACGTTTTTTCGAATCACTTATTTTACCACACCCCGAAGGTATGCTGCACCGATTTCTATTGATGCGGGTAATAATAATTTCGCGTCACTAATGAAAACAGCCCACTGGACATCAGAGGCACCGTAGCACGGCTATCCGTATGCATGCAGGTATAATCAAATTGGAGTCTTTTGCAATTTTAGTCAATTGGCAATTGCAGGACGAGCCGCGTTCTGGAATCGACTTCCGGCAGCTAGGGTGCCGTGCTGCGCGGTGTTTCCATCGTGGCCAATCTATCTGCATCGAAATTAGTCGACTCACCGCGAAAAATCAATCAAAACCTCGTTTTTAGATTTCCAATTCGTTAGTTTTTTCCTAGTTTCTTTCATTTCTTTTTTTTCTTTTTTTTTTCGTTCTGTTTTTTCATTCTCTCATTTGACGTATTTCCATTTGCTCAGCAGCCCCCGATCGCCACGGTCAATTCAATCTACACCCCTATTGTACACAGGTAGGTATGTGATACGTATGAGTGTACGTATAAGCTATTATACCCGCTTCGACGATCCTCTAACATCGAAAACTATTCCCAATATATATATATACATATATCGGCAGAGGAGAAGAGAATGATGTGGGAAAGAGAAATTCAAAAGCGATAGAATTTTTAATCGATGTGCCGAATCAAAAAACGGAACAGAAAATACGGTTCAGCGATTTCATCATCTGCAGCAAACGTCGAACAAACAAAACAGATTGTTTGTGCTTAGAACGGACAAAAATTCAACTAGGTTCTCGAAGCTGTGGAATTTCTTTTACTCAAAATTAATTTTTTCCAACGCATACTTAGAAAGTAAGGTTTTTGAAGCCTGTCCGAGCGTGCGTAATGTGCTCCATTTTTGAGCAATGCGGTAAAACGAGGCTGGCGCATGCGCTTTGCTGAAATTCTCAATTTTACACACCCGGGCTTTCTTGGCGCAGCTGCACTTTCTAATAACTTTATTTTATCCACGGACTTCACGCACTGCCAGTGACGGCATTGGGCTCAGTTCAGCCCGAAGTTTGCGCGTCTAGATCAGGTTTCACGAAACCGGGCCTATGTCTCTGGTCCTCTTAATTGCCCTTGATCTACTTCTTTTAAATTATCATATTACATTCGTTAGCTTCTCAAATTAAAGTATGGTTCACGTGTAATGGAAAAAATAGCGTGTGTCACACGTGTTCGCGTATGGACGACATCTGACTCGTACTCGTTGGGAATTGCCCATTTTCCGCACTTGTAACGCAATACACTATTTTTCAACATCTTTTTTCTTACGAACAGTAGCTTATGCGTTTATTTTTCGATATTGTAATCTACAGTAGATATACAATGCATATTATAGACATTATTAGAAATCGATAAAAATCAATCAAATTAAAAGTCTTTTGAAAAATGTTGCTCCACCATCCAAAAAATACCGAAATATTCATTCGAATCGGTTCGAACTGGAAAAACAGTTGGCAATCAGTTACTTTATAGGTATAAATGACTTGAATTCGATAAAAGTAAATATGCTCAGAGTTAACTTTCGTCGATTTAGGAATAGAAAAGGAGTACAAAAAAAAAAAAACAGTGAATCGAGTTTTTTTCAGCTTCGTTCCCCCGTTACCGTATTTCTTTTTCATTGGTTCGAATCGCGCGAGTTACAGCTGGGTACAATATCGCGTGAGTACGGGTAATATGGGGAAACTTGGCTCGTAATATAATAGATCGTGGCAAGGGTTGCTTTCACCCTTGTAAAACAGAAAGGAAATGGCACTTAGTTTTATTTCAGAGTTAAATTACCATTATTGGCTTGTTACGCATTGATCGCCGTGAAAGCGAGCCTCGTTAATATACGCTTTTTACCTATAAGTAAACGTTATTGCGCCTGTCTCAATTCACGCCGCGACAAATTTCCCAAAATTCCGTACTCAATTTCCGAACTGCGGTAACGCGAGAACAAGAAAAAAAATTTTTAAAAACTCGCTCGCGATATAACTTCTTTGCTGTTCCTACAACGCGATGCAATTTTTCTGTAAAACAACCGTGCAGGGGAATCGAGCAAGAGACAATTCAGGGCAGTAAAAGATACGAAAAAAAAAAAAAAAACACAGCACGAGGGACTAAAAGAGGGGTGAAAAAAAGTTTTTCTAACAAAGTAATCGAGTCGGTTTAGCAATTAAAAATTTTCAATTGCGTTTAAAAACAGATGCACAAGTTAGAGAATGTATGTGTACAAGTATATCGTGATATGTAAATTTTTTGTTTTTGGTCTCATTCGTTCCTCTAGGCCGCAGCTTACTCTAACACCGAACAACAGTTTTACAATTATTGTCATTCCTGCCTCGCTCTTCTTTTTTCCACCCACATAATCTACCGCCGGTAGCTAACTAACAATAAGCCAGCGGTAAGCCTATTACCGCAGACGTAGGAGAAGAGCAATTTGTCGAAAGACAGACAGGCGTGCGTTATTATATCTATATGCATAATACACGTACACGTACCGCAGACGTATTTTGATCTCATTATTTTTAATTGACTGCTCGACTGAGCCGCGGCGGCGCCGCGATATTGAGAATATTGGATTTGTTAGGGGTTTACACGGGTTAAAACCCGGCGTACGTACCTGATACATAACGTGTATACGTGCAAAGCGGCAAAGGTGCAGATTCTGGCGACTGTGTTGCGGCCTCTCCGCGCCGCGTTCGGTTGGCTAATCGATGCCTTGTAGCACGCGACTGCTGCTTGCTTGCTTGCTTTTATCGTTGTCACGCACATAATTAATTTAATTTAGTTTAATACGTCGCCCCCGTTGCGCCCGCCCGTTGATCCCAACCCTGATTGCCAGCACGGAAACACCGGCATCGCGTCGGCTTTGCTTACATGCACCTAGTCCGAACCGTCCAACACATCCGCACTGTGTCTCGCGAGTTAGAAACCGAACGTGTTGAAATTTTTCGAAATAGAAATATCCGCTTCGGTTTCATCCCCGTAATACCGTGAAAGTGTTGGGGGTTAAAGGTATTTCACAAAAGTTTGACTTTCGAACGTCATTAACTTATTCGAATTAACGTTAGAACGCCCATCGCTGATATATAAAAATTGAAATAACGTCAATGATCAGGCAGCCGAGACTCGAACTTACAATTAGATGGAAACTGATAACCAAAAATGAATCAACGTTTGTAACGATCAAAGTTGTATAATTCCGAAAAATTATCGAAACACCCAAAGGATTGTGATAAACTAGAAGGTGAAGGATCAAACGAATCCGTTCCGAGATATTTATTGCTAATTTTCACCATCACAATGCACTCGAGAATATCAATTTTGCATCAACTTGTCATCGTGCGTCAGAAAAACAACGTCACTAACTTCGGCACAACACCGATTTTACGTCACAGAATTTCGCACAGCCGATTTTACATTCGTCGACCGGTCCGTTCCACGGTTGGTTTCGTACTGGATTAACGAGTCTTACAACTTACTGAAGCTTCTCGAATACGAGCGGAGAAGAAAAAAATATCAACAAGGGCTCCGTCTACGATATTACGCGTAACTGATTCGATACTGAATGTTACAGACACAGTGTCCACATTCGAATGAATGTGCGTCTGTAGAATCGTGCAATCAATACTGGTTTCCATTGCACGTTTCATTCGATGAAATGAACGTATCGCCAATTCATTCTTGCTTTGGTTTTCACGTAGATAAGCAACGTGGTTGCATTAACGTATGAACAACTTTGTTTGTAGGTTTTATGTTTACATAGACGCATTGTTCTATTTGAGACACTTGAAGAATACCAGATTTGGAAACGTTTTCATCGATATCACGATAAACTATTTGGAGATAAGCAAGTGTGAGTCAAGAGAAATGAATCCGAGATGGATATTGTAGAAAATAAAATTAGTTACGTGATAGATGAACGTGCATCTTATGTGTGCATACGCAACTTCTAAAATAGATTTTGATGTATTACAAACCAACGCGTGTGAGGTCGCAATTCACGTATCGTAAGTTGAAAAAATAAAAAAAAAAAATAAAAAAAAATATTACCAAACTACACACGTGTATTTTCATCCATGGGGAATGAACCACAGTGCGGAGTATCGGTACTTCTCTCTGTGTTATGCGGTGGAATAAATCAATGGTAAATCCTTACGTGTCACGCACCCACCGAAAAACGGTGCTTAACGTAATAGCTTAGTTTGACATTTACCTATCTCGTTTTCCTCTCTCTCCCTCGCTCTCTCTCTCGCTCTCTTTCTCTCTCTCCGAGTCCCAAACGCATTGCTCACAATCACGCAGCTCGACGTACTATTCCTACAGTCAGTTGATCTCTTGACGAAAGAATAAAGCACAGACCGACCGATTATCGTGAAACGAGTCGCGATGGTCTGTGCGACTGGACTCTGATGTCTGGCCTAAAAAGCGCATAGTTCGGTCACAGGGTCCAATTATACTTGATACGATCCTGCTCCACGGTACTTGTCCAACTTTAGAAACGAGAACGAATAATTCGTTCCCCTGAAATTGCTTTCGTGACTTGAAACGAAACCGGATATACTTATGTATGATATAAAAACAGCGAACGGTGTCTACACGCGAAAAAAATATTTCCATTCCAATTCTGCCGCACATAATTCCAAATGCCGGCGATGGTTCCGTAAAGTTTAGAGGTACTCCGGACTGCAAGACCACCGAAGTTGGTGGACATGGATTCGGTGATCGCGATTTGCACAACTCGATTCCTGACGACGATAAACGGTTCAGGTAGGAATGGCGAGAGTGGTTGTAAAGGAAAGACCGCTTACCTGGACCCGGACCTCTGGCAGATTGACCTTCATCGCCAGGTCCTCCCTCGAGTAGACGTCCGGGTAGTGGGACTTCTCAAAAGCTCTTTCGAGCTCGTGTAGCTGGTAGGTTGTGAAGGTAGTTCTGTTGCGACGGTGCTTCTTCTTACCACTGCTTCCGGTTAGGTCGTCAGATCCGCATCCGGTTCCCAATTCCTCATCGCTTCCGCCCCCCGTCGAGTTGCAACTGTTCTCTCCTGAAAATGAAACGAGGACCAAGTGAAGTCAAATCTTAGGTCAGACTTTGGTCTTGAACTGATCGTCGTCAAGTTAAAGTCAGGATTCGTGATACAATCATGACGGATAAAATCAAAGCGGAAGGAGCTGTCTCCAAGAACAACGATTTGAGGTCTTTCGGTTAGTTCCCGACTCTTCGGGTCCGGGAGAACAAAGTCCTCTTATCGTACTTCGCTGGAACTCGACCGTGGAAACGAAGGCCAATCGTATTCTGACTTTCGCCGATAAAACGATGAAAATAAGAAGCAGGCAACCGGAGGTCGGCGAGTTTGAATCGGGATCCGATCCCACGACGTCGGATTGGTCCGATGTGTAAGATGCTGTTCGCCAGCTTATTAGCCCTGTAATTAATGTTCTCGGGGCGGGCTTTATACTGCATTACATCCACTTGTGGTGGAGATAATAGGGTTGCTTACGGGCGACTGTATCCAGCCGAGGTTGGCGCGTCTACGGACTAAATGGGTGGAGTGTGGTTGCTGAGCCCGGTTACACGGACGTGGAAGCGCGGATCTTCGTGCGCAGGATCTAGCCGTACCAACAGTATACGTATAGACAGGCTTGTTAATCAACGGCCTAATAACCTCGGCTCACGTTCTGATTGACGTGTCACTATGCGACTTAATTACCAACAACAATCGATACCCACGAACGGTATCCCGGCAGGCAGTCAAGCGCCGGATACAACGTCAGCTCGACTATACGAAGAGCTGTGGTAACCGTCCACGTAACCAGATTTCGGACCTTCAACCCCTTCTCGATTCCTCTCCGTGGTGCAGCACGCCGGGAAAATGTTGCAGCCTTCTTCTTCTTCTTCTTCTTCTTCTTCTTCTTCTTCTACTTCTTCCATTCCTCCCGAGATGTGCCGAAACTCGAGGTCCGCGAGCCCACCGCAGGTGATCTATATCTCGGTTATAAAGGGCCCCTAGTTCGGTCTCTAGCTACTTAAGAGATTGACACGAATAGATAACTTAATGGACGGAGAGACGAGCCAGCGCTTCGACTTCCAGTGGGCAGTGGGCAGTGACTCTAATGGGCCAACACTGATCTCTGATAAATTTACCATTCGCTGCTGGCATGCTTCCTTGCTTGCTGCCGTTTCCTTCGATCACGATGATGACGATGCTTCGGCACCATGACCGTTTTCAGACGACTCAATCTCCGCGGCTCCCCTGCAGACGCGGCGTATATAGAAGTCGGCTATTGAGGGCCAAATAAAATAAAGATACATTATGAAGGGAAAAAGGAGGACCGAAACACTCGTCGAACCGTACCGGACTGACTAACTGACTGACTGACTGACTGACTGACTGACCGGATTGGTCGGCTAGCATCTCTTGCTGAGGCAAAAACGTTAATTCGATAAACAACTCTAATGGGTTATCGACGTCCGTCATCTCCTTTCGTACATATTGCTTTATGCACGTCCTGAACCCGTTGATTCGTACCAACGTTTTTGGTCCGCAAGGTGTTACCAGTTTTAAACTCGATAGCTTCGTGTTCCTTCTCAACTGTCACGGCTCTGAATTATTGGATAAACTTTCAATACCCGTTGAACGAGCAATATTCTCTCTCCGACTGACTTTAGATTTTCTTTCAAGATTCAAAAGTTGTTTTGCATTTCAAGGAGCAATTTTATGACTGATGGGAAAAGCTGCAAAAGTATCATTGAAGACTTGAAGAAATTGAAATTGAATTGAAAAACTTGAACTGTTCACGGTTCCGATGAATGTTGCAGTGAAATCTGAATTTCACAGGTTCACTCAAATCGACGATCATATTTTTTCCTCGCATCTTTCTCCGATCTTCGACGCTATGACAACTTAATCCGTTCACCAAAGTGTACGCGTCGGTTTGCGTTCGGTTCCGTAGAAGTGTTGGTACACGTGCACACACGGCGCGTATATAATTCCTGAATGCCGAGCGTTAATTCGTGATAGGTACGGGGGATAGAGGTACGAAGGAAGGAAGGAAGAGGGGGATGAAGGAGGAGGGAAGGGATGTGCCTGAAATATAACGAGTTTGAACGCTAGCGAGTTAACCGGATTAAACTTGGCTGGCAGCTTATTAATTACAGCTTCGTCAACGATCAACAAAAAGCAAACTATCTACCGCCGCTCGCGGTAATTACCGTTACTAATTGACGCAAAACTTGAAGCTCGAGACTAGCGTTGAGCCTAGCGGCGACAGTGGAGAACGGCGGTTCCTCGTTTCTAAATCGGAAACCATTCACGCACCTTTGCTACTCCGCAGGTCGGTACCGCGACTAATTTTATTTCCAATCATCCAACTCTTCGCGCGGCTGTCGATCGTCACTTAATCCGCAATCTAATTTCCCTGAGTGGCGTGGGAGGACAGGAAGAAGAGAGTCGATTCGAGTCGAGCCAAGACGATCGGAGGATCGGAGAGGAAGGAGTGAAAAAAGGTCCATCGGGAATAAAAAGAACAAGCCGTGACACAGAGGGATTAGCCAGCCGACCAAAGAGGGCCAAAGAGGATTACTAAATTTGTCTTCTTCCCATGGACAGGCGGACAGGACGTCCACAACCTCGACGTGGTCCGAACAAACGTGCGTCCTCTCATCGCGCTCTTCTTCCGAGACCAAAATCACGCTGACCCTGGTTCGCCGTGACTTTGATTCACGATTCGAGCATTTCCCAATAGCATGGATCGTCCCTGTGTACGTGGAATCCGCACGTACAGTTATGGATGCAGATTGTTCTAATCGATAATTAGGAACACGACACCGGAGCGCGAAGGGGACGGTGGTGGTGTTGGCGGTGGTGGCGTATCGAGCTAGGGAGCTGGAGACTGGCGTGGTGTACGTATTTGAATTAGTGTAAATCGCAAAGCCATTAGCAATTGGTTTATAATTGCTGCGATTAATATTGACGCTTCGATAAGCCCTAACTGCGTGTTTCCCATACATTCCCTCCGGCTTGGTTTTCACCTATCTCTTCTCCCACCTTCCCGATCCCACCCTCAACTCTCCTTCTCTCTCTCTCCAGTTCATTCACTCAATAAATGCTCAAACTTCCGTCGCTGTGCAGACTGGATCACACGAACCTTGGAACAAGTTTATCATCAATGAAACCCATGGATGGTCCCACAGAAAATCGCAAAACTCCTCACCAACGATTCACCGTTCTGACGCACCACATGATGGTTGGAAACTGACCGAACAATGTTTTCTAACAACGTGTACCTGCACTTACAGAAGCTGATCATCGTCGCCTGTCGGAGAATATCGCGTGACATTGCGAGCCCAGGTTTGTCCAATTACCTGTAATTTTAGCCCCATTTGTTTCTGGCCAGGTACCTGCCTGCACACTCTGCGGAGTGAGTGAGTGAGTGACTGACTGGCCGGGTTACTCGCGATGTTTTTCAGCTCACGTAAGTGCCGACTAGACAGTCCCCCGGCATGGTGTCGAATCGTATTACGAGTTATACGCATTACGTGTGACTCTCTTATTGATCTGGTGCAAATGGTCTCGTTTTCTCGATCCATGTTCGCCGCTATTTAGCCATCCTGCACCACATGTGCGGTGATGGGTAGCCATGGACTCGACATCGCGAGTCAATTAGGAGGATGAAAACCGTACGAGGTGAGATTGCAACGACGCGATTGCAGGCGGCTTAACGTTTTACCACTAGTAAGAGGCTGAAGGTGAAAATGCCGGATACCGGGAACCAATCGTATTTCCACCCCTCGGAATACAAACGGTATTGTAGCGTTGAACGACAATTCGTAGTTAGTTGCAGCCGCAGCCGTGACTTTATAAACCTCATCGCGCTATGCCATGTGCACTTGTATGTATCCAACGGGGCTATTTTCGTTTTTACGTCTTGTGTTTTACTTTTCTCCGCTTTCATTACGTCCCCTTCCTACGACTCGTGATACGGGTTATGGTCGTATCAAGTTTTCAAGCCCACGGGAGATGGAGAGTATGATATTTACACATGTACAAGTATCTATATACACGTACAGGCGGGCTTGGAATTAGCGGATATCGTGCGAACCGCGAGTCCTGTGTACTTAATTTCAGTCGTTATCGCTCTAATTAAGTATGATTCATTGTTGCCCTTTTTTGTTGATACTCATACGTTTCAGGCGGCCGGTAACGAGGCGAGGGTTGGAGAAAAGTTTCGACGACGCCAAATTACCGGGTGGCTAGGAAACATACACTGAGAAAAATTTTTAGTTCCGGTTACCGCTCAGTCCTTAACTGTTTTCATTTTTCACCACAATAGAAAAATATAGTTCTAGGTAGAAAATGAAAATTATTTACATAGCTGTTACCGAAAAGTCTAGTATCCGTTACTATTCTTTCTCATTACGATCACTGTTGCTATATTTTCTTGCAACTGTTGCGAAAATTTAACCCTTATGCAACGATAAATTGACGTTAAAGCCTTGTTTAACTGAAAAAGTAGAGTAAACCTCACAAACTGATTTTGCGTTGCAATTACCAAAAAAACACTTTTTTTTAACGATACCTGTTTTGCTAAATTTTTCTAGTTACTGTAAGAAATGAAATTTTTCTCAGTGTAAACAAACATAGACTGGATTCATCGGTTGATCCTTTCGCTGTTCTGATCTACTCATCTCTCCGCATCTCAAGTTCGATCATCGCTGATTGTTGTTAGTTTTATTTAAAACACACGAATGGCACGCAATTTTTATCGAACTGCCATACCGAATTCCGTGACTTTGATACAACCATCGTCGCTAATTGCTTGTAACGTCGTCAAGAGACTCGCGCGTATTTCTTGTTACATGCCGATTACCGGGGTGATCGTTGCTCGTGTTGGCGTTCGACAGCCAGTTTCAAGATTGAAGAAAAGGAAAGGAAAAAAACCGAGATGGAAGAGAAGGAGAGGAGAGGAGAAAAGAAAAAAAAATGACGGAAAAAAAGGTTCCTCGGTCCATTAGTAGCAGCTCTTAAGAAGCGACAGGCTTAAGAACGTGTTTTCTTTTTTTCATCAAGTTTTTTCTTTTTTTTTTTTAACTCTTGGTTACTTTTTTTCTACTTCTCTCGCTTCTCCTTCTTCTTCTTCTTCTTCTTCTTCTTTCATCTTGTTTCGTTTTTTGAATCTCATGCTTTTATTTTATCACATATTACATATGCGTTTTGTACATGCGCGTATTGGCTCGAGGATAAATGCGGTTGTTCCGTTTTGTCTTCTTTGCGTTTCCATCTTTCTTTTCTCCTCTCGCTGTTCCTTGGTCCTTGGATGAGCATGTTTTATTTTTTTTTTTTTTTCGTTTCTTTTTAATCTCTTTCCTCATCTTTTTGTATTTTCACGTATATCAACGTCGACGGGTCGTCTTTTTTCCTCACTCTTTATGAAAAGGAAGATTAGACGAGAGGAAAAAAAAAACAACGGTTTTGTTTCTTTTTTCCCTCGTTCCACCTTGGCGCGTTGATTATCATAATTAATGGTAATTCGATTAGTCGTACAAGATTGAGTCTTAGTTAACCACCAGGCAGTTTTTTCAACTCGTCGTTTTTGTCCACGCCGCGTCAGCCCGTCTATACCATCATTGCCTTCTTTTTTCCTCCTCTGTCCTTCTTAATTCTAAACACAGCTACAATCTTTCGACGCTAATTAACCATGCGGACAATTAAAAGGCAATTATCACAGACGCCTGTTGGATACCCACTCACTGGTCTTTCAATGCAGGTGTAGAAGAAACCGTTCGTAATTTACTTCTTAAAAATCGAAGAAAAAGAAAAGGGTCAAATAACAATTCGAAAACACCGAGAGAAACCCTGAACAATCCCGGATTCAACGTTTTCGGAAAAAATAAGTGACGAGAAAACGGACGAAGGAAAAAATTTAACAGAAAACTCGGTATAGAAACTGAAGAAAATGTCGTTGATAAAATAAATACATGGTACAAAATTTATCAACGCTATTAAAACGTCTGTGAGCTGTATTACGGTACAGAATTGATGATAAGCGTTTCTTGATTAATAATTAATTTCTAATCACGGTGGCGGAAGACCCGGCGACTGGCGCATGGCACAGAAAACCGCAGCAGCGAGTATAATTAATTTAAATAGCTATTCACAGGTTATTGCGGCGTCAAATAGTACGAACACACGCTTATACACGTTGAGCTTTTCTCTTTACCGTGCGACACCGCTTTTGCCTAATTATTAATAAAAATCGCATTAAACTGCTGTCACTTTTCCGAGCTATTTTAAACAAATTATACCGTCATTTTATGCATAAGGAATTAAACTGACACGCGTTACAAAATTGCAGGAACTGTGAATTCTGGATCTTAAACAAGAAAAAAAAAAAAAGAGAAAGAGATGAAAACATGAAAACGAAATTCATCCACAAAATTCGATGAAAATGTCAAAAATCATAAGTCAACTGCTCGGGAGGAAAAAAAAAAAATACAAATCGTAACCGAAATGAATACTTTTTACCCAGATGTACGAATTTGTGTACATTTACCAAAGTACAAATAATAATAATAACAACAACAACAATAATAATAATAAAATCGGACGCTTGTACGCGGTTGTGCTTAGAGGTCTTTCAATTCATTACAATTAATTTACATACTTTTTACTTCGTTTCCGGTTACGTATCGGTAATGAATGCACGGTTCTTGCTGCAGGAGCATGCAGCGGGTAGCGAGTTTCAACCCCCGTGTAAGTTGTATAGGTATACAAGGGGATTGTTGTCACGCGTGACAAGAGAAAAATGTTAGCAGATACACCGTAATCAGCGTGTATGTAATATAAATAAGCCGTTCCATTTTTCATATCACTTTTCCAACTCCGGTACGCGTTCAAAATGATTCCCGAATTTTTTTTTTTTTTCTTTCAAGCAACGAATTTACAAAGTGGTTGAGTTAAATTTTTAAAATCAAGCTCACGAAAATGCTGCGTTAAATGAACCGACATGTTTCTCACGAGTTTATTCAAACTGTAGTTCTGAACTTTGTAAGCATGGGTGAAGATTTGAAAAAAAAAAAACAACGTGTTCCAAAAAATGTGTATACATTTTGTACAACATTTCTGAATGCAGATTGTTGTGATACGTTGTTTTCTTTTTTCAAAGATACTAATTAACGCCGCAAAAAAAAACAAAAAAAAACAAAATTGTGCCACTATACCGTTTTCGTATGTCGAATGAAACTTTTCGAAATCGTCGAAGTGAATATATATATATATATATATACAGATGAATAAAGATTATTCCCAATTTTGGAACCTCTCCGAAATCTGTGTTAAAAAAAAAATAAAAATGGTTCGTTGAGTTGCGAACGATTGGCATTGAAAACTCGATGAAAACTCGAGATAAGTTTTGGAGTGTCGGCGATGATGTGAAAATTGAAAAAAAAAAAAGAAAAAAAAAAGGAAAGACGGAACGCTTCGCGTTCGTTGAGCAGAGTCAGTGAGGCAGTCAGTCGGTCAGTCAGTCAGTCAGTGAGTCGCGTGTCGGCTAATTGTTCGGCAGGTCGAAAGATCCGTTGATAGCAACGATTTTTCAATTACACGCTATATCCATGGACGAGGTAACCCAGCCGCCACCGAGCGACGCCGCTAACGATTCCTACACCATAGAATATGGTATACACAACGGGGTTACACGCCCTGCATGGATTGCTGGTTGGCGTGTAATAAGTACGTGATCACGGGGTTTACCGGGTTTACTTTATACCCACACAAATTTTATTATACACGTTAACCACCCCCGCACCCTTCGCCGCGGCAAGAGGTCTGGTTCGCTTTATTGACGAGTCTATTCTCCCGGGGGAACCGAGAAATAAACATTTGACATATTAGAAAACGTATTTAAAAAAAATCTCTCTCCCCATTTATCGAAATTTATTCACAAAATAATTGAAGATTTTGCCAGCAAACGTAGTTACTTTGAATGTTTACGATTTTGGCTACAATGTTCGTTAAAAAAAAAAAAAAAAAAAACAAAAACAAAAACGTTTCTCCAAACGCTTTACAGATACTTTCAAAATATTTTACAATCTTTTTATCACGTATATGAAAGTCCAGTTTTTGTACAACTAGGCTACTTTAACATGGAAGCGTTTTTCAATGCGCGGACGAGATTCGGAAAGTGGATGTATTTCAGCTTTTGGACACTTGGTTTTCGGACAAATTTGAAACAAGTCGTCTGGTCACATGGTTTTTAGAAATCTTTCAATCAGGTGTGAAGAATATATTTTAATCTCAATCGTATTGCTTGAGACACTGATTGTAAAATGAATTAACAATGAACTAATGAATGCAAATGTAGGATAATTGAATTTGTGCAACTACCTCTAGTTTGCCATCGGTTAAAACTATACAGGTACTTTTATCCGTTCTGCTTATTTTTCAGATAAGAATCTATCATTGGGAAATTAATGATCTCAAATTCGTTTCCTCAGTCAATTTCTTTTCCTTTTTTTTTTTCTTTATCGGAAATTAAGTGAATCCAAAATTACTCCTATACAATAATAAACAATTTAAAAAATCGTGGTGTGATTAAATTCACCTCCGTGATTGAAAAAACGATAACTTTCATCATTCCTAAAACGAATGGGATGAAAATTGGTGGACCAAATACCGTCGAGAGTAACTCTATGGCATCAATAAACACCAAATTGACGGGAAACACGGGGCTAGGGGGTTAGGGTAGGTATCCGCCGAAAGTAACCAGAGCCGGTGAATTGACTGAGCCGGAGAATTCGTTCCTCGCCTAACAAGGTCCCGGGGGATGCCGGGGTGCTCACGGCGCGGCATCCGGTCTAACAGTAATCCGTTTCTGCAATGATTTTGGGGAGTTTTACGGGGGTGGACGAGGAACGGCGCGCATTGCCGGATAAGAGGCGGGGTGCAGGAAGAAGGAAGTCGCGTGGCGCCGCGACGCCGGCCGTCGGTGGTGCCGCGATGCATACGCACGACCCTGGAGCCAACGGTTCTGGGGGGTTTTTGGTAAGTTAGTCAGAGCTGAAGATGCGTCAATTGACAAGGTACCGTTAGTCTCGTGCTCCCTCGATCCCTCCTCCATATCCTGCGCGCTCCTTTTTCGTCCAGCAAGTCCAAGGATGGCGTCGATGCTGTGCCTCGGAGTGCTGCTCGCCGGTTTTTGCTGAATCGTTATGTCCTGGCTGTTCTGAGACGCGGTCTCGACAAGCTGATGAGAATCCATGACGTCGAATTCAGTCCTCCTGACAGTCTAGAGGTGATAGCCGCGCGGCATGAACACTTTTTGATCTCTTCTCGACCCCGTCACATCAGCGCTCACTCGTTACTGGTATAGGCGTCAAATCATCATCATCATCGTCAGCGTCTTCGATACTACGAAGGAACGAGATTGAACTCAAAGAAAAATAAAAAAGAAAACTAAAGTAAAATCTTTCTCCGCACAAAATTTTATATTATAACTCCGTGCTTTCTACCGTCTCACTGGTAACAGTCGGCTTCAGCGCGTGTCCATAATTTCAGCACCATGTCTTTGCTGCGATTTCGTTGGTACTTATCATGGACCACTCCTAAGTCACTGGTAAACAAGTTCGCTCACTGGGTTTGAAAAAACACTGCGACTATTCGATCCTCTGTTCAAGGACTAAGAATCCATATCCAATCTCGTGCTGGATAAAAAGTAGGTGAAGGTCCTCCCGCAGGAACGGTAAGGACGACGATTCTACCACTCTTGGTTGGTTCGGTCTTCGTTTCTTGAACTCGTGGCACGCGGCGATGTCGAGTTGATTTTAAAACCTCTGCGTTGGTTTTCGTTCGTGGGCGGGTTTCTCTCGGCGATCGTGCCTTCAGCCAGCGAGCAACTAGCGTGCCTAGAAGCTCGTCGGTTATCCTGCGGAGTTGTTCTCAGGGTGAAAGGGAGGGCAGACCCGCGAGCAAATGGGCGTTTCGGTTTGGTCCAATGGGAAAAGGCCGGGTTAAAACCTCCGCGAATCGTAACGCGGTATAGGGATGATGGCGTGTCAGCGGTTCTCAACGCTGGCCAAAAGACTCGCGGTGGTGGGGTTAATTCGATAAAAGGCGGTTTAAGCCCAAGTTTCCAGGATGTTTAGGATGCTTTTGTCAAAGCTCCGCCACCCTGTCCTGTACGGCATCCGAGAGAGGAGGTTCGGGGGTTGCGAGCTACGGGGGTGAGTCGGATAATTGTTCCCCAGGTTGATTCTTGCGGCGGATTTTAGCTTCCCAGCTGTAATTACCTGTAACAAGGTTTATTGCACGTCTACTAGTCCACCTCCCTACCCCCCTTCAATTCACCCTTTATCTCTCCTGCCTGCCAGTGTGTGTATAGTTATATGATGCACCGGTTAGTGTGCACCGTAAACTGTCCCATACCATCCACCATCGTCTCACTCTGTATCCTCTTCGCCTGCAGCAACCACACATTCTGCGACGACGACACACAATCTTCTTACGAAGATATGGCACGCGACGTGAATTTTTGTCGCAGAGTATCGTCGCGTCTTATAGTATCACATCATCTGTAACTCAGATTCAACCAACTTCGGATAGACCAAGGTCCATTTCTTCCGAGTAAAAGGTTACCTTGCATTATGAAGTCATCTATATAGAGGAACTTCATGACCATCGTTACGTCTTATCGTATCACGTCGTGTGCAACTAATCATTCATTCAGAGAATGACACTGTATCAAGCAACTTCAGATAGTCCAAGGTTTGGTTCTCTGAGTGAAAAGTTGCCTTACATTATGGAGTTACTTAGTAGGACTTCATGGCCATCGTCACGTCTTGTAGTATCACATCGTCTGTAACTTATCATTCATCCAAAGAATGACTACTGATTCACCCAAATTCGGATATTCCAAGGTCCACTTCTTCCGAGTAAAAGGTTACCTTGCGTTATAGAGTCATCTAGAGGGACTTTATGATCATTGCAGCATTAAGACACGCATCTGTTGCAGAGTTTTTCAAATTTCACGAATGCATTACACATACCTGCAGCTACATTAGGCGTATCGATCCCACGTGGACAATTTCCGATTTCTATTATACAGCTGTGTGTGCAGCGCACGAATCGCGGATAATATGTAGGTTTGAACGGTTTCGTTTTCGGTTTGAAGGGCGAACTCTCACGCCCACCCAGCTTGAAACTCGACAATGAATATCCGCTTCTCGTTTCATTGTAACGATACTAGGTACAATAAAATTGTACAAGCTACAAATTGCCCCGATCCAGGATTATAATAATTCCAACGTATGGTCGTTTCCGATAAGTTTTCATGTACCGGAAGTAACGAAAACAGGGATATTTAACTGAGATGAAAGAGAATTTGTAAGAGAATCGGCATTCTTGGCGTTATTCAGGACTGCTCGAGTGCCGAATCTAGATCTGGATCCAGAATCTGCTGATCAAAGCGTAAGAATGTAACCTTTGAAGAACAGGTAATGAAGACTTCGTCCGGCCAGTTGTTGATTTTTATATGCTAAACTTTATTTGAAATACATGAAAACAGGATAACAATATTGTATAAAGGACGATCACAAATCAGTGGAAATAGCAGGGGCGCATTATCTTCAAGAAAAATGAAAAGCGTGCAAAGGAAAAAGGGAAAGAAAAAGGGAATATAAAAATCTGAAGAGAGTTTCAAGAGGAAATTGAAAGTAACCCGGAGGAAATAAAATTGCGAAGCCTAGCTGTCGTCGCGGGGATTCGATCTTGGTTTAAAGCAATGGGGAAAAATCCAGGAGGCTTTTAAATCTGCATGAATTTATCCAAAACTCCGCGGGTATAACCCGATTCAGAGAAGGGGTCGTTTGAGTTTCGAGTTTGAGGGATGGAACTGACACAAGATATAATTTTCGAACGTTTCTTCACTGGTCCGTAATTCCGTTTAACTTGCGGTTTTTTTCAACCGGGACTGGATCAGCGAAGCAAACGAGGGTTAAAATAATGCGAACGATAATCGACGCGACGTCTAACCTCCGAAGGCTAAACAAGACGCAGAAGAAGCTGCGGCCCGTGATGGTTATCAGGTTTTCGACTTACCTGCAGAGCGGTTAGGATCCAGTTAAATGCAACTTTGTCTGATCTGATTTGACGAGCGAGAAGAAGGCTAAAAGCATCAGGATGCAGCACGAGCTCGGAGCTGATTCGACCCGAGATTTCCTCCACGGCACTCACGATCGGTTCGGTTTGGGTTTACCGGTCGAACAGTGCGTCGATCAGCCAGATTCAAATATCCTCGAGGAAAAGGATTTGTCGAGTAGCGGAACACGCGCCAAATACAATAAACAATTCAAATTGTAATACCACGAGCGGCAGGTAGCTCGAAAAATCGCGCCGATTCCCGCCTCGCGAAAACCTAAAATCGAGCCAGGATCTGCATCAATGCCCTTCACGGGACAATTGGACTCGCGTACAATGGCCAAAATTGTACTCGAATGTACTGGGTGTGTTGCCGGAATCGCGTAAAGATAAAGATTCGACCGGAAAATTTTCAGGCAATTCAATTCGATGCTGATTTTCATTTAAAACTATCTATGATGGTCTAACTTGTTCGTGAAACTTCTAACCATAGAATGGTGTCTAAAGTTCAAGTACTTTGCTCCAGACATTTGTTGATCACTTTATTCAGAGCTTAAATTTTGTCAAATTCGATGAGGTTATGTTGATAATAAGTTGAACGCCGATGTACTCCAAGTTGTATGGGATAACCAAGGAGCTTCTAACCGTGGTGATGAATTTGGAACGATCAGTATTTGATGACGAACTAGCGACCGATTCTCCGACTCCACAAATTTGTTCATACTTGATTATCGTTAGCCATTGACAGAGAAGCTTTACACCGGGCAAGAATCTCTTGGCGTACTTTTCGGATCACCCCGTAAATTCGAAATGGTCCCCGCAGTCGGCAAGCGAAGTGAGCATCGCGCTATTGTAATTCGAAACTGTTTGCAAATCTGAGGCACGGCACGTACATGCATAGATCGCAGGGAACAGGGATAATAAAAAAAGGAAACGCGAAGAAAAGAAAGCAAGAAAGAACAGGCGGCATTGAACTGTTGAATCAAGAATCGCCGATTAGTCTGCAGATTCCGGCGCAGAGATTACCGATTGTAGATCACGGGTCCTTGAAATTTGGCCGCTTTAAGTGACGGCGGGTGGCAGCTGTAGGTCCAAAAAGAGAAGGAACAAGCGAGCGAAAGTTAGGGGGATGAGAGAAACGGAGATATGGAAGAGAGATCGCCGAAGGGAGATAAGTCTAATTTCTGTCGGTGTGGAGAAGCGCGGGTTCCTTAAAGGCGTTTCGGATCCCAAAAATCCGCTCCAATTTTTCCCAAATATACATGCTTTGTTGACGGTATAGGTGTAAATGAATATAAAGATATTTGGCAAACTGGGATATTGTGGCCGCAGTCTCTCTTGTTATTGGCCCAATGGCGCATTGTAGGTCGCGATACCAATAAAGAACCCCCGCGGTCTTTTCGGTAGCTGTTCGAGGATCCCGTCGAACGTTGAAGAGACTTCTTCTCTTTTTAAAACCGCGTTAACACTATAGGATTTCGGTAAGTTCTTGACGCGTTTTGGGTAAACTCACAGCAGGTAATCCTGGACAAATGCGTTCCATCGGTACGCCGCACAACGAACACCTACACTCCAAACACGCCAAACACCCGAATTCAGTCCACGGATTTGTGGACTCAGCCTTCAGCCAGTCTCATTGTCCCGCGTAAGTATATCATTCGAAAGCTCATCTCCCTCCCTTACTCTCTTCGCTTTTCTCCGGCTTCGGGATACGATAAACTTCCGCTTGGAGAACACCAGTGATCGAATTTCAGGACAATCGTAAGGTGTTGCCGCACTCTTCACGCTTGATCCTCGACATGTGGAAGCGAACGCCGAGCAGTTACACACACATAGAAATTTATGACGGTGCTTTCAAACTACTCGGTGTACGTCGATCATCGTTGTCCGTGGCTGAGACCACCGACGATACATTCCCTTTCCATAACTACCGATTAATGGAAGCACAATTGACTCACCGCACGTCCGTAGTGCCGTTTCCGATTGCCGTGCCAATGTTCGCGTCTTCTTCCACCCCGTGCTGGTAGAGGAGGAGCACGTGTTTCCAATTTATGGACTACTCAACGCTCGAGTGACGCGTTGGTTTAGATTCCATCCTGTTTTGGATTGATACCACGAGACCAGATCACCGTGCAATTCGAAACCTTGGGCTCAGATACGAGTTTTGCAAAGTGGCGGGAACCGCGGCGGCTTTAAAGTAAAGACCGGAAGCACCGTGTGAGAACCGCTGGGCGACCCGTACAGAGCAAATTACCTTCGTAACCCGCAGAGGAGGGATGGGAGCGAGAAATTCGCCCTGCTCCTTGGCTCGGGGTTCTGGATTCTGGGCTCTGGATCCCGTCGCTCCCGCTTTCCAGTATAACTATACCTGCCCTGCTCGCTCCGCGGGCTTAATTAACTGTTTATACACTGCATCCAACTTCTATCTCCCACCCCCTCATTCCCACCCTCGCACGCTCACTCTCTGTCTCTCCCTCTCTCATCCCATGTTATTGTCACCAGCCGAGCGGGAGCCGTGGCCTATACATACGTATATGGATGTTTCCCGAGCGTCTTAACGTGCTGCTGCGGCATGATTTCATCAAGTCAACCGTCACCCAATAAAACACATGAAAGCACCGAGTGAAACGGCTACTTGCTACGTAGTTTTTTTTTTAACCTTTTTCAACGAAACCTCGTAAGCGCGGATAATTTTAATCAGGATTTTCCTTGAAATAATGAAACTCCCGCGGAAAAAGTGGAAATGATGCCTCTTATGGGAAAGATTAGACAATTAACACATCGTCGAAACCACTTCACATGAAGTGAGTAAACTATCGATTCAATTTCGCGAGACTTGAGCTATAGGTAAGGAAGAGTATGAGCCACTTGCCATTTTCACTGTCTTCTCACATTCATTGTCAGAGTAAGCAAAGTGCTCGATAGCTGTACCTGAATTTTTCCCATTAATCGTTAAAAAAAATGTGTTTCTCACCATAACAGGCATCAGCTACTTAAAGGATATAACAAGAAATCTTGGTAGATTTACGTTGTACACCCTCCTAAAGTGAAATTTTCATGTCTAATCATCTGCAGTTAAACCAATGAAAAAGATCGTGATTCAACGAGCACCCGAATAGCCCAAGTCTTAAAACGACCACTGGTCAACATCTAGTCCTGGACGACCAAGCCGCTACTGGTCAAGGGAATTATTTCTCCTGAAACAACGAATCGAACGCCATTTTGCGCCGTGAACTAAAGACTCGTGGTCAATGTTCGGATGATTCATAAGCCAGGCGTAGCTAAATTTGAGGGAGGTTTATCCCCTAACCGCGTTACTCCCCAAATGTGTTCTCTACTGTGTCCAGGTGTAGCCCGCACGAAAAAAAGTACAGAACTTAATTCCTACCCTTGCGCCAGGGATGTTGGGTAGATATACGCGTTCACCAAGTGGTGGGGGTCATTCCTCTCCTCTCCTCTCGCTCCATCCCTCCGCTCGTCTCCTCTCCTCGAAAGCCCGGAGGCCGACGCCCTTCGCGGCGCGTAACCAGAGGGCGGACCTCCCCCGAATGGCGTTTAGCCGACCCGTTAACTATCATTCGGCTCTGTCCCTGCGGGCAATTTGCTAACCCGTGTTTACCAGCGCCCAAGGCTTGGCTGAATAGCCGAGCAGTGTAGAACCGTGATGTCGCACGTAACTGCACCGAGAGAGTCTCTGCACTAGAGGATCATCGGCGAAAAATCCCCAACGTGGTACCACCGAACACCCGTTTCGACGCATTGACCCAAGTCGTTTCGTCCGGGACGCCGTCTCACCGGACTTTCCTAACATCGTCGTCCTTCAGATCCTTGCGAAGTCACCGAGAGATGGATGGATGGATGCAGATGTAGCACTTTCGGTGACCCGCTGAGCCCATATGCTGCTCCATATCCGATTTGGTCCCGGCTCGTAACGACAAGTTAAAGTGTATTTATCTCCGCAGGACGTACCCTTTGTATACTCGGCGAACACCCTTTCGAGCCATGTGTTGCTGCCTGGTTTGTTCCTCCTTTGTATGTTGCATTTTGGTACCTGGTGTTTGGGTGTAATATGGTTGGCGTTTATGTAACATGCAGGACAACTCGGTACACGTTACACGCGTGACAATGTTCATCCTCGTCGTCGCACTTTATTCGTCCCCGTGTGGCACGACGAGGAGTATCTTTAGACTATCTCTCGTGAGAACTAAGCAGATTTTCAACCTCCGTAATTCCGTTACCAAGTACCAACGCACAGGAATCATGATCTCAGCTTCCTAAGCCCAAACGAGTTTATACTGAATTAATTAAATTCTTAATCTTTTAAAAATTATAAAACATTTACGAGGACCGTTTGTTCTTGTTCATGAATTCGTTGTCTTGAAGAAGGAAATAAGTCTCGCTTAGCATTATTTTCCTAACAAAAGGTATAGGAAAACCTAGTATTGACACCAAGAACAGTTGGACCCAAAAGATTTAGGTCCGAAACCCCCCTAGTGAGGAAAAATAACCGCGGCATAACGGTAAAAAAAATGAACGTATCTGTTCTTAAATTTCCTGATCTCGATAAGCCTGAAATTGAAGTAAGAATCCAAAAAATCGGCTCGTAGGTATAATATTCATACCGATCTTGAGGCATTACGTGGCAAGTCCCAGAGCCGCGTCGTCTGCACGGGCAATCAGTCGAGCTATTGTCGACACCTAGAACCTGATCCAATTTAAACTGAATATAGATAAAAAAAAAAAAAAGAAAAAAAAAAGCGAAGAGAGACCGGAGTGCGAGAAAAGTGGAAAAATAAGAGGGAACGACGCGGAACGTCGGAATTCCTGAATCTTCGCCGCTTTTCCTTCCGGCGAATCGGCATTATACATATATTATACCCACCACCGACATCATCCACGTGTGTGTCTCGGCGAAGAGGAGGACGGAGAAAGGAGGGAGTTGAGGTAGAAGAGGGAAGAGGGAAACAGAGAGGGAGGAGAGAAGGGTGGGTGGCCAATCTACTCGACGTGCAGGAATGGGATTTGGGGAATGTCGTTCGGGCGACAGCCATGTTTGCGGGTTTATAAATTGGGTTCAGCACGGGGGATTTTTCTATTAGGATAAAATTGGTTCTTTCAACCGCCACCAGAGCCCCCCCACCCCACCCCCTTCGTCTCTCTCTCTCTCTCTCTCTCTCTCTCTCTCTGTCCTTCCCCAGCCGTACCCCGCTTCTCGGCAGCTTTCACCCCCTCTCGCCCCCATTCTCGGTACGCCTGCAACGCCGCAACCCGGGCCTCGTAGCCCGGGGGATTCGGCGGGACTTCGCGGGGCTCGGCGGACGTCGACGCCGACGTCGACGGCTCAAAAGTCGATATTTCCGTCACCGGTATTATCGGGGCTTCCTATACAGGCAGAGGCGCCGCTTCTGTAACACGCGCACGCATTTATACAATTCTACTGTGTTTGGTTACGTGCACCGCGTATACGTGTACGCAGATAGATATATTATATGTATGTATTAGGGTGATTAAAAAAAAAAATCATTACTTTTTTCGAAAAAAAGTGGTAGTGAAAAAACGATTCGAAATGACGAAAAAGTAATGCCTGCACGCGGGAAAATTTTTTACTCGAGATTTAGAGTTAGCGCAAGTCGATTTTACGTAGTTGTTTAAGGTTTTTTTTTTTCGTAAAATTTAGATTATTATATTATATTATATTTTACGATAAAACTACAAGATACCTTTTTTGTAGTTTTTTTTTTTTTGTAGACAATGCGTTTTCGAAAAATATCTCATGAAATACTGGATCATGTCAAATTTAACAAGATAGCTTTTTTTGTTAAGAATAAATCAATCTGAAAATAAAAAGCATGGTTGATTTTTTTGAGCCAGTCTAATGCATCGAGGAGAATGAGCATGAATCAAGGTGGTCTTGTGTTTACAACCATTCCTTTTGCAAGAGGACCGTCTATCCCCGCAGAAATCGAATTACACGTCAAAAGTTTTGCCCGAGGATCGCCGGCGCGATTCTGCTCCGTTTATTTAATCAATTTTGCAAATTCTCGTTGTGTTGTATCTTACATATCGATACGAATGTAAATTTCAAGGGGTTGATACAGTTGCTTCGGGGTGTGAAATACTGACTTTCGGGCCGTTTAGATTTCGACGAAACAACCCTACTTCCTGGTGATTTTTATCTTATTTTACATTTATCAATTTATCATGCTTGTTTGAGTTTCTTCTTTATCACAATGTTTTTATGTTCTTTAACTGAGCTAAATTAAAGCATCGCACAATGATATCGCTGTCGTTGATCGTTGATCATTTTTTATACTCAATTATACACGCGAGACAAAATTCCGAGGAATGACATGCGTTTGGATCTCGTGTAGCTCAATGATTTTTGACAGTGATATTTTAAAACCGTCGAATGACATTTTTTTCTAAATCCCTTCCACATCATATTTTAATCAAATTTCTTGGAACCCGCATTGAGTTGTAAAAAAATCCAAGAAGCCGAAAATATATGGATAAAATATATAAGAAAGAAAGAAAAAAAACAGTTTACGTATATTGAAAAAATGCATTTTTATCGAGAAACATTTACGTTCGGTGATGTTTTTTTATTTTAAAGGTTGAATCTTCTTACGGCAATGATATATCGTAGTAAAAATCTTCTCAACAACTCGAAGCGGTCCAGAAAAATGTGTCGAACCACGTTGCGCGAGGAATTTTGAAAAACAGAACATCGACGCCATTTGATACAGCGAAGAACTAACGGATTGAGAAAAGGAAAGAAAAGAATAAATGAATACCAAAGTATTATATTTCATAAACTATTACGTGTTCCTAAAGTTACGCATACCTACGCCATAACACGAAATACAAAATTCACAAGTCTGTAACGGTGTTAATAAAACATGCCGATTATTTTGCGCCCACTTTGACGTTGCCGTAAGGAAGGAACTACATATGCGTGTATAAATGTACGTGTGTACGTGTCATGCGCAGGGCCTGTATGTGTAAGAATATATATGTATACACCCGTCCGTGGCTGAGAAAATTGAATTGTCGGGGCGAATCTCTTTGTAAAGATATTGCGGAATTGAATTTGCCGTTTCACTGCTGCCGCTGGTGGTGGAAGCGGCGACGAATGAATATAAATTGACATTCACATTTTGTTCGGCTGTTTTTTTTTTTTTTTTTTTTTTATCTTGGTCTTCCTCGTCGTTTTTACACTTCTTTTTCAGCTGCCACCATTTTTTCCCGGGTTGATACACACACGCGCCATGCATATTTTTCATGGCCAATTCAGAGTAATGTTACAATTTTATCGATGTAGACGGATGAGGTATATAGTTGTTACCTGTTCGCAAAATTAAATTTCAACTCTTTGTTCGGTTGTCGCGTAACAGATACCTACATATAAAATTTCAATTTCCCCAACGTTTTGTTCGTATCGTCGTTTTGCACACGTGTCTCTATCGTATTCCTGGTATTTTATCATCGGCGTATATCAACGAGTGTCAAATTATAATTTTAACCCGTTACTCAAAAATCGTTCGAAAATATGAAGGAAACAACGGAGGTAGACCCTCGGCTAGAAATTCGTAAAATTGAAGAATTGATAGATGATGGAAAACGTTTTGTAAATTGAGCGATTTGATCGGTAACATTTCGATAGAAAACAAACGATTGTTTTCAAAACGGCCGGCATGTTCCAAAAGTTGAAAATTTGAATTCATTGTTTTTCCCTTGATTGTCCAAATTCGAGAATCAGTTCTTTCCTCGATAATTTTCAATCGACTGTAACAATTACTGATAAAAAAATGCGTTGGAAAATGTCACGCGTCATGATTCCCAAGTGTCATTGTATCACCATTCGTTTCTATTTCTAACGTTATTTAAAAATATGACACGACCGAGAACATCAACTTTTCAATACCCCCCAAACATTGCTCGATAACTAACCATAATCTCAATTTTCGCGCTAATCTAAAGCTAACAAATCCGCCACATCGAGACCATCGCTTTCTAAAACACACCAAAGTTTGGATGAACGATAAAACCCAAGCCATACGAGCTCGCGACGAATAACCGCGAAGCTAGTTATTACCATAGCCAAAAGTGCGAAGTAACGAAATTTGCGTAGGTTTATTCAATTCGCTTGTATCTCTCTCTCTCTCTCCAGTTCCGTCGTCGAGTGTAATTGATTGTCAGCGAATAGAGCTTAAAGAGCAAACGTTGCGCAGGCCGTCGGAATGGAAATTTAATGAAGTTTGTAGTACCTCAGGGTTGTATAATGGTTACGTGATTGTTCCAGGGGTTCGGTTATCAAATTTTCCCGATCGCGGGACGAGCGTTTCGGCTTACGGTATCCGTCGTCGGGCCCGCTTGGCCGGGGTTGTTGGTCATTTAGCCTGACTTCACGACTCGTTAGAATCGGCCCCTGTACTTTCCCCCTCCCCTCGCGCTCTCACTCGCTCCGTCTCGGCGCGTAGCGCGGCGTCCGCAGCGTCGTCAGGCCGGCGTGTTTCTCCGAGCCGCCAGGCGGCGCTGGCGGTGAATGTAGGCCCCGCGCAAGTTAAACGCCCGTTTACAATGAGGGACGGTTAACCAAATTACATCAATCCCATTTCGCGTCGTTTTGACATGGCAATTTGATCGAATCGTCCGCGCAACTGTTGTGCTCTGTTTGACTCCCCCTCGAGCGAATCGCGCGATAACTTGAACGCCCCCTTTCCCCTCTTAATTCCAACCCTCCCTCCAGCCCGCAGGGAACCCTGGCTCTTCTCTTTCTCTCTCTCTCTCTCTATCTCTGTCTCATTCTCCTCCCGTCGCCCCCGTTTTGCGGAGTGAACAAGTGCCGTTAACTTTTTCTTGTATCGAAAATAAGTCGTTAGACCCTCTTTCATCTTTAAACGAGTTTTCACGGCACGACAAACTTTCATTCCCTATTCCTCCGTGGCCTTAGTTATGGAGTGATTTCCTCCTTCCTTTTTTTTTGTTGTTCTTTCTCTTTTCGTTACCCCGCCCAACTTACCTCCCCCCCCCCCCACCATCCCTTCCCCCTTTTCTTACTCTCAATTTTGTCTACTCCCCGCGGTTTAATCTCATATTCCGTCATCGACTTGGGCATTTATTTTCGGTATTGTTTTAATTTTTGTTTTGTTTTTTTTTTCTTTTATTCTACGCTCTTCCTCTTCTCAGGAAATCGCAATTAATTCTTTACCCGTTGTACCAACGATTGAGTGACAAATTTTCATTCATCATTTATTTTTTCTTTTACCGAAAGAACATGGTAATTGAATCATCGTCAAAATTTTCTCGTTTCGCAAACTCTCTCTCTCTCTCTCTCTGCCTTCCAGCAACAGCGTTGTGTTTTCTAACAGATGTAAAACTGTTCGATTCGAAATAAATTTTGTTCACATTATGTGTATCTGACACGAGTTTACGACGCATAACTTGCTACGAAAAACTTTTAAAAATCTTCGAGATATATTCCATTTCCGGTTTTATTACGAAGTTTGTAACGTCTATAGAGTTACCACTGAAAGTTGTTGTCAACTTTTATAACGATCGCTGAAACGAGGAGAATCTTGACGACGTTTGAAACGTACGTTAACGCGTTTAGTTTTCAACAATATTTATTTGTGCTTCGTGCATTTCTGTTATTTTATCAGAAATTTACAAAGCCACAATTTGTCAGCTCTTGGTTCTTCGCAAATTTACTTTTTTTTTTTTTGTTTCTCAGTCCGTCGGTGATTTTTGCTTTCTAAATATTTATTAACGTAGAAGTTGAATATTTGTGGAAATTAGCTAAAAGTTGGCAAAAAATTTCGCACGGGGTGTAGTGATAAAAAAAAAAAAAAAAAAAAGAAAAAAAGCCCGTATGAAGCAAAAACGAAAATATGGAAGTACAGGGGATGAAAGGCTCGTAGAACGGGAAGTGGAGAATAGGTGAATAGAAGAGATGAAATTGTTTCACGCAATTTTAATTGCTGAGGATACATCAGCGCGGGGTACGTATACGAGGCGGGTCGAAAAGCCCGAAGGGAGGGTTTAGGTTTCGTGCGGTTAAGGGCCAAGGTATTTTGACGATGCGTCGAGCAAACAATGATGGGTCCCCAATTTTGACGCGCGCAGAAGCTTAGAGTCGACCCTCGCGCAGTGGAGGATAGAATACAATGCGGCTTTTCTGACCGTCGAAATCCGGTTACCTCCTGACATCTTTACGCAATTACCGATAATTGGGCCTCGCCTTGCTCCGCGTACGCTTAAGCGTATAATAACGTCCGCGTAATTAGGAGGACTTCGCGCGCCGTTAAAGTGCGGCTGACGCGCCGGATTGAAAAGTAAAAAGAAAATGAGATGAAAAAATGGATGGGGAATTTTTTAAATTTTGAAAAAAAAAAGTTACGAACGCGTGTATCCGAGATAACCCTGATCGTTGTATGCGTAAGCGGGGTTATGCAGGAAATTAAAACCATGTGTATATTATGTAGTTATTTGCATAATATTTATAAATAAAACGCTGAGGTATAATGTGCAACACATCGGGATTGCGCAATAATCGACCTTGCGAAATGACCTCGTGTTGGCAGACTAAAAATCTCGTTAGAAAATGTCTGTTACAGATGACCGAATCATTGTGCAAATGCGATGATGAAATTTATCGTAAACGATATACGATAAAGTGAGTGCTTTTCTTGTTATTTAATTTTTGCAATAAATATCGAAGGAAAATCGAAACCCAATTGAAAACATTGTCCGCGTATCTCGAAGGACTATTTTTCTTTTCTTTTTCTTTCTTCAACGAATGTTTAATCGATTAAAAAAGCTGTGGTAAAAATATTTTCAGAAATAGAAAAATTCAAAACGATCTTCGTACGAATTCGATAGTTTTAGAAAAAAAAAAAAATGATCGCGTCAATTATTGGTATAGAAAGTCATTATACCTAATACAAATTTCTATCGTCTTGAGCGTTGAGACTAAAACTTGGCTGAATTCTTGTCTCCTTTCTTTCGTACTTTTCAGACGTTTCTTTGTCATCGTTAAAATCAATCGCGTTAAAGAAATAGGCAAACAACAAACAGCCTTAAAATTTTAATCAACAACGTTGCACGATATCACACGTAGTTGCCTACCGAATTGCATCAATGTTTCAAAAAAAAAAAAAAAAATTGCTCACTATATCGCGATAAAATTAACCGTGAGTTTGCAATTTTAATAACGATCAATCCCCTTCGCCTTAATTTACAAAACTGCAAAATGGATGCTACCGGATACGCGATGAGGAAAAAATTAAGGAAAGAAATACAGAGGGGAGAAAAAGCAGCGAGCGATAAGCGAAACTGGTTTGAGAATATCCAGCGATAATCAAATATATCAGTTATTCCCCCCCCACCCCCTCTTCAAAAAGCCAGGCCGGCGACGCGGTCGCCAAATCCGCGCGGTTCTGACGAGCGTCTTAACTAACTTAACCCCGAGTTATCAGTAATTATCGAGCCTTCGGCGTAACTCGGTTATCCCAAAGAAGTTGCAGGAAAAGGCGGCGCTAAGTAAATTTCACCTCAAAGGTCGACCACGACCCTCTGTTGCACGGGTCGCATTCCGCCGTTAAAAGATTACCTGCCGCAGATTGCATCATGAATGATTTTCAACAACTTGACAATATTTTCTCTCTCTCTCTGTCTTAATTTCTTTTAGCTTCGTTCGACCATGGGTATAAAAAAAAAAAAAAAAAAAAAAAAAATTAAACAACAACGCCAAGACGATGAGGGAGAGAAAAACCTTGATGTTGTTTTTCTTTTTCAACAAATCCTCGCGAATAACAAGAAACTCGTTACGATTAACTTGTTACACGTTGATTTTTGCTCATTTCGTACAATTAAGTCAGATATCGCGATCCGAATCTACTAATTGAAAAATAACCAAACGCGGGGGCATTGAGAAGAGAAATATGGAAGGAAAGGAAGAAAGAAAGAAGATGATAATTCGTTGTCACGAATATTGTTTCTACGTCATTCAATGATTATTGCCGCACCTTTGTATATTAGATATGAAAGAGTAAAAATACGCTTATCATTATTATTCGAATATAGACTGGACTCGCGCATAAATCTTGAAGCCTAATCGGCGATAAAACACGAGCCATATATTATTGTTGTTTACGAACGTGTATGAATGTAAAATACGTGTACGTGAATTGTAATAAATCACTGTGCGATAATTATAAATCGCGTATCGTACGAACTATTGAACCAAGCTGAACGATTGCTAATAGACCGACATTAAAAGTCAATTAATATACAGAACAAGATAAATTATCAAGTACAAAAAGCTTTCATACGAGCTCTTGTTGTTGCCTGTACGATCCGAGTAAATTACAAAACAATACAACTAATCCTAACGCATTGAAATGTCAAGTTTTCTTACCAAGGTTTTCGAACCAGTTTTCATTCACCCTTGAAAACCCGTGTCCGAATACTTTTTTCTTTTACATTTATGAAATAGACAAACTAAACAGGAACAAACAAATACAGTAGTTCAGATTATTTTAACGAAAAATCTCAATCTTTCGATACTGCCTTTCCTCGAGAACAAGAGAAGACATTTTCGATTAGCAAAGATTAATGAGAAACTGTGTATGTAAAAAAGATGAATCTTATAAAAAAAAATCTCTCACCCAAGCACCAACAATTTCGATCATGTACTGAAAAACGAAGTATCCGAGGAAATGGGAATTTAAAAAATTGAGAATCATACAATTCTATGAGCAGCAAGACAAAAAAAAAAAATTAAGAATCGATTCGAAAAATTAAGTTCCATTTTCTCCTGTTTGGAATAAGAACGCAAAACTCAAGTCGGTTCATACCTATGGTGTATTATGTTTGTATGCCACAGTCGCTCTTCGCGTATTGTCATTTCAGCTCCGATTGAGACGAAGAATATAATCTTTGTCCGCAGAGCGTATAATACTATTTAAGTACGTGGAGAAAGAAACGTCCTTTGGATCAGGGGTGCGCTTACAAAACGTGTATGCATCGCGGGCCGTACGGTTAGGTTGAAAAAAAGTATTTTGACACCTCGAATAATGCCGGCCTCTGCATGGGGCCGGGCAATTAGGCTGCGGTGAGAAATTCACTGAGCCGTGTGCCCGAAGTTTTTACGTTTGTGTGTGTGGCCTTCCGAAGAGACTCGGAATCTCTGTATAACCGTGCTGGAAAAACTCTCTGGCATTGTACGATTTGTATTCGAGTTCAAAGAGGAGCGGCGGTAAAAAAAAAAAAAAAAGAAGTGAGAAGAGGAAGCCGAGAACGCGAAGAGAAGGAGAGAATGTTTTTGTTTATTTTTATTTTTTTTTCACAAATCCGTTTTCCACCCGAGTGTCTGCAACCAGCAATTTCATCGTTCGTATCCAAAGTAACGGAGACGCCATCTGGCGGCGGAAATTCCTGTGCATAAATGGCGTCGTATTTAATTATAAAACTTGTTTTTCGCCGTGTTTTTTAGTCCGAACAGACTTGGTGTGAAAAAACGAGGATCTCACGAATCGCGCGACATTCTCTGTGCTTCGCGATTCTTTGTAATTGGCTGAAAACTTGATCGAATATATCAGCTGATTCGTTACCCCGGCGCCATATTGAATCGACCTGGCAGAAAAAAGGAACAAAGAATAAGGTAACGTCGACTAAAACAAGCAGCAAAAATTCTCCGCAAACTATATCCGCGGACGAGTAGGAGTACCTGATACAACGCAAGGCTGACGAGGATTTAGTTATTAAAATCGCTTAGAACCTGCAACGGTATAAACAGTTTAACGTTTCAATTTCCCAGGAAATCTTAGAGACATCCACTGCTCGATTTGTCGCCAGCTTTATGATCACAGTCAGCGCTTTCTGCAGGTATTAGTTGTGCCAAGAGGGAGATAGAGAATTGTGGGTACAAGGTGCAAAGACGTAGGCGTTGCTGAAGAAGAGGCTGCAGAATCAGAAGGGTGAAGGGTGAAGGGCGTCGTTTCTCCCTTGGGGGAGGTAATGAAATTTCAGAATAATCACCGGATAATTCATAATCCCTGGGTAATATCTATTAGTGTTCCAGCTTCTGCCAACCAGGGATCTTTACTCCCTTCCTGCTTTCCTCGCCGCGAGACAATCTCCCGTCAGGAGATGGACCTCCAACTTTTCCAATCGCATCGAACATTTCCTGCATTCTACTCCAAGTTTTTACACCTATTCGCCCATTGCAAATTCTCTACGACTTACAGATAGGTATTGTAGATATTCGATTCAACGTCACATATTTTTTTGTTTGTTGGTGGAAAAAGGAAAAATATACTTTTCCGAGTTAGCTTTCGTCTGGTGATATTTGTTTGCTTATTTATTTATTTTTTTTTTATTTATTTTACCAAGAGGCTGCCGAACAGTTTTAGGTTGAACATTTTTTTTTCCGTATCATTCTAATCTTGCGTAAGGGTCGAAATATTTGAGGAACAGTTTTTTGTTTTTTTTTTCCTCTGATTTATAGTTCGAGTGTTTGGAAAGAAGAGACACGCGCGAAAAATATGAACTTTGAAAAAGAATCGCTATTCCACAATTTTGGAATGATTTCGAAAGAATTTCATTTGCAAAATATGAGTATTTCTTTACTTCTTTACGCTGTTTAACGACATTCAGATATATATATATATATAAAATTGCAGTGTGGGTATAAATTGTCGTGAAAATTCGCTAAACATGAGGATAAAATTTCTCGATTGACCCAAAAATTTCACGAGGATTCCAGGTTTATTCAAATTTTTCAGAATTTTTTTCTACATCTTTTTATCAGTATTACATCTGCGGGACGTCAAGTCCAGCTAAATAACGAAGTTATATTCGTGACGAGTTTCCGAAATCCTACTTCAATTTTAATTCCACTACGAACGTAATGCACTGTTAGCGAAATTTTAAAAAACATGTAAAATTTCTGATCTGATTCTGATGCGACGCAAATGTCGGAAAGTCGATTACAGGTATAATCGTAGAATCGGAATGAGTTCGGAATTGGCGCGAGCTGAATATCCCGCTCAAGTATTTCGCGGGGATTGATAATCGCGGAGGAAGTAGAAAGACTCGAGGAGAGGGAGGAGAGAGATGAGCGGAGCTGTGGGAAAAGCTAATATTCGATCGTTTAAGTCAATTTTCCATCTTCGTAATGAATTTCTTCGTTCTCAGTGAAAATCTTTCGTAGGTACATCTCATCTCGATCAATTTTCTTTCTAGCAATTTATTAATACCACGTCGATCGCGATGCAGCTCAACTGGTTTAACATAAGCTGATCCTCGGAACTGGTTTCAGGTACACGATGTACACTAAGATTGATAAAAAAAAAAAAAACACACAGTTTTCGATTAAATCGATTATTTTTCAAACTCGATTAATCGACCGATTCAATTACTTTTTCTTCGCGATCGGTTTTTGTTTTTTACTCCCGTAAACGACGCGATGCAATATCAATTAATATGATTAAAGTATAAATCATTATCATTCTCTTACTTACCAAGTACCTATTTAATATAAATGACAAGTGAAAGATAAATGAATATTTTTTTACCTGAAATTGAAAAATAGTTTTAATCAAACTATTAATTATCAAAGAACTTTTCAGTTGTTAAAACTACGTACCGAAATTTACGAAATTTTGGTTTCTTATGCATCGTTTCAAAATGGTACGAAATAATCGATTAATTTCTTACCGATTCAATCGCGCGTCGTGTTCGATTATTTTTTTCCACTCGATTGATCGATGCATTATTATTATTATTATTGTTTTTAGCTCAGCGGCCACTGCCTACTTACACGTAAGATATAATATCTTTCGGAAACACGCAACGTCCGTACAATCTGTCGTCATGCTGCGTCGATATATATATTTTTTGTGCGATATGTAACGCGCAGTTACATTTTTTAGCAATCCTGACACTTTGACAGCAGTTATGATGCGAATATCGGACGTTGCCTCATCGGGCTACGATATTTCACAATTCACCGTATCGCGAATTACGTGCAAATTGAGTAACGACCGGATGTCTCATCGTCGTCTTAATAAGGCTACGGAATTGTACGTAAGAATACGAAAATTTAACATATTATGATAACAACAGATGCGACAAGTAATCGAAAAATATTCCGACGAGTAAATAATAACGCAACATCGTGATGAAAGAATTACAAGTAAAGATAGAAACGAAAATAAGAATAAACGTAAATTGAAGATAAAAATATTTCACAAAGAGAGAGAGAGAGAGAGAGAGAGAGAGAGAGAGAGAGAGATTAAAATTTATAATACACAGATAGAAGAGATTCGACGAGGCAACTGATTTTCTTAATTCCAAGAAATCCAAAACTGCATCCAAATATAGCGAATCGAGTATTTCTTCGAGCGAATAAAGAATTTTGAATATTGTCTTCAAGAATAATTCGTTTTTATTGGTAAAACGCTATTTGTTCAATTGAGAAACCGAAAAAAAAAACAATCATAGAACTTGTTTACGAAAACTGTTTAAAAATTTGCCTCAAAAGAATCTTGATACTCGTTTCAACGCATTAAAACTAGACTCGGTAAAAATGTATCAAAATTTTGTTTTCACGTGGCTGAAGTTAGTAATGTTAACGCAACGGAACGATAAAATGATAATTATCGTATCAAAGCCTGAAAATATGGCTTAAAAGTTATTGGCGCTCAATTGCAAAGTTCCATTAAATTTTATACAATTCGTAAACTTTCAAAATATCAATTTTATTTCAATAACCAATGTCAGCAACGATAATTCGTTCAGAAAACATTGAACCGATAATTTTCTCGCAATCTTCTCTTCCCGAGTCAATATTTTCAACGGATTGCGGGATAAAAAAAAAGAAAAGAATTTCTACAGCATTCGCCCGTGACTTCTTAATAAGCAATCGGGTAAATTCTGGCTTCATATGCAGAGATGCATGTATGGTAGTTAATGCAGAGGGAATTCTGAGGAGAAAATCAATTCACTTTCCACCTTTCGCATCTGCTCTGAGCTGCACGTTTTTTTTTTTTTTTTTCTTTTCATTTTTTCTTTTCCCCCCATCGAAGTTCGTTTCCCATTTCTCCGCGCGCAGTGAGATGGGATAGGACAGTCTAGGATAGGATATAGGATAGGATATGGCGGCTATTTTTGTACCTCGGAGAGAGATACATGTGTACAGGGTGTCCCAGAACTAAGTGAACTAAGTGATAGGGATCGTGGAGGCGTTCGAGCTGATTGAATTAACCGAAAGAAAACGTGGACTCAAAAATCGTGTTCGCGAGATACGACCAGTTAATCCTTACAGTCATACCGGGATGCTCATCGTCCCGTATCAAAAACGTTCACGTTCCAGCCTTATCCCTGAGAAAGATTTTATTCTGGCAAAAAGTGGAGCGACATTTTTGAAAAAAAAAAAAATTACAGTTCGGTTACCACCAAAAAAATTGACAGTTAAATTATCCCATATACTTCGACACTAACATACATGCGTACTTCCGTTCTATTTGAAATATTGATGGATCTATTTGGTAATCCTATTCTTTTTAAAGACCATTGTAAGGCTGCGTTATTACGTCGAATAATGACACATATCTCTGTGTAAGCAATTATTGCTATAAATCGTCAACAAGTTTGTTATCGGCTTGTATACTTTTGAATCGATCGTGCTGTTACATGCGTCGATAAAATGTGAAGTAGTTTTTCCGTTCCGGAATACAACACAGAAATGACTGCAAAAAAAA
Organism: Neodiprion fabricii; assembly: GCF_021155785.1. NCBI lineage: Eukaryota > Metazoa > Arthropoda > Insecta > Hymenoptera > Diprionidae > Neodiprion > Neodiprion fabricii. The sequence goes on along the minus strand of NC_060243.1, from coordinate 27,073,263 downwards.
AAAAAAAAAAAAAAAAAAAAAACAATACGATGTTAAAACTGAATCAGTCTTTGATACCAAAGAATTAATGTTCTGCACATATTCTCGCGAAAGAAAATTTCCGAAATTTGTGACCCCGAAGGCACCGTAAATGATTTTGCGTATAGGTATGTACGCTCCTGACCGCTGAAGTTCCTACGTTGAACACCAGTCGACTCTGCCGTCGACAACAAGGATGCACTCCGCGAAGTCATACCACTAAAGTAAATGCCCGAAAATACCGGAAGGTTATTTTCCAGGATTAGACATCTGGCGCTCACGTGCAGGGCAATAAACCATCGATTAGTTATTGGCAATTATGAACAAGAGACGAGAGGTTTTTACCGGCGAGCGTATAACGGGCATAACTGTCCCACTACCCTGGGCCCCGGGACGAGCGAAAGACTAACGAATTAGAATTTACCAAATATCTTATCTTTTTCCTGATTGGTCCTACCTTTCGGAAACCGCGGAGAACCAATCAAGGGGCATTTCCATTCTTTTATATATTCACCAATCGGTAACTAAAAATATATTTCATTCTTTCCGATCGATTCCTGCCTTCTCAAATAATGGGAAACCAATCAGGTGTTACTTCCGCTTAGTCTCAATATTCTAGGAGAGAATCCCGTTCGACGGATTTCACTTTGTCATCGCTTCACTTGAGAACTTCGGGTCTCTTACGTACGACAGTTTTTGACTTCACTTTAGAACTTCAAAACTTCAGGTCGTACGTTCTAGAAGACATCTACTTCAAATTTAGAGTTCAGTAAGCATGCTTCGGACTTTGTGTTCAAAGAGAACGCTAAATTTCAAATCGTTCGGTTTTGCTCAACCATATTAGTTGTGCAAAATCTCTCGCACGTGTCCAAATCTCATTGGTATACCTTAAAATGACAATAAATATTATTTTTTCTTTGCTACCCTAAATCTGGCCTAAAATTAATTCAATAAACTTAACAAATAAACAAAAAGACGATCTTCAACTGCCCGTTTTCACGCAGCCCGTATTGGGTACTGAACAAACGTAAAGTAAGTGACATTTTATTCGTATTCAGCGTTCACCTCGCTTAACCGTCCAAAGTATCGCTCTATTTCCGGCAAATCTATGGGACGAGTTGTAGTTTTCGTTCGATTAATGGTTAGGCGCAACTCGTGCCGCAACAACTTCGTAATTCGTATAACCCAAAAAAAAAACCCCGAGTACAACATGTTTCGGTCAGAATTTTGACAGGTTTTTCGACTTCGTATCCACCGTATTGGATCCGCCATTTTGGATTTAAAAACAACCTCAATTCCGACTTCACATTCGCGATCAGCGAGCCGAAAAACCCCCGAGTAACAGAATTCGGGTAAAAAAAATATAGAGTTGAAAGTTGTGTGACTAAAAGTCTCGTAACGACTGGTTATAGTAACGGAATATGATAATTGACAATGCGAGTGAATTGAAATTTGATAATGCGTGTAATTTTATCACAGAAACCAGTCGTTGAAACACGACTTTCAACCAGTCTTTGGATACCGCATGTACTTCCGGTTAATTTACTCGGCTAGACATCCTCTATTATCCCTATCGGTTGGGTCACTTAGTTCCGGGACACCCTGTACAGGTGTAGGAGCGAAAAGTGAGGAAGCGAAGGTGATGCTTCTTTTTCACCTCTCAAGCTAGATGCATTCATGGGGGGGGGGGGGGGGGGTGAAAAAGCCGGAGGATTTTACGGATATCGCAAACTGCACCGGTTCATATCTACCGCCAAGCTGGAAGCTAGTCTAGACGGGTAATCTGGTTAAAGAATTGATGCGAAGCAATTTTAGGGTAATTAAGGGCCGAGCTCAGATTTCCCGTGAATATATTTCATCCACTTGATTTTCCTCATTTTCTTTGCGCCGTCTCTTTCCTTCTCATTCGTACACTCGTTTCGTTCGCACACTTTTTTGCGATGTTTCATTTTCTTCCGCACGTGTCCAACGGATATTGCGTATCGGTTTCGGCGATTTTATAAGCGTTGAATAGTTCTTTCGGAACTGGTTTCGACGGTTGCGTAGAAAAACCGGCTATTTCGCGTTTGAAATTTTTCGGCCGCAAATTAAGTTGGTAGCACTGCAGGGCTGAATACGAAATTCGTCGGCGACTCGCAAAATTCGTACGAGCTCCGTTTTGCGAATGCAGGTATTACACGGTTATCTACGTAATTAATAATTATAATGCAAGAATGAAAGTATAAAGCATCGGGCGTGTGTTGAGATTAAACTGAAGATTATCATTTCGGCACAATGACATTAAATTGGTAATGGCATTAAGTGTATATGCATATAATATATTCGCAATAGTATCGGTCAAAGTTTCATTGTTGATGACTTGTACTGCGTGAAAAAGGTTTTAAAAAAAAAAAAAAAAAAGAAAAAAAAAAGAAAACGTAATCGAAACTACGAGTCAAAGTACCAAAACCTGCGGATCAATTTACTCGAGGTAATAAAGCCGCAATAATTACAACGCTGTGAACGACGATGACGATGATGATAAATTTAACCTCATCAATAATATATTCTAAATCAAAATTTCAACCTCGCCTCGCCTCTCCGCACAGCGTGCAAAATAATTTTCATTTAAATTTCAAATGTATTTTCCATAAACTTTCCCATTTCACTGTAGATATACAATAACGATGATAATTTATATTGCATCCCAAACAATGCTCAATAAACACCCTCTCATTTCTATACCTATGTGCCTTATGCGTGAAAGAAGCAATTTATACACGATTATCGATTGTTTCGATTAAAAAAAAAAAAAAAAAAAGATAGAAAAATAATTTTCTTCGTAAACCATAAACAAGGGTACAAAACCAGCTTCGTTTTCGACCTCGCGAAAGTATTTTTCGTTTCAAAATAAAGATGAGAGAAAAAAAAAAAACCAATCAAAGCTCGAGTGTAAGTGAAAAGTTTTTTTTTTTTTTCATTATTATTCAATATTATCTTTCCGTTATTGTTGAACGATTAACGCGAAATAGGAACGATGACGCGCATTTGAGTTTATTTTTATACGGCTTGAATGGATCAGAGAAATCAGTGTATAACTTAACGCACGCTGTAATAAACGCTTGCGTTTTATGCGCGCAGCGAATGATAACGATATAAATATCAATATTTACTGATGACGGTTTTTTTTTTATTATTCTACTTAGTAGTATTGAGCAAAGTGTAATATTTATGTTTTCTCGAGGAGCATGGGTGAGCGTGCTGCTAAAATTTGTCTAATTCTTGCATCAGTTCAGCGAACGGAGACGCGATGATATATTAGAGAGAAATGAAAATAAGAGGCATACAAGAAAAGTGTGCCAATAGTGAAATTATGCGCAATTCAAAGGAAATTGGAATTTATACACAGACGTACGAATATGCAAAGGAGGGAAACGTTTATAGGAATAAAATCGTTACACTTTACAGGCATGGGATATGAAAATCAGAGTAACGGCGCACTTTACTTTGAATAACAATATCGACTTGATAACATATATTATTATTAGGAGATAATTTTACGAACTTAATCATCGTGCACGAAGAGGGGGGATATATAAGAGACGAGGATAAAAATTTCAGGATAAGTCAAAAAAAAATAATAATAAAAAACCGCTGCCGAAAAAAATTATGCAAGAGAGTTGTGATATCTGCAAGAAAGATCGGTTAATAATCGTCAAATTTGAATGCTGTAAAATTCGATCACGTTTCGATGAGTCGCGAGACGTGTAAAGTCGTATTAAATATTTACCACGCGTTGCACGGGTCAGTAGAAATAGAAATATAGTTTTGAAAACGAAGTAAAAAAAAGTACAATTTAACCTAAAACTAATAAGATTGTTTGCGGGATATTTTGTAAGTAAGAAAATTTGTGTCAAAGATTATGACGGGAGTGTTGCAAGATTTGTGAAAATTTTGGAAAAATCCAGTGTAAAAATTATCAGGCGTTCAATCCTTCGTTTCTTGATTTTAGATATTTTTCACATTATATTGTACACTCGAGACGTGCGTAAGTTGTATAATGAAACTTTGAGAGCCGCGCGACTACGTGAAATAATATTGAATACAATTAGACGAGGCGGGAAACATGTGCAAAAAGGAAAACAAAAAAAAAAAGAGGAATAAAAAAGAATATGGAGGAAAATTAGGGATAATGAAACAAAAGGAGGAAGAAATCAGTCGTTTAAATGAACGAAAAGAGATAGGGGAGTGAAAGAATAAGAACGGTGGTAAAAGATTTGATTGGAAAAGAAAGAAAAAAAAAAAGAAGAAGGGATACAAAACTGGCGAAAAAAGATAATAAAAACAAGTCACTTACCGCAGGAAGCTAATTTTGCATACTTGTGCAATTTTGATTGAACTGAATGAATTTTGTATTTATTTTTTGCAAAGCATAAACGCGAGATTATCTGACGCAATATTCCTGCTATCGCGAAATATAAAAGCGCTCGTCAATTCTTGACCGGCAGTCACTCGATATAAAGTGTAGCAAGTAGCCGAAGCGATTCTTCACCTAGCGTCAAATTTCAAAGCTTTCAACAACAAGGATCGAGTTTTATTCGAGTAAAGCTGTAAAAAATTAAAAACGGTTTTCCGCGTATAATTGAATTGACAAAAAATGAACGGATAGAAAACTGAGGGAAAATAAGAAAAAGGGGAAATGAGATAAAGATACAGTGATCGAAGAGGGCGGAAGACAAACTAATCATTAACCAACAATGGACTATTCACAGTTCAAAACTGAGGTTTCGAAGAGGAGGCGAACGGCACCGACCAGAGAATTGAGTGAGTATTTTATACCTAAATTAGTCAAAATCATCCAATTTTTCATTATCAAGCTCTCTTTCTCTCTCTCTCTCTCTCTCTCTCTCTCGATTATAACCAAGATTCCTTACAGAGGTTTAATCTCCTTCATTTTGCAATATTTCGGTGACTTGATACAAAACCAAAAGGAAACAAATCATTTCAACATATTTTTCAACAGACACTGTCAAACATTATTGTAAATTTACTACACATTTGCTGTGCAAAATAATTGTCAATTTACGAAATCAGGTTGCAAATTTACAAAATTCGGTGCAGCGATTTGAAATACTATTAATCTGTCTTCAATTTGCATGGAAATTTTTTCTACTTTACTAAATCGTACAGTGAATTTATTCTATTTGTAGATTGAATAAACAGTAAGCGTATGGTTAAATTCACTGTTCCGTGTCCAATAAAACTTCCAATACAGTGTAGAAAGTTAGATACGGAAACTTTCAACAGTGGAATACAGATTTGTTTAAATTGATAATCGAAAAAACAAAAAAAAAATAATAGAAACCGATTCTAAATAAGATTATTTTTACACTAACAAACATTTGTACGGTTCGAATGAGGAAAATAATCTGCCGATAATTATTTTTTTCGTTGATTTGGATACGATTTTTCATCCTGACAGGATTAAAAAAGAAATGTTCATTTTTCATTTTTAATTTCGAACTACGGTTCGTTAAACTTTTCGCCTCCACCCTTCAGCAAAAATCGCATACTCGGCGCCGATGGAGCTGATTTCATTGGCGGAGGGCATGCCGAACGAAGAGACATTCCCGTTCACGGAAATAAGCCTCAAACTTATAGACGGTTCGAGTTTTACCCTCGAAGGTGAGGAACTCGGTGCAGCACTGCAGTATATTCCGAGTCAAGGATACCCCCCGCTGCTTCAGGTAATGGGAAAATCATTTACCAGTGTAAAAAAGCTACGAGTTTCGACGTCGAAATGCGTCCAGAATTACAAAAAAAAAAAAAAAAAAAAAACTGAGAAATAAATTCCATTTTTTCTCCTTTCTCCCAAAGAATGAAATTTTCATACAACAGTATAATCTGCATGTGTTGAGATAATACATATATGTATATATATATATTTTTTTTTCTCCCGCGAATACGTCATCCAAGGCAGACTGCCGGTCGTCTTTATTCGCGTTTGTGAATGTAATTGGAATATTCTTATCTTCATCTGCATGAAGTCAACCGTATCGCGTGTATTAACTGTGTTGCTATAACATTACGAAATCCATCTGCGTGTTACGCGATTATTGCTATTTCGTCACGTTCGCAATAATATAAGGAGGATGATTTTTTGATCATTTATATTCTCGTTTGTTTGATTGGTTTTTTTTTTTTTTTTTTTTTTTTTATGTCATCAGTTTCACTCGATTCCGATATCCCGAAATTGAAATCTGAATAATTGTTGAACGTCTTTTCGAAACGTTGATTTCTTACCCAATCAGCGCTAGAGAATACATTGTAATGGAAAATCGTCGATTCATCGGACAGATGATAAAAAAGTAAAAATGATGATTTTCCGTGAATGTAGAAGTTGAACGATTTCTTTCCAATATTTCCAGCATTTTTTTTTTTTTTTTGGTTTTTTTTTTTTTTTTTTTGACAGAGAAAAATTGAGTGGCGTAAGAGTGAAAAAAATCTTATCAAATTCGTCGAGTTTCGGTGATACGCAAAAATTAACATCCATTTGAATATATATATTATATATATATATATATCGATAAATCGCTGTTATATATCAGCTTTTAAAAGAAATCTCGACATTATAAATTGTAAGCGTATTCGAAATTTCAGGCGCTCAGGGAACTGCAAAGAAAAAATCACGCACCTCCTTTGTGGGAAAGCCGGGATATCGTCGTGGTTTCCGGCGGCCAAGATGGACTCAGCAAGGCTCTCGAAGCGATCGTCGGACCAGGAGATCCCGTCCTGGTCCAGGACCCCTTTTACACGGGTACAGAAGTTGTGGTAAGTGATCCTGAAAAAAAAGGAAACGACAAATAGAATGAAAACATGCGTTTCTGCAGAGTTCGATATCTTCGTTGAAAACGGGGCAGGGTTGAAATTCCGAATTTGAAAAGTTCCGAAAGCGCCGAAATCCTAATTATTCGATGGTGAAACTTGAATTAAAGAAATCGAACTTTCACAAAACAACAAAGTTTCGATTGGTCGGAAACCCGACGGATTAAAGTTCCGAAAATTCGAGTCACCAAAGAGGAAAATTCCGAAAATTTAAATATACTCACAGAGTAATAGTTTACTCAACGAGCGGGTGTAAAAATTCAGAAAAACCGAAAATCAGAATCACCTGGATTCCGAACATAAAAATATCCAAAATCCGAAACAGAGAAGGATCAAAGTGGCGAAATTTCACTCAGTCAGAAATTCGCAGAACTGAAAATCTTCGATCATTCGAAATTTCGATGCTTCAGATTTTGTAATTTTCTCAGTTTTGTCCTTCCGGAACTTTGAGCGTCGATTTTCGGATCATTCGAAACATTAATATTTCATCCGAGTTTTGTTTCCTTACTCCAAGTTTCGTCACAAAAACGTTCAGAATTTGGCGTTTTCGTAACTTTTCAAATTCGAAATTTCAACCCCGCCCCTAAAAATCATCGTCGTAAATCTTTGTATAAGATCAGATATTCTGGAATGAGATGTACGAGAGAATAAAAAAGACCCGACGGCAAAACAACAAAATTAGTACCTTACATGTTTATTATTCTATTGACTAAACGTAAACTGCAATATAAGCCATGTGGTATAATTTTTGCACAAAGAAATTGTCGGATCGGTTAAATAAATCCTGACAAATTTTCCCTCACTTGAATAATCATCCTTGCGCTGTTTAATTTGTTTTTTTTTTTTTTTGTTTCGTTTTCACCAGCTATCGCCGCACAAGGCGGAGCTGATACCCGTCGCCCAGGACGCGTTTGGTGTCGACACCGCGCTTCTGAGGGAAATCCTGAAGGGCCGTAGAGCCGCGGGAAAAAAGATGCCAAAGATAATGTACATCAACCCGACCGGAGCAAATCCCACAGGGTCGGTTCTGCCCCTCGAGAGACGCAAGGATATCTACAGACTCGCCTGCGAATACAATTTCCTCATCCTCGACGACGATCCCTACCACTACATGTACTTCACAGATGTAAGTGAACGTCATCTGGACTCGAATTTTTGATAAATTAACAAATTTTTTTTATACTCTTCTATTCTTAGCGAGATGTTCAGAACTTTGGATCTTGGGAATTGGCGAAATAGCTGCGAAAACGAATTTACTTTAACGCCGAAAATTCTATTCAAAACTCTGAAATTTTACGACGTAAAATTGTTGTGTTTTTTCCTTAGGTATTGATAAAGAATTCGTAAAGAAATTAAGCTTGCTTTCATAGTCATACGCTTCGAAAATCGAACGAATGATTTGATTAAATTCACGTATTACGAACGATTTCGATAAATAAGAATGACTTAACGACACGAGAAACTTGAAAAAAAGTGACGAAATTTTTGTATACCTATCACGGCGAGGTTGGAGTTTAGAGTTGATAAGCAGCGGCGATGAGATTATTTGAGGAAATATTTTATCGCACGTTTCACGTAAATCTTGCAAAATTTGAACACTTCTGTGTGTGTGTGTAATTTCAGAGATGATATTTTTATCGTTATTATGCCGTGGCGCAATGAGTTGAGAATTAAGATTAGGCGGAATAGCGATTAAGAAATAATTGCAACATACATGATAATTACGTAATAATAATTGTAACATCATACGAGAAATTTAATCAAAAAATTTCATCCGTTGATGATCGAACATCGAATTAATTTTAATCATATTCCTCAAATTATAATTTCAGGAAGCTCCAAAGTCATTTTTGTCCCTGGACACGGAGGGACGAGTCATACGGTTAGATTCATTTTCGAAAATTTTGAGCAGTGGACTCAGACTTGGCTTTATCACCGCGGCAGCACCTCTCGTAGCCAGTATCGAAGTTCACATGCAAAGCAGCCACCTTCACGCACCTACAATATCACAGGTTCGTCGAGATGCTTGAATCGATCGCATTGATCGACTCTTATTATTTTTTTTTTTTCAAATTTTTTTAATCGAATCGTAGCCATCAATTTTGCTCATTGCATTTTCTCTCGTCTTGAAATTTTCTCATTAGATGTCGAGCCTTTCCGTATCGGAAATATGAAGGTTAAACGTATAATTGAAACTCTAATTTATTTATGCGTCACGAAAAGACGCCGATCGCAGTAATCGTACGGCTGTAAGAGATAAGGAAGAAATGATGATTTCTAAGACGTGTATGATAAATAACGAAGAGGAAAGAGAGAAAAGAAACGTCCAAGAAAGACGAAACAAGTTTGATAAAAGTTCGAATCACGGGTTATTTTACGAACTCTGCGACCTCAGACGCGTGTCCGATGCTCTATAATTTTACGTGATAAATCAGTTGAAGTTCTTACCGTTCTCGGTGAAATAAAGATTATTTCGAGAATATAAAAGAAAAAGAGCAACAACACGACACGTCTTTGCGTCGATGTCGTGCAGAGTTCATAACGAAATATTTGCGCACACGCGGTTATTGACAACTCTTAAAAATCTTCCATATTATACGCAGGTTATAGTTTACAACCTGCTAAAAATCTGGGGACACGACAGGCTTATGGAACACTTTCGCAGGATTCGAGTATTCTACAAAAAACGGAGAGACGTTATTTCAGCTCTGGCAAAGAAACACCTTCACGGTAAGTCATAGATTATTTTGACACACGTAAACGATCGGAATAGAATATTCTTTCAAGATTTAAGCAGTTACTCGGAATCGTCGTTCAAAATGTGTTCTGAAAATATTCCACAAGAGCGTGTCACGAGCGTCTTTTGTTTGATCGACTAAACAGGTCTGGCAGACTTCACGATACCGAGCGGGGGTTTTTTCCTCTGGATAAAAGTCCGAGGGGTAAAGGATACCTGGAGGATGGTAATGCAGCGCGGGGTTACCCACGGAGTATTACTGGTGCCAGGCGCAGCGTTTATGGCGGACCCAAGTCAGCCCTGCAATGCAATAAGAGCCAGCTTCGCGAAGGCTTCGTACGAGGATATGAATTCGGTGCGTATTACCGATCGGAATTGCGAGGAGACCGAGAAAAGGTTGCAAATTTTACCCAATATTCCCAATAACGTGAGCTTTCCGTAATTTCAGGCACTGGAAAGGTTCGCGAAGATGATAAGAGCGGAGTTATCGACGATCAGTAACAACAACATCGAGAATGGCGAAGTGTAGACTATCACTCCCATGCCTGAAAATGTGAATGTCGGCAATTGGTGGTAAAAAGATTGGTTCTAGCGTCGGTACGGTACCAATATACCCTTACAACCGTCAGTGCGATGTCCGTAAACGGTTGTTGAAACGCGCGGTTGGACAAACACTGTTATCATCGAGTGATGACCGCGCGGTAGAAGCGAGGTGCATGTTCATCACCACCATGAGTAATCGTTTCAAGCGTTAAACAATATTAGATTATATTTTGTAGTACTTAAACGAGTTTCACAAAAAAAGAAAACGGTCAACCTAGATTCGACACGCAAGTAGCAGGTATTAGGGTAGCTTGAAGGTCGCTGCCTTACCGACAGAAGCAGAGCCCCAAACTAACGACGTTTCGTATCGAGAGTCTCGGCGGAGTTTCGAGCTTTCAAACGGTACCGACAGTCAGACTTGTTGAAAGGGATGGCAAAAGCTCATTCGCCCTGTTCCATAATCTTGGTAAGGAACGGAAGAGAACTACGTGTACAATTCTAGGATGAATTTGACAGATGGCAGCAATAAGTATGAATTGTACGTTCGGGTGGATTTGTACTTTGCGACAAGTACGCTAATGGGACGTACGGAAAGCTACCGTGAATGAAAAGAAAAGATAACCAATGCCTGTAACTCGCGTTACGCATGACACGTAAGATAAAATAAAAAATGAATAAACGTTCACTTGCAATATCGAACTATTGTAAGATTGAACCCCGTAGATTAGTCTTTCCAAAATATTTTTTTTTTTTACCCGTTTAGCTATTACTTAATTTATTGTATTATATTGTTACATGATCGATGTTTCATACGTCGCTGTGTATACACAAGGCCATGTAAATAAAAATATAGACATAGAGTGAATTTCATATTAAGTTTATATCTCGTTATGCAATCATTTACGGATTGCGGTTCCGAGCCGATAGCTCGGCTGGCGCGTTTCCTGAAACACACCTCGCATGGAAAACAGTTTGGATATACATGAATAATCGATGAGAAACATTTGCAATTTGCAGTACGTACCGTCACTGTAGGTACACAAATGTCAGATGTGACGAGCAGATGGATCCAGATTTTATTTCTGAATGCCATTGCAGCAGCGACATCAAGGCACATCAATTAACGATGTTTTAACAATCCGCGTGAGCTGTAGTGCACGAATTTCGACTGATGAACCACCGATCAGATTTTCCAATCCCGATTCGCGCGTCATGTGTATAAAAAAAATCAACAAACATAAAGAGAGAGAGCGATGAAGAAAGGTAGAGGCACACTTGCGTGAATTCAAACTTTGAATAGTTCAACACTAGGATCAGCGGTGATCGAAAATACGAGAATTGTAATTCTGGACTGCATCTCGCGCGCTTGAAAAGTGGCGGGCGGAAGTCCTTCTCTCTCCCTCTCTCTCTCTCTCTCTCCCTTACACTCTAAGACGCTTACCGCTAAATATCCTAACAGCCGGACAATTTACCGGGGATTAATTTAATCTGTACCAATATAAACAGCTGCTGACAATGCGACGGGGATTCAGTTAACTGGTCAGTTGCAAATTGGCTTTAAATACGACTATTCCAAGTCACCGGTGACCATATTACTTGAGAGTGCAATTACCAGCAACGGTACATGCAGAGTCAAACGAAGCTGAAGTTGGTGAGGTGGTTATTACTTATTGTAATGATTCACGTTTCTGGTGAAATCGTTGTTTAGCAGTTTCAGGAATATCTGAGATACAGTAAATTACAATGAGAAAAAATACACACATGTTTGGAAAACTTGACTACTTCAAAGTCGCTATAAAATGCAAGATAGTCATTTTTCTCCTCTCTGTTTCGTTACGTTAACGTTATTAACTTCGGTCTCTTGATTCAAAGCTCTACGCGATTCCGAGGCAAGCTGTCGATGATTTGAAACATCTTTTCAAATTCCTTGTCGAATAGAATCGAGTCATCTATCGATATCGAATGAAAGAGTCGTTGTAAGTTGAAATTATCGTGAGTAACGTTATTGCGACGATGTATATTAAGGAAACGTGCTTATTTTGCAACTTTATCATTCTCGGAAATTCAGTAAACCGTAAATAAGCAGTGCAACACCATATTTTGAAAACTTGACTCCTACGAATTCATATTCCGTAATTGCGAATAGTAATTTTCCCTGAATGTTTCGTTACATCAACTCTACGAACTTAAACCTCGTGATATCGGTGAACAGTATACAACCGATTGGATCCATCAGAGAACAGACCAAATTAAACGACGAAAGAGTCGGAAGTCAGAGTGACGTTAGTTTCGTTAAACATTGCAGTTTTCACTACAATTCGGCTAGCAATCAAGGTAGGTTCCACTATTATAAAGGGGTAGTTGTAGCATTCTCGGATACTCTAATCAAATGCCGAAGGCTGCTAATGAACGAGACAGTCTGTTGTTCAGCTGTACCATACAGCAGCCACCTCCGTTCAAACTTGAACAGATTAAATCCAGTTTAACTTCAGTTCAAAATCCCTATCCCGATGAATAATTAAAAAATTGATTCACAGTATACGAGTAGTACGCAGACAGTATCGCCTGTTTCGAAAATCGACAATCCGTTATCGGAACAATTTGTCACTGTCCTTCCCCAACATCCGCCAGCGATGGATTTCCAGCTTTGGTTCGAATAGGTCCTCCTCCTTCCACCACGACGCGTATACATAATATTTCCCCGGTATACATACCGACGTATCTCTTTATCCCGGCAACATCACCCGGAGAGATATAGTGTATATTAAAAGACGTTCCGCTGTAGTGCTGGTATCACCCGCAGGGGATCACAGCCGATCATACAAATGGCGTGATTTCCGAGTCCGTTGGGGGCAGGGCGGTGGATCTGATCCGCGCAATTCGTCGACCACCACGCGCCCCGAGTGCTGCCGAACTTGTATCACCACAAGATTCTTTCCGTTGCTCCGTTCCGAAGCATCCGGCGATGGAATTCTTCCATCACTTGAACCCATTCATGCTACACTGTCAGGATGGTCATTGATTACAAAGTCGCGGTTAAAAAGTTTTCGAAACCAAAGTTGATCGACACTTTGTTACGGTGACTTCATGAGTTCATGTTTTAACGAAGTCGCGACAACACCTCATCGAAGGTCAATCAACTTATATCCACAGCAACTGTTTACTTTGATCGGCACATTCTCTGAGCATGATCATAAACCAGATAACAGAACTTCTCCAATGATGCGATAGCCTTTGCATAGAGTTTCGTATAGTCGCAGTTATCCTTAGAAGGTATCGTTAGAAGATTGAGCGACGGTATCAATTTGACGACGCGGTGCCGGCACCCCGATGATCCTCGATGACTCGAGTCAAGAAGCAGTCAGAGAAGGGACCCGCGAGTGTTTCGCGAATCGCTCGAGTAGTCAGGTACATACGACAAAGACATCACCAGAATCGTTACGACTCCGTGAAAATCTGAGTGGGCGGTAAACGCGGCCTTATATCCTCGGGGCCGATAAGCACAAGGTGCCCTACCTCCGCTGCGGCTGCCGCCAGATTTGCAGAAAACTGCGGACGAGTCAAGAGGAGTAAAAGAGAGGAGAGACGAATCGGGGATCGGGATGAAAGCAGCGTCGGTAGGTGGATAGGAGAAGGGCGAGGAGGAGGGCGAAGGTGTTATTCCCGTGGGTGGCTGTTGCGGAGGTGGGCGGGGTGTCGGGACGCCGGGAGCTGCGGGGTAGTGCAGTTTCGTGTTGGCATTACTCTTGATTTCCGTGGTGACGTCGCCGGCATCCAGCTTTCGGCCGCCCCGTGTGTCTTGCGCTACAGTACCGAGCGAGCGGGGAACCACCACCTTCTGCCGTACCCAGTGTCCGTGAGAGCCAACGCCGCAGTGGCCGTTGTGTGAGTGCGCGCTGCTCCGCTCGCGCACACTAATATGGATCCTGGCGTGCGTGTGCCTGTGCGTGTCGAGCGCAGCGCGAATCCCGGGATATTCGCAGGACGAAACTTGAATAGCACAGACACGCGCACAGAGTTCTTCCGCAATCATCCTCCGGCACCGCGCGCGTACGGCTTTTCGAGAAAAGGGCGCGCTCAGCCATTACGCAGGACATAAAAACGCCCTGGAATATCATTCCCAGTATACCGAGAGGCATGGATATAGAACTGGATTGTGTCACCGATGGTACACTTTTACAAACGAAACTCATGAAAATTTAGAGAAAATAATCAAGCTGTAACGAACTGTTATGTATGACACTCTTTGGGAGGTGGAGCACCAACGCAGAACCAGAGATCGTTTCTTTCACGGCAATTCGAATATAAACTAGTGATGCAAAATTCTTTGACGATTCTTGAAGAATTGATCTTCCGGGCGTTAGATTGATCCATTTTTCAAATATTATTGATTATTATCGAAGAGCTTCTTTTTCTGTACAAATCGATTGATTGTTATCTAATTGAGTCATTAAAAACAAGTTGTTACAATAATTTAACGTTATATCTAGTCTGTATTTTATATTGAGTTGAAATATTCTAATAAATAACGACTCCGCACTATCTGATTACGTCAAAAAGCTAACAGAAAACTTCAAAATACCACTTATTTGCTGTCAACAGTAGCACACTGAATAATAAAACTAACGCTGTCACTAATTAGTTCACTTTTGCTAAGAGGCCTAGACAAATTCTTGTTATAGTACGTTCTATTCATTATTTCAAATTAGCTCATTTGTTTCAGTAATATTTTGTCGATTATTCAGAACCGATGCTGCTATTTTCATCCGATATATCGATGTCCAGATTCGGAAAAGCAAATATTAATTATCCAATTTTCAGATTCTTTTATTTTCTGACATCGCTAAGCTGAACTAATTCTAATTATTCATAAGTGCAAGCGATCAACTAGCCGAATGAATTATAAACACAAAAGTCCATGGCTGTTCTTCGCAGTATTTTTGCTTTGAGTCGATCGTCGATCAAAGTATTTCAAAACCGTAACGAACGCAGTATTTTCGAATTGACAAAGAAAAATAAAAAAGTATAATAAGTCTCGAGTTCGAAAGATGACCGGTTTTTTCCCTCAAGCATGATTTTTCCCCATTCCTAATTCCCCGCTCTTGAATCAATGTTACAAAAATTTAACCAAACATAACATCCAAAAAGCTCCGCCTTACATTTATGTTAATTGTAACATTTCTGTTAGAAAATATGACAGAAATATTTCTAATTTCAACATACAAATTGCGACGTCAAAATTTAATTTGCAATTTGTGTTGTTTTTTCCATAAGCGATTAGCAGATTAAAAAATCGTTGAGTCAACCCAAATATATTAATATATTTCTTTTCTAACCGTATATATAATAAAATGACAAAATGGCGGTAGTTTAATTTTTCCACGGCGTGTTATCGCGTGCTGCGACGTGAGAAAGGCTGCATAAAAATGTTTGATCTTTGCAAGACTGAGCTGCAGAGGCAGAGAATCTGAGCCCGTAGGTAGAAAGCTATATATGTATGAGTATAAGCGGAGAAAGGGAAAAAGCTGGCGATATTGCCGCGATTACATAGTAAATATCGGAGCGAGGTGAAAACCCAGCAACGACGTATACGGCTCTGCACCCCGTAAACCAAGACATTAAATTTTATAATATTGCACCGGGGTCGGGTCACCGCCTCCACTTCCACCTTCTCGTCCCCTCCCCCGCCCCTCGAGCCGGGACCCGCGCTTTTATTGGCTATTTAGAGAGGAAATAGCCTCTAAATTAACTGCAGACTACCGACAACTATACCATTCACCACCGCCGCCCCTGCAGTACCTCGTCCTCGCCTCCCTCCCGCGTATCCTTGCGACTGTATATTTATACATCAAAAAAAAAAAAAAAAAATAACACCATTACGCCTCATACTCCTACGTACCATACCACACGCGTATGATCATTCCAGCTGGATGAGAATCACCCGATAAAGGTGATCGTCCAATTATCAGCAAACTACTAGATACCGATGCGTTGGAACTCGTCGTGGAAGCAATCCGTATAACGTGATGGTGCAATTGGTGGAATATTTGAAAGAAAGGACGAGATACTGTGATAGTAGAGAAAATCTAGTTCTGTGTGATCGGTACACTCCTGTGAAAGGAAATAGTCTTTTCGAGAAAAATAAGGAGAAAAAATTTACATCGATTCAGTCGTCCCTTACAGATGTAAGCGAACGTGCTTCTGTGTCAAAAAAAATAAGAAAATAAAAAAAAAAAAAAATTGCCCAATTTTCAGATTAATTTCATGTGACATGAAATTTGTGAAATTATCGACTGAATCGAAGTGATTCATTAATTGTTCATCGCAATGCTGAATTGCGTATCATTGAAAAATTCCCTCTTTGTAATGCAAAGTTTTTTTTCTTCGCTCTTACCTCCTCAAATGTTAGCGTTTGATAGAAGAAAGATCTTTTGAAAAGATGAGCTCTCTAGTTCAAGTCTAATAGGTCCCTTATTTGACTTTTATTTCCCATTCGCTTAACATGCGAAAATTTCAATTTTCGTTAAATGTTAAAATACTCGTAAGATGTTCGATATTTTTTAAATTCATGCTTAGATTATTGAAACTGATTCTTCAGGCTTTCCAAACCTTTATAACAAAGCATAGTTATCTTCATTGAAACACACATTAAAATCGTCTTAAACCTACCGATTCATTCTTTTTCGAAACTTTTTTCTATCAAACATTAACATTTCAGGGTATAAGGGCGAAAAAAATAACTTTTTCGTACCACCCTAACACGCACTATAGATTCTTACAATTTACAGTATATTAATATTTAAAAACAAGCATTTTCGTGCCTCCTTGAAGTTCCGGGGGAATTTTTTCCTATCCAAAACGTACGAATGCGCTCACTTGATTAAACATTATAGAATGTTTGCGTCGTGTGCATTGTAGGTCTCGAAATCGTTGGTAGAATTCGACAGCCGTGTACGGTACTCGGAGATTAATTAATTGCGGGATTCAGAGGCGAATATATCGGCACATTGTGCGTGGGATACGTGAAGGGGTGGCGCGATGGGCTGTAGGAGAAATTGATCAAGTCTGCTCGACGGCGATTCTGCAATCCGTTGTTTTGCGATAAGTAGTTGCAAACTCGACACGTAGAATGAAGGCTGAGCGTAGAAAAATGTGCCACAGGTTGCGAAATGCGAAATTTCATAGTGTTCTGTGCTAATTTCAGAGACAAGAGTTTGAGAATTACAAAAAAAAAAATGCTGGTGTACTAAAAACAGTACATTGTGTAACGAGGAGGCAAGCTCGGTCTTTCGGGCCGAGCGTGAGTTTGCAGTATCAGTAATAGATGAACCGAAGACGAATATTGCAAATACGATAGGTGAAAAGACCATCGCCTCCTTGTTCTACGCGATTCTTTATATAACAAGAGTATGTTACGCGTTTTTTCACTAGAAGCACGAAATTGAGGTTATAGGATCGCGTAATATCAGATTTGTTCGTGACGGCGCATGCGCATTAACTCCTAGGACTTAAAAGAGGTTTGTTCGGTACTCCGCGCATGCGTATTCGCAAATTCACTCGACCGTCACAGAAACGGGTACTTTGCGCACGGAAAACACGGATGAAAAAACGCGCAAAACAATTTTCGTGGTCGTTTGGAAACTTAAACGTCGAAAAGTGTTTGTAGATTGACATCGGATGTACTTTTAAACCGACACAATAGCTATGCAGCATCATTCTTACAGTTATGAACGAATCAACTTGTTACACGTTTAAAAATTCTCTCTACAGTAGTATTCGTACCGATGAAATTCCAGGTCAATTCCAAACTAGGGCAGAACGAGCCGGCGCTCGAAGCTTGCAACGGCAGCGTAGATACTGTCGAAATACGAATATTGGCGCTGACAAGTTGGCACCAAATAAATTTCACATCTCAATTAGTTTTCGGTCACGTGTCGACACGCGGCCGTCATTCCCTCCGCACACGCTTCGTGGCTCCCCCGTTTCCCTGGTAGGTACCGAGCATTCTCCTTTCGGGCGTAATTCATAAAGCAAATATATTAAACGCCAGGCGTGGATCCGTGCGGGGAAACGGGACGTTGGACGGAGGGTGGAGGAGATAGCGCCGGATAGTTTGGGCGCATTCGCCTCGTTTTATTTAAACGAATGACTCGCGTATGCCGCTAAGGATGCGGGAAGAGCGTTAGAGACAGGTATCAAAAGCATTGAACACACTTTTTAGCGAGGGTGAAAGTTCGCGGGAAGAAGAATTTCACACTAGTCATTCAAATTCAATAATTTACAGATGAGATCACGCAACGGAACATTCGATATTCATATGCATATGCTTGTTTTGTTTTTTTATTTTTTTCAAAGTACCTACGTCCCATCCCGAAGAAATATATTCAAAAACTCTTTTTTCTTCTATCTACTGTCTTTACTTTACAAGGTTTCCATATTTTTTGGAGTTACATAAAAACTTCCAAAATTGTCTCGGGTTAGCCGAGGTTTCTGTAGATTATTAAAGAAATACACAAACTGCGCAGGTTTGCAATGAGTTTTAAACAAAACTTTGACAAATCCTGCTCCTTGTCCCGAATAGTAAATAAGTTTTTCGAACAAGGTAAAAGGAAATCGGTACTTCAGCCATGATCGATCTAACAATAGAACGATAAAAAAGTTACAATTATTTGATTAACTGCAATGGAAGAAGAAAAAAAAAGTCCTTTAGCGATTGTACGACTTGTAGAGAAACTTGATTTGAAATCGAGATAAAAATTTATAAAGAACAAAGAAAAATCTATCCACCTAAAACACAAATATGTACATTTTCAATATTACGTAAAACCGTCTACGTTGTGCAAAGGATACTGAAAAATTCGTTTAAAACACGTTGGTCGATGTGCGGTTAATTAAAAGGTCGGATACGTAGCGGGGAAAAATAGAAGGTATCGAAATTTTGTTAGTCCGGGCACATTACCGGCCGCAAAATGGCAGTAACGCATGTTGTCGGAAGATTATATGTGGCTGGCGTGATGATATGGGGTAGAGGTTAGAGGTGGAGGAGAGTTGGAGGGGGACAAAGAGTCAGCGTGTCGTGATCGCAGGGTGGATTGCAGGGTGCAGTATAGACATATGTTTGAACGCCGGTAATATATACATAGTTTCTAGGGAGCACCGTGGTATAACATATTAACGGCTTAGCCGTTAAGCCCTTTATATTACATTTTTCCCTCTATGGGGTCTCCTAATCCAATGCTGAGGGGCGGAGGCAGTGCAGAGCAGAGACCGTCGAGACCTCGTAGACTTCGTGGCGCACGCCGCAACAACACGGGACTAAAGGAAGCCAATACCTTCCACCACGCGGCCACGGTGCAGCGGAGCAGCGCATGCACTTCTGACAAAGCGAACTACCCTCAAAATTAACGGAGGATAGAACGTCGGAACAACGTTCAAATTTCCAAAACTATCGTATCTTCGATGATGCGACAAACGTTCAAAGATACCGTTTATTCTGTCGCACGTTAAAGTTCCAAACTTATAACATCGTGTATATGAGGCACCTATGGATGGTGGACTATGCGGGTACGTTTGCACGGAACGGAGGCCTTTTGACTTGTGAACTTTTCACACCAGAAGCCCCAATTAAGTGGAATGACCAAACGCTCGTTCGGCGCGGCGGAGAAATTGACCGTCGGTGGACGAAGGGTGCGGTACAAAAATTGGGACAACATTAAACCGGCCATCGGTGTTTGCGGGGTGCGCCTGCAGGCGGGGAAGGCCATTGTTTGCACTCTTGTAAGGTTGCACGCAACCGTGCCGAGCTACACACGGAATCATCATCTCCTGCAGACGCCGCGACGTTCGTACTTTCGTGACTGGTCTCCCATAACGTCCATCCATCCATCCATCCATCCATCTCCTTCCTCTTTACACTCTCCCGATGATAAGGAAAGGAAGAAAGAAAGAAAAAAAAACACCCCAACGTGAGAACCGTTCACGTCAGAGGAAAATATACATATGCGCGAAATAAGAACGTGTGAAGGATTTTCTTCCATCACCGCACCCTGCGTAATGATTCAAACCTTGGTCACGAGCTGCTGTTCCACTTTCAATTCATTGATTTCTCGATGAAATCCAGGCGTACGCCTAGTCGCAAACGGGAACGTTCATCGGTAATTGATCCGGAGTATGTATATTTTAGATTTCGTACTGTACACGCGGTAATTTGTCTTCCGTAACTGATGGCCGTTTGATCAGAACGTCCTGTCATCAGGGCAGAGTGAAACGGCGGGTGATAGACGCTGATCACACGAGCTTTCCGCACTTGTCTGGACGGCCAGAGTTTGCGGAAACCGAAGTTAGGTCCTCCTTATGCCCGTCCTTATAAAAATTCAGACTAGACGACGAACTCGGGGGCAGATCCAAGGGCTCCTGAGATTCAAAAACGGCGATAAATCTGAAACCGCGGTCTTAACTTGGGCAATAAATCTCGACACGTTTTAACGGTAAGTCCTTTAGGCTCACCCTAATTCCTATACTAGATCAGTAAAGTCTATGTAACTATACGTTGTATGCCACCGTAGTACAGTCTCCTACCCACTTTGAATGTCTTCTTTACTTTCTTTCTTTCTTTATTTATTTTTCCCTCCCCCGTCTCCTATCCCGACATACGTACCAGTCGCGGTATTTGCCTCAAGGAGCGGACTAGCAATACGCTCGGGAATTTTTCCGCCCCCCTAAGACCGTCGACATCTCGGTAAGTTTTACGTCTCGTGGAGAACGAAACGAACCGCGGACGGCTCCGATGTTTGGGATTTTCCGCAGGAGGTCGAAGAGACGTAGCGCCCTTGCCAAGATTGCACTGTCGAGAGGGATTTCGTATTTATGTGTTGGTATAATGTTTTTCATTGAACCCGCCCAGCTGCGGGGACAGGGAGAAGAGAAAAGAAGCGAAAGAAAAAGAGAAAGAGACCCAAGGTTCCAACATGATTTAGATATCACCTCTACCTGGTAATCAATTTTCATTAGAAGAACCGGGCATAGGGTGAGACGGAGAGACAGAGAAAGAGAGAAGGAGCGACCACCACCCCCCCCTCCCCCTCCCCCCGTCCAACGCAAAACTCGAGCCAGAGATAAAGTCCGCGTCTCTGCGCTGGATACTTTCCAAGGGAGTTTTCCGCTGCACCAATAATGAAGTTCTGATCATTCGCTAACCGGACCGAGTGAAACACCGACGTTCCCCTATCCCGTCAGCAATATAGGAGTTATTTCACTGACTCTGAATTCATGCGCAGCAACGTGCGACGTGATATTTCACGAATCAATGTATACTTGCATATTTCTGTATAACGCATTAGTCTACGAATTATCAGACTTTACTGGTCAGCAATTGCATTCACAGTAGAGTATAATTTATGTGTACTGGAAAAGGGCAGAAGTCATTTTTTTATTTAAACGAGGAGCTGAATCTACTGCTGATCGGCTTAAAGTTCACGGTCCATGTGTAACGGATGTCGAAATCGATTCCTTGTCAACTTTCAACGTCGGCTAAATCTTGCTATTTTTAGATACAAGACTCAAAAGACGGGCCCGCCAGTGTCTCAAGTGGTAAATTTGGAAATTACTTGAGCATCAACAAGCAAGCCAGGGGAGTTTGGAAACAGAGGATGCATTGAACGATACATCTACATGGGACAGGTATTCTAGTTTTAACCGTTAAGTGAAAAAGAGACGCATCTCTGCTGTTCCTGGACCGATTCGAAAGCGATAAGAAATACTCTGTAGAGCGATGCGAAGTCCTACACATAATAAGGGACGAGGAGATTTGTTGTTGACAAACAAAGTGCGGCGGACGTAACAATGCCGGTCGGTAGAAACTGGGATATCTCTACCCCGCGTAAGTTTCACCGTAAGCCCCCATAAGCTGAGGAAATTGAAAAACTTCCAACTGAAATTGTCTCCCGCCGCACTACACTTGTATACATCTATATCTATGCGTGTATGTATGTATATGTACACTTACTTGCACACTAAACTTAACTTTCCTTGTTCGCTTCGGCGTCTAAAAACTAATTAAACTTTGTACACTACGTATGTTCAACGACGAAGCTCGCCTAGCATCGGCGACTCGGGTACTTGTATAAGTATATAAACAACGCTGGATTAACACGATTCTTGAAAAGAATCTTAAAAGTGAGACGTCGCTTCGTTCGACTGCGTATTCGCACAACGCCTCCAGGAAACATTCTCTCGGAACGTTTTTTTTTTTTTTTTTTTTCGTTCATTTCTTCATCGTGCATCTCAAGTGGCAATTTTTTTTTTTCTTTTCTTTTACCCTTTCCACCCCTCCGCGTTACATCAACGTGTAAGTTACAGTATATTCCCTATCTCACCTTATATGTGCCCCATTATACCCTTCTCGCTTATATCGTATGCATAGGAAGAACTGGGGTTAATTTTTTTTTTATCTTTTTTGTTTTTGCTCAGCCAATTTTTTTTTTTTTTCTGGTTTTTCATCTTTTCTCTGCTTTGTGTTTTTATTAAATCGTGAATTACGAGAAGGGCGCTGCTACACGCTTCAGGGAAGCAGGTATAAACTCACTAGATATAGCCAGATATATTACACTCCTTACAAACACGCATGGATACTCCTGCATATATAATGCGTGTGCGGTGTGCCTCACCCAGGGTAGCAATATTTCAGCCCTGATTTCGAAATTCTCGTTTTTTTTATAAGACCGAAGAAGATATCCCCCAATATTCTCGAAAAATATGTTTTATCAACGACCATTTATCAGCGCTGATCGCATCCGCTGATCACGAAAATCACCAAGAGGCCAAGACGGGTTTTCCCCGTAAATTGAGAACCCTAGCTAACTGTTCTTGATCAATTTCAAGGAACAAAAGGACCGACGCACAACTTGGACCCTTGGATCAAAGACAAAGAGGCTGATGATGCAAGTGATAAACCTTGCGTACTATCGTTCTCTAATCTATGAAATAATAAAGATACCTCGTGTTATTGCCCTGCGATCAGCAGCGTACTGTGCACGTGCCTGATTGGAAGGGATAGGTATCCACCATTCGCGAAGGAAGGTGTGGGTTCCTGTCTACCTGCCGACTCGACGGTGGGATGGATGGTGGAGTAGTAGCGAAGTGGGTTCAGTCAAATTGAAACGGTGATAGTGGTGGTGGTGGTGTTGTGGTGGTGGTGGTGCTGTTGTTGCAGGAGGGCATCGGGCCCAGCGAGCCATCGAAACAGCGTCTAATGAAATGCGCGCACCCCAAGTACTAATATCCACCAGGGCACTAGAACGTGGATATACCTACTAATTTCAGAATTGCAGCGATGGATGTACAGACCTAGCTGCACGGGTCATCATTCGAATTAAAATCCCGATCCGACAGCGGTCAGTGCGCCATGGATTTCGAGGACGTTTGAAGTGGCCGAAGTATCGGAGGCTGCTAGGCGGTAAGTAGGCCAGGTGATAATGCGAGTATGGCCAAAGTCAGGCATACCTGGCGGACGGTTAAACAAGGAAGAAAGAGAGTGGAATGGCAAAGGGTACTTTTTTCATAATATTCTCTTTTACTCTTCTCCTCTCCCTGCTCCGCGCAGTTATACCAGCTACGTAACCAACGACAGGCAATATCATACGCTTTACTGAATATCGAGACAAATACGTTTTATATTGGCTTCTCGGGCTCTCGAACCGTGCATTTCTTCAGGTAGAAGTAATTTGTCTGATGTATTGCCAGGTTTTAACTTTAACGGTCCCCGTAACGGTACCCATACACAACACTACCGAATTTCAGAGGTGTACGTACGCCTCGCAAGTGACTTTGTCCAACTTTGAAAATAGTGGTTACTAATTACACTCACCGCGTACCAATTGCACCATGAATTTCGTTAAGGTACAACTATAGTTAGTTTCCAACAAGGTCCCACTTCCCCGCGATATTCTCAATATATATTAATAATATATGTATACGTTTTGTTTCGTCCAGACTGCTTTGCCTACCAATCGCCAGATGACCCGAGCCACTTGACTTTTGGAGAGTATCTCTTGTTTCAGTCAGGCATTGTAGTCTTTAAAATCACAAACACGTAATTGTTCAAATCATTCTGATGCTTATCTACATTAATTCACCACGTTTTTCAGTCACTTGACGATTTGTAGGCCTCGTAACCTTGGATTTTTAATGATAATTCTCCTATGAGTAATTTTTCGTTCGTTTCTATAATAAAAAATGAAGAATGATCACCATTCACGTTATATTGGCTTTGGAATGGAATTGTTGTTGTTCCTCCTCCATCCTTTTGCCCCGTATAAAAGTGAGTATATGTATATTTTCCTCGCATACGTATACGTTGAGCGTTTTGTTGGAATGAATTTGCGAAGAATTTTTTACCTTTTTTTTTATTTTTCACAATATACCATCACGAGTGATGATATTTCGAAGCAACTCAAAGGGGCGCGTATCCTTCTTTCTACCCGTCTCCTTTATCGTACCGGAAAAATATGAACAACACGTGTGAAAACAGAAATAAAACATGCCAATGCTGTGCGAAGGTTGATACCTCGGAGCCTTTCAACTGTCGCTTCGACGACTTAAAAATTTTCATCGAGCTTTTTACTTTTCCATAAACCTCCATCAATTTCACCAACGACCGTAACCGTTCCATCGGTAAAATCGACGAGTCAAAAACATTTGTTCATCCATATCCAAACCGACTATTGTAGATGTTGTACATGAACATTAAGCATCGCGAAACATTATAAAAGAATTGCTGCGAAGCTGTTTACGTGAATGTGGTAACCGTATGATCAGAGGATGATGAGAACGAACCGAACCTTGCGAGGATCCTTGAACCTTTATCGACGAGGCTTTTGGACTCGCGCCGTTACCGAATCTGCGAACCCGAGGCTTTTCCCCGGAGGGAAAGGATGTTAATCGATTTCGTGCACCAAACGAATTCACAATACGTCCCACGCAGGCACCAAGCGACGTGGATTGACGCCTCCGCGACACCCTTGCGGGCGTCATTGTCACCCTGGCCCCGGGGGCTCGTATCTGATAATGATGATGCTCTCTGGAATAAGGAACTGGGTCATCGTTGCGGAGGAGTTAATGGTGCGGAAAACTAGACTGGAAAAATGTATTAGTTGAATCAGCAAAATATATCGTTCCAGGAGCAAACATCGATGCCGAAAAAGTGTTCTAGCCGGAGAGAGATAGAGAGAGAGAGAGACGCAGTAATAAGACTAGATGCCCACTATTTCTACTATCTTTCTACGGGTACGTTGGACGAAGAAAGGAACCAGTCTTACTACTTCCCTTTCTATGCCGTTTTCTACTTACACGAAAGAGCGCACACCACAGGCTTCCTCCATTTCTATATGATCTTATTTTCAAGCAAGAAAGTGATCTCTAGACAGTCTCAAATAGCTTTCACAGCTATCAGGTTCTGACCATAAATGTAAAGTGCCGTTCCAAAATGCCCTGATCAGACTGAGTTCAGGAACGATGGTCATACGCTGATCAGACGTTGATCAGGGTTGGATCAGGGCCACATCAGGCAGATCAAAGGTGCTGATTAGACTCCGACAACGATTATAATTCAGATTTTTTGATTTCTGACATCACACGACAAGTTGTCTTTATATAATTCCCTAAGCTAAGGCTACCAAAATTGAATATCTGATATTTGTAGGCAGATGTCTACAATAATAATAAACTATCAATTGATATATTGTACTGTTTCGCTGATACATGGCCACGGTTTATTACAAGTTATTTTACTTTCATCGTGAGAACGCCAAGGACTTCCACGACGCCTGGTGGCTGCTCAACTGCAACGTATCAGATTTATTCAGAGTCAGCCCAGGTGCGCGGTAGTAGAATTTGTCTGACCTGAGCATGCCCTACTCATTGTCAGATATGCCTGATGACAACGCGATGAGAGCCTGCCAGGACATTAGGCTAACCTGATTAAGTTTCTACTCGAGGTGGTGAAGGTGAACGGTGTGGTTGTAAGATCAATATTTTTTTTGCCAGTGCATGTAGAACAAAAACCGAAAGCAAAATTAATTTTTCCATGGAAAGAAGTCACCGTTCTCGGTGCTCCTGCGGGTTAACAACGGGGAGAGTTGAGTGCTTGAGGTATCCGTGACGCGTTTCAGGAATGACGGCGCTTATATTTCAAACGGATGAACGAGAGGTGAAGAAGGGGGAGAAGAGACGGGAAGTGTTGCAGGTACGCGGGGATTGGCAAGGGGCACAAAGTAGTGTCTCTGTATCCACTAGCGAGCTGCCATAGCGGATTCCGCGGTTTTGCAGAATGCAATATCGAGACGGAGAGAGACAGCCGATGTGCAATGCAGACCTGCGGCCGATTCGCCGCTGAGCTACGAGTAGGGAAAATGGTCGACTACTATCGCAGAATATGCGGGAGGGATGAAACGATTCACATATACATAATACCTACATGCGCAACCGTCTTTTGAACGATAATTATAATTTTAAAACGCCTCCCTATTTTCAACCTTTTTAATTACTCTCATTTTCGACTTGTTTATTTACCATCGGGTTTGTTTTTCCCAATTTTACTTCCCTCGTTTATTAGTTACTTTTTTTTCTTGTTTTTCACGCATACTTACCGACGAAACAATTTTAGAGTAGTTTCTGTATACTTCGAAAAAAGGAAAGAAATTATCTATCTGATTCGATTAATTTATTTTCTCTATTTTACTATGTTCAACACTGGACGTGAAAGAGAAATGTTTATCACGTAAATTGAATTAATAGAGTAGCAATTGCTTTGCCAGAAATTCGATTTTGAATTCCTATAATTTAACATCAAGGGTCAAAAATATGAAAAAACATCCTGGTCAAGAAAAACTTTTGTCGCAACTCGTAGTTAGAATTAATATCAGGCTCACTAAGTTCGGAAAACCGAAGAATGCATTTTTTCAACCCCTGATCGATTTTTCGTGGTATTTTGACTAACCGACAAGTTTGACGTTCGTCGTTTTTACATGCGAATAACAAAATTGACGAACTTCGAAATGAGTAAACGGTCTGAAATTCTATTTCAACCGTACATGAGCAACTCTGAATGATAAAAAAAAAAAACTATAAAACAATGAAAATAGATACACTTTCCGCGTTATTTAGCTGCGAATAATCGTTGCATAAATTATACGTGCTTCGCAAGTGAAATCCGTATCACCCAAAAGTCAACGGCTTTTGCGTCCCAATTATCGTACCCGTTACAAATTCGATATATATTTTTGAATCTTCGACGTCCCGGAGTTTGCATCGATTTCGTCAACAACCCTGAATAATTACAGTTTGATCAATCAGCGAGCCGGCTGTACGCATGTAGGATATATCGTTGGCCAAAATACTTTTCACTTTTCCACACATACCGACACGTGCAATGGGCGTCCAGGTTTAGTGTGCGAATATATTATGAAAGAGGAGCCGACCCGATCGGCAGCATTATTTATCCCTGAATTCAGTGCGATGAATTTTTCAAACATGTTTGTCAACGTTCATCGAGAGCTGACAACGAGACTAATCGTACTCGCGTATCAGGTGTCCATAAAATTGCAGTCTACAGTTCTCTGTTGGCTTGAATTATTTTCATTTTATTCTACGATTCCCCCCCCCCCCCCCCCCGCTTTTTGAAAAGCGTAATTCAAGAAGCTCCGCAACTTTGTTTCATACAGAGGTGAAACGCGAGGTAAAACAGGGACTGAAATTTCTGCCGTAAGGATGGCGATCCTTTGGGCGAAAATAATTCAAAAATTAACTGAGGAATTTCACGATGAGGATGAGATACAGGTAGGTATGGTATGGGAAAACGGGGGATTGGCTGAGAGACGGGGGAAAGTTTCCTCTCTAGTGAAGCATATTTTCCATGTTTATTAAATTTCTTTGCCAAGCATTTCGCTGAAAATTTCTATATTGCCCCTGCTCGCTTCCTCTCTCACCCTCTCTCTCTTTCTCTCTCTCTCTCTCCCACTCTTTTTCTCTCATGTTCTCTTTCCGTTTTTTCACCATGACAATTGTACGTACATTTACAACAAGCTTAGGAATTGCCTCTTTTTTAGGGAAAAATAATAGCGTTCAAGAATAATAATAACAATACTCGCTAGGAAAGTGAAAATACACGTCGAAACGAAAAAATTGGACTATAGTGAACAATACATTTTGAAAAGTATCTGTTTTTAAATTTTCAGAATAATTTTCAAAAACTGTATTTTCTTTTTCAAACATTTCAAGACCGAGCCTGTGATGGGCTAATTTTTATTTATTTATTTTTTTTTGTTAGCACTTTTAATATTTTTCGTCAATTAAAACGGTCTGTTGTTGTTTAAACGGTCTGGAAATTTCGAAAGAATTCTTGAAAATTACATTTTTCACTTAGGACATTTCGAGACCGTTTTCATTATGAAGTTAATAAAAAAAAAAGTTGAACATAACAGAAAAATAGACAAAAATCGCTCCGCAATGGAATCGGTTCAGAAATGTTCTAATGAAATGGTTTGGGAAGTTTCCAGGAATCTCCATAACGTTGAAACAATGTTTTAGCTGACAATAATTGAAAGTGTTGAAAAACGTGTAAAAAATCAGGCCATCGTGGGCCCGGTCATAAAATACAGTTTCTGTGAATTAAAAAAAAAAAGATCCTTTTCAAAATCACTTTGAATATTTATAAATAATTGAACGGTTGAATAAAAAATCTAAAAAATTCACGATATCGTTGCAGAGTTGGGACAATTGCCGATAATTTTTTAAACACAATCAGAAATGGCGAGGGTCAGACGCTGGTCGGATTCGCATGAAATTCCCCATATAGGGGCCATTCATTAATTACGTAAGGGTCCCGAGAGGGAGGGGAGGGGGGTTAAAAAAATCTCTACGTGCCCTTATCTTGGGGGGGGGGGGGTTCAAAAATTGCCAAAATCGTCCTTACGTAATTAACGAATGGCCGCATAAGCAGACTATTCTCTATTCATCTTCCCGTTTCTGTTCCTTCCTCGCAAATCGATTAAACGCGGCTGACATAAATTTCACAGTGAGACAAATTATTTATGCCCTGCATTACCGTATTACAAATGTTTAAACAGCGGCGGCCGCACACGACGTGTGTGCACCTCTACGACGGATGGATTTGTACCATATGTGCAGTGAGGTTGCAGACGACGAAAGTTTCGATGATGAGATGGTGCGGGAGAAGATGAAGGGAAAGAGGAAGAGGAATAGGAGGAGGAAGAGAAAATTCACGCGAGGCGTCGAGTAAAAATGGTATTGAATTAAAACGACGTTGAAAATAAAAGACAGTAGAATCCATTCCGGCATCAGCGGCAGAAGCAGAACCAGAAGCAGAAGCAGCGCACCAGCGGCGGCAGCAGCTCACGGAGCCATAAAAATAAAATTTCAATAAATCTTCGCGGGAGAATCTAGTGGGGAAAGCGAGAGGCGGGCTGCCTGCCCATTGGATATCCACGCCCGGAGGCTACGCCTACACAGAAAACAGAGATACCCTCATCCCCTAGATGAACGCGTCCTTCTCACCCTCACCCTCACCCTCGCCTTCTCCTTCTCTCTTCTTTCCTCCCGCGCCCGGCTATACCTGATCTCCGCGATGTAGCTCCTGCACTCCCGACGCGACGTTCTTCTTACCCTGAAATATAAGAGACGAAGACAAAAATTGCAAGTTTCTTCTTCGCTCTGCAGGATGCCAGCAGCAGACCTGAAAGAATCTTTCTCTCTTCTTATATTTCTGTCTGTTTCTTTTTCTTTTTTTCTTTTTCATGCAATTTATAACATTTTGTGCTTGCGATATACAATTTTTTCTTCTATAATAGCAATGAAGACCCAGTCGTACTCAATCGATTCGATTGAGGGTCAATTCACTGACGTACAATTGGTCAGACTTCCTTCGTGGTCAATAGGATGAACGAGTGCTTGTGAAAATTAATCGAGCAACTGAAAGATGAAAGAATATCGAAACTCGGTAGTCGATTGTCTATCTGTGTTTTAAGAAATATCCGCTGATCCATTTCTGCGCAGTTACTTCGAACGCTAAGTCAATCAATGTCTACAAGAAGCCTGGCATGAATCATACAGAAGCAACGCTATTCGATGATGTAAATTTCTGATCGCGCACACCACCTGGTATCGAACTATTTAAGTAGGTACTGGTCGGTCTCAAATGATTCCAATATTGTCGGATTTCGAATCGAATTTTCATCCAACTATTGATGAACGCAGGCAAAATAAGAGCCTAACTTCTGATCAATCCTTAGAATCATGAGAATTTGATCGATTTAGTATAAAAATTTTACCGAACAGCTTGTACTGTTTCATCACAATCATGAACAAAGAGCGTTGCATTTGCATGATAAAAATGTCGACCCCCAGTTTGTAGAGTAGAGGATGTGAATTAAGGGTGGATATTGAGTGCATAGAGTACCTACCCGGGCGTGCTTCTCGGGCGTAGAAGGGTGTATATAAAGAATACGTTTTCGTTGTATCACAGTCGTGGAAGCGCAGATAGGTGGTAGATAGGTAGGTAGGTAGGTATAAGGTGAAGGTGTATCCGTGCGGTGGGGAACGCAAAGCATCGTCGTCGAGGTAGTCACGGCGAGGTCGGAAACTCGCGATTTAATATCCCGCCCACAACCTGGGGATCGTCTACGTGGGGGATAAGAGGCGGGGGCGAATGGTCGTCTTGGTGGGAGTCGGAGGGCCGATATGGCAGTCGGCGGGCAGTCCGCTGTCTGCCTTTCAAAGGCTCGGGCCGGTTATCGATGAGAGTGTATCGTCAGGGCGCAATAAATCGACGACGAGAGTTTCACTGGGTAAATTATTGCGTCAAAAGTTGGACCGCCGCCGTCGTGCCGAGCCCGTAAAATACCACCGATAAAAGTCGCGCGGTGTCCCTTACCGGGGATCAAATATCATTCTGACGTTCGTTAAAGGAAACAGTGTTACAATCGAAGATACCTCTACCAGGATTGAGTTTCGTTCCTGGGAAGGCATGCTCAACAACATCTCCACCGGCGGCTCCATACACGGAATCCCCGGTAAATTCACCACCAGATCAATTCTCTACAATTTTACTCACTGTTCAACCTCTTCTCATCATCCCCTTGTAACACAGTTTCACCTTCCCCCCAATCGTCGTTCTATAAATTCATCTTTGTCTCTTTCTTCTACTTCTACTTCTTCTTATTCCACCCCAAGAGAAAAAAATCTGCAACGGTTTCACTACACCCGGGACCGTTTCACTTGCGATACCTCGAGTCACCTCGACGCTCCTTAGTGTTGGAAATTCTCAAGGACACGAAGAGGATATAAAAACACAAATCCACCGAGCGAAAGAGGAATGAAGTACAGACAGAGGAACCTCGAAACGTTGTGACATTTGATTCCGCAAGCCGGAAAGGCTTGGGTGCACGATTAAAAGACTAATGTATTCACATGTGTCTGGAGTATCGAGATTTCGCACCATGCCGATCAAACCCGATATGGTTTTACCTATGTATATACATGTTTGATATGGCAAACCACCGTTGAAGAAAAGTGTATTCCGGTAAAAGTTTCGCCGAATCAATTTCGTTGATGAAATAAGAGAAACGTATTAGAACATGGAGAGTATGGTATCGACTGTATACTGAATACTGTCGTCAAATCTTCGATGATCTTGAAATTAAGATGTAGGATAAAGTGTGTCGTCGTTTATTATGTACACACTCGTACCTTGCGCGACATGAAAAATATTCCGTGCGTTCAAATCACCGACGAATATCGTACAAGTATGTATCATTATCGGTTCAATGCCAAAGCGAAGTTCACTCGTGAGTCCCTACCTTGGTTGTAGGGAAAGAAGAACAATTTGAACCGTCAAAAGAATAAAGGTCCGTCAAACTGATCAGTGAAAACGGAGCTACAGTTTTGATTGATCAGCGATGAAGATAAGAACAGTTTTGAAACAATCTTTGGGGTGACTTTAATATTGGCATCACGTTTTTGCTCCACTTATCCGATGCTCAAATTCCATACTCAGCAAGAGTATCGAGTAACAGAAAATACAAGAAAAATTCAAATGCGACAGATTTCAGCAATGCGGTAGCGAACGCACGTGGCGTGTTTTTGCACGGTTCCTTCTAATTCCCTCCACGGGGCCACGAGCTCGCGGGTCTGATAAGCGTAATTAACTTAACTCACTCAGATTAAATTAGCCGAGAAGTTAAGGAACCAGTAGAGTTGCTCGACCTCGAGCCAGACACACCTCACAATCAGCCGTCGGTTCGGTCTCCGTCGGATGTGGCCGACAGTTAACTTCGCCCGAACTACTC
Organism: Neodiprion fabricii; assembly: GCF_021155785.1. Lineage (NCBI taxonomy): Eukaryota > Metazoa > Arthropoda > Insecta > Hymenoptera > Diprionidae > Neodiprion > Neodiprion fabricii. The sequence continues at coordinate 27,040,743 of NC_060243.1, read as the reverse complement.
GCGGTTTCGACGTTACTTTTTCTCACTTTTAACCCAACCATCGATCTTCTCAACCCTTTCGCACGGTTTACTTTTTGCGAGAAACGTACTAAACCGCGTGTGACAATAAATCCGCGAATTGACTGCAACGTTATTAAAACATATCATCATCGACGGAGGTGCGACGACGAATCAATGGTGCGTCGAATGTTCGATCCACCGGAAACACCGGGCGACATTTGACCCGGGAGGAACAGTTCTTGCCGCGATAGTATAGAAATGGTGTAAAAACTGAAAAGTAGTAGCGAGTCATGTGTCCGTAAAACACGGAGGTACACGAGAGGAAGCGCGTCGATGAAAGGCATCGGCGTGTCGGTGTCTAATTAGTATTCTTAGACGCTACTTAAACAAGTCTACTGTGAGTTAAAGTTTGGTTAGAGTCCTTTTATTTGATTTAAAACTTCTTCACTTCGGGTATTATGTATACCCCGTATACACACGTATCGTATACCATACGCTCAAGATCACACACCAGACGACACTTAGCCGTCGTTGCCCCGCTGCTGAGGGTGCTGCACTCCTATGTGCATTTATGCCCATTGCCTACACCACCTCGGCTACTTGCTGCTACCATGCGACACTCCTTTACCTCGAAGTGGAAGAATTATGTGCCCGGCGTAACGCGGTGCAGACGATGAGGTTGCAGGTTCAAGTGCCAACTCGACACTTCCACCATATAACAATTGTACGCTGCGAGATTTCACGGTGATGTTTTCACCCCTTTTGGCACGTCAGTGTGCATCGTTCTGCAAGACGGTTTCGGATTGAGGTACCGCTGCGGTAATGACCTACGGGTTTAAAAGGCGCGCCGAACATCCGGCGGTATAATAAAGAAGGTTTGCCCGCCAATAAAATTGGTATAAAACCATCAGAGATGACCGTAAAAATAAAACAGGAATAAAGAGGCGAGTTGTAAACTCGGTTCTCATTGATACCGTCCCTATACACCCGTGGTTTAGTGAGTCGATACACCCTCCGAGGTGGTCCGTGTCCCTATCTACGATATATCACAAACTTTAGAGACCGGCCGCGCTTTTAGCGTAACACCGGTAGCCGGGTGTGGAGTACGTTAGAAAATCATAAGCTGAAATGGAAACGACTCACGTGGTGAAGACGGAGTGCCGCAGATACTTACATGATCGTTTTCGTGCCCGAGTATTACGCAGGCATGTAAGAATCTATTTCTGCTGGTTTGCAAACGTACCCCATATGCTCTTGCTGTACTAACTAGTTCATTGCGTAATAAGCATACTTATGGTGCAACGGTAGGCAGGTTCAAGAGTCGCGGTTGTGGTGGTCGTGCCTGTGAGCGAGCCACACACTCCGAGACGACTAGTCGAGTGTCGGGGGTACGTGGGGATGGACAAATGTGTGGTGGTATTTGTTCGCCTAGAAGCAGAGGCCGGTGACGATTCTAACACCTCGATGCTAAGTGACCAACCGGCGTTCGTGCGTCTCCTCCCCGTCGTCGGGTGTACCTCTGGGTGCGCGAACGACTCGCTCCTTAGCCGCTTGGACTGCACGTAGGAGCTACTGCTCCTATACAAATTTAAACTGCACCAGGACCGAACGAACGGGTGGCGGCAGCAACGGTAAGGAGGATGAGAGGAGCAAAAAGGAGGAGGAAAACATCGAGAACAAACCGTGCGACGGAGGAACGGTGGATGAAAAGGATAAGCAAAAACTGCGCGTAAAACCAAACATGCATTGCAGTGAGGTGGAGTAGAGGAAGAGGTGGAGGAGGAGGAGGAGGAGGAGAAAATACGGAACGGAGTGTAAAATCACCGGTGAATGTAACGCTGGATAAGGAGAAAAGGAGCCGGTGCGCCATTCTGGCAACTTTGTGACCTGGAGTCCTTCTTTTCACCCTCCGTAGGAATAAGAGATCTCCCGCACCTTAGCAAGCAAGAATCGAACCAATTTTGGGGGTGAATTTAAGTGACTTCAGCTTCGACGGGTTGCGATCAACTATGCTCGGATCAGACGCGCTCACCATTGACGGTGTGTGCAGCAATGGTCTCGCTCTGCTTTAAGTGTCTCAATGTTCCTAATCACACCTACCAGTATACTTTCCATGCGCGAGTGTCCGTTATCTTTTTCTCTCACTTCGTTCTAACGGAGACGTCCAGTGGACGATACACTGAACGACCCCGACCCGGTGCTTCATGATTTCAGGAAACTCGGGGTCGATCGGTCAAGGTGACGACAAACCGGCGAAGCAGAAACGGCATCGGACGAGGTTCACACCGGCGCAGCTCAACGAGCTGGAGAGGTGTTTCAGCAAAACGCATTACCCCGACATATTCATGCGGGAAGAAATCGCAATGAGAATCGGACTGACGGAAAGTCGCGTTCAAGTAAGTCCCATTAAAAGTACTAATATTGCTACTTCGTCGTCGTCTTCTTCTTTTTCTTCTTCTACAATGTAGGTTGTTCCATCCCATCACCGTTACAATTACCCGAGGCTGAAGCTAGCAGCCAGAACTAGCAGCCAAACGTTCCAATATTCATTTGAACAAGGTGGTGAAGTGCGAAAATAAAAATTTTGTGAAACACCTTGAACCCCCAATACTTTTATAGAATCATGAGGGTAAAATTGAATTGCATTTCTTCTATTCTCAAAGAGTTCAACTCGTTTGGCTGCCAACTCTTTCTGCTAGCTTCAACTTCATTTACAATTACCACTACCCTAAACGCTAACGTTATAAGCAGCTAATCAGCCGGTAAATGCTGCTCAGTCGGTTAAATTCCTGCAGGCCGGCGTGCAGCTATGTGTATAAGGAGTTTACGGGAGTTGTTTGAGAATCAATTGTGAGGCCTAATGCGGCTTTTTGGATTAAACTGATGCGGCGAAACTTGCGAGTTGCTAAGCCCTCCGACGAATGCTCTACGGGGGTTGAATTTTCCCGACCGCCATACTGCACGCTGCGCCGCGATTTCGTCCACCCAAGCATTACATCATCTTCAAAAAGTGAAAAGCATGCGCAAAAACAAATTGATGGTGTCGTATATTCGTGTGCGAAGGGAATTAGCAGACGCAAATCTAAACACAACCATTCATCTTTCTCCCATTCTATTCATCCCCGTCTGGGTAAACCTGCTCCACGCATCAATGACAATTTCACGTTTAATATCCGTGCTTTAGGATGTTCGGAAAATTTATCCAGAACACGTTAAACGCGATTATCCGTTCAGTTTGATTACGATCCTGACGATTGATCGAGTTGCAAACGATTAACTTGTGCGGGCATTTCATTTTTTTTACTCTTTTTCCTTTTTTTTTTTTTTTTTTTTTGTTCGAGGCGTCGTTTTTTCATCGAAAGGAACCGTTCAGTGAAAGGGCGGAAAATCGCGGGGGGTGCGTAAAAAGTGGACCTCCGTTTTTTGAGCCGCCCGACACGTCGGGAAAAACGCCGGACTAATAGAATATCATGAAAATTTTATCTCCTGCTCGAACCGTCAGTCAACCAACGTGTGCCGTCTGCATATAAAATGAGGGTGGAAGCGCGCGCTGCGCGAAATTCACTCACTTATATAGCACGGAAACTGACAGGCTCGTGCGAAAGTGTGAGGTGATATTTTTATACGAAACCCTTAATCGGCAAGGATTCCGCAATTATTACACAAATTTTTCTTCTTACTACTAATATCGTAAATTAGGTGGGTACGTTGATAATGCTTTTCACCGTTTTGAATTAATAACACGTGTTTAACGTCTGTTCGTCTAACTAATTAACAAATTAAGATACACACTCGAAAACGTAACGAACAAATTAGAATTGCAGTTGTAATCGGAAAATTTAATATTACCCGCAATTATAAAGACTCCATAAATTGAACACATTTTCAAAACCGGTGGTTTCAAGATGTTTCTGTAGTCATTTTTGTTACAAATAACGCTAAATGGTTTCTGATGATATTAATTCTGATAAAGTTTTAATGCTTGCGAGAGAATATCGTGAAAATTTTATTGTATTCCTGAATTGGCTGGTAGGACTTGCCGTCTAAGGCGTTTTATGAGTTTGCGGTATCTCGGTTGGTAGGAAAAGGCTCGTGAGAGTCAATCCAAAGACTAAAACTTTTCGAACGCAGGAAAAAAAAATAAAATAAAATCCGATCGATAATTATACATGGTTAATAAAATTGAAAAATATAGTAACAGTCCTAAAATAACTTGTTCGAGATCCTATATCGATGAAGAAAAGCGTTCGCGATTGATTCTCGGTCGCTGTAACGAAAAATTTTGAAATTTCATTCAGAAGACAGAACAATTTTCATTTCTCTACTCAACGGCTGCAGATCTTGAGATATTTCAATTGTTATTCCAGAATTCCTCACTGGTATTAACTATATATGACGAGTAATTAGAAGAAATATCCAGACGTTCATTTTTTTAAGAACGTTAATTCAGATTGTCCCTTGTAGAAAACGACAATGTATTGTAAAGTTAAAAAGGAAAGTCATTAATTTCTTTACCTTTCGTGATTAAATATCAGCTCGTTTCTTCATTTATCCAAATTGCTCAACACTTTCATTAAAGAAAACAATAATCAACGATTAATATTAGCACGCTAAAACATTTTTAAACATTTTTTTATAAACGTGAAAATGAATAATTCGCTGATCCAGCTAAAGTTTAGTATCGATATAAAGACAGCAGAGATTATCGCTCCGATAGCAAAGATTTTTCACGGGCTACTCAAACTTGCAAAATTCTATCTGTTGCAACAAATATCGTATCCGTCTCTGTATCGCCACCGAAACACGTTGCTAGAGTAGCATTTTTTTTTTTTACCTTGATCACTTAAACATAGTTTAATAATAAAAAAATACACACAGCCTGCGATATTCCGAAGAAGAAAAGAAAGAAAATCATAATCTCCGAAATGGCAGGAATGAAAATACGTCAAGACGTTTCAACAAGCCCTCCTAAATAATATATATATATATATATATATATATATAAACCATGTATTATCATCTCATTCCCTCCATCTTCTGGCACTCAACTTATAGGCAGACAGAGCAAGGAACAAAATGAAAGTCGTCCTCGGAGTAACGCGGCGGCAGTTCGGTGAATTCAAATCGTCGAAATGTAATTGAAAGAGAATTTCCATCGAGTTCTACGCGCATATATATACATGCGGAATTCACCCCCTATATACACCTACACCCATACAGACTAACCATGTTCGCAGACGTAAGCGTGGCCATGGTATCTCTCTCTCTCTCTCTCTCTCTCTCTCTCTCTGAAGGTACGTGTATAGGTATGCATGTACGTGGGAAGGCAGGGTAGGGTAGGCAGGCCGTCGTTTTCCACAGTTTCCAAGGGAACGTGTACCTGAAGCACGCCGAGGGTTGAGCGGCCAATCGGTAGACGCGAAAGGCGCCGGCGCCGGGCGTCGCGACGATATCGAGCGCCGCTATCAAAGGCTACTTCTTCGCTCTCCATTGCCAGGTCGTAAATATCCTCCGCCGAGGGGGCGTAAGCTTATATTTTTATTTTTTATTTCTCATTTTTTTATTTTTTTTTTTTCGTTTTTTTTTTTTTTTTTTTTTTGGTATTTTTTGTTTTTCTTTTTTTTTTTAAACAAAAACACAGGCAACAACATTATTCCCCTTTTTTTTACAAATTTCAATCGGTCCAACGTGGGCTGGAGATGTGACATTTTGTCGAAAAATTTTTGCCAGACGGTAAAACGGAGACAGGAAACCGAAGCAAACGCGTTTGGAAAATATAGGGACAAAAAACATTGCAAAAAATAAAAAAAGAAATGGAGGAAACTGTTCCATTTAAAAAAAAATATTCTTTTCCTCCGGATACATCTCGTTGTACGGGATTCGCGTATTGACTCGTCGGAAATTTGCCCGATTGTGAAAATCGAGTTCAATTGCAGAGTTTTCACGCGAATGGCTGAATTCACGGTAGAAGATTCTTCATCGTATTGTCAGTATATTTACTCGTCTCTCGCGGTCACTGGTTCCGAGTAAAATATAAGAAAAAAAAAAAAAAAAAAACCAACGAGACTTGAAAAATTCAACAGAAAATTTCGCGAGTTCGATCGCGTCAGCAATGTGTACGAGTATACAAAAGCTCCGGCTCTGTACACAGAAAATGCATTATCGGCTAACTTGCGCGTGATCAATAATTCACAGACTAGAAATAACCGTCCGGCTTGAAATCCGAGAAGAGGAAATAACGAATGATTAAATAAAAATGAGGAGCCTGGTGGATGTACAAAACAACGGGGGTGAAAACACGGAGGTGACGATTTGAAAAAAAAAAAAAAAAAAAAATAGAAATAAAAAGATATACCTACATACATATATATATATAATACGCGGGAAATTTGAATCGCTGAGATATAATTGCGTTGAATAGGTGTAAAATATCAACGCACCGATGGAATTCGATGGCGAATATCGAGTCTAGATTTCGCGATATTTTAATTGCGATTGGAGAAACGCGCTTTTTCGCGCTTTCAGGAACCGAGTGCTAATCAACCGCGGTGCGGTCTTTTTGCCGAAGCGACGATAACCGATTTAATTCCAACTTTAATTGCTAAGTAAGGGTCGATTAAACCCTGCCCTCAATTTTCGCGGCTGTGCAACGCCGTTTGAAACTGCACGTGACGTTACGTTATACGCACAAGTACCTTACAAGTATACGCGAATAAAATTTTGTGTCGGCAGCGAGCCGTTGGATAGCCATTCGCGTTTCTAGCCCTGTACAATAAGCTCGGCGGAACGACGCCAGTTAACATTTGGTTAAGTTAACTACCGGTTAAGTTAACTGCGCCAGGTAACCGTTGGACGGGTCTCTTTCGTAGACGGGGATACCGGTCTACGTCCCTTCGATTACACCCGAGCACCACTCTACGCCAATTTCATTAGGATCGGATTAGGAAAGTATTGAACCGATCTTAAAGTCGAGAGAAACTAAATTTCAAACTTCTGTACTGTAGACATTGTGCTCGAGTGTAAATGAATTTTTAAAATGGAAATTATACCTTTCGAATTTATCCTCGAGTTATATCAATCTCAGCCCATAAGCGAAAAAATAAATTCAAACTCTTGTCTTCGCCAGTTTGTTTTTTTTTTGATTCCGGAGAAGCTGTGAAAACTGAAAACCTGAACCGATGACCCTGAAAGCCTGATCAGTTTGCGGACGAAATTAAAAAAAAAAACGTGTTGACGGAGGGTAAAGGAATGTTCAAATTTTTTCGTACCTTTGCATGTTAAGTTTGAGCCTTTTGTTTTTCTAATGATTTAAAATAAATTTGAAACACCGTTCGGGAATTAAACAAATCTAAAAGCGACTTGATTTTCCACGTCTAACAGCCGAAAGTCAATTGAAAATACTAATACCTAACAAGGGATAAATAATTGATTACCAAAAAAAAAAAACCTAAAAAAATTAAAAAATCGAATCTTTCCTCCACTTTGCCAAAACTTCGAAACTTGAATTCACTCTCTCTCTCTCTAAAGACGAAAGGAGTTGGAAATTCTGACAAGTGTTTTCGGCAGAATTTTCCACTTACAATATTATAAAAAAAATAAATAAAAAATAAAAAAAAAAAAAAAGATTCACAAAATCTCGGCTCGGTTCTGCGAAATTTCAACATTATAAACGTAGCAATACGTATGATCAGGAATGATTTAGAGTATATAGGTAAAGAGAAGGAGACTCGATCTCTCACCGAGTCATATACGTCACTTGTCCATTCCCCCGGGATTCGGCAATGACACCATTCACCCGTATCCCTTGGGATTCTTTTGAAAGCAATACTTTGTAGATGGAGTCAGTCAGACTCGTGGTGACTTCTGGGCCGAATTCCCAGCGCATATGCGACTCTCCTCGTGATCCGTATACATGCCCACTCGATCTTCCCTCTCTGCGAAAATTTATACACCGTGATTACTTTCGTTCGTCCACCGCGAGACGCTAGTGTTGTACATACATACGTACGTAAAGTAATGTTCGTTAATGCCTTGGGCTTTCGTCTAACTTGTTTTCGATCCGAAGCAAAAATGCGAGTTAGATTCTATATACGAATCATGTGACAACGACCGGCGACGCAGCCGACGCGAAAGATTGGGAATCATTGTCACATAATTCGTATATGTATAGAATCCAACTCGCATTTTCTTTCTGACCGCAAACGAGTTAGACGAAAATCCTAAGGCAATAATCAAAATTACTGTATACAAGTTAAAATCATTACGAGACACCTGTTCTAGGATAAAAAAAAAATCAGAACAAGAGAACGTAAACGTGGACAATGATTCCAGCAATCCTTCTTTGTTTTTTAAAATTATTTTTCTTTCTTCCATCTATTTCCAATTAAATACCCTTTCGTGAAAAAAATTGGGCATTGTTTTTCCCATGTTCGTTTTCGACTTGTTTTATATACACGCACATACATAAGGCGTATGAGATTGCGGAGGCTCGCAGTTTTGAGAGAGGGTGAATTTTAATGCGGTATAAATATACATAGGGCACGATATTGGCCCTTACATGTCGTCGGCCGAAACTATACGCGCCACCTACGTCGCGAGGATTCCTGAGGGGTGGGGGGATGAAAGGGGGTCCGGGGGCACAGGGATGTTGGCTCAATGGACAAACTGTGTTGCCACAGCATCCCGGGAGAATTGGATCATCCGGAGCCCATTCCACCGTATCATATCAAACCCCCCCCCCCCGCCCCTCAGCCCTCGATTCTTTCGCGGAGCCTCGTCATTTTATAAATCCCGACGTATTAATGGGCTCGAGGTTTGGAAATAAGGCGACGGGACCGGCGATAAACACCGCAATTCGAAAACGAAGGCACTCTCTTTATACCTCTGAACGTCAACACGGTACAAGAAGAAGACGAAAGGAGATAAAGGATTGAGAAAACTATCGATGAACGAGGATGGAACAATTTTTTCTACATAGATATTTTTTATTCTTTACCGGGATTCTCCGATACGACTTTTTCTGTTTTTTTATTTTCACAGTAGAGAAATTACAACAATTTATGCCCAGAAAATATTTCATTGGATCGTAGAAGTGTAACGAAACTGAAAAAAAAAAAAAAAAGAAATTGCATACCGAATGTAACGCTTAATACACCATTGATCGTTTAATTTATACACAATGAATGGAAACCGAGGTTTTCAAAGATCCGACGTGGATGAGGTTTAATAACGTTTCCATTAACGTAACGAAACGCTGATGAAAACAATTAGTATCTTGGAATTTAAAAATAACTCACAAAGTGTTGTGTTTTCAAAATATGATCACGATACGATTAACTCAATTTCAAACAATTGTAAAGTTGCGAAATAATAGGGAATCTTTTAAGCACGCATCGTTACAATTGCGTTACCGCGACAGTTAATTCAGACCTGGTTTCGACGTTCCGAATGTCCCATGAAAGGACACACTTGCAAACGGTCCAAAAACCATTCAACCAATTCCCATGATCAAGGGATGGTTCATCTCCTTATTCCCAAGAGACGCTACATCCGTTATATATCCCGTTGTGCATGGCTATTGCAAGCATCGTTTTCCGCTGTTTATACATATCCGCGGTGAGGTTAATTCCATGCAGCGTGAAATTTCGGTTTAACCGGTAGTTACGACTAATTTCACGACGCGCGGAGTGTGAGCACTAAGTCGGAGATATTGCCAACGTAAAATAATGATAAAACGTAAAGGGATCAAGTTTAACCGGCAAGCGAGTAATGCGGGAACGCGTGTATATGTACATGTTACAGCTGGCGCGTCCTTAAAACGCTCACTGCATGCGTACCGACAACGAGAAAACAATTTCTCTATCGTTTTATAATAATCGCGGTGATACCAACGATTTTCGGCTGCTCCGAGATATGGAAAGAGGTATATCTTGAAATTTGTATACTGTGATAAAAATGAAATCATCACTGAACCGGAATTTTCTAAATACATTCTACATCCGTACTGATTAAATTGTAATCTCGTGTTATCGCAGTCCAAAATGTCTACCATTTAGTAAGAAAAAATTTGATCAATGTAGTTTTTACTCCTTCGCATGTACAGGACCGAAAATGTCGAATAGAATGTGTATTTTCTATTTTTACACTTCTTCTGGTTCTATCTTCAAATGTATCTCATATTCGTAAAGATCGGTCTTTTTCACGCTAAAACAAATGTCAGGCTTTTTTGGACGAGACATAAAGTCCCGAAAATTCAATGTTAAACGTGTTTCTTGTAAACGCTGAGATCTGAAAATTGGAGGATTTTCATATCTTTGTCTACACTACCTCTATAACATATCCAAATGACAGCCACATCGAAAAGTATGCACTAAAAATCTGTCCGAAAGTTGACGGATCGACTCGTATATTCCCTTCTTCTTTCTTTTTTCGTGCTTATTCTTGTTCTTGTGATGGAATGAAAAAATTTGGCACGAAAATAGCGGTGTCTGAAAATAGAAAGAAGACAGTAGCTGTTCTACGGTTCTAGGATAAATTTAATTTGGACAGCTATTTATCCTCCCTTATCTTAGGAGGTCCTGGAGGGTATAGGATGGTTCTAGAGAGAGTTTCGCGAAACCCCGGGAGTCCCCGAGGGTGGTCTGGGTAATGCGCCTCGGCCGGTACCTCACCACCTCCTCTTCTCCCCCCCCCTCTTCGAAGATCTCCCGTCTGCCATCATCAATCAGACCGCGAGAGTCGGTTCGCGTCGCCTGATTCGCACCCTTTGCTTTGTTCACTTCGCCGCATACCCTCTGAACGTGCATCGAAAAGCAGCAATAATCGTACATGGGAAACAAAAAAAAAAAAAAAGAAAACCGTGCTTTTCGAGAATAACGTCATAAAATTTTAAAGACTGGACGCAAATTCACATTCGTTGGACAGAAATTAGATAACCTTTTCGGAAGAAATCAAAGGACTTTTGTCAACTATTTTAACAGATATTGTCAGAATCAATGGGGTCGAGAGTGCCTTCATTCGTGCGCTGTAAAGTACCGATACACTCCAACCCTCGAATGTGGATTCTGCAAAATTGAAGAGTCACTTCACAATCAGCTCACGATTGAATTACCTACTATGACGATCCATTGTTTCGCAGTGGGATTTCTAGGTAATGAATTTCAAACTCGGCGAATAATTCAAAGATCAAGATACCACGAAATCGGAGTTTCCTGGGTGAAACACTCGATGTGGCCTCTTTGCCTCGTTTCTAATTTGACTAAAAACAATAATCCATGATAATACCTAATCGTGCTGTGCCTGTGAAAATTTTTCGTCATGGTCCCTCCCGCGGATCTGGTCCGGCAAAAGGTCCCATTCCAAAACCAGATTTCGATCCCGTACAGCGGACTTTCCGTATCCCGCACCAACACAAGTATATTATAGGGTCGTATATCTCCCGAGGGTGCCGAGCTCCAGATCCTCCCGCTTGCGTTGATGGCTCGATCAATTTATATCAACGCCCGCTGAACCTCCTTTACGAGTCCCTCCCCCCCATTTGCCTCTCTCCCGTTTCTCCCTTCTCGGCATGGGCCGCCAGCCTCGATCCTCCCCAACGTTCGAGGTAACCGTCTAAACTTATCCTACTCGAATCCGTTAAGCGATTGCTTGGAAAGCTCGCGTGTCCTCCGCGACCGATCGAAAAATGACTTGGAAGACAAAGAAAAAAAAAAAAAACGAGAGATTAAACAGTTTCGTCCGAGGTCCCGAAAACTATGGGGCCGTGATTTTTTGTCCAGGTGTACCGCTTGCGGAGGCCAATTCACCTTTCCAAGTGCGGCTGGCGGACGCAGCTGTCCGACCGACGCGTGCGTCGGCCTAATCGGTGGATGATTGATCAATTTTTAAAAAGCAATATTCCTAATTGACTCAATATACGCGTATCACAGACTCGATTCGGACCCGAGGGAAGACCGGGATCCGCTGGGTTCTACCCTTCTCGGGCATATTGTTAGTCATCGAAAGGTGCGCGCCTCTATCTACGCCCGAATCGATACACGCCCGGTTATACCTATAGACAGTGTTACTGGAGTCCTCGGAAAGCTCACCTGGGTCGCCCCAAAGTTGTCGATCACGGTCAACCTCGACTAACCGATGGTCAATATCATTGACGGCCATTGATTAGCCGTGATGAAAAAGAACCGTCCTTCGGGTAAACGCCGCTGGAATGGCAACAAATACCCGGTTGCTTTCGTTCCACGCAGCCGATGTTTGGATTCGAAGAGTGGAACGCGATCAGGTGACTCCGCGTTCGAGTATATAGGGTAAAGACGAGCTGGGAGTAAAAACCGGCAAGAAGCTTCTCGATCAATTGAGCCACGCCACCGCCTTCCGCTCTTTTCCATTAGGTTGTTCACGAGGCGGATAACCTCGGGGTTGTAGGCACACAAAACGCGTTGGCTTTTAGTCGGTGTTCGCGCGTGAAATCAGTGCAACCGCACCTACCCTGCTCTGCGGTAGAGGTGGCGGCCAGAGAGAGAGAGAGAGAGACGGGAGGCGGATCGGGCGAGTGAGAGAAAGAAGGAACCCCAGGGCGCCTAGCTGCTGGGGTGCGGGATCGCGCCTCACGCATCCTAATACGCAAGGCTAACCGCTCGGTCGTTCCCAGTCGACCCCTGACCCCCGCCCGCCGCAATATCACTTCCTAAAAGTCAGCAGGTTCGCATGAAGGGGTGAGAAAAAGAGAAAGAAGAAAAAACAACTCGTAATGAATCTCTGCGTACGCTGGACTGGAAAGGTTGAATTCGATTGAAATTGGTTGAATTGGACAACTCTCGAACGCGGTTAGTGAGACTGGCTGAACGAAATCGTTCGGCATCGAGCTTGCTCCAAAAATTTTATCCCACTAACTCGCGGTGATGGTTAGAGTTGGAGGAATTTGTACTCTCTAGCTTTTCTACTACCAACAACAGTTTCGGAATAGTTGTTTTTTTTTTTTTCATTAGATGCATTCGATCCAGCACACTTTTAGACATATGTCTAGGATAAAGATACAAGTGTAGAATGAACGTAATAAGCTCTTCCTCGATCAGAGTGACTTCACTTGTTAGTACAACTTACCTAATATAAAGTTATTTAATACCGACCATTATTCAAGATTCCGACTACGAATGTCAAGATTGAGTACAGAATCCATCCCTAGCCTGTTTCGAACCCCATTACAGAATCAGCTCCGAACGGCACAGTATTTCTGATGTCACGAACAAACATCAGAGGCTGTATCGAGCATTACAACAGAAGTTGCCGACTCACCAAGAAGGCTGAATTTCACAAATTGAATGAGAATGAGTAACACCCTCGGTAAAATTTCAGTAAGTACAGCGTCAACTTCCTCGAAGATGGTCGTTCACGCAACGGATGGTGTAAAGAACAGCGTAGGTATATACGAGCCAGGGATGTAGACGGCGGAAGTGAACGGTTCAACGGGATACACCGTCGGTTCCCATATATCCAATTAGCCGTGGGTAATCCTATCGCAACCCCCGCAAACATATACCAACCTTAGCCGGTGGTAATGCCGTGCTGCGGTACTAATTTACGACTTTACATACGAGCGAAACTGTCCATTCCTGCAGTAGCGGAACTGCCTCCGAAGTAACTCGCGGCCCTGCGGAATCCACCCTTTTCGCTCTTCTCATGTCTGATCGCACCACTCGCGGTAAGTTCACGTCTGGTACGCCAGGTCCATACCCGGTCAGCCACGGTCTCGTTCAGACCAATGGTGCCGCCGATATGAGGATGGGGTTCTCGGAGAACGCAGACCGGCTTTGCATGCGATATCAATAAATCAAGTCCGCCGGCTTTTAGGGGTCGAGGGTGGTTCGGGGGTGGCTGAAATCAACCGCGTCCTCGCCACCGCCGCACACCCGATACATCATCTATTATTTACAACCGCATATTACATCCGCTAGTGTATACATATCGATACTTGTACCTATACATATAACGTGAAAAGGATTATTACGGTGCAATGCCACCGTACGGGGGAAGAGATGTCATTTTATGCAAAGTTTCTTGTATCTTCGTTTCGATTTCGAGAGAAAAAGTTCTGAACGCAAACGCTCGATACTGAACCACGCGTCGCAATTCCCGTTTTCTTCGTTCTCTTCCGCAATTATTCTCTTATGCAATTATTGCAACCACTGATCAGAGAATCGCTTAATCTAAAACGCTTGTACATCAGGACTCTCAACTATTGGGCGGTTTCTCGGTACAACGCATGTTCATCAGGTCTCAAACTACTTTTGAACAACAGTTTATGAATTACCCACTCAGTCCACCTTCATTTCGATCTTCGAATAATTATCTACCTGAAGTTGTGATCGAACTTGAATAGCCGGTATTACCGAGTTTTGGTTATACAGTGACCGAACAGGTCAGTCGATGTGTAACCTCAAGTTCGCCATTTCCTTCTCCCAAAATACAGGCTACCAAGTTTCATTAACCCGCAATAACTTGTTGTTATAATTGAGTATCAGCTAAAACTTGAATCTACCAGCAAGCTTGATAGATCAAAGTCTCAGATATGAGCAAAATGTAAATCAAAACTTTCGAATTGATACCGAACACCGACTGACAATGATAAAAAAAAAGTGAAAACCTACAATTTAACGGTTTTTTCAGGTATGGTTTCAAAACCGTCGGGCGAAATGGAAGAAGCGAAAGAAAACAACGAACGTCTTCAGGTCACCGGGATCGTTGCTGCCATCCCACGGACTGCCGCCATTCGGAGCGATGAGCTCTGCTGCCGAGCTTTGCGGGGCCGCTGGGATGTTCCACGCACCTACGGATCGATGGGGAATGGGCCCGGGTCAGTAAAAACACAAAATACCAACTCACAAGGTCAAAATCACTAACCGATGGCCGCATCTCCGATTTTCAGACGGTTAATATGTCAGACAAGTCGGTTACGTTGGCAATGCATAATCAGCCCGCAGCGCCACCGCCGGCGGACCGCGAAACTAGCTCAACCTTTGTAAACATAACCCATGACGATCGAGTTTTTTTATTATTGGATTAATTTCCCGGTCATTGGTCACGTTGTGTTGACAAAGATTGAGCCTGCTTCGCATCCGATCCGGGTTAATTTTTCACGGCCAACGTAACCGATTGTCCAAAAAACCTGGCCGTATCAGACGTCACTGCGCACAACTGTGTGTATAAAAATTTGTGAGAAATCAAAGATATTGACAAAAAAAAAACAAGCTGCAAATAAATCAAAAGCGTAATAAATACTAGTAATAATTAAAGAAAGAAGGGGAATCGCCCCGCCTATAAGGCCAATGGCAATAACTACAACGATCACTGATTTCCCGCAGGACTCGGGCAGCTGGGTCAAAGCGGGATGGGGATGGGCGGTTTCGGCCAAAGTCTGGGTCAGCTAGGGCAGCAAGGCGGCGGAGGTCTGGGCACGTCGCTTGGTCTGGGTAACTCTGGTCTCCCAATAAGCAGTCCGTCGCAAACGGTATACCAGGCTAGCTACGGTCTAAACTCCCTCGGTAGGTATACCCACCTTAATTTTAATCACACGTATCAGGTATTTGCGTAAGAAACTTACGCCATGTTCGCAGAAATTTTGTACAACCCTGAATCTTTCTGCACCATTTCCTCGCTTCTTTGAGCAAAGTTCAATTTTTGTCAAGTTTTTTTTTTTTTTTTGCCGTCAATCACTTTTTTTCATCTCACAAGTCAGGTGAAGGTGTTTCGAAAATTCTAATACGGAATCACAGGTTTTGAATTAGCGTTGGATAACAAACGAATTATAAATTGCAACCGTTTATAATCATCGGCATACCTGATTGTTGCAAAGGAAGCTAATACCTCATTGGGAATGAATAAGATTGAATCATTCGTTTCATTCTCGATCAATTTTAAGTACCGAAAACCGATAACTTTACGCTCATATCTCTGTCTAACAACGTTCGTCATCTCAATTGAATAAAATTGAAACTATAGTTGTCCAACAACGTTTTGCGGTGAAAAATTTATCTGCAACGACGTATTTTCTGGAAAAAAAAATCCATCCATTTCCCAGTTTCATCGTTTTTCCTGTTAATCGTCAACTCTTTCTTTCAATTCTATTTTCTGCATTATTCATCAAACTTTCTACCGTCGTTGATGCTTTGCCTCGGTACATCTATAAGGCCCAAATCTCTCCATCTCGACCCGAGCTAAAGTCGTACAGCGAAGCAAAACGTGAAAAATCCTAACTGCCGAGTCAAGGGGGCAAGGAGGAAGAGAGTGTGTGTGAGAGAGAGAGAGGGGGAAAGAAAGAGAGAGAGAGAGAGAGAGGGAGGGAGGGAGGGAGGGAGAGAGATGGCTGCACCGCGGCGTAATGGTAAGCACACAGCCGGAGAGACCTCGCACCTAGGTGCGATCGCCTTGAGGTCTGACTGTGCAAACATACGGACCCAACTTTACGTTTCTGTCTCAAATTCTTGAACTCTCGAATTCTCAAATCACCACTCAAAGATTCTCTCGCACGCTTCATATACTCCACCATATGTACACATCGTATATCCATACATATAGATACATGTATAGATACATACATTGTTTCTTTTTTTTTTTTTTTTCAAAAATTTTACATAAACGCCGTATACATATGTGTATACATATTCGGCGTATGCACGCATTTGCATATACGCCGTATGCAACCAACGCCTCTAACAGAAATCCGAAATTCAAAATGAGTTGGGCAATTGATCCCGGGACTCGTTACAATCGTTCGCTAATGAAAAAAAAAAAAAAAAAATCGATACAACGTAACGATCGATTCAAGGATGACGACTTGCATGAGAGAATGTTCCTTGAAAGGATCTAAAAAAAATGTACACGTTCATCTAGACATGGTTGGTATACATATTTACCGCGCAATTGCAACGTTGTCATTCTTCGATATTATGTTGTAAGGCAAATATCGACTGTAAATCTTTACTTATCGTTCGATTTTACACCTCTATGTACATCCACAACCAAACAAAAAAACAAAAAAAAAAAAAAACTACCTTCTCTGGCCCTGGTGAAATCAACATGCATTTCCCAAAAATCCTCGACTCCGTTGGAATAATATATCAAAATTTGTTGATCAATTACATGTGACGAATGACTTTTCAAAAATACTTTTCTTTCTTTGATAATGTACACGTATATATCAATTACTGCATGTACGTGTTATACAAATTAATTGTCAGTATAATTATCATTACTTTCAGAAATCAAACAGAATCTATATTCAGCAAATATTTCAAATTTCCAACAAACGTTGCGGAATGTAAAATGGCCTGTAAAACATGCTGACATTCGTGTACCTTACATATTCTTTTATATATATATATATATATATATATATATATATATATATATATATATATAACCTGTAATAGATACGGTATATAGTACACGTACATCACATGTTCATGAGACACAGGTTCGTACCAATTACCACTCGTTACCGCCTAGAGAGTGCACAGATGCCTACGAGTATACATATACCGTATCTATAAGTGTTTGAATGATGCACGAACAATTTGACCGTGACAATTAAAAATCCATTCCAATGGTATTGAATGAATTATAACGAACTCGATCGCTTACTGCCTCTCGAATTTTTCCAACCTGCGCGCATGCCTGCTACTTACAATTGGTATATTTTATAAAAGACGATCGAGACGGATTTCAGAGGGTGAATGTCTGTCATAATTGGATCCGTGAAATGATCTCCCCTCAAACAAATCAGGCTACATAATTGTCAATGTTCCTGTCGCTTCAACTTTGACCAATTACGGATTGTCCGGAACGAAACTCCGTCAGAGATCCGCGATCGCGTTTCTGTAAAGATGATCGGGGGTTCTCCTTGGATTCGAAGGATCGTATCTAACCGGAGCTAAGTAACGAAACGGGACCGTCGCGCTACCGAGTCTTAAATCGTTTAATACACCATGTCGCACAGAAGCGAAAGCAAAAGCGGTGCAGATATAAGCAAATAGGCACAAGCATTATACATAAGCGCGTGATGAAGAGGTTAGGAAAGTATAGTCGAGGCTTATAGATACGTGCACACAAGGTGAGGAAGTACGTGTAAGAAGAAGATGGTGGAAAGTGGGAGGGTGAGAGGCGAGAGGATCGGTGCGAGACGTGGCACCCGCCTTTACGCAGCGCTCGGTAACTCGGTGAGCAAACAGTTTTTAGAGCGGGTCTTATTTTTCGTTTTTCAACGATGATTAGCACTCCCTGGACGATGAGACGACCGAGCAAACCGAGGCAACGCGACGAGACGCGGGGAAATATTCCGAGCGCTCGTTCCCGGTTCCTTGCGCCGATTGTATCGACTCTCTACCGATGCAAACAAGACTCTATGAGGTGTGAATTAAGACATTTCAAAGTGCCGAGTATAGGCAGGCGGGCACCACGGTAGTCGGCACTTCGAGTTATTATACATACGAACCGACGTTCGTACGTAAATAAGCATAACGCATGTCGGTCTACCTGCATCTCTGATCCCATACCTATGAAATCTTTCATCCTACTCGCCCCGGTAAGTCATTCCACTTCTGCACTTCACGGCATTCTGCGATGTGTGATGTAACTAGATGCACCATTTTTTTGCATATCCATTAATTGCCTTGATCTTTCGGCTAACTTGTTATCGGTACGAGACAAAATGCGAGTTCGATTCTATACGATTTACGTGACAATGATTACATCGCCAGACATTTTCACATAATTCGTACGGAATCGAACTCGCATTTTGTTTCGGACCGAAAACAAGTTAGCCGGAAGGTTAAGGCATTAATGAATGTTACCGTACACTTGAGGAAATGGATTCTGAGATAGCAAACTTTGGCTTTACGCTGGCAATGCAGATTCAACGCGTAGCAGCCGGCCGACAGCGACGCTGAAGGTTGAATCTGCATTTTCAACGTAACTGACTTGTCGAAAAAGTTAGTCGTATCGGAATTCATGTCCCCAAGTATACCATTTATGGGCATCTTTTAATTTGACTTTCAATCTCTTCGATCATCTAATTCAAAATTACTAAAATCCGACTTCGAACAAGTTTTGGCACTTGATGGCATACTCCATTGTTTGAAAATTGGGATCTACGTAGATCATCGACGCGCCTCTGGACACGATCTCCGATTATAAGTACCCAATGAATGTGTCCACAACTGGTATCAACGTGACTGAAACAGGGTGGTGACAATTTTGCTCAAGTAAAATTCCCTGATTTTTCCCGAGAAGAAATTCAGAATTCCCTGATAAGTTTCCACAAGACTTAAGTAATGTTGGATGGCTTTCGTGACTAACAGGTCCGGAAATCGTGCACCTTCGATATATAAATTTCAATTCAAAAACACGTAGTATTGCTTCGTTTCACACAAATAATTAGAAATTGAACAATACCATTGACGAATGATAGCTTAGCTGAATTTACGAAGTATAGTTGAAATTTGAAAACAATTTATAAAAAGAAATGTACATTTTTCCCTATGATAGAGATACAATTTTGGTGCGTCAGTATTTAGTGCAGGAAAGCTGAAAGGTGAGCTGAATTTCAAGCGTTGCAGAATTTTTAATAGGCAGATATAGGGGTGAAAAAAAATTGTCAACGTTGAAATTCAAGATTTCCTACAGTACAAAAAGTACAGTACCCATGAATACTCTGACTTGTCAATTTCTAACGCGTCTTATGAACATGTCAGAGACAAAAACTGTACAATATTCGTGGTATACGAAGTTAGCTACACGATTGATTGTCTTTCTCTTAACGTAAAAGAAATCTTCGACGTCCTTTCAAAAGCCAAATTGAAAAAGGTTGGGCAAGAGTAAACAGAGATTGTGTATGAATCCATACGTATTGCAAGAAGAAACTTCTATTGTACGGGTCCCAATAGAATTTCGGAATTCGTTGAAACTATTAAAAGCGCGGACTATTCATTTATAGAATCTCGCCAGAATCCCGCCTGCAGCTCTTTCGGTATTCCTATTCGCTAAAATCGCGAGATGTTGAGTCACGGAAGTCAATGAATGACTAATATCAACCGGGAAAGATGTCTTCACGTGGTTCTGGTTGGGTATAACCGTGGTAGTTCGGTCGGAATGTAAATTTGACATTGCAATTGTGGTATATCAAAAGTCTCTCTCTCTCCAGGAAGGCCGAGCGTTCCTTGGTTAGCCGTCAGTGCATTTTGTATTTACGAAATTATAGTAATTCCTAGTTATCATCTAGCGACGTCAATATTACATGAAAATAGTCTCACGATGGCTCATTTTAATCATCATTTTTTTCCGGAATGATAGAAAGTATCTCAGTTGTGCATTTTTTGATCCCTGAAATGCGGGAAACTTGGCAATAGTGACGCGTGTCTAAAAACCACAAATTATTTTGACGATTTTTGGGATGTGAACCCTTCCCGTTCGTTGTATTATTTAATATAGGGTGAAAAAAAGGTGAGTTTGCTCGGTCGGTAAGGGTGGGAGTAGTAAATGACCTCAGGATTACTAACGAACCCCACAACGAATGGAAAAAGGAAATTGTGGTATCTGAAAATTGCAGTTTCAAGTGTTCTTTTTCGTACGTAGCAGCTGGGCTATCGGGCCCGCTTGCTGTATCATGGCCACCGGTTGCCGCCGGCTACCGCGAGCATCATAAAATCATTTTCACGGGCCCATTCAACGTCGGTGGGCCCGATCGCCCCCACAAGGTGTTTACGACTGCTGCTGTTGCTGCCGTGGCGCAGAGCCGCATAATCAACCCTTCCCGAACCCCATAAGCGCAACCGTCGCTAGAGACGCTGCGAGTGTGGAGTAGATGTGCAACATCAAAAGCTAACCTAGGCTTCTTGAACACGCGAAGTGGTGTGTTCCTGGATATACGCGTCGTTTTTACACGTTGTTTATACAGGATACGACTTCGCGGAGATCGTCCTGCATGCGGCGTGCGGATGAATCGGTTTTCTTTTCTTTTTCTTTTCTTGGTTTCTTTTTTTTTTTTCTCTATCTTAGCTCGTGTCTTCTTTTTACTTTTTAAGAGAAGCTCTAAAAGCTGACCCAGGTAGCGAGTCGGTTTTGTACGATTTTCTTCAGTTCCTTGTGCTTTGCTGTTTTATACTACCGGGTATAATGGTTATTTTGCCTCGCACACATTTCATATGAAAGTGAGGAGATCGTATGGAAAGCGAATTTTTTGTTTTTCTGACAAGAATCAGTCTGTAAACCTAAAACCCGAGATTTTATGAGGATGAAGTTCGTAGTGTTGGGGTAACGATGCAATTTCATAGGACAACTGATTCTACCGCAAATTTAAATTTACCTAAAATTCGGTGAGCATAGTAAAACAGAACCATGGTATAATTCGTATTTTGTAAACTCAAAATCTTCAAAGTAATTCGCAAGTTGTAAAGTAGTAATTCAATGTCCAATTTTCCGTTGGGTTGCGAAAATGTATCGAAGTCGAACCAAGAGCGATTTAAAAACCTTTTTTTGCGCATACGATTATTTCAGATATTCTCGGATACGTTAATATTAAGTATGTTTTTATATTTTTCTTCAATTTTCCGTAAAATCTATTTTTCTATTCTCTCGGTGTGTGCATAACAATTTGGCGAATACCGAATTTTCCACCGTATCGTAACAAACCGAATGAAAATGTTCCGATCGATTTAGGGCGAAGCAACGCACGGCCCGAATTCAGTTGTCCTAAGAGGATGCTACAGTCAGTCTTTACCGACTGAGTGAAATTTCACTTACTTTGACAATTACCTACGATCACGCATCACTAACGCAAAAACCCTACTTATAGCATTATTCTGTGTGCAATGCCGGTCAAAGACGTCCGAAAACTTTTTTGTTTCAAGCTACAATAACGCCAGAAAATGTATTCCTACGATAAGTAGTAATTGAATTACGGTAATACATTTCCTGGCATTATTGTCGCGTAAATAAAACTTTCTCTTAGATATTCGCATCCTGCGTTGTACAGTAATATTCATTAATGCCTTCCCGTTCCGGCTAGTCAACAAAATGCAACTTCGATTTTGTATACGGAGAACAAATTTTGAACTGGAAAAGTGTCCGCCAAAAGCAAGAAATAGTGGTTCAACAGATCGTAGCAATGTCGCTCATAGCAATAAGGGAAACAATCCGATTGGCGCTCAGGAATCAAAGAACTTTTGCTGAAGCAACGCCATCTTAATTTTCCTCTAGTTTAGGGACATTTTCTATACACGGCGATAATCCTCCTATTTTCTAACCTACGAATTACGTGACAATGACTCCCATTATCTCACGTCGTCTTCATCGTTAGTCATTTTCACATAATTCGTATAGAATCTAGTTCGCATTTTGTTTCGGACCGAGAAAAAGTTAACCGGAAAGGGAAGGCATTAATGAATATTACCTTACGTAGAACGGCGCTACCGGTTAGCTTCCTCGCGTAAGCGATGCGCAAGCGTAGGTAACAGTCAAAATAAGTGATATCTTACTCTGCCTGTAAAGACTGACTGTACTTCACATACCTGGACAATCTCTCGAAACTTGAAAATCAACCGCGCATGCGCGACTTTCATCGGCTGTTCGTGCAGGCTGGCCATCTCGAGTTTTCAGCTGTCAAATTCCGTTTCGATACGAATTTTCGAGGTTAGAATCTCAAATAATTTAGGCAGCGACTCGGAGATGTTTGGAAAGCATTTGTTATCGGGTCGGAAAGTTGATTCGTCAAAGAGCGATCGTAACTCAACGCTTACGCTCTTTGAAACTTCAAACGTAGAAATTTTGCGTAGATTGGCCGGCCTGCGTCGCATACAAGAATAAGATTTCGCCGACCAATGAGATTGAATTGTTCGGCGCATGCGCGGTTGATTTTCAACTTTCAAGAGATTTCCCCGTTACAGGAATCCTCTCAAACGGAACCGGCACCCATCCACTAACCCTCGGATCACTCGCATTGATTACAGGGGGTGTTCACGTATCGGCGTCTCGAGGTTCCCCACCCGGGAGTTCGTCGGTCGGCGGTGGTCAACCGGGCAGCTTGGGTCCCGGTTTAAACTGCGGTCAGGGTTCCCCGGGGGCAGCTTCCGGCGGTGGAGTATCCTGCGTCGGTACGGACGGAAGCGGCGAGGCAACCGACTGGCGGGGCGCCCATAGCATCGCGGCGTTGCGACGCCGGGCGTCGGACGCCTCCCAGCAGCAGTACAGCCCCCAGCCTCCACCCCCGGGACCCCCTCAGTACACCGGCCACGATCTCGAGTACAGTTCGGTATACTAGGGCGAATTATCCGCCCCCATATCGCCCAACATTTTTTACTCGCTTGCTGCTCTCGTTTACTTCCTCAGATTGTTTTTACCCTCTTCAGTTTCGTTTTTGACTTTGTTTCATAGGATTTTTTTCTATTTTATTGTTACTCTGTTTTTTGTTTGTTTTTCCTTTTTCTCTCTTCATTTTCTTCTATTCCCTCGATTCTCGTGAATTTTTTTTTTTTTTACCTACCGCACGACAGCCCTGACGATCGTGTTTTGGCTGAGGCACATATGTCGGAAAAACAAAGAAACAGAGTAACACGAGTTTTTAATGAAAATTGAATAATATCGTTGTGTGATTTGTACCGTGTCTGATTATGAATGATACGGTACTTTTATCACCAATGCATGTATGCGTTAATGCGTATACATACTTTTAACGATATTCTTCTCTTCTCTCACTCT
Source organism: Neodiprion fabricii (assembly GCF_021155785.1). Taxonomy (NCBI): domain Eukaryota; kingdom Metazoa; phylum Arthropoda; class Insecta; order Hymenoptera; family Diprionidae; genus Neodiprion; species Neodiprion fabricii. Next base: position 27,017,001 of record NC_060243.1, on the reverse strand, counting down.
CAAGCTTCTTTGTCGTTTCGCGAGGATACGTTGTTCTCGTATGTTTTCTTTTATTTTACAATTATGTTCAACGAGGTGCCGTTGAGTTGGTTGTAATTTTTGTTTTTTTTTTTTTATTTCGCTAAATCGAACTTGGAGAACAAACAAAGGAAAGAAAATAAAACAAGAAGAATTAAAAGAGAATAGAAACGAAATGGACGTGAATAATGTAATTTAATTATACAGCGTATTTAAATGAACTGCAATTTTCCGAAGTTGAGGTATACGATATAATAATAATAATAATAATAACAATAACAATAACGATAAAAGAAAATCATCACTGCGGGTACGATATTTTATCTATAGTATAACAATATGTAGTGATATGTAGATGTATGATACCTAGTGCAAGAAACGAGGCATTGTAAATAGAGTCAAGAAATATGAAGTTATAAAACACACAATATCAATCATACTGTATCAGCTGGTAATTGTATACAACTTGTGGTTATAATTTTGAAGCCAGGAAAAAAAAAAATAGTAAAAAAATCCCGAATCGAGACGAAAAAATGTTTAAACAAATTTTCAGACATGAGGTCCATAATTGTTGCACGATTTTTCTCGTAAACGGATCTCATTGTTCAATTGGCATAAGAATTTCAATTCGTAATAATTTTACCGATAACACATTCAATTTTCATTATTCGATACCCTACTTATTATCACTTCAACAGACGAGAAAGGAGAAATGTCTGAGAAATTGGTTAACTGTAATTATATACGATTATATTATGTTATAGCGCGTTATGAATTGACGAATAATAAAATGTTTTATCGTTGTCTCGATATATTAAAATACACACACACATATATATATATGAGATGGAACTTTTGTAAATAAATTATGTACCTATAACCTATGTCAATCACGTCACGATAATTCCAGGGGTGAGTTGTATCCACTCATGTTAAATTGGTAATCGATACGGACAGCAAAAATCACGATAATAATAATAATAACAATAATAATAATAATCGTTATTACTATTATTATTGTATGGTACGTAAAATTTCATCTAGCAATTAATTATCACAGGGATAAAATCAAGGATAATTATCTCTACCGTATTATTGTCACATCATAAACATACGTAAAAACCATGGCGGAGTCGTTAACATAATAAAATCGTCAAATAAAGAGCAGCGTATCGACGAACTGTTATTATCGTTATTATTGTTATTATTATTATTATTATTATTGTTATTGTACGTAAATACGTGCGTATATAAGCACGGAAAATAGGTATGTATGTATAACGTATGACGAAGTGCAAGCAGAGTAAAAGACAAGAGTATGCTTTTAAATTGTGATATTTTCGCGGGCACATCTAATGTATTCGGTTTGTCGTTGATTTTTTTTTTTTTCTTTGTTTCTCCTCACATTTTCTCCTTTCCCTCCCCACCCTTCAATAAAAATCCATGCGTAATGGTATTAAAAACGATGACAGCAAAAACAAAAAAAAAAGAAAAAAAAAAAAAAACAAACATACTCCACATGTAGGAAAAGAAACCCGCGGGCAACGAAATCGCACGTTTGTAACGGGGATGTGAATTCAATATAATAATAATAATTATTATTATTCTAGTTACGAATTTATCATAGATATTAAAAATAACAATAATAATATTAATAAAAGTTGTAATAAAAATTTGAAAAATATGATTAAAACGAGAAAGACAAACATTGACACACATACGTCTCTCGCGCACACACACACACATACATCCACACTCACACACAAACAAACACGCGTACGCGCAGACAAGAAAGAAACTATCATAGATAAAGTTGAATAATGATATAGCATTAATTAATATTAGGCCACAGGTATTAGTTATGTCGATGTAATAAGCTACAACGTATACGATTTTTAATGTACAAAATATTATATATTATACTTACAACCATATGTTACATATATATTATAAGTATATTAAATACATTATACACACAGACGCGTAATTACGTTTCTGTAGGTGCAGGATTGAAACTTCCGTTTCATTCTAATTTGGGTTATGTACAATTTCTCAGTTAGAAGAAAGCGATAGTCGTAAATAGCAAAATCGTGTTCAAATATTTTTCTGTTTTTAATTTTTTTTTGTTTCTTTTGCGAAAAAATTCTTTGCAAAAATATGGAAAATTTCTAGCCATAAATCGAGGCGAAATTTAGACACCGTTGCTCGCCCTGCACCTATGAATGAAACGTCGAATAACTCAAGGGAGGAAATGTCACGGCGCTAAAAAGGAAATGGCTGTAATCGCTAGTATTCCGCGATTCGAAAAAAAAAAAAAGTGTACCTATGCATACAACGCACGTGTGCGAAAGAAAAAGATACGGAGGAGAGAAAGATCGAGATAAGGGTAAAAGGCAAAGGATTTTCGTCAAATGAATACAAATTCTAAAAATTAGGCACCCTCCGATTACCGAATTTAAAAATAAAAACACGAAACCATATCACGTATACCAATCACTAAACGGAAATATCTTATTCCATACAGAAAAGAGAAGGATTCTATTTTTTTTTATCACTCGAATTTATTATTCGTCGCTCTTTTTAAATTAATTCTCGCGTGTTTGATTTGTCGCGATACGTTGTATTGAATGCGTAAAGTTGGAGGTAAGCCTGATTTTTTTCAAATATTACTTGCAAAAGATGGCATATCTGAGCCTGCTGCAGGATTAAAAAAACCATGAATAATAATAATAAACAAGATTGTTAATCGTTCGTTAGCTTTGCGTTGTACGCATATCAAGACGTGGGTTTACTGCTGTGAAGTAACTTCGATACCACGTCTATGCTGTACAGGGAAGAAAAAAAAAAAAGAAAGAAACGTTTCAAAAAACATGCGAAGAAGTAAAGAAAAGGTAAAAAAAAAAAAAAAGGGACGTGAAAAAATATTAGGAGTAAGATAACAAGAAACGAGAGAAGAAATAGGAAAAAACAAAACTGAGAAACGACTAAAAACTGTTAGGAAAGAAAGAAATGAAAAAAGAAAAAAAAAAAAAAAAAAGAACCGTGGGGAAAAAATAAATCAACAGCAATGGGCAGACAGAGAAATTTTAAGTTTATATCGTTGTATAGTTGTGTATAGTCAACTGAGTGTGTATAAAATAAATGATTATCAAAATACACCGAGTCTATTGATTGTTATTATTATATATTCTTCCTCAAGTTCATTCATCTATATTTATTTTACCAAGCAATTTTCGTGGTAACACATTCAACGTACCGACAAAGCGGTTAATTTGACGAAAAGATAATGGAAACGATGTAGGCGAGAGTTTGAGAATACATGAATAGAAAAAATCCTAACTACGCAGTGATAGATACATCGCATATTGTGGAACAAATTGGCAAATAGTTGCTCACCTCTCTGGTACCGCGCCGCGTCACGTCCCCGAGGGATTGATTTATTTTTAAATCTGATCGAGAAACTTTCGAACGCGTTACGAGAATTGAGTCGCGAACGGTTTAGTCGAGGGAGGTGATAATTGCCGAGGCAAACAGTGCAGGTGAGTTATTCGGTAGTTGCTATGTATTTAGTCCAGAAAAACGGCATCGTTACAAAACTGGGCTTGGCGCGCAACGAGCCAATGTACACTTGTATATTACGCGTTGTCCAACGTCGTAAAATAAGCTCGTTAGTCGAGTCAAAAGTCGTACGTGAAAAGGAGGGAAAAAAAAGATACGAAGAAAACGAAATTCACACGTACGAGGGTACACGTATCCGCATACAGCTTCGCGAGCGATTCATTTTACACGTTTCGATGGATTTGTACGCACGTAATAACGGGATTCATCCGCGTGTTACGAACCTCGCTGTATTCGCACTATAAATACCGCACGGGGTAAATGATTAGAGCATATTTGTGGTTCTTTAGCATCGTATATTTCCAGTTAATAAAATAATTAACGCGTTAATTCGCGCCGTTTAAACTACGTTAAACCGACCCGTCTCTTGTCCCGCGCATTCCCTCACGTTTCATTCACGTAATGTTACACATTCTCCGCAGTCAATTGTCATTCTGGGTTTACAAGCCCGTTACCGTTTGTCGGTAATGAAATGGTCGGTACGGTCACTGGTTTGCCTTACCGACGCAGAAAAACCACCTAGTGTAGAGCTCTAGATTACCGACGCATTTTAACTAAGTCCCGACTAATTTCTCAAATCTTTACAACAATTCTAAATAACGGTCGTGGCATTCATCGCGAATTTTTCACGTTTCGAGCTGTGGGTGTAATTAACAGCGATTACAAAATGTAATTCTGAGTGAAATAAGAAAGGATACGTCGAAATTGTAACTGCGTCCAATACGGTATACAAACACCCAAATTTTATTGAAAATATACAATTTGCATAGTAAGACATGTTTGTTGTTATAGGTACGTATATGTGTTACGCGTATAAAGATTTTTCACGTGAATGTCTTTTATTTTCATTTTTTCTTCCAACTTTTAGTTCTGGTCTTCCTCATACCTCACGGTCGAAGATATTTCATTTCATGAAACTTACTTAGGTATGAACGTTTCGAATTCAACATGAATCCCAAATCCTCGCTATTTGGCTTTATAAAATACGAGGATCACGTGGTGGAAGAAAATTGAAGGGTTTCAATGGTCGCGATAATCTTCCGATATATATACACACTAGATTGTTTCAAAAAAACCGACTATTTTTTTTTATTTTCGAAGAACATTGAAAAACCTTCCCAGTGTCCCTCAAAAATGACCTCGGTAAAATACGAGCTCTTAATATTGATATTTAGAAGGTGGCGATTCTCAATTTTCTATTTCCCATTTAAATAACATGGGAAAATTTTTTTTTTAAATTTAGAATTTTATTGCTCGACAACGAATCGGTGGGAAGATATGAAAAAAAAACATATTCTTGTAGGAAATTTCACGCTCTGTAAAAAAGGTCTGAATAAAGATTTGCGCAAGGTGAGTCGTTTCGGAGTTATCAGGCCTCAAACATCGAACCGTTTCAAATAATGATGTTATTAATTTATAAATGCTACAAAACTGACTCATATCACTTAAATACATGATATTATTGATTTTAAAATTAAAACTATAGACTTCCAATGAAATGTTAATTAATAAATTTCATTAATCAACGATATGAGTCAGTTTTGTAGCATTTATAAATTAATAACATCATTATTTCAAACGGTTCGATGTTTGAGGCCTGATAACTCCGAAACGACTTACCTTACGCAAATCTGTATTCAAATCTTATTTGTAGAGCGTAAAATTTCCTACAAGAATATGTTTTGTTGATATCTTCACACCGATTCATTTTCGAGCAATAAAATTCTAAATTAAAAAAAAAATTTTCCCATGTTATTTAAATGGGAAATAGAAAATTGAGAATCGCCACCTCTAAATATCAATATTAAGAGCTCATATTTTACCGAGGTCATTTTTGAGGGACACTCGGAAGATATTTCAATGTTCTTCGAAAAAAAAAATAGTTGGTTTTTTTTAAACACTCTAATACACACATATGTATAAGATACAAGTATTTGTCGTATATAATACTATCAGTTCCCGTTAGCAGCAATCGGTAGAAGAATTCGGATCAAGTGCAGAGAGAGTTCGGGCGAAATCAATCACGGAGAGAATATCTATTCAAAGTGTCACGTAGAAGTGCAGTGAAGATTTTTCTCGATCATTATTTCATTCCTGCGATTAGATATTCGACTCATTCGGCAAATGAAGTACAATCCTAATGACTTGACGATTCGATTTATTACTTCGTAAAGTATGAAAACAGCTCGATGCATGTCGAAAAATTGGTGTCGTTGAATCAAACCTCACAATAAGTCGAATAGTAGATAACATCAAAAAACCAATGTCTCGAAATTTCATGCGATGAAAATAAAAAAAAAACAAACACGGGGATCTCGAACCCTTCGGTGTCACATTAAAAGCAACGATGAGCCGAAAGCGCTTTGACGATCACGATCACTGTAACAATGATTAATCAGCATGGTATTTTATAGTCAATCTTCAGTGTTAAATAAATGATTCGCACGATCGATAAACAAACCTGAAATGTACTTGCTATATGCACTTTAGCAATTTTTGCTTACGTTACAGTTAATTTCATATATCCATTACATACTAATCTTATACAATATAAAACACGCACTTCTTTTGGTCGCCATTTAATTTTTCTCATCCGATTAATATATGTGTAACGTTAGGCACGCGAAAGAATATGTATATTATCGGGGGATAGAAAAAAAAAGTTAAAAAAAAAAAAAATATACACGCGGAAATTACGAAGTCTAAAAACAAATTTTCATTACGCGTTTCTTCCTGTTTTTTCCGGGACATACTTTGTTTTTTTTTAACTAATATCAAGGATACCGTATCATTTTATATGGAACTTTGTTCCGGAATGAATAACAGAACGGGGCAAATTTTTTTCGGTAAATATTCATATTACTTTAGTGAGATTATTTTCATCGTCGGATGTTTCGGGTTCGGTATTTAATTTGCTAAAGTCTCGAGTATTTGGCCGTTTGTCAAAAAACTTCCTGCCTTTGCTCTTCCGGTTTTCCGAAAAATTCGAAAGTTTGAAATTTTCTCTCCTCTCGGATTCCCAACCACGCATATCTCGGCGAACGGTCAGCAAGCAGCCTGTAAAAATGGTAAAGGGTATAGAGAAAACGGATTTCCAGCGGATAATGCAATTGGCCGCTCCTGGAACCATGCAAAGGATAAGAATTTGAGAGAAGTACGGAAGAGAAAGCGTCGACAGACGGTGAGAGGAGATTTTTACCGTATGACGCGAGACGATCGTTTCGATCGGTAAGAAAGTGGAAAACAATAATTACGTATAAAAAAAAAAATCCGCCTAAAAATATGTCATCAAAGTGCGAATTCGGAATGAAAATGATGCAACAAAAAGGAACCCAAACCGAATGAAATAAAAATAGTATAATTTATTTTTACTTGATTTACGTAATACGCGGATACATAAACGATAATTGTCCACGATAAATAATAAACATGAATGTATAATATATGTAACATAATTAAAATACTGTACAGTAAACTAATTAAATATCGCAAAGTTTAAACTATGGACGGATGAAATAATGTGCTCCTCACCAGCAGTTACAATCAACTGTTTGATTTAGGAATTTTCTTCAAACGATATGAAAATTTTCGAATACTTGTGTTAAAAATGAAAAATAAATAAACAGCAGAACAAACGTTTGAAATAGTCCATCACATTTTTAGCAGCATCGATTTTAAAATTAGGAACCAAATTTATCTTCAACGCAAATTAAACGATATTACTGAAAACAGTGTAGTTGATCACGGTCACTGACGAATACTTGTCTGTGAAACTTTGAGTAGCACAAAAGAAGAAAAACAACCCATTAAATTATTATATACAAAAAATAAATCTAGATTTTAACAGATCGACAAAACATCAACCGTATTCGGTATAAGAATTATAATTAAACAAACTAAATGTTAAAAGAACAGAGTATTCCTGTGCGAAAAATTAATTAAGTACATGTGTGTACTGGTTAATACTAAATTACGTCTTGAAAAATTTATAAACATATAATATTGGACAAGACGCTACTTGGACTAATGAATATCAGTGATTCTACAATCAATGTAAAATTAGTAAGTACTCAACATCAGTCAGTTTAAAATACATTAAAGAAGACTGTGCCACCTTGAGAAAGGCATTTAGATGAATAAAATAAAACAACCGTAAGGCGTAGAAATTAATCGCAATTCGTGAAATCAATTGTCGATACTGGTGAAATACAGCTGTAAATACAGGGAGTGAATCTGAGCTGCCTGAATAACACGTTCCTTAATAACCAAATCCACAATTAAAAGAAAAGCGAATGAAATAATCGAGAGCTTCAGTTTCAGTCAGTTAAATGTCGTACGAAATACAGAAAAATCAATAATAACGAAGCAGAGAACATACAGTCTCTCTAGACATCAATCTTCCTGAACTAATTTAGTGAACTCGACATCAGTGTCGTCGTATCTGTCAACTCTACCTCTTTTCCTGCATCGGGCAATAATAGCCGCTATCGCAAAGCAGAGTGCCATGAGTACTACAGCCGCGGTGACGAGAGATAAGACGATTGTCGTCGCCGTCACTCCTCTGTGACTCACAGTAACAGGTCTGTCGATGCCAGTCAAAGGAACACTGTCGAGACGCGGAGGCGCCACAGTTGAGCGAATAACAGAAGACGACAGTTCTCCTTTGCGACGTTGCTGCTGCTGATGAATTGGTGAATTTGGCACTGTGGAAAAGGTTTGGAAATAACGATAAATCAGTACAGAAGATTTACCTAATCAGGCTTCTAGAAATGGGTGAAACGGATCTCCAAGTGAAATTTAAACATACGAAGCAGAGACTTTCTTTCGAACTCAAAATCTTCAGAAAATAGCTTGGAATCTGATAATAACTTGCTAAACGATCACCGTCCCCAATAAATTTACTAAAAAGCAAAACAGTAATAATTGCTGTTTGTCGAAAGTGAACGTGAATTCAGTTGTTAGTCTCTTTCTGGATTATTATGGAAAAAAATGAAAGCGTTCACAAAACTAACGAATGAAACAAACTGCAAGCGATGGATGGATTTTGTGTTTTGCAGAATTTGACACTAGCGTATTTTGATAGAGAGCGTTTAAAATTCTACATTCAATATTTGTAAGAGTAAACCGCAATTACCTTGAGAAAATTTGTAAATTTTGTGCGGATTTAACTCAACAACGTAAATATGTGCTTCGTTACTAGAAACAGCTATGTCGTGTGGAGTTTGCAAGCTTGGATGGGGACCAAACTGCGATAGAATGCTGCCATTGTTTATGTCAATGACGAAGCCCCTACTTTCTTGAAATTTTAGTGCGCCGTTATTAACGAGGTAAATTTTCTCGTTAGCATAAGCGACACTGTATATTTTGTCACCGATCGAAGGGTGTTTGTATTCCTTGTGGAAGCTTCCATTGTTAGCATGAAAGCACGATATTCTCCCGTTTTCTCTGTCTGCCACAAATATGTAATCCAAATCTTCCGCCAGTGCCAACGCGTGAGGTACTAAAAATGCGTTCGATGGGGGCAAGAAGTAACGGCTCTCTGTAGACAAAATTATTATCACCCGTTGTTGATTATATACAGTGATACGCGTAAGAAGCTCGTTTTATTTACATCCCAACAAATTCTTATGCCAGATTTAAATTACGAGCAAAAACTGTCACAGATGTTCATGTAAAAACTAAGTAGCTGCGAGAGAAGCCGAACATCTCCGAATGGATCAAAAAGTTTCTTTTGTAAGAAATCAGAGCATAAAGAGGTTTTACCTGTCCCTTCCCAATGACGACCCCACGTCAATATTCTCTCTCCCTTTCCATTGAATTTTATTATCCTTGAATTGCAGTATCCATCGCTGACATAAAAGTCACCATTTTTTTGTACGGCAACTGCCGTAGGTTTGCAAAACCTCGTATTACTGTTGCCCGGTTCGAAAGCTTCGCCCAAAATCAAAGACGGTTTGATTTCGTATCGGCCAATCTTTTCCTCGAGCATATGACTGTCCGCGAGTTTCAATTCGACGTCAAATTCTCTACCGGTTTTCACTTTTAGCAATTTGTCAGAAGCCAGATCATTGGCATCGAACTTAAAAACCTGGTGCATGGCTACGTCCGTAATCCAATAATTTCCCAAGTGGTCTACGGTAAGTCCATGCGGCATGTAAAACATGCTGTTACCCCATTCCGAAATCTTTTGTCCACTGTCGCTGTTTATAAGCACAATAGTGTTTTCCCTTACCGGCCCTGCTTCTCTGTCAAACTTATTGTCATTTCCAAAACTACCGATGTTCCACACTCGACTTCCTCTATGAAACACCGCCACGTTACCCTCTGGGTCAATAGACACTGCGGATAACTGGCCAAATGTTATATCTGAAGCCCATTTATCGTCCCAAACTATACCTGTGTATAGAAGAAATACGTACGTTTTACATTTACAAAATTTCCCGTCAATACTTCCAGATTATAGTCTAATTAAATTTAGCTGTTTTGTGGCTCGGATAAATTCACAGTATTCTTAGACACAACTGCAAAAGACTCACGACCTCGCAGATTCTGATAAATTAATGTTCTCTAAATTTGTATAAAGCTTGAATTATACTGTTACAAACGCACTCGGATCCAATTTTTCCGAAAATGAATTTGAGCCAGGTGAGATTTGACTCGATGAAACGTCTCTACTAAGTAACGGAGACCACGGCGGTGCTTGTGGTCCTCTTTCCTTGTCCTTTTCTCTGTTTCTGTTGCCATTGTCGTTGTCAGTATAATCGGTATAATCGTTAAAATGAAATTTATTTTCAGACAAATAGGGCGTCTGGATCTGCAAAATCAATCGAAACCGGTAAAATTTCCCAAGATAATTTTATCGAGCATAACTGATGCAGCTCACACGATATTGTTACAGGATGCTCGTAAGCTTTTCCTCACCTGAGAATTTTGCAGCACCGAAGTTTGAGAAGACAGATTGACTAGAACCGCAAGAGTCAACGAGGCCAGACAAGAAGGGTTGAGATAACGTTGACAAAAAGTCATGACGAGAATAAAACGACAGAACTGTTTCTATTTGATGAAAGACTTTGGCAGATGTAGAATGCAGACGTTTACACTATGTAACTAATAATTTATTGACAAGTATAGCCAATGACAGATATAAAACTGTGTAACTACAATAAAATAAAAAAAAAAAAGTAGAAAAAACACGTGTCACTGCAGCTGTTCTGCAAGGATTGTCATAATGTTACAGTGAATATTACAAGCGCGATTGCTCTTTACCATAATTATAGTTACTATCGTTATGGTCAGGTATTTTAAAAATTTACACTAAAGTTAAAGCAGCCGGCTGACGATTCGCTGGTACTAGTCATCTGTTCATTCTTCAAATCGACGCAACAATCACGCGAAATTATTTGTCCCCGACAATATAGTTGGTATACTTCAGCTGTTTCCGGCTATGCGATCACGTTGCGAGTACCGCTTTGTTATTGTCGTTAAGATTATCAAAATAATACTACGGGCGCTTGACACTAACAAACAGGTTCAACGGTATCCATACGTGTGTACGCAAATAACGCACTCGATAACAGGTGGCATTGGGATGACGCGACGCTGACGTCATTACGACATTGACGGAAGAATTTAGAGACGGTTACCCCTGGGCAAATTGTTGCAACTGATACTCGGCGGGTAAGTGAGCTGGGGCCATTAGAAATCGTCTTATGAATCCGGTAGCTTCTTTATCGGCGGGAGCCGTGCAACAAGCAATCCCATAGTCACGCCTACGAGCAACGCTGCACGGCTGATTTGCATGGAACGCGAACAACGCGGTGGAAAACGTCGAGCTGTGTGAACGTAGATGGCACTGCGATTGACATTCAAATGTTTTCGATAGTCACTTTCCAAACAAATGTTGACAATCGAAACAAAAGGCAGTAAATATCCGATAACAAAGCCAACGATCCGGGCGCTTTGAGCTGCCCATATTTGTAAACATCACTTGATTTACGATAAATGAGCTGGCATCAAGAAATCGTCGAAAGACACAAATGTAAACAGATTCAATGAAACTATACCCAACGATAATATGCGAAGAATTGTAGGGGCGGAGATATGTTGGCGAACGATATAAAATCGATATGAGATGTACTGATGAAAAAATACGAGCCTGTAAATGCATACAAGGCACGGCAATGACACAACATACATTTACAACAGATAGATCGTAATATTCGTGATATGGAGGTTAACGATTCTTTGATCGTCCTCATTGTGAGGTCGGCAGACATAGTCGACCTCTTAGCACCATCCCCATAACCGTGCATCCATCACACATCCTGAAGTCCTCGTTGCATAAATGCGTGTGTGTGTGTGTGGACAAATGAGGCAAAGAAATAGCTAAATAGCAATTTAAACGCCAAGTCATAACTTACGCATAATACAGCCTCGCCGACGATCACCGTACTCGAGTAATACGTACGACTGTCATCTGCAGCTCCCGCTTCCGTGATATCAAGATCGCACAGCTCATCCTTGAAGTGTTTAAATATCTCCAAATACCGAAGTCCACGTATCTCAAACGCGAAAAAGGGCTTAACAGCCCCACAATAATAAACAATAACACTCCAATACATTTGCAACTGACGCAGAAATAAAGAAACGGCACGGATTCTACGAAATCATGACGGTGAATTCGTGGAATTTATGCTATTTCTTTATTTCATCAACAATGTTGAAATCGAGTACAGCACCCCCTTAACCACTTCTTCCTACACCGAACTCACTTCACGAATCACTTTACACTTTACGAATGTAACTTCTTTCACTCGGTGGAACTGCACTCATCGTATTGTATAATACTACTCACGATACACTCCGAATATTCCGATTTAAACGCCGCGACGCTCGGCTGCGTGGCTCTCCGTTCGACGACCAAACACGAATGACACGATGCGCTGACAAGTTCAGACTGATTTTCCTGAACGTGTGCGTCGGGTTGCCGTTACACATCGCCTCAGGCGTTCGTACGACTCGATGCTCTGAGGACCCGGCGAATACAGTTCATAAATGAATTTTTAACAGAAAAAACCGTATTATATCGAGTTCAATTTTTACTCAAATTTGGGTCCGCCTCATACCGTAAAAAGTGAATCCCATCTCCGCAAGATGTTATTTGGGTAATATACTGACTAAATATAGTACCACGCACCGTATAATTATGAACGTAACTCGACACGTGTTATATTCGCGAATAATTTGCATGCCTTTCACCACAAAAACAAATATTATTCCTAAGGAGATGGATTCGAGTATAATTGTCGTCGATTAATTGCAGGTATATCAGTATCCTGATCATTCATAAATTATTTATACTCCATCTGGTACGTTAAAAAACCGCAGTGAGCGTTCCAGTATTATTATATTTCAATCTCTTATCTCTATAGTACAGCGATCAGTTATTTGAGCAGAGAGAAACCTGATTTGAGTGTGTAGATGGTCGCCTGCAAACATGGCGTCTGTCGGCAGGATTTTGTCCCATGATATAAGACAGAATATACAAAATTTCAAATCGCTATGTAAGTTTGACACACATTAATAAACCCCCTTAGTCACCAATCGTAACGACGTTCTCCGAAAATACTTCTTGGCAGTTATAATTCATTGACTTGTGTTTTCTAACCTCAATATCTACACTCCAAAAAATACCGGAGAAAATCATTAAACCGTTACATCGCTTTTTATTTAGTTGGAAAAGATTGTCGCTGGTTGTCGTCCCAGGCTATCGAGACCCAAGCAAAATCCTCAAAGGAAAATGCCGATGATAAACGAAAGGTTGATGACAGAGAAAACACTGCCCCACTTGAATTCAGATTCAAGTACCCCGAATTTCTCCCCGATCCAAATGCTGCCTATAGGAATTCAACAAGAGAAAGATTGGAGCGTATGGATATGATGGCACGGAGGGCTCACATAGACATTCCAACATTCTACGTTGGCTCTATCCTTGCTGTTACACTTTCCGATTCACACGCCGTTGGAAAGACAAACAGATTTGTTGGCATTTGTATAGAAAGAAAGGGCTGTGGGTTGAGAGCTAGTTTTAGACTAAGGAACGCCATTGACAAACAGGGAATGGAAGTCGTATACAACATGTACGATCCGACAATTCAAAAAGTAGAATGCCTTAGGTATGTTGTTGGTTGATTTATCAGTTTTCTTTGCTTTAAAGTGAAACTCATGGTAAGTTTAACAGAAGGAAAACACCAAATCATTTCAAGCCTAAACCGAAGGTAATGTTTATGTATCACATTTACAGGTTGGAGAAAAGACTCGATGACAAATTACTTTACCTACGTGATTGTCCTATTGAGTACAGCACTTTTCCATTTGATATGGAACCAGAGCTCATTGACGAAACAGCTCCTGTCCGTATTAACACACTCAAGGTACCCTTAAAGCCTCCGCCATGGCTTGAGAGATGGGAGAGACAGGATTTGAAAGGAGTCCAAGAATTTGAAGTTAACGAAAAACGTAGGAGGAAAGCAGAGAAACATAAGACACCTTGGGAGGAATTTGATCTAATGAAAATTTACCGGTAAGGTTTTTTTTTTTTTGCAAAAGCAAAGAAATATCAACTACGCGACTACTTTGGCTAATTAAAATCTTGATTAAAATTCATTATCAATATTTCAGTCAAACCATACCAATGGAAGATCAGAAGGACATATTCGCTGAAGTGTATTCAGATCTTCACAAGCTTGAAATAACAAGACGCAAAATGGCCCGCAAGCGCAAATTCAATCGCCCCGATAAGCCGACGTAGAATAATTTCACTAAAATACGAATGTACACACAATTATGTTAACATGTAGATGAAATAAATACAAACTATCATTTCTATGATTACAGAAATGAAAAATAAAAACGTGATTGAATATGTGTCAAATACCTGTTTTTTTCGAGGATGATATAAGTTTCATAAACCTTCGCGCACACGGAGGTGATTTAACGTCACAGAAAATTTTTTTGTTCTCACAGTGTTTGAAAAAACTTGCTATTCTTTTTTACAAAAACAAAAAAAAAAAAAAAGATTCCCAAGCCAATTATATGCGGATACAACTGTAGTGACTGCTCCGTTTGAACAATCGTGATTACCTTACAGAGTGTAAAATTACTACTGTTCGTTACGTATGAAAATAAAGCCAAGACTCTCTCATTTTTTTTATATACAAAATTGTTATAATGCTATATTTAAATTTAAGTTTTACAAGTAAATTATACTGTGAAGTAGACTTACAGTATATTAGGTTTATTGTTAGAACTACTGTAATCACTATCGTCATCACCGAGGAGTAGTAGCTAACAATACGTTTTTTTTTTTCTTATTTTTTTTTTATGTCGAATAATAATAATAGTCAATAGATCAAAGGTCGATATTTTTTTTTTCACTTCGCTCTACTCTGCTTCATTTCACTTCTTTCAAAAACAGAATGGCAGTCTGTTGTGAAAATATAGCAGATTTTGTAACATAATATCTTCTATTTTATAAAGACTAAGTTTGACTTAAAACCATAAACGGTAAAAAATGATGGTGAATAATAGTGAATGGGTAAATAAGTTGTACGAATAGTAAACTACAACAGGCATTATGCAAAGTCATCCTTGGCATGTCTGGTCTGAACAATGCGGACAACAACAGTGATGTGAAAATTCATAACAATAAATACATATCTGCACGTCATGTTTTGTCACAAACGACCTCTCATTTCCATTTCTTTTTTTTTCTATCTAATCGCACCCAACTGATGATAAATTTGATATACTTCAAATTATTTACTAATGACTCTATTTTGTACAAAATTTTATGAATCTAGCGTCATTTTGTCAAAAAATTTCGCTACGATCATTGTACAATTTTCGAAATTTTTAATATCTGTGAAACCATTTTTTTATCGAGTAAAATTTGATGCAACGTAATTTTTTCCAAATCTATTTGTTGTCTTTCAAAAATTTTAGCATCCGACAATTTACACATTAAGAATCTCGTTTTTGGGTTCTAATAATCTTGAATAACATCTTTCAATCGGCATCCCTAGGCGTACTGCTCTTATCAATTGTTAAGATGTGGATGAGGACAAACACAAATCCTACATGCAAAAAGTCTTCAGCAGCTAGTTCGAACTAATATCGATGGAAAACAAATATTATTTTATTGGCTTTTTAATAAAAATAAAATATGTTTAATTGGAAGAGTTAACTGGTCAACAAAGCCACGTTGATTTCTTTTACCATCTTTACCCGGTAAAGCATCTTGATTAAGTGCTCCTTTGCTAGAGCAGACGTTGAATACCACACTGGACTGTCTGGTACGCAGCTTCTCTCTGGCAGCAAGTAAAACACGTCGTTCCGGGTTTTTACGCTCTCTGGGCTAAAAAAAAAACAACAGAAAAACGAATAATGAAAAAAAAAAAATTAATAGAACAATTGCTCCCTAAAAGTTTATGAATTTTCTATTAATGTGTGACTTTTACTTATATGTCAATAGTCTCCAAATATCCTACTAAATTTGTGATATCAATATGATTGTTCTGCTTCCCACATTCGAAAACTAACGATCGTAGAAAAAAAAGTAAATCTTACCATTTTGATAAGTAGAACTCGTAAAGTTTGACAGGACATCTTAATGGATTTTCTTCGTTTTCTTGTTGCTCGTAAACCTTTTTCTTCCTTGAATTCGCTTCTGTGAAACAAATTTTTTAAACAAGGATGATAAATACCAACGTGCTAAACAAATAAATGCATTTTTCTAGATGGGACAAAACATGTATCTTACCCAAGGCAGATTGTGGGGGATAAAAACGTAACAAGACGTTACGCGAGCCGGGAGCTTTTCCGGCAACTGCCGCAGGCTGAGCAGCAGGATTCCGCTTCCAGTGTTTCATTATGTGTGAAAACGATAGCTGCATGTGCTCATCTACGGTCTGGAAGTAGAGATATGACGTACTTGAGAAAAAGAGAGGAAACCAAATTCTTAAAGTCTCACATTACAGCAACGCGTTCAACGGTTAACCGTTTAAACGAAGAGATCTGAATAAATTTTAAACTCTTTCTTACCACCAGATTGAAGTGCTTCGTATTAAAGAACATTAGTGTGCTAAGTAGTACGTGAGGGGAATGAGCTCCCAACTGTTTACTTTCCCATAGATGTTCCTCCTCGACTCTAGTTACAATGTATTCTATAAGACAGATTAAGAAGTGTAAATAAAATGAAAAAACCTAAGGGATAATTACCTATAAATAAAAGGTCGATTATTCTCGGAATATTTAATCGACCACTCAGTTTATAAGTTCTTCAAATATTTCATACATCAAATCCAAATTATTACTTACGAGCGTCATTGTATAACACAGAGAATTTCTTAGCAACGTCGTTCAAGCATTCTGTGAACTTTTCGTAGTAAGAATCGGTAAATATGTTGTCTATTCGATTATTTTCAAATAGATATTGTTGTATACCTGAAAATTCATCAAACCTTAGTCATATTGGAAATTGTAAATAAAACTACGAAGACAGGGTGTCAAAAGTAAAGAAAGGGAACTGTAAGCAAGCTATGTTTAAAATGAGAAATTTTTTTACCTAGGCATAAATAGTATATAGTATCAGGTGCGTATTCCGCGCCGTTCGGTTTTCTCACTTCTTTTACAAACAAACATAACGAGTAATTTAACTCATCAGCCGTCAATTGTAATAGATCAGTTTTAAATAATTTCACTCTCCTTGCAGGCGTACTTTGCTTCTCTAATTCAGCGTTCTTGCCTACCACCTGAAAATCCCAAAAATATCTATTTAAACGACTAGTCAGCACAGGCAAGAGCAGAACTTGGTGACAAAATACCAAAGTTAAAGTTCTCTAAGAACAACGTGGCAAGAACTTCTTTAAAAAGTTTAGAATCTTATTTACTGTCGAATTACTGTCAGAGACACTTCAAAGGTCCCTAATTCACACTAAAAAAACTAATACAATCTTCTCGAAAATTTTCAAATTCTTATTCCTTTGCCAGATATATGTTTATTCTTCGTTCTCTTACCCA
Organism: Neodiprion fabricii; assembly: GCF_021155785.1. Classification (NCBI taxonomy): domain Eukaryota; kingdom Metazoa; phylum Arthropoda; class Insecta; order Hymenoptera; family Diprionidae; genus Neodiprion; species Neodiprion fabricii. The sequence continues at coordinate 26,999,286 of NC_060243.1, read as the reverse complement.
TTGCCTCCAAGCATTGACTCCAAAAGTATATTTTAGAGCCATGTTGGCATCTGGTTTTTCTATGGGTTCCATGATTCTCGGTTGCGGGGGCAGCTGCGGCTCCGGAGGAGGCATTAGGGGTATATCGTTTGTCCCAGACACTCTTCTACCACGTTTACTTGGCGTAGAGCGTGGTTTATAGGGAACCATGCGTTTCCGGCCGCGAGTTGAAGTTATCAGTCTCTCAGGTTGAACTGTTACAGGACGGAGAAATAAAGGTTGAATAAGACATTTCTCGTATTGATTTAGCGTATAATTTTTGCTTATTTACCATCTCCGTCTATTGTAGAATCTTGCTGGGGAGGAGCCTGTGTAGCAGTTATTGTATTTGGGGTCAACGCAGCTTCAAGATCAACTGCAGGCTCGTCCAGCTCTCCAGTAGCCATTTTTAATGCCATTTGAAGCATGTCATCTCCAAAAGCATGGCTCGAATCTACACCGTCAGGACTGAAACCATCGCTAGTCGAGTTGGCAGGTACATCGGCTACGTCGTCTCTATGGGGATAAAGATTTTCATATTAAAATAAAACGAACGTAGAAACCAAGTTGCAGAATTTTTTGTTTCATAACTTCAATAATCATGCAATGCGCACATCAGAAAAACGCACCTGTTATCGTCCTCGGAATCTGAATCACTCTCGTTGCGTTTTTTCTCAGTTGCAACCATTTCCGCCATCATCAGTAGCTCTGCCTCAAACGGATCTGCGGGTATCTTCTCCTGTATTCTCTTTATCTCCTTGAATATGCCTTTGGCGCTATTTCTAGTAGTGGGAATAAATATTGGAACTGGAATGGGTAGAGGAAATGGAAAAGGTACGGGAAATGGCATGCTGTACATGTGCATCGGAAACGGAACGTAAATAGGAACAGGGATTGGTATCAAAATCTGTGGTGTGTCATCGGTTTGCGTTGACTTTGTGCAGGGGTGAGGTCGGACAGAAACGCCCTTTGTGTGCATCAGCGGCTTGCATTGGGTTACTTTGTTGTGGACCTTTGTTGGACTAGCAGGTCTACTTATGATTTGTTGCGTGTAAAGGACTTGAGGTGGCTGACTCTGGACAGAGACATTTGTGCCTATATTGTTGGTCTGGTTCTGCTGTGTAGTCGGGCTGCAAGTTTGCCCGTTTGCAATTGAGGCAAGACTTGTAACAGAGGAAATAATTGGCAAGCTTTTGGTCTGGAGGTCAGGTGGCTGCTTTTGACTAGGTTGTACAACCGATCGCTGCTGGGCGATTGATCTTTTAGGATTTCCAGTTGGTACCGGATCGTCACTGGATGGAATGGTGATCGGAGATTTCGTGTACTGGCTTTGAAAGTTCATCACGCATTTGTAGGAGCAGAAATTTCGTATTGTTGCGTCTGACATCGTGAGATGGTATTGAGCTTGTGAAAACTCTTTACAAAAGTCACAGTTTATTCTCCTTGCGGATACAGCGTTAATGGAAACCTGAAAAGTAAACACGGTTTGCAGAATTTAGTTTGATTAAATTTCAAATTCGTCTACAAAATTTGTTCGGTATTAGGTTTCAATTGAGAAAATCTTTGGTCTACTTACTTGATAAAGGGTGAGACAATTCAAACTGCACATCATCATTACTTGTCCAGATTTAAGTTCCTTCTTTATCATATCGAAATTGTACTTCTTAACTTTGCACCAATTGCACGGTACAATTTTTCTGTTAGTTATTATGAAAACGTTGAGGCATGTCTTGTTACAGAACATGTGCGCCTCTCCTTCATAGAAGACAACAAAATTCTTTTTACTCAACAACTGGAAGAATTTTTTACACGTCGAACATTGATCTGGGTCAACCTTGTTCACAAATTTAAATGCTGCAAAACAAGGATCACTGCATATGGCTGCTGGAGTCCCTCCATCAATTTGTACTTCGCAGTGGACAATTTTTTCCTACAAAAAAGTAGTGAAGAGGGTTATAAATATACATATACATGTAACAAAGTACGTGTCTTTTTCATCTCTGAAGATGTAGGACTTGATCGAAGAGCAAAAGTCAATCTATACTCTTCCAACCAAGTAAGCAAATCTAAAGTTGCTCTCTTCAGAACAGATCTACATTCTGGGGACTTGTTGTTGACCTCGACTAGACTATGAATGGTAAAAAGTAAATCTCACCAGTTGGCAAACACTGCAAGACTTTTTCACTGATGCTGGAGGTTCACTGGAGCTCATTCTGGAATATTTTTCCATGCAATCCTGAGTACAGAAGTCTTTAAACTGTCCTTTATCCCCCACAGGAGCTAAAAATCCTTCTGTACCAGAACTGATATCCTTCTGACAGTAGCTGCATACCTTTAATCCTTTTTTGAATTCCTCTAAGCATGTTGAGCAGCAGAACTGCCTGACGTCATACCCAAAGCGTACACAGTACTTTCCTAGGCTGACCGCCTGGACGGAGCCATTGCAATTCCTACAATAGCTTCCGTATTTGGTTTGGAATTTGCCCAGGCATTCCTCATTGCAGAATTCCATTGTCTCCCAGGAAAGATTTTTCTCGTCATTCGCATCGACGATCAAGAGACACCCTGCGCATCTCTTTTCCCGTTTTGAGTTAACTCCATCGCTCGGAATATCGGTTGCTTTGTTATTAGCTGCCTTAAATGAATTCCTACATTCCTTTGAGCAAACATTGAAGCACTCTGTGCCTATCTTCACCTTTATTTTGCACGACTGCTCTTTATTGCATTGTTTACACTTCTCTTTCTGCTTACTTCCCTCAGACTCTGAATTTTGTGGATCGTCATCTAGGTTTATAACATCAGCAGAAGAAGGTGTGCCACCCTTCGACTTAACGGTCACAATTCTTCCCTTCTTTGGAACCAACTGTCCAGATATCGCCTTGGTTACAACCGGTTTTTTCACAATAGTCAGACTTTGATCGTCATCCATAATTTTTTCCGAATCTACCGCATTGTTCTCTACCGATTCTTCCTCCGGCTTTTTCTGACTCTCTACGCCTTCGCTAGTCTTCTCTGCTGTTCCTCCAGGCAAAATAACCTTCATACTATCAGGAATAATACATAGTTCATCATCCTGCCCAGGAAGAACATCAGATGATATGTCTTCGGCCCCTAAAGGTGGAAGGCTCGCCTTAGCCAAAAGTTTCTCTCCTTCTTTACCATCTTTTTGGATCTCATCATCTCCGGGGCTTTCTTTTCTTTCAGCTGCTTCTCCAGTATCTCGTTCTTCAACAGCCTCTTTGTTGTTCTCCTCCGATTTATCCTCATTCTCAATCGAAGGAGTCGTAACTAACTTCTGCACTTTTACAATTTCGTCAACAGTTTTATCGGAAATAACATCTGCCACAGAGTCACCACTGTCAGCTTTACTCAGCATTTCATTGCTCAAATCATCTTTAGATTTGTCTGGCTGAAAGTTGTCCTTAGCTTTAACTACATCCTGGAGGTTATCAGCCTGGTCTCCAAGCTTCTGAAGGTCAGCAATTTCCCCATCAAGATTATCAGCCACCATATGATCGTCGTCTGGATGTTCCGAGTTCTCATTGTCACCGCCGAATGGATCTTCCGCATTATCTATGGACTGATTTTCTATGTGAGACTCGTCGTGCTTATCCTCTTGCGATATTTGCACAAACTCTGTATTCTCAGGCTCTATGACAGACACATTCTTTTCTACCAGTGCATCTTTCTCCTGGCCATCGAGACTAGATTCTGAATTTAACGAGTCAAATTTTTTTGTATCATATTCCACAGCACTTTCACTAGCTTCAGGTTTTTTCTCAGCCTCGACACCCCCGCCAACTTTCAAATTCCAAAGTGATTCATCAGGCTCAGATACCTTTTGTTTTGTTATATCTACCTCTACACACTTTTCAGAATTAGGTTCTTTTTCCATCTCTGGATCATCAGCACAAGTATCTAAAACCTTTTCTACATCAGAATGGTCAGATTTTTGCGGGGATGGAGGTTTTGAACTATCCTCTATATTGTCCATACACTTTTTGGAGTCAGGTTTTTCATCCATCGCTGTGTCGTCAGCAAAAGTATCTAAAGCATTTTCTACGTCAGGATTATCTGATTTTTCAGGAGACTGTAGTTTTGAACTCTCCTCTACTGTGTCCAAGTTTCTCTTCTCTGGCTTTGATGGTTTTTCTAAATTTGGAGATTTGCAAACTATAGTAGATTCTTCTGCCTCAGAGGTTGGATTTTCACTCACACTTGTCATAGATACATCTGTATCTTTCCAGTCCGAGTCAAGAGGATTTAAGCTAAGGGAATTTTCGTTAGATTCAACATTCTTGTGGAACGCTAGGTCAGTTACAGTAGATGACTTAATCACTCTATTGTCTTCTATTGAGTCAACCAGCTTAGGAACAGACGCGGTATCTGCATCAGATTTAGGAGTATCTTCTAGATTTGTCTCACAGCTTTTAGGGGGTACAGGGTTTTCGTTTTTATCATCAACCACTGCTAGAGTTGTTTCTAAGCCTGTAAGACCATCTTTTTCGTGTGTTTCGGCATTTTCATCCATTACATGTGCCTCAGCTGCTGGTTGAACTTCCGTAGAACTAGGAGCAATCGAGTCGTCAGTCGCTGAGACAGCTTCTGTGTCTTGCTCCATGATTATGATTTCGCACGGTTTCTGTTTTGCACTTTGATGTGTATTTTAACAATGACTCAAGCCTCATTAGCGGGAAGCTTCGGTAAGATTATTCCATCGTACATCTTCCCAAAAATCTGTAATGAATAATTAGTCTTATATTGAAATCGGCTTGAAATTTGTCAACAAATAACAATAAGAGAAATTGGTTAAGTTTTTTAGAGGTTAGGTTCGAGATCGACTTGCGTTAACACCGCCATGTTGTATTTATTATTTTTAGCGAAAAAAATAGAGCTGATAGTTGATAAGGAAGGTTATACATGACGCATTTTTAATCCTTGTTATTAAAAAGAGAATGAATTTATTCTCTGTCAACAATTGTAAGGGGAAGGTGTATACTTGTTTACTTGAATGATAAACAACTATACAAACGAATCACGCACCAATTACGCGACTGAAACATCCTAGACTCGGTTTATCGTGCGTAGAAAAGTTTTTAACCAAACTGTTTGATGTGATTTAATGATATACGCATACATGCACAACGACGCTGCAGGTTTCGGCGAGAAACGCCGCACAGGTAATTCGTGGTATTTTCTTCTTTACTCACTTTTTAGTCATATGTAATTCACGTGCCTTCGCATTCAATCCTGGTCAGAGGGTTTGGAGCCAATATCATTCACTGATTGTTGGGATTTTTTCCTTTTTAATAAATAAAATGCACAAATTCCAACCCCGTTCAACTGACACTTTACACACGTATTTTTTAAGGCTTTGTTTGTGTGCTACCCCATCCAAACATAGGCGGCATGATAGATGGCGCTACCAGCCCGGGAATCACAAGGCTCACAAAGAATATCAAATTCTCATCATTAATGAACATCAAATTGCGTGAAATATTATTTCAATTGAGAAACATACCTGAAAATGTGACAATAAACTCCCGTGAGGGTGAGATTTAATGGCTTCAATCAACGCTTGTTTCAGCATCTTGTATGTGCGTTATTTTATGGCGAATTCGATTTACAGAAAAAATGCACACTCGATGCAGATTTCTAGCTTTTTCGTTGGCTCAAGGCTCGGGAATATATATTCAGTGCGCATTTTTTCTGCGAGCCAAATTCGCCATTAGAAACATTAGTAGGGATTTTGACTGGCTGCGCCGCGTACGTTTTCCCTAGGTTTCCACCGTTGCTATTGGTTGAAAACTAGGGAAATCGCACTCAAGGCAAACAGTGTAGCCAGTTCAAAACGCTACGGTCGCATGATGAGAATTACGTGTGAATGAAATTTAATATTGATTACTGTACAAAGATTTTATAAATTTTTTACAATTTTCCCCGTGGATTGTTAGTAAAAAAAAGACAGTATGCCAGCGAGTCTCATTGTCAGAGCAAATTTCCACTAAACGTTATGATAAGGATAGGGCAGTGTGCATACCTTGATGGGAGATTATCCATGGTGACGCCACACAATCAAAATTATTGTATACGCGATGTAACAAGTGAAAATAATTATTTCATACTTATTTTCCTCATGAATAGTATATTCTCTTGTGAAATGCGGAAACGACAAATTTAAGAATAATCCGTAGATATCAAGGAATGCATCGAAGTATAAAAATAGCTTCGATTGAATAATAATCACCTAGTTTGAACAAGATGCAAGATTTGAATACACAGCGTGTGAAGTATGCGAATGAAAACAGAAATAAAACTGATTCATTGATTTTCATATTTTTTTCACAAGGTACACGACCTCTGTGATTACATTATCGTAGCTCTATATATATATATTTAGGTATGTATGTAAGTATTATTTAATAATTTCTTTATTTTTTTCAAATATTTAATGGTTGAATTTGTATCGTATTTGTATTAGTTTATAATATAATATAGGTATATATTATATATCATACTTTCAATAGAATCAACAGCATATATATGTTGAACATTACTAGCAGAGATCTTCGTCGGACTAGGCGTTTCACTAGATATACATATATATATATATATGTATATATAATGTATGTTCGTATTTTTATATTTATATGTATAATATTTAAATTTATATATTATTATAATCGGGTGTATGTTCATTATTTATGAGTGAGAATTATAATTTATGTACTTCTTCCAAATTTTCTGCGTCGTAGAACATTCATCATGAATATCGATTCAATATTATTTATACCAGTACGTATATATTATATATATATAATATAAGGAGTCAATAATTTTCTATCTCATCCGAAATTGATATAAGTACGTACATACATATTGCTATGATTTGAATTGCGAACGAATTCAAGGTAATCAACAAATCAATAAATTGATTAATAACAATATTGATTATAACTACAATTATCGTGTAAATAAACTCACCAAATAATCTGTATGTGTATATTATTATTATTATTGTTATTATTATATTCAACACAGGTACAATATAATTAATTTTTTTTCATAACTGATAATTATTATAGACATTTTCAAAATCTCTCGCTGAGAATGCATATACATATAATAATGTTATACATATAGTTATATATATAACGTTAAATGAAATCAGCTTATATATTAATTAAATATCTCATTTTGTTTTTTCAACTCTTAAACTTCTAACTTTTCAACCAGGCTTAGGCCTCGCAATCGGTCGCATTTGACCAACGACTAACTGGACAAATTTAATATTGGCAATTTAATATCTACTGTAGGCTATACATAGGAAAGTAAAAAGTGAAACTTGGATCTGAATTCAGACACCACTTCACAAATGCAATAAAAAGCAGCCGGTTATTACCATTCTTTTGTTATAACATTGAGCTAGCAAACCTGATCAGATCTCGCTTATAATTCAAGAATACAGAGATTAAATGCGCAAAGAAATTAACGTCATGGTAACTTGCGCTGGACCATTTTGCAAAGAAAACAGATAACCAGGTATTATACTTTGGTGGGGGTGCTGCTGCTGGTGTTATTGAAAATTATCGCCATTGATTTTCATTTCATCTTCCGTATTTCATTACTCGTGTGTTTCAAATTTAATCGATGCTTCTTCGAATACAGATAAGGATGAACGAGGGGCGAGTTGAATAATACGTGACGCTTTGTGAAATTCGAGAGAAATTTGTGAAACATCGTCGTTGGAGAAATATTTAAAGAGCACAGAAAAGTTCCCACGCTATGATCAACATTCAGAAAAGTAAGCAAAATTTTTACAACAGTTTTCACAGAGTTCCATCAAATGTCTCTTGAGATTTCAAAACACACTATCTGTAATTCAAAGTAATTCATCCGGGAATATATGTATAAATACGTGAATATACAATTTTAGGCCATATTTGATCCTTGGCTTTCAAAAATACGCTTAGCTCAAATCAATAGCAAATAGGCACCGATACTCGTTAATTAGTACCAAGCGTTTCCGAAAACTCTCCTTACCATATACTCGCGTTTCTCACGTTGAAATTCAAACCAATGATCGATTATTCATGGAACTAACGAACGAGTCATTTTTTTTTCATCGTTGACTGACGTAAACGCGACTGCATTTTTTATTTATCGTATCTTCATTCGAATGGTAGTTGGTGGTGGCTGGAACTGGAGGGAGGAGGGAGGAAGGGGATGGGATTGGTGGGGGTGGATACGAAGTTACACCCCTGGAGAAAAGCACCGTTGCGACAAAATCGAGCCCTTCTATCGCGAGGGCATAATATCGTTTCATTTACCGCGATGAACCGCATGTGTATCTCGTAGCTGAAACCTAACTTGTGAAACAAGTATGAAAAACGATAATTCGTTACTTTCTTCCATTCCTTATTTTCTCTCTTTCTTTCGTTGGTTGATTTTGTTGTTTTTGCTTTTTTATTTTGTTTCTTTTGTTTTTTTTTGTTTTTTGTTTTTTTTTCCCAAACCACTCGTTCTTATTTATTGCGTATGAATGGATGAAGGAATAATAAGGTAAGTGAAGAAGCGTCGAGGTCAATTTACTGGGCAGAGATGATCCTCGTCGACGACTAGGCAGTTCACTTGAGATCATCCTCTTCGCCGAGCAACTCGTCGATTTGTTCCTCCCAGTCGTCCTTCCCCAATGTACCATTTTTCAAAGATCCAGTTCCTCCGCTCCTCGTTGTTTTCTCCTGTCCAGGAACGACCTCGAAGTCACGAAGCTCCGCTTCCAATTCTCGTTCCCATTCTTCTTCTGCGGAGAGTCACACAACAAGCAGCGTGTAGATTTTAGCAGATTCCCCGGTCATTGGGTGAATTTTTTTTTTTTTTATTGTATTTGAATCCAAAGATTTGTTTTTTGTTTTTGTGTTTTTTTTTTTTTTTTTTCTTTCTTTATTTCCGGGCTCTCTTCCGCAATGCTCTGATCTTTTGACTCAATAACGTCGGGCACGGGATTAAAAAATAAACATACAAAAAAAAAAAGGCAAGGAAATGTTGAGAAAAAAAAAATAAGAAAGAAAGAAAGAAAGAAAACTCAACGGACAATGTATAATAACGAATAAGCGATGAAAAGGAGAAAAGCAACGTAGCATTTTGGATTTTGCAGTTCCATGATCGATTGCTCTTAATGAGATCATACTTGATCATTAGATGCAAAATACAAATTGTCGACGAATGCGTGAAAGAGTTTTTAACGTGAATTAAAAGCAGATCGGGGTGATGGGATTATGAGCGATGCTTGATGCGTTATAATTAGTTCACTTCCCGGTTTGACGATGGGTTAATTGTTACTGTTCCGAATGGAGTCCGATGCATCGCGATGTTAAGGCGATGCAAATCTATATGAGAAATGGTATTATATTAAGGCCGATATTCGTCGTCAGTTCTCATTTTTGAGTCTGCTTTCTTAATTATGCTTCAAGGCGCGATTGTGCAAACCGACGATGAATACCGACCTCGATCAGAGACGGTAATTATTCATTACCAAAACATACCGTTAATTTACAGTTTTGCATTACCTTAATGTAATGAAAAATCAATGTTTATTTTAACGTACTGTATTTTTCTTCCCCCCCCCCCCCTCCCCATGTAGGAAACTGAAATTCCTAACGCTGTGTATATAATACAGGGTATTTATACGTGGAAATATATTCATCATAAAAGCATAACAGGTATCTCAAGTTAGACTGCCCGTATCCGTATCAATTTCACGACTAGTGTATCCGAGTCGTAGCCGTCAATTGCACGCATTCGTTTGTATAGCAGAACAAAGTGCGAAAGCACGTTTAACTTCTATCCCGTCAATTATACATCGCATCGATCATCAAATGAGATGCCCGTGTACTTCGATGCACCGTTCGCCTTTGGCTGTATCTCGACGAAGGAGAAAGAAAAATAAGAAACGACACATTGAAAGAATATACCATCCGATTCCAATAGAATTCCCTATACATATATCTCCAAGTCGTGATATTAATTATCATTTTAAACACGTATTGTCATTCAACGAATTTGATTTATGTACCCTATACACGTGTACACATATTTATGTATAGCTATTAGAGTATTCTTTTTTGTTTGTTTGTTTTTTTTTTTTTGTTTTTTGTTTTTTTTCTTATCTTCTTTACGTCATTGTTACACGTATTTTATTTAATTTAAATTTTTTTTTCACAATTTTTTATTCTCTCTTCAATCTTCCGTTACATTAGATTTACAACTTTAAAAGATTTTCATCTTTTTGTAACTATTTGTTTATCGTAGTCGCTTTTTTTTTTTTTTTGTTTTTTGTTTTTTGTTTGTTTTTTTTTCCCCCTCCCCGTTACTTTTTTCATCGTCAAATTTCAATCTTATATAACCACAGAGAGTACGGAGAGAAAAAGAGAACACGTACAGATGTATATACATATATGTCATACATTGTATGCATGCGTGCATACAATGAGGCATTTCAACGAAGACACAGACAGATGGGGAAACAGACAGACAGACAGACAGACGGACAGACAGACAGACAGACGTACAGATAGTGAAATATATTATCTTCATCTTGTATTCTTTTTTCCCGTGTCTCGATTATTTGTTACGAGTAAATTGATAAATTAATTAATTAATTAACTAGCTGATTAATTAATTAATCAATTAGTGATAGACTATAATTAACGGTTTATATCTAACGGTTTAATCCTCTCCTTGCCAACTAGCGTTTTCTAAACTTTCGATATTAATCAATCAATCAATTGTAAGTACTATTATTCAATATTATTATTATTATTATTAATGTTATTATTGTTGTCATCGTTATTAATAATAATATTATCATTACTGGTATTGTTGTTGTTTATTATTCTTATTAGGATTATTATTATTATTATTATTATTATTATTATTATTATTTTTTTATCAATGGTAATACTTGAATCATATAATTGTTTATCGTATAAGTATCTTGCGTTATTTATTAACTATACTGTACGGTATAGTATGTATAAGTATATTGTGTATCGTTCAATATACGTTCCCGACAAACCGCAAGTTAGGTACTTTAGGACTTGCTTTTTATAATACCGCATCTCCGCCTGACTATTAAATATATGTATATTTTATTTATACACATACGTATATTTAGATGTATTCATTAAGATTCATTATACACGTATGTTTGTCGTAATACTACCATCGTATGCAACACCGTCGATTCGGCAACAATGTTGTAATATAACTATTCAAATGATATATTAATGAAAAAAAGAAAGACAGAAAAGAAATAGGCGAAGCGATGGGATGTGATAAGGTAAACAATCGTGTAATATGTGAGAACGGTGAAACGTGTAACGGAAAAGAAACGAGACGCACTGTAAACCGGGGCAATGATGACAACGTGAAGAAAGAAGTACAAACGAGAAGAGAAAAAAAAAACAAAAAAAGAATCGAGATTAAAACGGAATTAAAGAAATAAAAATTTCATACGGTAGGTAAAAATATTCATTTCTATGACCAATTTGTCAAGTCGTGGGGGCTTGAGTAATGGGTATATACTGGTTAACACTCCTCTTCTTAGGCTGTTGACAAAATAGAATGAAAACAATATCTTTAGATTTGTCATTCTTTTCTTCCGTTTTCTGTTCAGAGTGTTTTTTTTTTTTTTTTTTTTTTTAATTGATCGATTCAACGATTGATCATTTAACAAAAAAAAAAAAAAAAAAAACAAACAGCTCACATTGCATGAGAAATTTCGTATTGAATTGTCGAGAGTTCGTGACGGCGCAAAATCTATCATTAGTTTACAACGAAATCGAGTATTTTTTAGATCCATTGCAAGTAATAAAACTGTTGTTTTAGTTTTAATACGATAGTTTGAAACGCGATATTCATAATTTGGATATTTTGAAACAATTTTAAACGAAATTTCCACAGTTGCGAGACACAGTACAGTGTACATGATAATCGGTGATGAAAGTCATTGCTAATACGGAGAGACTTAGGACAGTAAGATATCATAAAATCTACAGTGCGATAACAGAGTTTATTCTACGGTACGCGTCGACGAATATAAATGGAAAAACAACGAGGCGATGATTGTACACACAGATGAATGTTGGTGAAGATGATTGTAGTAAAGCATTAAACTTGACGCAGAGAGGACAGACGTGCGATTTAAAAGCATCCGTTATTCACAACGAAGGAACACGACGACGATAGACAAACGAATTGGCAGCATGCATCGATCGCAATCCGATCGTTTTTTACAATCGCAACAAACCATCGACATCTTCTTCGCTCGGCGAAAACAGGGGGAAATTACCGCTGCAAAAAATCGTGTCTTTGCTCTTCGACCGTTCTGCGAGATTCTACTTTACTGACCTTTAGGCGGCTGCATTCCCAGTTTCTTCATCCCCTCTCTGACCTCTCGAATATCCGTATCGGAGGCCCTCATTGTGTCTGATATAAATTCATGACCTGGCGAATCGACCGTCGAAGATTCCCGATCCTCGCCAATGGGCGCCGATGCAGTTCGATCCTCGGGCTTCTTCACCTGGTCATCTAATCTCAGGACAACACTAATGGCTAAACTAAGGAGCAGCAATTGCTTGACAAGGCTATGTGATTTTTACTTTATAAAAAAAAAAAAAAAACACCTTCTGCTCGTTACATATACCAGGCAGAGACCGATTACAATCAGCGATCGGCTGTTCCAGTTCAGTTTTGTTTAGACAAGCTTTTAAAACATCTAGTCTCTGAGATCGATTTCTCTTCCATTCTCAATTTTTACACCACAAATTCATACAGCGTTGGAACAGCCGAGAATCGAGTCAAGCCAACCAAATTTTCAGCCAAAGGGTAAAAAAAAAAAAAAAAAAAAACCACATTAAATACAGGAGTTGTGCAACAAGTTTAGGGTCGAACTACACTCGTTGCCTACTTTCAAAGTCACTTTCTGACGAACCAAGACCCGTCAAAATTTCGAAACATCGATTATTCGCAACAAAGTTAGCTGTCGAAAGCAAACATTACGCGGATCAAAAATCAAACCGACTAAAGCGGAAAAATATTGAAATATCTTGGTCGCGTTGAATACGGCTGTTCTTGAAATAATATAAAAATACACGTGATACACGCTGCCGTACATCCCTTGAAAAGTGTTCTACGTCACTCGAGTTTAAACAGTGTGCTTAAAAAAAAAAAGAAAAAAAAAAAAAAGTAATCCCTTTTCCTGCAGTGTAATTTAGTCGAGTGCGTAGAGAATGTTTCCAACACGTTGCGATATGCGGACAGATTGAGAGATGGCTGGTGTTTACATCAGGATAGCTTCACAACTCGTGCGTAGCCAGAGGGTAAGGGAGATTTATTTTTCTTCTTCTATTTTATGAAATTCTCGAACGCGGAGCCACCTGTGGTTTCTACACCACTCAAGGATAAAAGGCAGGCGCGGTCGGTTTTTGTTTTTTTCTTACTTTTATTTCTACATGTTCTTTCTTTTTTGCCTACTCTTTTTTCCTTCTCTACAGCTACTTTGTTTCGTACTTTTTTTTTCTTTTATTTTATTTGTTTATTTATTTATTTTTTTTTCCTTTCACTTCCTCATCGCCTTTTTACATTTCCTCTTTTCTTTCGCCCTTACCTTCTAACCACGTCACATGTGTGTGTGTATGTGTGCAGATCATAGGTGCTTTTGCAAACCCACGCAAAATATCAAAGTGTATTTAACAATGATCCATTCCGAGTGGAAGGAAGATAAGAAAAACGATTTAAGAAGAAGAAAAATACGCTGCAAACTGTGGAAGGAAGGAAACTACCGGCGTTAATTACTTTTGATTACGTTTATGTGCGCATAAAAATTAAGAAACAACAGTAGTAATAATATTCATAGACAATCCGTCGTTTCGCAAGATCAAAACGATCGACATGTTGAATTTGGACAGGTGTAGATGTTGAAATAAATTTTCATTCTCTTTGCTAAAAAAGCATAGCAATTGCAGACGAATAATTGCCTCGACGTGCATCAACGTACGACCCGTATTACGATATGTATTTTAAAGATCAAGTTTTCAAGCAATTCAAGCGCGTTGCTGTGATCGGATAGTTCCAAAGAGACGATGGTTTATCTACAGAAGGTGACTGCGAAGTGTGAATTTGTTGAAACACCGAAAGGTATAATAAACGAACGGCATATAACGAGTAAAAAATTGTATCAACAAAATACAATACCTACGAATAATAAATGTGCGTAATAATTACCTTGAGTGTGATCGATGCTGCCTGACGATATAAGGTTCTGATTGCTTTCCGTTTGACTAGCCATTGCGTTCAGCTCGTGACTCTGGCGCAAAAGTGAAACTCGGTAGAAATAATTGCGCCAGAAGTTCTCCTCCGATATCCTGCCATTGAAAATATATACAATGTATAATAATAATAACGACAACAACAACAACAACAATAATAATAATAATACATTTATCACTACTACGAATGAACGAATGAACGCGTTTATCGCAGCAAAAGAAAACCGTGAAACAGTGATTGATTGCCGAAATTCTGTTAGACCCTCGTGATACGTTTCGCGGTATATGAATATTAACGGTACGGATAACAAATGTTGGAAATGCTTCCGTGCCAACGGAAGCAAGGTGTAGTAAAAAAAATTTCGTGGGAAATATCGGTTTGGGTGGGAAAATTTATAAGGATTATAAAATGGAAGGACCTTCGTATACGAATGACTGAACAAGCGAAAAGCGATTTTGGAAAATTTTTCAATGTAGACGTACTAAATACATAAAAAAATCAAAATGTAAACTTGTACGGTAAAAATTCTGACGATTCTGGGTTTTGAGTAGCTACAGTTTTGCCCATTATTCACGATTTTATTTTCTCGCATTCTGTATATTTTGAAATTCTACACTGAGTAAAATTTCATTTGTTACAGTAACTAGAATAATTCAGTAAAACAGGTATCGTTTAAAGAAAACTGTTTGAATATTCTTGGAATTACGAGAAAACTAGGCACGCGTAAACATTTTGTACTATCGTAGATCCTTTTTTGGTAATTGCAACGCAAAATCAGTTTTTGAGGTTTTGAGTAAAGGATACTAGAATTTCCGGTAACATTTAGAAAACTAATTTTCATCGTCTACCTAGAACTGTATTTTTCTATTGTGGTGAAAAATGAAAATAGTTAAGGACTGAGCGGTAACCGGAACTAAAAATTTCATTCGGTATATGACACAGGCTTTCGCGTCTTCGAAGATTCGATACTGTGACCCTTCCGTTTAATAATCTTTTCAGATTTCCACCCCCGTCCAAGGTAATTATGGCCGCCTGGCCTGCGAGCGTTGGCCATTATCACATATCGGCGATACTCACACTTTGGGCACCAGCTCGAACCTCATTGTTTCCAAGTTCGGATCCAACGCAAGGGTGGCTTGCGCCACTGGCTGAGCAGCCTCGAAGTCCCAGACAAATTCGACACCCGGTGGTGGAGCTCTCACGAAATTACGTCGATCCTGAAATAACGGTTCCACATCCATATCATTCGGAAACAAACTGGGTTTTAATAAATTTGTATTTTACGGTGGAGCAAGAATGCACTTTTATTCCTATAAATCGTTATTTCGTGGAAACTATTATTGGGAAATAAATGAAATTCCAATTATCTGCGAGGTTGTCGATTTTATTTAATACTTTGATTCAACCTTTTCTTTTTTATGCGTGAAATATGTTTCTTGAATTTGATAAAAACTTTACACGACGATTGTAGAGAATTTGACGAAAAGTTTGAAGAGTCGATATTTAAATATTCGTCGAGACAGAGTTTTCGATACTTTCCGCGTAACGTAATTTTGTACCGTGATTAAGTTCACAGATTTTGGAAAATCTCTCGAAAATTCAGTCCAATTTTCAAATAGTTCAAATAGTAAAAAAGAAAATGTATCGGTAGTTTATAACAAATATTCTATACGTACAAAGGTAATATTACGGCTACTTTGATCGCATGGTTAAAAGTTTATTAAATCTACAAAATTAAAAAAATGGGTTATTTTTCGCATCGCAATTACTTCTCACGGTGCGAAAATTCCCATAGTTATCGTCAACGAGCGACGAGAGTAGAATTTTCCGAAAAACGTTGTATAAAAATATTTAAAAGAGGAATAAAAATCAATACAAAGTGTACAGTGTTAAAGTGTTAAAGAGGATGTACGGCGTGGCCGAGCGAGAACGGCGACAAAAAGAAGAAGAGGAAGAAGTGGAAGAAAAAACTGAAATTGGGTAGGCGGGTCGGTGCCATTTGTCGGGCGATAAAAAAATCCGTTCGAGATGAATCAGGGGAGGATAAATGGTGCATGAATTTTTAAGGAAGCCCGCTCTGCCTCCGGGGCTTCGGGGCTAGTTCGTCGCGACTTAAAGATCACCGAGCGTTTCTCCCCAATTATTGATCCGCGACTGGAGAGCGTGAGAGTCGGGGACCGTTTTCGCCCCTGGAAGACGGTGAACCGGGGGTTAATTTTAAGGAGACAAGGTCGAACGTAATCGAAATTCGATCCGAAGTACGCGAAGAGAAAGACATCTGAAACAGCAATTTTTAAATTTCACAATTTTCTTTGTCCGATCGTTGGGAAGCTAACGGATAGTTTGAATCCGAACACTCGGATAGCCACCATTTTGAACCTACAGTTAAAGTCGGAAAATATCGATTGTGTGGTGAAGTTGTAGAGAATTGAATTTCCGACAAGTCTTATTCACGATCGTTTTCGGTCAAAGGATGAAAATGGCCGAGTTATTTGACGAAAACAAAGTCACGCATGAATTCAAGATGGCGGCCGCAGAGTCCGACGAGGCTGAAGTTAGCAACGGTAACGTGTCGAAACGTTGAAACAAAATATTACTATTTCGCACATTTGGAATAACCGGAGAAGTTGAATTTAGAAAATTTGATTTTGTCGATGCCGTTGTGTTAACGGTTTGCGAAATTTCAAGTAATCCTAAAGTTAGAAAATAACGACTATTTCCAAAGATGCATCGTTACGACAACGTTACAAATTTCAGCTTCATAGAATCGGGTTGAAATTTTTGAATTTTGTTGATACAGACTACCGATGAACTCCCAACGATTAGGAAAAGGAAATTGTGCGGGTATATAAATATCGCAATTTCGAATGTACGCTTCCGGCCGGGACTAATTCAAGATATCTAAGGAATACAAAGGTTCTTTTTCCCTCTTCCATTTCCCCACAGAATCGAACTCCGATGAAGAATTCAATCGTACAAAGAGGCGCGCAATAAACAGCGGTGAACGTCGAAAGAAGGACCGAGTACGATGGTGATAAAAAATGCGAAATATGCGCTCACAGTTGATAGGGCTAAGCACTCCTCGCGAAGAGCTTCCTCGTTTGGCGCCCCCACCCAGGGTGCAACAGCTTCTCCTTTTTCACCCTGCTTACTCGCGATGAAGGCGTCCTGCTCCTTGTTGAACTCGCCGAGGAGACTCTGTGGAAAGAGGATCAATGAATTTGAAACCCGCGCTAATTTATTACCAGGATATAAATTACACTGGTAACTTTTACGAAGCCTGTTTTTTAATTTTATATAGCAAATCTTGAAAGCGATTAATAAAGATAAAAATTAATATTTAAAATGTTTCGTATCCGTGTCTGTTTTTCTCGTGTTATTTTATGTGTCAAGCGTGAGTGTTCAATTTTTTCCCTTGTTATCGTGTAATTTTTTTACAGTAATTTCGTTACGGAAACCTCCGATAAGCGACGACTTTTCAATTAGAATTTAAAATCACTCTGATTCAAAAACTACCGAGGCGAGTGTTTCACTTGAATTCGGATATTATTGGGCTTTTGTTTCTCGTTCGGTAAAAAACGTATCACCTAAATCACGGTGTAAAAAGATTTTTAACGCATGATCCGAGTAGTCCCTTGCATGAATTATGGGCATTAAAATCGACCCCAGAATTATATACATGTAAGTATACCTGCCGCGTTATATACTGGTCATAAGTATCATGCACACCCATCGGTATCGATTTTCAGAGCAGAGTTTTACGAGTTAGGGAGCGCGTAAAAAAATGTTCATGATTATTTTTCCGATAGACTGACAGAAATTTTTAGTTCCGGTTACAGCTCAGTCCTTAACTATTTTCCTCTTTTATGATATAGGTATATAGGCGTAATGCAAACTAGCGCAAAATGATAAATTTCCATTTCTCTCGTCGCGAAGAGTTATGCAAGAGTCCCTGACTTGCTAAACCGGCTAAAAGGGGTGTATTGATCGGACAGTTTGACTGTGAAAAGACTCGGGGTCGTGAAGAGACGTTGATTGTCAGACGCTAGGATTACCCGTCATCCACGACTTGGCACCCTTTAATTCTCCCATCGTTTGATTTCAACCCTGGAACCGGGTGATAGAGGAAAAACAGCAAAAACAACGATCCTCGAACCGTCAAACTCACGTCTTCAATTCCCGTCCACCGTTTCTTTTCTCACCCCCCTCCAACTTTCTCCAGATTTTGGCTCGCGGAATGTTTTTTTTTTCCGGTAATTAGTGCGATATCTTCATCGAAGAAAATATATAAACCGGCAGAATTTCACCTATTCATTGAAAACTTTCCTTACAAACGAATCTAAGATACGGATTTTGACTTTTCGTATTTTTCGAACGTCCCATTTTTTCATTTCTACATCCTTCCTGACCCACCCGCGTCTCTTTTAAGTAAAAAACGTATGCCTTACGAAATTGGCTTTCTCACCTGCCTCACGTTTTCCTCGAGTATGATCTAAAAATACATGTAACAAACAAGCTGCTGTAAATTAAACGCTTGGATCAATCGTTCCGCGGTAGTTTTACACAAGTATACGATGAAAAAAAAAAAAAAAAAACACACACACACACATTACATCCTCAATTAACAATTAAAACATCATCGTATAAAGCACCTTGATGGGGTTAAAAAACCGTTATTATACACCACTAATAGAAATCCTGTGAATGAATAAAACCATGCCAGGTTTTTCGATTCTTCTGATAAATATTTGTTATAAACAGAATTTAGTCGACGATCGATCGGAACGGGAGGCGGAAAAAGAAGAAGAAAAAAAAAAATAAAATAACAAACGATCAAATATATTCGCGACGTTAAATGTTTCCGAAAAGCCAAAGACCGAAAATGTAGGTCAGAAGTGCACCTGACCCAGTTGGCCGTGACGTCATCGGTATCCGTCCCTACTTCAGCTCTCCTCTTCTCTTTTTCCTCTGCCCTCCAGCCCCTCGAATTCTAGTTAAGTCTGGAATCGCAGAAGAGCAGAGAGTGAAAGAGGGACGGTGGAGGAGACGCTGAGGGAGGTTTGCCGACCACTCGAATAGCGAAAACGCTTTCCGATACCGTCGGCTTATTTTCGATGCCTCGTCCAGCAGTCGATCAGGGCGTCATAAAAATACCCTTAAAACGCGCGGGGAATTCTGGCTATAATTCCGGAAGTTCCGTGCCGCAAGCTTTTCGGACCTTTTCGGATGGTAAACAACCCTCGAATTATTTTTCAAATTCAACAATGTTCCGTCAATCTGCACGGTGGTTTCGATCTATTTTTACATCAGGGTTTAGAGAGGATTGGAAAGAAGAATCAGCCGATTATACCGTCTGATGATTCTACGGCAAACTGCGATCACTTTTACAATTAGTGGTCGTAGTCAATAATTCGCCCTGTTTTGTGTATCGTGTGATGTGTATTTTTGAAAAATTCTGTTGAAATTTTAACGGTTTAACAAAGCGAATAAAAAACATTGTCAATCTTTTTCCCATAGATTGGAAATGTTTTTCTACCGAAATTGAAATTGTCTAGAATTGTTTTCCACGAAATATTTCACATACTGTTTGTTTTTATTTTATTGCTTTTTAAACGAATATCCGTTTCATTAGCTAAATGCATTGATTACCTGATTGCTGACCTGAACATCGATTGATAGACATGTAAGAATTAGGGTAGGTATATTTATATACATGTGTAACGAAAGTGTCACGCGCAAAGAAAAGCTTCCGCCTTATACAAAAGTGCATGCAATTGGAGAAAATGTTGTGACTAATTAATATGCGTGCAATAAATTCAAATAACACATAGATAATAAATAATAAAATTCTTCAGGTTCAGTGATCGATTCATTCGATTATGATTTTCTTTTCTAGTATTTACAAGCAACGATGTGCAATTTGAAATGTCATCAACTGAATGAAAAACAGACATTGTATTCTGCACGATACTTAGTTCGACCGTAATAAATTCTCTATTTTAAACTAAAGAGTTAGCCTGCAATTTCTATACCGCAGAATTGTTAATGTCAGTTACGATTTCTTTGTTTTTTTAATCAAACCGGATAAAAAATTTTACCGCGGTAAAGTTGACTAGATATTCGTTAATATTCAGCGACTCGAATATTCCAGAGGCTATAATCTGATAGAAATAACGAATATGAAAACAGAAATATGGGAACAACAATGCCAATACTTTGACGTTGCTTTCGCATCCGGGTGATAAAATGGAATCGTGAATAACATTAATCACAATACGAACGAAATCAAGCTATACGCGTGCAGATTCGACCGGGGAATGATAAGATAATAATGTGAGGTAATTACCGCGCCATTGTATCGAAAGCTGTTCATTCAAATCTTCGGTATTGTTTTCTCGATAAATTACAGTCGTTTCCGAGATTTGTAACAGCCCTGATAATAGAACTTGCCTTTTTTTTTTTGTTTATACAAATTCAGAGGTACTGTGAAACGTCTTTATTACAATAACGAATAAATCTTCTACCATAAACTAAACTAAAAAGAGAAATAATTTTTTTCTCGAAAGAAGAAACACACCAGACGATTTCCTTCGGGTTTTAAACTCTTCGCCAGCAGACAGAAAACACAAGTTAAATTTCACAAACATACGTACTGCCGATTGTGAAAAAATGTCTCTCAACTGACTTGGCGAACTAATATTTTTAAAAATTGCAGCACAGGCTTGAAACGTGTAACTTTTCTTGCCTGTCCTATGTCGGCGACGAAGCGTTCTTTAAACCATCGAGGAAATCGTCCGGTGTAAGTTCCGGGATTTCTTTCCCCGGTTGTACCAAATTTTACATAAAACATTGTGTCAATCGTGATTAAAGAATTTCGCTTATACAAATCCCGCCCCATTGTATTTCCATTTCACGTATAACGATGTCTGGGACTCTCTGACCCTGTCGGAATTGAATAAAAAATGAACAAATCCAATGGAGGCGAGTAAAATAAGGGTTGACAGAGAAGGAGGGAGAGAGAACAAAGGAAAAAGAGAAAAAAAAAAAAAAAAGGAACATGGAAGAGAAATCCGCGTACATATGTATCATCCGTTAGTTAGCGGAAGGGAGCATGAGGAGAGACAGAGAGAGAGAGAGAGGAGCCCGCGGGATGAGGAGGAGACGCCACGGATCAATACGCGGTGTGACGATGGCGGTGGAGGATTTTGGTACAGTTTGCGCCCCGTTTCAATCCTACCACGTAACGGTTGGTTCCAGTTGTACGTAAGCAAGCAAGTAGGATAGACACACGCACGCAGGTCTACAGAACGCATGCGAGGCCGTAAACCGAGCTGTGACGAAGCTCGGCATCGGTTCGCTCCACTTGTTGAAATCAATGAGAAAACCCTCTTGATCCTCCTCTTTCAGCAAACCCCACTTTGCACTCACGGACGCGACTTGCATACGCTTGATGCGCGTACACGCGACGAATTAAAAGGCAGGAACACGCTGGGGAAATACAATTGATTAGAAAATATCCAGCAATGTCGTTCAACCAATAGAGGGCCGGTACTTTTATATTCAAATGAGATATCTTTTTAGAGGCGTGATTTAGGGATATAAATAGTCGACACGTACGAGTCATCTGAGGAATCTTAAGAGAGCCAGGCCGACCATTTAGAGGTTAAGAAATCAGAATTTGATACAAGGATTTATCGTTGAAACGTTTAACCCTTTGAGTCGCAAGTTATTGTGCTCGGTTGACCGGTTTTACGGGTCACTGATTACGAATCTGATGTCAGATTTCAAAAATTCAAAATGGCGGAAGATAATTTTTTATTTCACCATACCCGGTCGAAACACTGCATGCAGTGGTTTTTGGGAACGCTTATTACGAATCTGAAATCAGATTTCAAAAATTCAATATGGCGGATCCAAAATGGCGGACGAAAATTTCAGGAGAATCGGTTTAAAAATACCAGTCATTTTGTCGCCTCGAGCGTTTTAATCTTAAAACCGTTTCTCAGATTGTTGATTACTTTTGTTAGCTTGTGTTGTTCGAATCTTTTTTTACAATCGTTTCCGTCACATCTTAAAGGAATGTTACTTCATTCGGTTTGTTTCTCTTTTCCAAATTTTTGATTCAGACGAAATCCCGATTCATTCTCAAGAATATATCAAAATTACGATCAAGGAGGAAAGTTGTCGAGACTGAAATACAACGTAAAATAGCGGTAGGTTTGAAACGTGCGGCTGCAGTTGATTGAGTTCAATTTATCAGAAACAATATCCGTTCAATTTAAAAAAAAATAAAAATTGAAAACAATCATCATAAATTGTTTCGATAAGAGATTACATTATTGAATTATAATTCTTACAGATGACCGATTTCAATCAACCAAAACTTACTTTGTTCGTGATTAAATTTTTTACAAAGTGCCGAGATGGCAATTTTTTTTTCTCGTGCCAGGTATTTCTTAATGAATATCAAATGAACTGTGTTTCGATTTAAGTTACTTATTTTTAGTTATTTATTTCTGACAAAAGGCGGTGCTGACGATGAGGACAAAAAAGAATTCGGACGACTTTCATAGAGAATTCAATCACGAACAAAATACGCCTCGATTCGTCGAAATTCGATCACTTTTTTCATTAAAGAAATAAAACAATGGTGTCATCCCTTTAAAGTTATTTATAATGGTGATATTGAAGTAGCGATTCATCGTCAAATATTTTACTTGGCAGTTTTTCGCCTAGACTGTACGTTTAACAGTCCCTTAACCGCCTGCAGCAACGTTTATCCCACACCCAAGTACCCCCCAAAAATAAAAAGTCATAAAAAATTCAAAGCCGATAAGTTCCGCGGTCTTCTACGGAACTTGCACGAGTAACTTTTTATTTTTTCGCTGACGCGAAGAACACGGAAATATTCGGAAGAGAATATCAAGGTCAATATTATGAAAAATTTATTGATGTTCGAAAAGAAGGCGATAAATTTTCGGTGAAATTTTCTAAAGGTTTTTAAAGATTCGATGTAAAATTTTGGACTAGTTTTATAAAACAAAAATATTACAGAAGTTGCATATTTCGTACAAATTCTTTACATTGAAATCAAAAGTAAAATATACCGTAAAACTGAGCAAAAATTAAAAAACATACTATTGTCATAGAATTTTATGCATACAGATTTTTCAAGTTTCGAATGAAAATACATATTTATAATTTTGCAGTTTTCTGTAAAGACTTTTATCTGGATACCATCAACTTTCGAACATATATTATACACCTTTAATGATTTATTTATGTGCCCGTTATTCGATAACAGCCTTTGCACACGTGTACCATGAAATAATACCTTCCCGAGCTTTTAAACCAGATTATGAGTACGTATTTTATCCTATTCTATATACCGAGGTGACTGAGGCGGTCTTATAAGTTTTCCATTCCTGAGAGGCGTTGCAGGTCGTAAATCTTAAAAGATTATCAGGGAGGCTGAGGATCATGCTGACTTTCGGAGAACGTATATAAGTGAAACGTAGTGATAAAAGAAAAAGAAATAGATTCAGCAGGAGGAGCACAAAGTGCAATAACACTCCTGATGACATAGGTGATTTTGACAGGGCGCGATCATACTCGATGTCTGTCGAGCAGAGAACAAATAAAAACGCAGCTGTGCGTATATTACGTGCGCGGAGTGCAGACGGATGAAGAGAAAAGAAATTAACCTGGCAAAAACATGCGAACAAAGTTTGCTCAAAAGTATTTTTACGAATGCAGAGAGAGGGAGAGAGAAAGAGAGAGAGAAAGAGAGAGAGAGAGGACGAGGGGTTTATTGGAGAACAGTCGTGTAGAAAGTTTTAATCGCGAGTGCAATTGAAGCGAGAATTTAACAAACTGGTAAAATTCTTTACTCACATTCTCCTCGACCGTTTTCTTGATCTTTGCACTGGCTTCGACCACGGATTTTCCAGCCTTGTTGACTGCGCTGTAAAGAAATCCACCGAGGCTTTTCGCTCCGGCTATTGCTTTGGTTGATACTAAAAAAGAAATACAAAAGTGAAAGGCAAAAATTAAAGTGGAAATATGCGAGGGGATTTTCAATTAAGACTGTAATAAAATTTTGCAACAAACATTTTCAATTATTGACGTACTCGCTAGTTTCGTACAAACAATTACGTCCGTCGGTTCATAGTAGGTGAAAATCTAATTAAAATTGACCACCTTTTGACGTGAACGAAGTTTTAGCGGACAAAGAGACGAGTCCGACGATACCAAACAAGGTACCATTGCAATAATTCAATGATGAGTTATCAAGTTACAAAGTTTCCGAGCGAGCTATCATCGCGCACGACCGGTCCGCAGCGAGAGCGCAGCGACCGACCGATCATCGACCGTTTTTCGCGGCGCGCGGCGTCTCCGTCGATTATCTCACGATCGCATGATTGGAACGGTACCTTGTGGGGTGTCGTTGGAATCGTCTTGAGCTGGGCCACATTCTTACGATAGAATAAAGTCAAGTTTCGTACGCCGGAAGAAAAAATCAAGTTGAAAACAGCATCGGAAGAACAAAGGTCTGCGCATATCGCAGTTATATGTACGTGAATCACGGCACTATTGTGTAATTCCGACGTATGTAGGATACGGCAACGAGGCACCGACGTTATGCAATGTGCTGAAGATGCATTATGGCCGGGTGGAAGGGAAATCAATATATCTGAACTACGGAGGTGCTTACAGCACGGACTTGCTTCTCTAAGGTGCTTCTTATTTTTTTACCCACGGTGCCAGGTTTTATGGACGCTGAAAAGTCGTTCGGTGAGAGGTTTGCACCGAAATTTAAAACTGCGGAACAATTTTACGCCCCGTTGTTTTTTTTTTCCCTACTTGAAGAACTTTTTCACGAAGTTGCATTCGCCTCGATCTGTATACATTCGAAAACGGGACATTATTTCGAGGCTGACAGTTTTCCGAAGGCGACGAAAGCATCAGCTCGACTCGCCAAGCTTCACCGCGAGTCTGGCCAATTTATCCAGGCTGCTGCCCTTTATCTTGTACAGTAGCCAAAATCAATAGGTCGCACGTGATGATTATCCTCTCTGTCTGCAGTCCGCGGTCGGTTTTGATGTAACACCGTGTAGAATTTAGTGGTGAAATTACATACTGCCGGTATTTGTACTTTGAGGTCGATAATCCGAGTCGATTCCCTTCTTCGTCCCAACACATTCGAGATGAAAATGAGCTCGGAGATAACATCAAGGAAATTATATTCGGTCGATTCTATTTTCGACTTTTCTTCCCGGCAATGATTGCTTTTTCGACAGTAAAGGCTTTCGTTCAATTATATTTAAACATACTACGGAGATGTGAATTTACGATCAAACATAGGCGAAATAGTCTTCGCGTGAGCGATGGCGAAGGCGATAAGAAGAAGCAGAAATACGGCAGATTTGCGTCCGCAGGGATTTACATAGCTGCGGAAGAAATTTTCTGGAAACTAGATGTATGTATAATAACTTTTGCGTCTGAAAACGTAACATCCACCTGGATAAAGATCGTACTGCGAATCGAGAAAATAGATAAGCGCACGTACGATTAAGATTAGTTGAGGTATAAATGTTGGAAAGTAGATCTATTTCGATTGCCTATAAATTTTTTAACCTTACTAAGTTATGTATGTTCCACTCTCGAAAGGGTCTTCAGAATAAAATGTTCCCTGACCAATAACGGCCATCCCTGATATTTCTCCGTATATTCGGATTCGAGGAATCTCCGCACTCTGTAAAAACCTGAAAGTGTGATTTGTGATCAGACGGAGAGGGGGCGGTGAAAAAGAAAACTAGAACGACCGTAATAATAACGGACTGCAGAATGTCGCCTGCAGAAAATTGCCGAGTAGAGGAGAAAATCGCGGAGAAAAATATATAACGAGACACCGGGTAATTCCGCGTTGATGTTCGCTTCGAGATCCAGATCCCAGGTCCTATTTCATTCTTAATACGTAGGTACACGCCCGTTATTCAGGCTTTCGTAGGCCCGCAAATGTGTATATAACGCCAAATCCTGACCAAGAGTGGACGCGTTAAAACGATTCTCGGCAAATGAAAAAGGGAGAGAGAGAGAGAGAGAGAGAGAGAGAGAGAAAGAGAGAAACGGCAGAAAGAGATTCGAGGGACAAAGAAGTGGATGGACCCTAAACGGGGAAAGAATGGGTTAGGTAACGACTTTATTCCGTGGAGAATAATTTCGCACGGCAATTTGAAATTAGACAAATTTCAGGGAGTGTAATAAATTATAGAAGGGTGTAAGTGGGAGAATTTGTATGAGAAGTTGGCGAGGTAATGAAAAATAAATATCATGAATCTCGCCGCGTACCGAATTGTTATTTTTCGGATTCCGACCTCGGGAAGAGGAAAGAGAAGGGACGCGATCGGATTACGGGGATTAAAGAGATTGCAGTAAATCAGAGTAAATTAAGATCAGCTCGAGATTCTCCCTCTGCTCTCGTTTCCGCCTATCTTGATACTCAAACCACGGATTTGCTTACAAGAAAACGAGTTTGGATTAAAAGGAAGAGGATGGTGGAAAAAATGAGGGATACTTAAATGAGAAAGATAATTACGAGAAGAGGAAAGAATTCGTTTAAACTCACCAGCACCGAATGCCTGCTGCCCGTCCTTGTCGTCGGTTGGAGTTCCCTCGAGACTGGCAGGTCCGCTGTCGGCACCACCAGTCGCACTGCGAAACGGAAATTGAACGAAAGAGAAAAAAAAGGGCGTTAAAAGGAAAAGAAAACAAAAAAAGAAGAAGAAAAATAAGAGAAAAACGGGAAAACAGCGTCAGTCTCCGCAATCATTTTGTTTCCCTAATCTAGCAAGCGCGATAACCGATCCGAGACCGGAAACGGACCAAGCAAGCTTTATCTGAAATCGGAAATTCAGAGTAATGACGAAGGTGTTAGTAACAACAGCAAGGACTACAATTATCAGAATAACGCCAACGATCTTGTATGACAATAATAGTACTTACTGTGAAGGATTTGAGAATGCATCAGGCGTACAATTCAATGGAATAATTTGGGAACCAAAGATGTAAGAAGATCAAAGTTTAACAAAGATATGACATTGCGATAGATCTGAGTTTATCAAAAAATATCACTGATTAGCAGGGTAAAATACAAACCCAGAAATACAAATAAAGAAATTTCAGATTGCTAATGACTTTGGGAAGACCATGGAAACGTTATTCCGTTGTTTTTTTTTTTTCAGTACCAGAATCATATTATGCAGTTAATTTTGAAGGACCCGAGCTCCTGTGTAAAGTTAACAGTAGTTGGATTATTCTCTAGTTGAAATTCATGAGTTTCAAAGTTTCTACGTCTAAAAGGTACCGTATCGATAGAATTCAGTCTGATTGACTGCAACCGGCAGCTTTCGAACCTTTGTTCTATAAATTATTTTCAATTTCGATACTTCATTGTTTAGACCGTACGTGCGCCAGATAGATTCTTAATTGGAAAGAGACAAAGGGTCATGCTCGATGTGCTTTCAATGACCGGAAGAGAAATCGTGCAGTGAGCGGAGGTGAGAAACCAAATATCAAATAGTAAATTGGATTCCTTATGATGGTGCAAGGATAAACGAATGTTTCACTTTACAAGTTTAAATTTAAAACCGTGCAAAGGAAGGAAAGCCAGAAGTAAAGAAGAGCGAAAGAAAGATCAGACTCTAAGTACCGGGCTTGACAGGGGCCTTAAAATGGCTCTCGCCTGTTTGAATTATCAATTTTTCTTCGCCACTTTGAGCGGCAAGGTGGGGCTTCCGCTTGCTTGGTCCGGGGCACCGTAATAGCTTAGATTTTAATTCCAGAACACCGAACACACACATACCCAGCAACCCACCTGCTAGCATCATCGTCTTTTACATGGTCAGATGCGGAACCCTGAACGCTTTCCCGCGATGTTTGGCTTTCTGCGGTTTCGGAGGACGCCGGAAGCTCACCTTCTGCTTGCCCCGCGACTCCGGCGCCGCGACTCAGCCCCGGAATTCCTCCGCTCAGCCAACCGGACATCTGCGATTTCACTCCGGCCAGCATCTCGAGCTTGCTTCCTTTCGTTGGGCTGAAAATTTTAAAGAAAGAAACCGACTCGGTCAGAATCTTGATGAAAACCAAACGCAATCGATAGGGAGGTCGGTAAGAGGAAACAAAAGAAGGTGCGGACGGTGCGCCTTGGCCGACGGCTCGCTAACGACTGGCCGACAGGCTTCCCCCACTCCGAATTTTCCCCCAGATTCAGCACAGTTCAAGAGCGAAATGTCGTACCCTTCTCAATCTTGCACGATTTAAAAATGCTACATTTTTCGGAGGAACGGTTAGTTCGGCATTTCGATAATCGGGAATTAATGATTCCACGAAGAGGAAAACCTTTATAAAAAGTTTGCCTAAACTAGAATACTACAGTTTATGTTGAATATTTGAAGACTTATGAATTTGCAAAAAAAAAATTTTTTTTGTAATATTTCCTGATTGCGTAATAGAAGTTCCTTATATTCCATACAATTGGAGACCTATCGATTGAAATCTGGCGAACGATCGATCTGGTACACAAAATATTGTCC
The DNA here is from genome assembly GCF_021155785.1 of Neodiprion fabricii. NCBI lineage: Eukaryota > Metazoa > Arthropoda > Insecta > Hymenoptera > Diprionidae > Neodiprion > Neodiprion fabricii. The sequence continues at coordinate 26,970,343 of NC_060243.1, read as the reverse complement.
TCTCTACGTTGTGCTGTTTGGTCGAACTACTGCACCCTTCGATAGATGGGCAATAAATTTTTCTTCTGTCGCTTCCTGAATGAATCGATACCTTTTACGTAACATCAGCGTATTCAGGGGCTGTTCAAAGTTGAGCTCGTAGAAGGAACAAAGGGAGAAATACAGAACGCGAGAAAAGGGCAAAAAGAGAACGGGAGAGAAAATTAACGTTTGCGAAACTGAATAATCAATGCGAGAAAACACTTGTGCTGCAGAGAACGACGACGACGACGACGCGACGGACGTTCGATACGAATATATTATTCTTTCATTTCGGTTGTTATAATAATCTGAACCACTTATGAAAGAATAACAACCTGTTTTTTCGCTAAATTTCATACAATTTTCAAAGCTTTGAATACTAATTGTCAAAAAAGATTTTTTCGGGAATCACGAGTCTAAAATTGTGAATAAATGCGCAAACAGAATTTTCCCCTATGAAGAAAAAGGAAGGATATGAGAGCGAGAGGGAGAGATATGCGCGTTTATTTGTTACGAACGATTATCGCTACTATTGACATGTATCGTCGGGTATGACGTCACTCTCATTACCGACTGATAATGCAAAAGTTTACATGCAGATTTGTCAATAATATTTACACCCGACTGCGTACTAGATAACGTTTGACATGAAAGTAATTCGTGTTTCACTAACGATGAATTAGGGACAGTCAAACGGTGCGAATTACGCCCTAAATCCGATAGTCTTTACTAGAATAAGATGAATTAAATTACGATATTACATCGTAGCACAGGCTGTGCGCATGATGTGTTTAATGATTTTTTTTTCCGTTTGAGAGTTCCGGATTGAGATCGAAGAAAAAGAGAAGGTAAAATCGAGGGAGGGTATCGACGATGCGCCGGTTTCCTTCTTCGGAATAAAATAAGACGTACGTGCGTAATCGCGACTCGATGTCGCGTTTCTTATACGTCGATATCGTTTGAATTTTGTCGCGAAAACTACCGAGGCTCTACGGCGTTTCGTGATTCGTCCTTAGGGCGAGATGAGTGCGAGCTCGGCGTGTATACCTAGAGTCCTTTTTGTCGGCCTCGAACTCGGGTTCGGCCCCTGGGGATGAGGCGGCTGGCTGCTTTTCCTCGGCGGGTATTTCGGTGCCGTCGTCGTTCTTCTTGCCCATCCAGTTGGACACCTGGCTGGTGAGACCGGAGAACATGGCGTCGGATAATCTGACACTTAATATCTAAGGTGTGTTTTTTAGTCGGGACGACGTTACGTCAGTCGTCAGTCGGCTCGTCCGTCGCCACGACACTGTAATCGATCAATTGCTTCCAGGGGATCAGCTGACGAGGTTACGAGGATTCGACGATCTCGGACTGCCAGGGAAATCGCCCGGTCAGTTTTCCACACTCTGTATCAACGTCTCGCGACGGCCAAGGCGACACAGATGACTGCAACCGAACGAAACGCGGACCACGAACTCCGGGCATCGGCGACACTCGATCCACTCTGCGCATCTCACATCGAACCGCGACGAAACGAACGCCGCGCCCCCCGCGGCCAAATACGGAACTGCGCGCTCTCCTACCTTAGCGACAGAGTCATTTTTTCACTAGAGCAGTTTTTTTATTACGCGTCGATGAATGCGTGACAACGATAATAAATTTAAAACTAGAGCTGTTTCTTCCAAATATTTTATATCTCGTCTGAATGAAATTTGAGTGAATTTCTTTTTCGTTGGTAACCGGCAGGATTACAATTTTTTTAAATCATCGGCAAGAAGAACGATGCGCGTTTATTTTTTTCCACTCAAGTCATGGCTTACGATTAATACTGGGGAAAAATGAAAGAAAAAAAACTAGTCCATTGGGGTGACATCCGTGTTACCTTGAACCCCTAGAACTTTGAAAGTCGCCGAATTATGTTATGTCGAATTTGCGTTCAAGAAGTGATAAGAGTCTAATTTCTTTCATTTTCTTCTACCGGAGAAAAGTCTCATGTAAAATGGAAGCATATGTTCTTCAGAATCATAACAAAATACTCTTACGAGACAACTACTAACGGTTCGTATTATCTTAATGCAAAGCAATACTTTGAACATTATTTAAACCATTAGGATTGTTATTATACTCATACCGGATAAAATCTGGAATAGCGGAGAAATCTGTATATTACGAATTTGTTTCAGTACAATGCCGTTTAATCAATTTTGGCAAGAGGATAATAGAAATGCAACGCGGTAACAGTTCAATTTTAATTTTATTATTTTCTTTCCTACTTCTTCTTGTCTTTTGTTCCATTGTTTTAATTTTTTTAATTTTCAGGTAACGCACCTAAGCATGCATGCGATGTATATCCGATAGATTATATCTAGGATTGAACACATCGAATTTTTATTCCTATGATAATTATATTTATGTTTTATATTATATTATATTATGTACCTTTGTCTATATCTTACCTGCGGGAAGACCAGCTTCCGGCAACGAGTTACTAAATTGCCGTATAGGTATAAAATACAAGTAGCACACCGATACACATCGGTATCTTATATTATATACACATTATTTTCACTATGCAGTATGCGTACATTTGTGTGTTTAACTCTTATAGGTTTGCCGTTCTTCGATCGACAGTTGGAAATTTTTTCACAGTTCAAGGTCAATAATTTATCACGATTGCCTAGAGTTACCTGCGTTTACGTATGTCGGTATGTTTGAGCGCGCGTGTGTCTGTGTCCATTTTTATCGCCCAGAGCATTATCTCTGCTGCTAGGAATGCCTTCATCGTATATTCGTCGTCTATTAATTGACTAATTACTGTTGTTTACTCTCCAAAGCTTCTTGAGCTGCCAAATCTCTTCGGTATCTGAAATTTGAAACATCAAATAAAGCTTAACGATGTATATAGACAGGTGTATGAATAAGGGAAATCGATTTCCTGTTATTTATACGCTTACTTTATTGCTCTGGATACTTGGTAGAGCGCTGTGCAAGCGACGAATACATTAACGCTGAAGAGAGAGTAGTTCTTCGGGATTATAACAAGGGAGTATCTACTCCAGACCAATCCCGTCATTCCCAAAGCAGTTGACTGTGATATCGAGAGTTCACTAGCTGGTCTCTTAAGATCGCTGAGACCTGCGATAACAAGACCCTGGAAAATAAAAAAAAACAAACAAGTAACGTAATTGAAGAAAAATAACGAGTTAAATAAGAGACGAACTCGGCGATAACGATTATCAATATTTTAGTCAAGGCGTATATTCAAATCAAAAAATATTCACGGCGTAATACAGAGATGTTGACAAGCTTCATTTAAAGAAAAAGATGGCAAAAATCAGCGGTATCAAAAATACATACATATTTTAAACCGTATCAATTTTATCACAATTTATAGAAAACTGCTCGATCAATCAAAATTGACATGTAACTGATAGTACGATGAACTGATTATTACTTTTACAAATGAAAAGTGTAACTTCAGATCAGCACATCTGTCGATAAAGTTCAAGTTGAACTGTAATCTAGTGAATAAACGAATGAACTCTATCAAATGCAGGAATGGATTATCAGTCTTTCAAGATCCACAACCCAGACATTTTTAAATTCAGAATCCTCACAATAATCGATAATTTTCAGAGAAAAGAAATGAGGCGAAACTTCAGCACGAATGGCATTCGCTGCGAAACTCGTTCCTCGTTTCCGTCGTTCCTGTATAACGATCTGTTTCGCAACATAATCAGGCGGCTCGACTATTCTCCCAACGAAGATCGAAATGGCGAGACACCGTAGGATGCGTAATCGTGGAATTCTACACGTGCGTGTAATCAAAATGCGACGTAATCAGAAACGTCACCTTTTGGCTTTCGTATCCGCACCTCCACCAGGGCCGGCAATAATTCCCAGCCCAGTTGACAAACCGCTTTAACGAGCATACCTTACGTAAGCGGCGGAGCGTCTACGTCAACGAGTTTGACGCTGAATAATTGTTTTAAATAAAGATCATGTTTTTTTTTCTACCAATATACACGTGCATACACGCACCACTTGTGCGCCTACGTCATAAGTACGTATGTATACATACATACAGAAGCTGCTTCGCGTATTTTTATCTCGTCAGTCAAACCCGCGTGTATTTTAATATTAAGCATTCGATAAGGACGAGGGTAGTTCGAGTTTCAACTGGAGTAATTAAATATCGGAAGCTAATCGTGCCTCGGGAATTTTCCACCAACTAGCTTGAAAGTTTATACATTTTTACATGTATGTTATTGTATTTAACCGATCATTTCTATTCCTAATTTTCTTCTCTCTTATCGAATAAAACGCAGTGTATCATTATCATACGTCGTCTTTTAACGTACTTATTGTCAATCATGCAGCTTGATTTTGCGAATGCATGTGTTACACACACGAAACGATATAAAGATAGACGTGCTCCACGTGTATCGTTACCTTTAAGCACGCGGTACAGTCTGTTTAAACATGCCGAAATTCTTCGGTCCAAGCATGTAATATCAATGTAGCTTCACGATAGTAATAAACTAGAGATAGCGAAATACTGATATTGCGTATATTCTACTACTTCTCATAGAATCCGTTTTAACACTCACCCATTTGAATACCGGAGCCCAAAAAAAGATCGTTTGCGGACCTGAAAAATATGAATAAATAACAATAATAGTACACACATCGGCATTCGCGTAGTCGAGTTGGTCGAGTTGTAGCAAGAACAATGATAATGATATTGGAACGCTACGCGCGCGATCACGTGACCCTGACATCGACGAATGAGGAATAACACTGACATTCTGACACTCGTCACTGCGATGCATCGGTTCGCGGTGACATTCGAGGTTACGAATAATTAACTGTTCGTTTTGAATGAGAATATTTCCCGAAGAACGTTATCGAGCTTATCTACCGTGCAACGATATATCGTGATCAATTCGGATTTATTCAATGCATGCGGTTGTTGCGTAAACGTCGAGGATTTTGGCAAATCTATGACGTGTGTTGTCAAACTTTCTTGATCGACGGATTAACGACTTATTTATTAACATTCTACAAATATCTGACAGAATAATTAACAGCCAATTAAGATAATATAATAATCACAAATCACTATCCACTCCGGATATACCTACCAGCTGGATGTTTCCACAAAGGCTGCAATTTCTCCGGCACGAATTTACCAATCACACCCATAGAAGTTTTGTATATGACCGACATATCTGTTTCAGATTGATGTAAAATAAATTTATATATTAAAAATTTTTTTCTCCCAACTATAATTAATCAATAGTCCCCTGACAATTCTCTTCACCTGCAGTCTAACATTAATTTTCTTATACCGAACGTTTGTATCCCCGTTGCACTCTGCTCGTTGATTTTAATCGTATTTTACGTACTCATTGATTTAGTATATTTTTTGTAATTTTCTTCTTACTATTACTACAGCTAATGTATTAAAATTTTAATTTTTTTTTTATTTCGGAGCTAACGCAGCAGAGATACGCTCGGCGTGTCCCTGGAGCTCCGACACGGCCCGGATAACGTGGGATACGGAATGGACAATTTCTCGTGTAGTGGTTTGTACGGCGCTCCCCTTCTTTTCCCGCTCCTACCCCTCCCCCCCCCCTCCTCCTACTGCCCCGCGAGCTTCGCCACTGCTTCGCGAAGCAAACCGAACTTCGCATGCGCGCCAAAACGGCGAGCGGTGAAACGACGCAGACGTTAGAAACTTGGAAGCGCGCTGCGTCGCGATACCTAATCAATTCGGAAGGTCAATCGCGCTGGAATTGTCGCAGAGTCGGTTTAGCTAACTGGATCAACGAATTGTAATCGCTCGCTCGGGTCTCTCGCGATTATTTTCAAACCAATCGTCAACTCGAATTATAGTGTAAAATACGTAGACAGAAATTCAACTTCAAAGATGTTTTATTTGACTTTGTGCGGATGTTAGTTTTTTTATTTTTTTTTTTTGTACACGTATTTTCTCCTCTTAATCCGGTCTCAGAAAAGAAACAATCAGGATGAATTATTTTGAATTATTTTTATTTATACAGGTACGTTTTGCTACGCTGCATCCAATGTGGTGCTGCTACTTATTGCTCGTCCCGATTTTCATCTCGGCCACGACGACTCGTCCTACCGCCGCAGCAAGCAAAATCGCAGGGTCTATCCTCCTCGCCAAATACCTCGCCGTCGTTTAATGTTGCCGGAAGTGTTCGTCCCAGGGTTTCCGGCAATAAAAGAGTGAGCGATGCACAGATGAAACACAGCAGCCCGAGAAGAAGATCAGGCAGCGGTTGCCAAAACCTAGACTGCGAGATTTACATAACAAGAAAACAATTTACTATTAATAACTGACAAAATTTTTGAGAAAACGAAGTTTGAAATGATGCTCATACTATTTTTATATCCCATATTATAATTCCGATTTTTTCGTACGTGGACGTAGATATTGTAACTTTTAGGGATGTTCGGTTTCTGACTCGATCTTCCGGAGAATCGATCTTTTCACATGATATCAAAAGATCGATTTGAATCAATCCAAAGATCGTTTTTCTACGGAAGATCGAACATCCCTAGCAACTTTATCCATGCGGAAATGCGATTTCGCTTCTCAAGGTCGAGTTCAAGGCCGGCCTTGGCATAATTTGCCATTGACATTTGACATTGACTGGCTGCCAAAACTGTTCGACGTATCGCTAATTGACACTTCCGATTGTGCAATACTGACATTATAGGTGGGATGCGCATGTCTTGTCGTCATCGTTGTCGCGTGCACAACGAAGCTATAATTAAACGATGGTGATGCAAAATTATCCGAGCTAAGAATACACGCATAGGTATATGGCGCGTGTTTACCAAACGCAATCGAAACGCGACACGACGAAGCGCGCCATCAGGAAAAGCGCCTAATCACAGGTGACCCGACATACATTCCCGCAAATACAGTTGCAGATATTACTTTGACTCTTCTCGGGTGAAAATTTCTACCACTACGAATTTTTCTAGAAATTGGCACATTGCGTATTATTTCGTACAAAGTTGTAAATATGCAGGGTTTTTCGTAAAGAATTGTTAATTTTCGTTAAAAATTGTAGTAGCTTATAGATTTTTTACTGAAAAAATACTAATTTTCATGAAAATCTACAAGTTCCTAGAAAAAACTATGCATACAATTAACAATTTTGTAAGAAATGAATTTTTTGTACAAAATTGTACGAAATATCCCAAATTCTTTAAAAATTCGTAGTAAATCGTAGAAATCATTTTCAACCAGGGTTGCCTTTTGAAGCGAGAATCCGATGCGTATGTTGATAATTACGATGACGATACCTAGACCGTCTTATCGGTAGTAAAGAAATAGACGTTATTAATATACGAACCAGATATAAGAGAAGTGGACTAAGGAAGCTGGCGGCGTATCCAACAACATGAATCAGGGCTACTCCTCGTCCTCTTATCACTGTAGGTATTAATTCGGCAGCATATTGGGACCCGGAGTTGAAAGCAATAACAACGCAAAGTCTAGCAGTCACTGATAGACCAATACTCATGTGGACCATCAGATCTGTGGATAGTATCTCTAACGCAGATAAAGAAGAAACGGTTGATAAGTTTTTAGGTAAATTTTCGTTGCGATGATAATTTTTTCGTAAAAGTGTACGGTATTTGCATATTTCTGATTAAATTTTAGAAAGCAGATATTTTAGGTGGTTACCTGCATCTTTCAGGAACGCATGCATCAAACCGCTGCTAGACGTTAGAAATGCCGAGAGCAAAACAGCAATGAAGAAAAGTCCCTTCCGCCCTATTTTGTCCTGCAATGTCAGGATTACCAAACAGGCTGGAAACACGGTGAGAGAACCGAGGGAAAATATCTCGAACGGTGAGGTGCCACTTATGTTCACGTTTCGTGATATGGCGTCGTAACAAAGTGTCAAAGTCATCCTGTAAGCGCAATGTTAGCGGAAGAGAAAAGCAGTAACGACGGATAAAAAAGGAAACGGTAAGGAAGACTTGCTCACGTTTTGAACACCAGAATGGACATTTTTCGTCTTAGGTTCGGAGTTTTAAAAAGCTCGTACAAGCTCGTCTGAGGTGGTTTTCCCCCGTCCTTGTGGACCGCTTGAAACCGTGCGACGACCTCGTCAGGAATAACCTTGCCATTAATTTTGGCGATCCTTAGAAAGCCCTCGAGTGCTTTGTCAGCTCGTCCTTTGGTCAGAAGCCAGGAGGCGCTTTCGGGCAGGATGAAGTAGTAAAAGGGAACCAGTACCATCGGGACCGAGACGCTCATCTCCATCGTTGTGAATAATATTTCAAAGAAACGATAGAATAGGAAATGAAGGTGAATCAAGCGGCGAAATATGGCGAGTCACTCGTGTTCGGGTGAAAGAACTCACCAAGAATTTTCTCCACGTTTCAAGGCCAACCGCCAGCCAAGGTACGACGCTACATCCGAGACAGTAAAACACACCGATGCAAATGTTCAATCCAAAGGTCCGCATGCTGGGCCTGATGTACTCCATGACTGAATGTCAAATGGCGATAGAAACAGAGAGAAATTATATGACGGAGGATACCTTTTCAAAAAAGGTGCTACTACCCTCAAGCTACTTGCCGATTATATACATCATAACGAAATTCGTGTCGGTTGCGAGTCCAGCGATGAACCTTGAAACGGCAAAGAGCTCCAGGCCGCTTGATAATATGGTCATCGTATTGCCGAGTATCGCAAAAAGGAAGGCGGCAATCAGGGCCTTCACTCGGCCCCATTTGTCCGCCGCAATGCCCATCATAAATGTCCCACCTACAGCCCCAACGAAGTACATCGACTGACCCAACGCCGCTTTCCAAGCATCTTTGCAGACCCAGTCTAGCTACGAGAAATTAGTGTGGCTGGAATTTCAGGAATATTACCTACAGGATATCGTTCTTTATAATTCGTTAATTTCGCTGGTACATCGAAGTCCAATATTAATTTGGAACGGTTTGAATATTCGAGAAGTGTGTAGCTCTGAATATTCTCTACTTCATTTTCTGCTCTACCAATTTCGTTCTCCCTCTAAACGTTTGTTTTTTAACCCTAGTCATTTACACCTATGGAAACGTCCATATTACTCACACGTGGTTACCCAGACCTCGAGACAATTTTGGAACATTATTATCGTACACAACATTACGTTATGCACAGTTACGACTTGAACAAAATTCTGAGAGAAAATTTAACAATTCCGAAACAGACGCCAATCTCAGTTATAGCAAAAAACGATTAAGAATTTGGATGAAATTCTTCAAGCGATAAAAGTAAAACAATAAGCAATACATACATGGGGCATCTGATACCCCAACGTTTTTTCAATCATTCTTCATTTTACTTACACAACTGGACCCCATGTCAGTGACTAATGTTAGTACCAGAACCGTAGCTGAACTCACCTCGGTGACGATGCTTTCGTATCCGAAATGTCTGTCGTAGTCAAAGGCCGTGCACTCCTCGAGTTTCCAGACAGATTTTTCTACGGTCTCTTCCTCGGTGATGATTTCCGTCATGTCTAAGTAATACCCTTTGCATTTGTCACCGTTCTTCGGTCGTATTTTCAGAACCTGTGCACGGACACACCGACAATTAATCGCAAATTGTTCGCAACGAAAAACAAAAAACAAACAAAAAAAAAAACCTACAAATCCTACGAGTAAAAGAAAAGGAATTTGTCCACTCGGTACCCCAAGTCGGTTTATACGTCACCTAAGTTCCACCTACATCTGCTAATTGTAGTCCCTGCGTGACGTTGAGAATATCGGTTAAATTACTGTCCCCGTTTATCGAATCGCACCGTAAATCGGCGGGTTGTATCGTGATAAATGTCTGGGCGAAGTAGTGAAAAGCCGAGAGAACGTTCACCAGACTAAAGAGCACCATCAGGAGTATTTGGTACCTCCCAAAATCCCCAGCGTGCGCCAGCATGCTGCACACATCGACGTCCGGTTGGATCTCACCTTTCCGATCCGACACTTTGACATCCTTCAGGATCGTTTCTCCCAGAGTCGCGTCTCCTTCGTCTTCGTTTCCTTCGCAATTTACCATCCTGGTAACAATTCAGCTCCTGACACTGCCACCGAAAATTATAAAAGACCGAACGAATAGTAGGTTGAGAAACGACGTTACGAGTGATCGTTGGCTCGTGGTCAAGATCGACAGCGAAATTCACCGTGGTTTGTAATATACTTCCAGCACCCGATGCAAGCAATTGATCACTGATTAAAGACCTGATTAGTTAACGATAAATATTAACAACCGTACCATTGTGCTCTGTATTGGCCGTTTGTCGGTAGTGTTCGTACGTTCGTTCATCGTCAAGATTGAAGGTCGAAAAGCCTAACAATAACTTCACTTTGGTGTTTAAAATTAAACGAATTGTACGTACGGCGAGTGCATATACGCAATTTTGCGCTGGTCATCCAAGAATTCGCTGAGTTGGTTTCTTGGATTACAAATATCGGAACATTTGTCATTTGAGTGCGAAATCGCAGAACCTTTTTCTTTTTATTCATCAATGATACAAAATAAGTCTTTTTGAAAATGTGACATTTTTTTTTTTTAAATAACTATTCGACTCTTTTACGTACGTACTGGGAAGACACAGAATAGCCTTTGTAATCTCATTATTGTAACAACAAATTGGTACGTCAAAAAATGATAAACGGAAATTTGACAACCGATCCCACAGATTTTGTGCCCAAGTTTTTGACTCCGATTACTTTGGCATACCTAATTATATGCATAATATATCTTGTGATCAATAATGAACAATTCGTCGAGTGATAACAAGATTAATAGATTGAAACTTACAGATTACCAGTGAACTGCGTTTTAAGCTAGATTTTACCGGGAAGTGTTTGTTATATGAAAATAATGAAGTTTTCGTGCGAAAATAATGCAAATGTTTCCGAGTTCTATCACAAGTAAGATAATTAAACTCTAAAGTCGCTGAATGAACTTGAAGAAAAAATTGTTTATTCCTACGCGCTGTATAAATACGTACTGCAAGCGAATATTTTGTTGCGATCATACGTGGTCGAATAAGCTTCACTCTGCAATAATAATCTTCTGTAGATACGATGGTTGACTGTAAATAACACGGATACAGAGATAGTCGAAGGCACATCCAACCATTACTTCTTTGTTACGTAAAAGTTCGTCAAATTACTCACGAGGCTCTCGAACGATGCACATACTCAATCGTAGGTAGATCTAGATGATGTGTCATTTGAAATAATCGTCTTGTGAAAATCTTTCCAAAAGAATTAGTCCTGTTTTATTTTTTCAAATAGAACATTTGGTTTTTATAACAAAGTACTTATAAGAGGAGAAAAAAAAAAGAAATCCACGAAATTCGCAACGTTCGTTTTATGTAAGTCGTTGTAATATGTTAAATACAAACATGTAAAAATTTTCTTAACCATCAGTTATTGCATACGTGTAAAAGTATTTCAATTATCTGGGCAAGAAACAAACATATTAATTACTTTCAAACAGGGATACGTTATTTCATTTCAACATTTTTTATCGTACTATCCACAAGTTACAATCGATTAATCTACTTACATAGTTAAATTTTCTTCTCAATTATTTAAAAACCATTCGAAAATTGTTTATTTCGCTTTGACATTTAAATTACTCGTATAATAAGGACGTACGTAAAATATTTGAATATGAAAAATATAAGGCTAGACAAAACTATATCATTACACTAATTCTCTAAACTACAATTCGATTTTATTACACTATTACACTTGGACTCTTAAAGAATACGATATTACGTTCCAATTTACATTTCGCGAGTGGACGTGGTTGTATGTATCGTATTGACGAATAGAATGGTTATTCGTACGCTAAATACTATAGTTATATCTCTTGGGCAACGCATCAAATACACCGAGAAATTAACATTATTAATAGTATATTGGTAATCAGTTTTTTCCTATCATTATACATTCCATATCATTCTATTTTGTAAACAATTCTTTCTTTAAAAACGTCATCAGAAATTCCGTTAATACTTTCATGTGTATAATCATAGCTTAACAATTACATTTAATATACTATTTAAATTGGAACAAAAAATCATCGTCCGTATAGTTGCATACGACACACTGAACTATTCAATTGTAGCCTAGCGCAATATCCTGCAAGGTAAATAATACACGTACCGCAAGTGTATATACATACCTATACAAGTATGAGCAATTAACACAATTGCATATACAACTTGAAAATTCGAAATCGAACCATGATATACCTATAAGTAAATCTTTGAATATTTATTAATTCAATTTATACAATTTTTCTTCCAAAAAGATAAAATTTAGGCGTGACGAAAGCATTTTCGGTTAAACAAATTCAAACACATTTACATGGGTATGTTGTTGCTTTAGTTTAAAAAAAAAAATGGTTAAAATATGTGAGTGAAAAACATAATAAAAAAAATCAATTATTCTAAGATTGGCTAACTTATGAGAAAAGTCTTTTGTCACGGAAATAAAAACTTACCAATTACCTATCCTTGAAAACCACATCGAGGTCACCGATGGTATTAGTGCAGTGATAATGGATTATATCTAAATTGGATGACATTTTTTAAGCTTATATCTTGTCGATGAGTGAATTATACATATATCGATGGCTCAGCGGAACAACATTGCATCGTAGAATTTTGTTGTACTTTAGATTTGATTTTAATTTCAAGTATATCGAGTTAAAATTCAGATTGTAACATTTCCTAAGGCTGCGCCGCAGCTGCGTACATGCGATTTGAAATTAAAATTATTGTTGCTGGTTCTTACAAAACGTGATTAAGTTCAGTCATGTGCCAAAAGATATTAAATATTTGAATCGCGCAATTGAGAATAACGATTAATTAATCATCATCAATGAGCAATTGACGAAAATAATCGAGCGTGTTAGATAACAAGTGTAGTAATTAATTATGCTCCACAAATGAGCCATCATGAGGGAAATAAAAGTTAAATCCTAATCGCATTTCCGTGTTGAGCAGTATCAATATTTCTTCAGTAGCGAAAACTCGGAAAAATTTTCGAATGACATTGTTATTAGAGATACGATCGTGTAGAACCAAATTTTGAGATCCAATGTTTTTGTGCTTACAATCAGCCACCGACGTATGTATTTTCATGTTTTTCATTCGGGCGGAGATGTGAAAAAAAAAAAATTGGTAATCATACTTCTGGTCTATACATAACCTATTTATAGTTATAAATTTATATTTATTTATTTGTGTGTGTGTGTGTGTGTGTGTGTGTGTGTGTGTGTGTGTGTGTAATATGTATATTATACATACTGACGAATAAGAATTCTCGACCTCGTATGTAATCTATTATAGAATCCTGGTGATCGGTCAACTAAGTAAACGTATTTTTAGTTAAGGTTTCGACCCGGATATGGGCCCTCCTCAGAACGATTTATTTTTCTCAACTGTCAAGAACAACAAAAAGATTTTTTATAAAATAAATAATAGTACTAGAAGTAATCAGACTTAAATATTGTAGATGTAATACTCTTAGAGCTATTATATATTATTGATTAGTAAGAACCTTTTGATTAATTGAAATAAGAATGTCTCTAAGTGTTATTTACCTTTTTTTTGAATTAAGTAAGTGGACTAAGATGTAGTCGAATTCACAATTACAATTGGTGGAGACAGTGTTCTTTTGAGTGACGGTAGTCAATGTCAATCTTCAAGTTATTTTACATGTGGGAGTTAATAGTTGGAAGTCATTAATTAAAAAGGTTAAAGAACTGTGTTTCTTCACAGTCAGTATGTCATTGTGTTAAATGGTTTTTAAAGAAGGTCTTTTTAGCAATAAAATTATTTCGCAAATGTCAAAGAAGTGGAGGTAGGCTCTTTATAATTAAGTTCCACATGTCTTACGAAAAATTATTGTTGGTTGAACCGATTGAGTCAACAGGTGAATAACGACTGATGGGAGAAAACAAATATAATCCAGAGTGAAGGTGAACCTATTATAAACAATTATACAGAAAAACAATAAATATTTTGTGAGAAAAGTTATGTAGAAAGGACTGTGTAATGGGGACAAAAAAATTTTTTTTGTATGTAGTTAAGGTTAAACAATATTTGTTGTGTGGGCGGAGATTAGAGGTTTGTAAATATTACTTAAATGTTCAACATCTTGTCTAAGATTAACGGAATTGGTGTGACCTACAATGTTGCACATTTCTAGTAATAGTCTTTTATAATAATTGTGTTCTTCACAAAGGATGTTTGTATTGTCGTAATTAAAAGTGTGTTGTTTATCGATACTATGTTTCGTTAGAGCCGTGTGCCGTTCTTCAATCTCATGTACATTGCGTTGATGTTCCCTGATTCTGGTGTTAAGGTGGCGGGCAGTTTGACCTATACATATAAACTTGGTTGCAATCATTGCAAGGTATTTTATACACAACATTGGATCGTTTGCCCATGGGGATCTTATCTTTTCCCGTATCAAAAACTAGTTGTAAATCTTTTGAATTTTTTCCAACAAACTTGACATTATGTTCGGCGAATAGACGGTTAACTGCGGGAGCAGAGTCAATATTATTGTCAGGTAAGTTGTTGATGTAGGTGCGTCTCTTATTAATATGTTGGTGTAATAGGTCATGAGGATAATCATTCCATCTTAGTATATTGTATATGAGCGACAGGTTTTTTTTCTGGAACTCTGTACCAGCAAGTTTGATGGCTCGGTCAACTAGGTTAATGATGGTGCCTATTTTGTAGGACATTGGATGGTGAGAATTAAAATTCAGATATCTTTGTGATCAGGTTTTTTTGTGGAACCAATTTGTTTTGATATTATTATTGTTGTGTATCAGCAATACATCTAAGAAATTGATGGCGTTATTTTCTTCTGTTTCGATAGTAAATTGTAATCGTGGATGATATCGGTTAAAAGTATTAAGAGTGTGATCTATTTTTCCTTTAGGAACAGCAGTAAGACAACACAACAAATATTGTTTAACCTTAACTGGATACAAAAAAATTTTTTGTCCCCATTACACAGTCCTTTCTACATAAATTTTTTTCACAAAATATTTGCTGTTTTTCCGTATAATTGTTTATATTTGGCTCACCTTCACTCTGGATCATATTTGTTTCTCCCATCAGTCGTTATTCACCTGTTGACCCAATCGGTTCAACTAACAATAATTTTTGGTTAGACATGTGGAACATAGTCATAAAGAGCCTACCTCCACTTCTTGGACACTTGCAAATTAATTTTACTGCTAAAAAGACCTTCTTTAAAAACCTTTTAACACAATGACATACTGACTGTGAAGAAACATAGTTCTTTAATCTTTTTAATTAATGACTTCCAACTATTAACTCCTACGTGTAAAATAACTAGAAGATTGACATTGACTGCCGTCATTCAAAGAACATTGTCTCCACCAATTGTAAATTGTGAATTCGACTACATCTTAGTCCACTTACTTATAAAAAAAGGTAATAACACTTTGGGCCATTCCTTTTTCAATTAAGTAAATTGTTCTTACTAACCAATAATATATAATAGCCCTAAGAGTATTACACCTACAATATTTATTGTCTGATTGTACTTCTAGTATTATTATTTTAAAAAGAATTTTTTTGTTGTTCTTGACAGTTGAATAAATAAATCGTTCTGAGGAGGGCCCATATCCGGGTCGAAACGTTAACTAAAAATACGTTTAATTAGTTGACCGATCACCAAGATTCTGTAATAGATGTGTCATTGCACCATACAATGAGGTAATACAGTATTATATACATAAATCAATGGCTAATGTAATTTGTTCATGAAAAAAAATTAGGAGAAAAGAAATAAACTGAATCTGACTGTTCGAAATACGTATCGGCAGTGGTAAAAAGTAATTTGTGATTAAGGTTGAAGAGATTATTGAAAATAGTAAGACTATTTCCTTTCTTTCTCTGTTTTAGTTTTGATGAAAAAACTAGAAATGAATGATGCTGTGTATTTTTTTTTTTTTTTTTTATTCAAATGGAACAAGTCTGTTGCTGCATTTTATGCAGTTCAGAAATTCAACGTTAAACTGCATTCTGTTCACGATATCCAGTACGAAACTTCATACCGTAAACCTAGGAACAGGAGCTTTGACTATGTATGACGCTACGCACGGCAATTACGTGACACAATGTACCCTCTCCTCTGAGATGGTAAAAGTGATATCACTCCTCTCTGTTCCGGGGGTTGCCAATATTATGATTGGTTTGTTGGATAAAAAATTATTCTCCGTCACCTGGAAACTTGACGAAATCACAGGCTATCCTACATATAACGAATTTGCCAAACTTGCCGATGAAACGGTGACATATACTTGCGCAGCTTTGACTCAAGATGGCCGGTACGTCATCACTGCGGACACTGGCTGCTCTGTTACTATTCACAGTCTTCGAAACGGGTATAAAACAATCAAAACGTACAAGAAATCTGTTACTAGCCTTGATACTCAGTGGCTAGAGAATGAACGCTGTCACATGGTGAGTGATTTTATTGCTCAGTACTCGATAGAATTTAGTTCCTTTATTATTTCTCCATTTATTTCAACAGATCTGTGCCGGCAGTCGTGATACACTTGTGCCAATGGTCCACAGGTGGAGATTTGACCCTACGGAGAATCCTGTTTCTCAAAGGTAAAGCATCCCCGTAGTACAAGAAATATGTTGAACTGAAACGTAAATGAAGAAAGATTGATGGCAATTTTTTATTTTTCTTTCAATTTTTCATTTTCTTTTTATAAATTTTGTTCATCGGTCTACAAATTAATTTATATAATAATGTAATAATATAATGTTTTTTGAGGACAAAAATCGAGTCGCTTATGCAACTAAAGGAGGTCAAATATTCTTGTTTGATTCTAAAAGATTTGAATGATTAAAAAAAATTATAGTAATCACACCGTTACCTCAGAAGCGGTGATTTTATACCAAGTATTATAAATCTGAGGAAATGGGATGCGACATTGTGAATTAAATACAATAAAGTTAATTTAAACCGATGCCCACCGTTGTTAACGGCAGTTGTCATCGATTGTTATGAACTGGTGAGATGTTTATACATTCCTCTTTGTTCAATAACAGCCATGTTCCTATCCTTGAAAACCACATCGAGGTCACCGATGGTATTAGTGCAGTGATAATGGGTTTTATCTAAATTAGATGACATTTTTTAAGCTTATATCTTGTCGATAAGTGAATTATACATATATCGATGGCTCAGCGGAACAACATTGCATCGTAGAATTTTATTGTACTTTAGATTTGATTTCAATTTTAAGTATATCGAGTTAAAATTCAGATTGTAACATTTCCTAAGGCTGCCCCGCAGCTGCGTGCATGCGATTTGAAATTAAAATTATTGTTGCTGGTTCTCACAAAACGTGATTAAGTTCAGTCATGTGCCAAAAGATATTAAATATTTGAATCGCGCAATTGAGAATAACGATTAATTAATCATCATCAATGAGCAATTGACGAAAATAATCGAGCGTGTTAGATAACAAGTGTAGTAATTAATTATGCTCCACAAATGAGCCATGATGAGGGAAATAAAAGTTAAATCCTAATCGCATTTCCGTGTTGAACAGTATCAATATTTCTTGAGTAGCGAAAAAGCGGAAAAAATTTCGAATGACATTGTTATTAGAGATACGATCGTATAGAACCAAATTTTGAGATACAATGTTTTTGTGCTTACAATCAGCCATCGATGTATGTATTTTCATGTGTTTCATTCGGGCGGCGATGTGAAAAAAAAAAAAAATTGATAATCGTACTTCTGGTCTATACATAATCTATTTAGAGTTGTAAATTTTTATTTATTTATTCATATATGTGTGTGTGTGTGTGTGTAATATGTATATTATACATACTGATGAATAAGAATTCTCGACCTCGTATGTAATCTATTATAGAATCCTGGTGATCGGTCAACTAAGTAAACGTATTTTTAGTTAACGTTTCGACCCGGATATGGGCCCTCCTCAGAACGATTTATTTTTCTCAACTGTCAAGAACAACAAAAAAATTTTTTATAAAATAAATAATAGTACTAGAAGTAATCAGACTTAAATATTGTAGATGTAATACTCTTAGAGCTATTATATATTATTGATTAGTAAGAACCTTTTGATTAATTGAAAAAAGAATGGCCCAAAGTGTTATTACCTTTTTTTATAAGTAAGTGGACTAAGATGTAGTCGAATTCACAATTTACAATTGGTGGAGACAATGTTCTTTGAATGACGGCAGTCAATGTCAATCTTCTAGTTATTTTACACGTAGGAGTTAATAGTTGGAAGTCATTAATTAAAAAGATTAAAGAACTATGTTTCTTCACAGTCAGTATGTCATTGTGTTAAAAGGTTTTTAAAGAAGGTCTTTTTAGCAGTAAAATTAATTTGCAAGTGTCCAAGAAGTGGAGGTAGGCTCTTTATGACTATGTTCCACATGTCTAACCAAAAATTATTGTTAGTTGAACCGATTGGGTCAACAGGTGAATAACGACTGATGGGAGAAACAAATATGATCCAGAGTGAAGGTGAGCCAAATATAAACAATTATACGGAAAAACAGCAAATATTTTGTGAAAAAAATTTATGTAGAAAGGACTGTGTAATGGGGACAAAAAATTTTTTTGTATCCAGTTAAGGTTAAACAATATTTGTTGTGTTGTCTTACTGCTGTTCCTAAAGGAAAAATAGATCACACTCTTAATACTTTTAACCGATATCATCCACGATTACAATTTACTATCGAAACAGAAGAAAATAACGCCATCAATTTCTTAGATGTATTGCTGATACACAACAATAATAATATCAAAACAAATTGGTTCCACAAAAAAACCTGATCACAAAGATATCTGAATTTTAATTCTCACCATCCAATGTCCTACAAAATAGGCACCATCATTAACCTAGTTGACCGAGCCATCAAACTTGCTGGTACAGAGTTCCAGAAAAAAAACCTGTCGCTCATATACAATATACTAAGATGGAATGATTATCCTCATGACCTATTACACCAACATATTAATAAGAGACGCACCTACATCAACAACTTACCTGACAATAATATTGACTCTGCTCCCGCAGTTAACCGTCTATTCGCCGAACATAATGTCAAGTTTGTTGGAAAAAATTCAAAAGATTTACAACTAGTTTTTGATACGGGAAAAGATAAGATCCCCATGGGCAAACGATCCAATGTTGTGTATAAAATACCTTGCAATGATTGCAACCAAGTTTATATGTATAGGTCAAACTGCCCGCCACCTTAACACCAGAATCAGGGAACATCAACGCAATGTACATGAGATTGAAGAACGGCACACGGCTCTAACGAAACATAGTATCGATAAACAACACACTTTTAATTACGACAATACAAACATCCTTTGTGAAGAACACAATTATTATAAAAGACTATTACTAGAAATGTGCAACATTGTAGGTCACACCAATTCCGTTAATCTTAGACAAGATGTTGAACATTTAAGTAATATTTACAAACCTCTAATCTCCGCCCACACAACAAATATTGTTTAACCTTAACTACATACAAAAAAAATTTTTTTGTCCCCATTACACAGTCCTTTCTACATAACTTTTCTCACAAAATATTTATTGTTTTTCTGTATAATTGTTTATAATAGGTTCACCTTCACTCTGGATTATATTTGTTTTCTCCCATCAGTCGTTATTCACCTGTTGACTCAATCGGTTCAACCAACAATAATTTTTCGTAAGACATGTGGAACTTAATTATAAAGAGCCTACCTCCACTTCTTTGACATTTGCGAAATAATTTTATTGCTAAAAAGACCTTCTTTAAAAACCATTTAACACAATGACATACTGACTGTGAAGAAACACAGTTCTTTAACCTTTTTAATTAATGACTTCCAACTATTAACTCCCACATGTAAAATAACTTGAAGATTGACATTGACTACCGTCACTCAAAAGAACACTGTCTCCACCAATTGTAATTGTGAATTCGACTACATCTTAGTCCACTTACTTAATTCAAAAAAAGGTAAATAACACTTAGAGACATTCTTATTTCAATTAATCAAAAGGTTCTTACTAATCAATAATATATAATAGCTCTAAGAGTATTACATCTACAATATTTAAGTCTGATTACTTCTAGTACTATTATTTATTGATTAATATTATTAGTTGAGAAAAATAAATCGTTCTGAGGAGGGCCCATATCCGGGTCGAAACGTCAACTAAAAATACGTTTACTTAGTTGACCGATCACCAGGATTCTATAATAGATTGCATACGAGGTCGAGAATTCTTATTCGTCAGTATGTATAATATACATATTACACACACACACACACACACACATAAATAAATAAATATAAATTTATAACTCTAAATAGGTTATGTATAGACCAGAAGTACGATTATCAATTTTTTTTTTTTTTTCACATCGCCGCCCGAATGAAACACATGAAAATACATACATCGATGGCTGATTGTAAGCACAAAAACATTGTATCTCAAAATTTGGTTCTATACGATCGTATCTCTAATAACAATGTCATTCGAAAATTTTTCCGCTTTTTCGCTACTGAAGAAATATTGATACTGTTCAACACGGAAATGCGATTAGGATTTAACTTTTATTTCCCTCATCATGGCTCATTTGTGGACCATAATTAATTACTACACTTGTTATCTAACAGTCTTCAGGGAATATAGCAAACGTTTCATAGTAATGTATTTCGTCTTTGGAAAGCTTATTTATGCACATTTCGAATATCGCTTTCAACTTGTCGAGACTCTCTTGCAAAACGCTGCAATGAATAAGAAATACATGAATGGATAGTGGCTGTTAGTTGCTCAATTTAACGCGAAAAATATTGCAGGGATGTAACGATTTTTTTTCTTTTTTTTAATCAAGACAAAAATTAACACTTGCCTATTCATGATACGTACGCAGATTTCTTCTTCTTCAATGCATCGAGGTAGTAAGACCACGTGTCAGCCCTTTTATCACCTTCGATAAGACTCTCTTTGACATCTTCAAATTGGGCTGAAAACATCGCGATCATAAGAGGCATTCCCTTGCATTCCTCGTGTATCTGGCGAGCCTGTTTGGGCAGCTCCGAGGCATCGACACCGATAGCTTTGGCAAACAAGGCAAGCGATTCTTTCGGGGTGAAGCCCTCGTTCATCTGAAACAAGTCGAGAAAAAGAATTATCAAAACAAAGCTAGACATGACGGCACAAAAAGTAAATAGATAAATAAGAGAAAACTGAAATTACGTTCGAGGCAACAGTAAATTTTTGCATTGTACAAACATTATCAAGGCAGGAAAACTCACCTCAATGATATCGCATTTTTTTCCTCTCAGTATGTCTGTGTCAGTTGTCAAGACAAGAGTCTTGCATCCAAAATCAAATGCTTCGATAATTTCGCGCCGATTAACATCGTCCAGTATTAACAGGGCATGATTATGTTTGGAAAAATGGTGCCTCAGAAAATATTTGAGAGAGTCTTCACTAGTCGGTTCTGTCAACAGATCCAGATTTCTCACTCGGTGAAAAAGCATGTTCAACTGAGTGAGTATGTTCTCTGCGACTGATTGTTCCGATCCAAATTTAATCCAGTACATTTCCTTCTGTCATGGGCAATGAATAAAAGTTGGTTTTTGGTTACAGAAAATTTGTTAGCCTTTTTCATATTAAAAACTTAATTGCATTAGGATTGTTTTTTTGTAAATGTCAATTAAAAATTGGTACAAATTTCGTTTATATAATCAAGCGACTGACTAATTAGTTCTCGACAATCGCATTACCTGGAATAAATCAGTAGCAAGATCATCGTCCTGTAAAGTTTCACTGACCAAAGTTGATTTACCATATCCTGGCAGCGCATGGAGAGCCAGGTAATTACTTGGTTTCAACTCTTCCAGCCCTTTGCGCAACTGTTCCATCTGAAAATACATGTCCAATTATTGATGTTGTAGTCCATTGAATTTTTTTTATTGCATATATCGACTTGCAGATTAGAAAATAGAAGTCTAAGAAGGTTACCTAAGTTGATTAGCTTGTAGTTTTTGACCATTCAAATAACAGTAAAATATTTTCTGATGATATTGTTTTTTTGTGGTAAAGTTATCGGGGTTTGAAACCTGAGAACTCGAAAATGTCAAAAATATCATGCAATAAATGCCAGTTATTGTAATAGAAAGACTAAATTAGATTGAGACTGGGTACCGGCATTCTTGAATTCATAGTTCAGAAAATAATGAATTTCAATTTTGCATGTACCTAATTTATTTACCATAAGAACTTACCGATTTTATCAACGCCGCATTTGAAAGCACAGGATTAAAGAAAATTCATACAATATAAAACATTACACAACAATAATATAAAGATCTACAGTAAGTTAAACTAAATTTCAAAGTATTCGAAAAGATAAATGTTGATGAGTTGAGAGATTATAGTCTTTAAAAAAGTATAATGAGATTACTAAAGTGAAAAAATTAATAAACCTTTCTTGTCCTTGACACATTTAGCGATGGAATTGCAGAAAGGTTTTTTTACGAATTTTTTGCTTCCAAAATTGAATGTAATTGAAAAAAAACTTTTCAGGGTGTTATCGGGCATTATCAAATTTTTTTACAGTAAAAAAAAAACAAAATGGCGGTTCCACAGCTATCTTCCCGGGGCATGTTTTGCTTGCAGGGCTCCGCGGCACGCAGCACCGCTGGTGCACTTTTGAATCTAGAACAAAAAAAAAAAACCATCAATCTAGAGGGTTATAGCTAGAGAATGTCGATCGGATTTTAAAAATTATCAATTTTTGTGGATTTGGCGTACGTTTGGAAAAAAAAATTGATTTTTGACGAAAGAACGGCTAGTTTTTTATTAATAAAAAATCAATAAATAAAGTTATTGAAAATCCCGATCGACATTCTCAAGATAATGTTAATGTTCACATCTGGTCAAAATTTCAAGTAAAAAAAATGAAAATTGTTCGAGTGATGCTGCGTGTCATTTTGAAAAACCGTGTTTCGATAAAAACACGTTTAAAGTTTTGCGAATAGTTTTTTATTGGAAAAAATAAAAAAAAGAAGGTAAAAAAAAATTCTACCGTTAGTCTGCAATCCCAGCACCATACATTTGTCCTTCGATGGCCAAATTTTCGTCTTCTTCGTCTTTCCTGGTGGATTTTTGGAGCGCGCGCACTTTTTGCCGCGTCGCTCAGAGATGTCACCGCATGCGTAATGCGTTTGGCGTCGGCTTCGATGCAGAAATTATACATATAACTGTACACCAATTTCCACCTCCAACATCATGAATATTTGCAAGGCGTTGGTAAGGCCGCCATTGAATGTGCAAACAGCGATATCCATCGCGATATCTAGGACAGTTTTTCCGCTTGAAGATGATTTGGGGGCCAAAAAAAAATTTTTCTCGCACGGGACATTTTTTTCCATATTCTAGAGGGTTTAAACTATTTTTGAAGCCAATAAAAAAAAAATCGATTTTTCAAAAAATTTACATTGGCCATACCCCTTGACAAATAGAATGGTTATTCGTACGCTAAATACTATAGTTATATCTCTTGGGCAACGCATCAAATACACCGAGAAATTAACATTATTAATAGTATATTGGTAATCAGTTTTTTCCTATCATTATACATTCCATATCATTCTATTTTGTAAACAATTCTTTCTTTAAAAACGTCATCGGAAATTCCGTTAATACTTTCATGTGTATAGTCATAGCTTAACAATTACATTAATTATACTATTTAAATTGGAACAAAAAATCATCGTCCGTATAGTTGCATACGACACACCGAACTATTCAATTGTAGCCTATCGCAATATCCTGCAAGGTAAATAATACACGTACCGCAAGTGTATATACATACCTATACAAGTATGAGCAATTGACACAATTGCATATACAACTTGAAAATTCGAAATCGAACCATGATATACCTATAAGTAAATCTTTGAATATATATTAATTCAATTTATACAATTTTTCTTCCAAAAAGATAAAATTTAGGCGTGACGAAAGCATTTTCGGTTAAACAAATTCAAACACATTTACATGGCAGGGTGGCCACTCAATTCCGGTCACGGAATTCCCTGACATTTCCCGGTTTTCCCTGACTAAAATCATTATTTTTCCCTAACAATTTGTGCAGAAATCACTAAAAACTATAGTAACCTAGGTAAAGTATGGCCAAATATATTAAAGTTATAAAAGTTTTTAAAAGTTGTTTATTCCGTTCATTATGATTTTTGAAAGTTGACAAAAAATGAAAATTTCCATTTCCGTGGTCTTGTTAAGTATATATTTAAGAAGGGGCTCCAAGAAGCGAAATATTTTTAGAGCTATTATTTGAACATTTATGCTGTTTGCAATGAAAATTGAGGTTCGAAGAATTATGACTAATTAACGAATGTGTAACTTTTTGAAAAATATACTTAAAAATTTTTTTCCAACGGGACATTTTTCTTTCAAGTGTTAAGAATACACCACAATTTATCCAAATTTTAAAATTGATATTCAATACAGCAAAACAATTATTTTATGCGGTGTACTGTCTAGACGCGGCACGTCTATGCCGTAACAGTTGCGCAGAGCGTTAAATTAAAATTACTAATACTGAAGATAGAATTCCGGGTGCTCGTACTTTTTTATTGGAAATTTCCTCCTCTTTAAGAATCTTTTTAAAATTTTCGCTAGCGCTTTTACTTTTTCAGTTATTGCCAAAAAACTGAGGCTTCGTTTTTTCTAGACTATTAGGCGTCGGTGAACGTGCGTCTCCACACGCAGTGACGGCCGTAGATAAATCAAACCGATGTCTGCTCGTACTATTGAATTCATGTGACAATCAAAAACTAAGCTTATAATCGTCAATAAGAAGAGAAGAACAATTGGGACGATGCGGTGATAGCATCTCAATTTTATGGACAAGGCTTTTGAAATCCGTGAGTTCTATAAAAAGTCCCTGACCAGCCAAAAAATTCCCTGACATACAAAATTCCCTGACATTTCCCGGTTTTCCCGGTTTTCCAGACGGGTGGCCACCCTGTATGGGTATGTTGTTGCTTTAGTTTTAAAAAAGATTGGTTAAAATATGTGAGTGAAAAACATAATAAAAAAAATCAATTATTCTAAGATTGGCTAACTTATGAGAAAAGTCTTTTGTCACGGAAATAAAACCTTACCAATTACCTATCCTTGAAAACCACATCGAGGTCACCGATGGTATTAGTGCAGTGATAATGGATTATATCTAAATTAGATGACATTTTTTAAGCTTATATCTTGTCGATAAGTAAATTATACATATATCGATGGCTCAGCGGAACAACATTGCATCGTAGAATTTTGTTGTACTTTAGATTTGATTTCAATTTCAAGTATATCGAGTTAAAATTCAGATTGTAACATTTCCTAAGGCTGCGCCGCAGCTGCGTACATGCGATTTGAAATTAAAATTATTGTTGCTGGTTCTCACAAAACGTGATTAAGTTCAGTCATGTGCCAAAAGATATTAAATATTTGAATCGCGCAATTGAGAATAACGATTAATTAATCATCATCAATGAGCAATTGACGAAAATAATCGAGCGTGTTAGATAACAAGTGTAGTAATTAATTATGCTCCACAAATGAGCCATGATGAGGGAAATAAAAGTTAAATCCTAATCGCATTTCCGTGTTGAGCAGTATCAATATTTCTTCAGTAGCGAAAACTCGGAAAAATTTTCGAATGACATTGTTATTAGAGATACGATCGTATAGAACCAAATTTTGAGATCCAATGTTTTTGTGCTTACAATCAGCCATCGACGTATGTATTTTTATGTTTTTCATTCGGGCGCGATGTGAAAAAAAAAAAAATTGATAATCATACACTTCTCGCAAAAATTAAGGGAACAACAAAATTTTCGCAATTTTTTGGTGATTTTCAACAGGCTGTATTTCAGTAAAAATGGTCGTACAAGAAATAAAAAAACAAAGCTTTTGAAGCTTGAAGACTCTAGTTTTTGAATTTTTCGGTTAAAAATTTTTCGAAGCACTATTAGCCATGCAATCCTTGGATAAAGCACGAAGAAAAAATTTTCAAAATTTTTTACATTTTTTTTTTCGCTCTACGGGCATGGAAAAATTTTGAAAAAATCAAGGGAACAAGGTTTTTGTTTCTTAAGGAACCTTGTTCTCTTAATTTTGTCAAAATTTCAATCAATCAGTCCAGGAAAACCGCTGAACCGATCGATTTACCGATTTAGAGGGACCTTTGGGGTACATTAGGCTGTAAAATTTTCTTCTAACCTAAGCTTTTCCCCCAATATTGACGAAGATACAGTCGATTATCCAAAAAAAGGCAAAATGGCATTTTTTTGCTCTTTTTTCACGTTAACGCTACAGGTGGAAAAAAATTTTTTTTTACATCAACCATGACAGATTTTTGTAGGAAATTTTCTGCAGAAAAAGAAACTGCCCTTCGGCTCGCTGTGCGATCAGTAGTTCCAGAGATATCGGCAGTTGAGTGAAAAAGGATCCTTTGGCATTCAAAATTCGATATCTCGAAGACAAATGGTCGTATCGAGGTTTAAAAAAAAGCATCTTGAAGCTGAATAAACAGGCTATGCGACCTATGCATTGGTTTAGCTCGGAAAAATTTTTCCATGCCCGTAGAGCGAAAAAAAAAATGTGAAAAATTTTGAAAATTTTTTCTTCGTGCTTTATCCAAGGATTGCATGGCTAATAGTACTTCGAAAAATTTTTAACCAAAAAATTCAAAAACTAGAGTCTTCAAGCTTCAAAAGCTTTGTTTTTTTATTTCTTGTACGACCATTTTTCACTGAAATACAGCCTGTTGAAAATCACCAAAAAATTTCGAAAATTTTGTTGTTCCCTTAATTTTTGCGAGAAGTGTACTTCTGGTCTATACATAACCTATTTATAGTTATAAATTTATATTTATTTATTTATATATATGTGTGTGTGTGTGTGTAATATATATATATTATACATATTTATATATGTATGCGTATCTGTATATACATATATATGTATATATCACAATGTTTTTCTTTTTGTTTCATTTACTTTTAATAATCTTACCCTAGACAAGAGCAGTAAAAAAATTATTCAAAATCAAGTGTAAAATACAAGTAAAAAGTATACATTATCCAAAAAGGATTGATTAGAATGTGTACAAATAGAGTTTCCAAAGGAAAACTTTATATCAAAAGTACTAAGAATAAAATAAATGCACCATACAATGAGGTAATACAGTATTATATACATAAATCAATGGCTAATGTAATTTGTTCATGAAAAAAAATTGGGAGAAAAAAATAAACTGAATCTGACTGTTCGAAATACGTATCGGCAGTGGTAAAAAGTAATTTGTGATTAAGATTGAAGAGATTATTGAAAATAGTAAGACTCTTTTCTTTCTTTCTCTGTTTTAGTTTTAATGAGAAAACTAGAAATGAATGATGCTGTGTATTTTTGAATAATTTTTTTTTTTTTGTATAAAACTGCTAGAGATTAGAAAAAAGATTTCAATGATTAAAAAAAATTATAGTAATCACACCGTTACCTCAGAAGCGGTGATTTTATACCAAGTATTATAAATCTGAGGAAATGGGATGCGATATTGTGAACTAAATACAATAAAATTGGTTTCAACCGATGCCCACCGTTGTTAACGGCAGTTGTCATCGATTGTTATGAAATGGTGACATGTTTATTCATTCCGTTTTTTTCAATAACAGCCAGGTTATAAATTGAGCCTTCGCCATCAATGGTAATGAACCTTTTAAAGTTTTTTGAAATGCATACATTAGTCGCTAAATTACCGTCAAGTTTAATAACGCTCAACAAACCGGGTGTATCGAAATCTTTTGGCCGTTTATCAGACCAACAGAAGGAAGGAGAGTTGTGACCATTGCCGTTAATCTCATTTGTGTCCTGTTCCGACGAATAAGCTGAAACCGCACTGCCAGTTGAATTTGATACCTCTTCAGTAGCATCATCATGGTTGTTGTTCAAGGATTTATTTTCAGATTCTTGTATAACGCTACTGAATTGAAAACTTTGGCTATTCTTCAAAGGCTCGCGAGGTAAATTGGGATCAGTGGTTACATTCAAATTAGACGAAACCGTCAGGTCTGTGTAGCTTTGACTAATTTGTCGATTAGAACCTGCTATATTATTCTGCGACGAGCTTTCACCAATTCGAGATATGTTCCACCAGGCCATCTCGTTGCTCAAAGAGAGAAGAATCTGTTCGTTGAGGCTCGAAGGTCCCCAATATAGCTGTTTTACAGCTCGACGATGGAGATCTAATAGTTGTATCTCCTTACTAGATTTTCCATCAATTATCTGATTGGGGATATTGAGAATAAAGTATAATTATATATCAGTCTTGTTCCTCTCGCTTTTGAAGATGTTTCAACTTTCGCAGTTTCAACATCTTGTTCAACGCGTATGTAAATTAACAAATTTGTGGTAAAATTAGCGTGAAAAAAAAAAAAAACAAAAACAATCATATAGTAAAATTGCTTACCATAATTTTACCCCTTTTCATTCCGACAGCGAGTAAAGTTCCGTTGGGTGAAAAATTACAGGCTGTTATTTCATCAGGCAAATTTTGGACGGTATTTTCTTGAAACGCTATAGTGTTACCAACTTTCTTAGGCACCAGTTTGCAAATAGTGAGACATCCCGAGGCGTTGGCTAGTGCTAAATAATTCTCCTCGTCGCTGAGAGAGCAGCAGCTCACTTTACGCATCTTTGTCGGCACGTACTTAACTCGAAGCCGCCATTTCCGGTCCCATAGTTTTGCAACTTCGTTGGCTACGGTTAACACGTGTTTCACGTTTTTTAAATATTTGGAAAATATCACAGATCCGCTATTTTCAATTAATTGGTTATCCTCAGGACCCTCCCAGATCTGAAACTCGGAGAACGGTAAGTTGAAAAACAAAACAGAAAGAAAAACTTAATCAACCGTCTAAACTGAACAGTAAACAACTGAAATAGAAAAAAATAGAAAATATGGAATAGATAAAATGGAAAATCTCGCACCTGCAAATCCGCGGGTCCATTATTGCACACGATTACATTTTTCTCCTCGATTCCGAGTATAGTCATAAATCTCACGGAATACGACAATTGCAATATTTGATCACAATGTTTGTGTTTTAAGTCAAACAAGAATATTTGACCCCCTTCAGTCGCATAAGCGACTCGATTTTTGTCTTCAAAAAACATTATATTAGTTATCTTCGCGTTAACCGATGGTGCCTCGGCGATAACATTGTCATTTTGAATAATCTGCACTGTTCTATTGGATGTCGCTACAGCAATAATATTTTTCTCAACTGATTCGACAATTGCGTCAAACAGGGGCAGTCTGAAAGCAGGAAAGCAATATGTCGATGAAATTAATTTGTAGACCGATGAACAAAATTTATAAAAATAAAGTGAAAAATTGAAAGAAAAATAAAAAATTGCCATCAATCTTTCTTCATTTACGTTTCAGTTTAACATATTTCTTGTACTACGGGGATGCTTTACCTTTGAGAAACAGGATTCTCCGTAGGGTCAAATCTCCACCTGTGGACCATTGGCACAAGTGTATCACGACTGCCGGCACAGATCTGTTGAAATAAATGGAGAAATAATAAAGGAACTAAATTCTATCGAGTACTGAGCAATAAAATCACTCACCATGTGACAGCGTTCATTCTCTAGCCACTGAGTATCAAGGCTAGTAACACATTTCTTGTACGTTTTTATTGTTTTATATCCGTTTCGAAGACTGTGAACAGTAACGGAGCAGCCAGTGTCCGCAGTGATGACGTACCGGCCATCTTGAGTCAACGCTGCGCAAGTATATGTCACCGATTCATCGGCAAGTTCGGCAAATTCGTTATATGTCGGATAGCCTGTGATTTCGTCAAGTTTCCAGGTGACGGAAAATAATTTTTTATCCAACAAGCCAATCATAATATTGGCAACCCCCGGAACAGAGAGGAGTGATATCACTTTTACCATCTCAGAGGAGAGGGTACATTGTGTCACGTAATTGCCGTGCGTAGCGTCATACATAGTCAAAGCTCCTGTTTCTAGGTTGACTGTATGAAGTTTCGTACTGGATATCGTGAACACAATGCAGTTTAACGTTGAATTGCTGAAAGCGAAGTTGCAATTATTCGATCGTGCGGCTAGGATGATGCTCATTTTATAAAAATGATACAGAACGTTATGCTCAAAACGTCTGTAACGAATTTAGGATCAATCGTCAAACATTGATATTTTTCATCAAAACTTACCCTGCCATTGAAATTTGATCAATCAAAACTTCGCCGGTCCACTTCCATACCTGAGGAAGGAAAAAAGTTGTTCAAGTATCTATTACGGTCGATATTGTACAACAAGGAATGAACTCTGTTATAAAATTTCAATCATTGACCTCAAATTTCAAACATTGTACGTTTTGACACAGGTTTTAATCATTTTGTTCATGTTTCTCTCTTAATTTAGTACCTAGTGCTTTTCTTGGACAAAATATCAGATTAAGAAATTAATAAAATGGCCAACATACCATGATGTTCCCATTCTTGGTACAGGCAGCAATTTTCTGGCTACTTGAGCAAATAGAAATATCCATAATTTTCTGATCCTTGACTGCGAAAGTAAATTTACTGTGATCCTGGTGGATATCGTTTTCGTACATTGTTTTCCAGTCCTTCTGCCTGGTTCGAGGATTGAGAGTTTTCATGTAAAACTCTCGTTGTTTGCTGAGATCGAATAACTTTGCTGTACCGTCTTCGCTAATAGAGACAAAGTACTCTCCGTTCCTCGGAGTGATAATCTTTCGGATGGAATAATCCCTATTGTTCCCATAAAAAACAACGTGGTGCCCGTCGTGGCAGTTCCACAACACAACTTCTCCCATGTCATTTCCTATGAGGATCACACTAGCTTCGTTAGTAAAAGCGACAGATCGCACCTGCATGTATAATTCATCGCTCAGAGAATTCAAATTCTGATTGTTGTTCTTCAAATGGCTTAAATAGAGGCTGCTCTGTCGCTCATTTGCCAGAGACTCAGCCATGTCTCTGACAAAGCCCGAATATGGGTGTTTCAGGGCCACTTGAACAAGGTCAAGGCAGTTCCGTCTTCGATATTCGGCGAGGGTTGAGGCCTGTTGTACGAGGAATTTCTCAAGATCTGTAACCTTATCCAAGAGCTCTGGAGATTCCTGGGTAATGTGTTTTCTGTACTTTTTTAAATCAATTAGAAGATCACCAGGACCGATATGGTAGATTTTTGCCTCGATGAATTTAAAATTAAGATAAACTTCCGGAAATTTTTTTAGTAACTCTCCCTCTTCCATATGGTGTCCAATATAAGAATAGATGTAATTGTCCTTTGGGAGATTTGACAATTTCCCGTTGCATGCCTCAAAATTTTTATTCACATAAGTCTTATGGAGATTTATTAAGGATTCTGCTGTCAATTTGTCTCGAAGGTGACGCAGCACCAAGTCGTGAACACCGTATATATATGTTTTTAGATGTACATGCCACTGTCTCACGGCCATTGATTTTTTGCAAAATTTAGACATTATCAAATCGACTTCTGGTGGATCCAGATCCCAAAATATTGACAATGTCTGCAAGGAGCATAATTGAGGATGGTAAGATCAGTTAGTTCATTTTTTTAGTTTATTAAAATTGGATATTCTTTTTTTTTTCATTAACAAACCTTTGTTGTGATGTTCACGTCTTCAGGGAATATAGCAAACATTTCATAGTAATGTATTTCGTCTTTGGAAAGCTTATTTATGCACATTTCGAATATCGCTTTCAACTTGTCGAGACTCTCTTGCAAAACGCTGCAATGAATAAGAAATACATGAATGGATAGTGGCTGTTAGTTGCTCAATTTAACGCGAAAAATATTGCAGGGATGTAACGATTTTTTTTCTTTTTTTTAATCAAGACAAAAATTAACACTTGGCTATTCATGATACGTACGCAGATTTCTTCTTCTTCAATGCATCGAGGTAGTAAGACCACGTGTCAGCCCTTTTATCACCTTCGATAAGACTCTCTTTGACATCTTCAAATTGGGCTGAAAACATCGCGATCATAAGAGGCATTCCCTTGCATTCCTCGTGTATCTGGCGAGCCTGTTTGGGCAGCTCCGAGGCATCGACACCGATAGCTTTGGCAAACAAGGCAAGCGATTCTTTCGGGGTGAAGCCCTCGTTCATCTGAAACAAGTCGAGAAAAAGAATTATCAAAACAAAGCTAGACATGACGGCACAAAAAGTAAATAGATAAATAAGAGAAAACTGAAATTACGTTCGAGGCAACAGTAAATTTTTGCATTGTACAAACATTATCAAGGCAGGAAAACTCACCTCAATGATATCGCATTTTTTTCCTCTCAGTATGTCTGTGTCAGTTGTCAAGACAAGAGTCTTGCATCCAAAATCAAATGCTTCGATAATTTCGCGCCGATTAACATCGTCCAGTATTAACAGGGCATGATTATGTTTGGAAAAATGGTGCCTCAGAAAATATTTGAGAGAGTCTTCACTAGTCGGTTCTGTCAACAGATCCAGATTTCTCACTCGGTGAAAAAGCATGTTCAACTGAGTGAGTATGTTCTCTGCGACTGATTGTTCCGATCCAAATTTAATCCAGTACATTTCCTTCTGTCATGGGCAATGAATAAAAGTTGGTTTTTGGTTACAGAAAATTTGTTAGCCTTTTTCATATTAAAAACTTAATTGCATTAGGATTGTTTTTTTGTAAATGTCAATTAAAAATTGGTACAAATTTCGTTTATATAATCAAGCGACTGACTAATTAGTTCTCGACAATCGCATTACCTGGAATAAATCAGTAGCAAGATCATCGTCCTGTAAAGTTTCACTGACCAAAGTTGATTTACCATATCCTGGCAGCGCATGGAGAGCCAGGTAATTACTTGGTTTCAACTCTTCCAGCCCTTTGCGCAACTGTTCCATCTGAAAATACATGTCCAATTATTGATGTTGTAGTCCATTGAATTTTTTTTATTGCATATATCGACTTGCAGATTAGAAAATAGAAGTCTAAGAAGGTTACCTAAGTTGATTAGCTTGTAGTTTTTGACCATTCAAATAACAGTAAAATATTTTCTGATGATATTGTTTTTTTGTGGTAAAGTTATCGGGGTTTGAAACCTGAGAACTCGAAAATGTCAAAAATATCATGCAATAAATGCCAGTTATTGTAATAGAAAGACTAAATTAGATTGAGACTGGGTACCGGCATTCTTGAATTCATAGTTCAGAAAATAATGAATTTCAATTTTGCATGTACCTAATTTATTTACCATAAGAACTTACCGATTTTATCGACGCCGCATTTGAAAGCACAGGATTAAAGAAAATTCATACAATATAAAACATTACACAGCAATAATATAAAGATCTACAGTAAGTTAAACTAAATTTCAAAGTATTCGAAAAGATAAATGTTGATGAGTTGAGAGATTATAGTCTTTAAAAAAGTATAATGAGATTACTAAAGTGAAAAAATTAATAAACCTTTCTTGTCCTTGACACATTTAGCGATGGAATTGCAGGAAGATGCGGGTGTGGGACGTTTTGTCCTACGGGAGCATCTAATGAATCTACACTGTCAAAATTCTCTTCGAGCTCATCCATTTCTTTGCTGATCCAATCATAATTTAGTCGCATAGCTTCTTTAAATATGGAATAAGCCTTCGGACCGCGTCTAAAGATTATGCAAACAAAAAAGGTGCAATTGTGAGAAACAATTCAATGCATGCAGAAAAGTGTAATATTTTGAGTTTGAACAATGTTAATAAAAAAAGTTGGTGATAATGTTCTCTCTGATTAATCTAAAGCTTGAAGAAATATGAGTAAGGTTTGTAAGAGGAAACATGTTTTAAAGAAATACTAATATAGACTTTAAATAGACAAAAAAAAAAAAAAAAAAACTCCAAGGAGCAATTTACCCCGGTAGGTGAGATAGCAGCTTCCGGATTTGCAACTCTCGATTTCCTGCATTAAGAATCTCTTCATTGGATGCCAAGGTGATGATGTTCTCTGCAACCAGCGTGTCAAGGACATTCTGATAGTCGAGATCACGGACGATCGCTGGTTGCACTTGGAGTAGGATATTCCGATGTTTCTCTTCCATTCTCAGGACAGACTCCTAAGGGAGCCTTGAAACAAATTCATAGATATATCACACATAGATATAAACACATCACCGTACAGGGTGTAAAAAAAATGGATGTCCCAGAAGTGCGCTGTCATATTTTGAGTAAAGAACTTAAAATTCATATACTCGTAATATACAGTTCAGTTTCAATGTTTCGTATCGCTTGAAATTGTGAGCAGAAGGGGAAAAAAATTGGAATATCCGACGTATGATGTGTACAAAATTTGAGTATCCTTCATCACCATTCGATTGTTTAAAATTCTTCTTATATACTATACAGTCGCATGCAAGAGTGTCCGGCCAAAGATAATCTTATGATTAAGTAACGCTTAAAGGATGCAAAATGAAAACACAAATACATCATCGTAAAGTTCTTTTATTTTGCAATTAAAATATGTAATTCAAAAATTGTTAATAACGGTTAACGATTATTTGTAACAAAAATAACACTCTTTGCTTCTTCATAAAGGTCTGGCCAAGCATAAATTACGCACTCTATGCAAAGAAAAAATATAGTAACTTGAGAAAAAATAATTGAAAACGGTAATAAATGTAAGATTTTCATCAATACTTGGTAGGCATACACTTCAAAGCTATCATGGCAGAACATCGTTGCGGCCTTGGTTCAATAGGTATGATGATCTCTATAAAGGGTTTAAAAAAGTCGCGCATCAGTAAAAAGAATAAGAAGGCCAGATTGGAATACGCAGAAAAATATCAGAGCTGAACTGTTGAAGATTAGAAGAAAGTGCTGTTTTCAGACGAAACTAAAATTAAATTGTTTGGTAGAAGGTACATTCGATGACCAAAAGGTACTAGAAAATCTTACATTTATTACCGTTTTCAATTATTTTCTCTCGAGTTACTATATTTTTTCTTTGGATATAGTGCATAATTTATGCTTGGCCGGACACTTATGAAGAAGCTAAGAGTGTTACTTTTGTTACAAATAATTGTTAACCGATATTAACAATTTTTGAATTACATATTTTAATTGCATAATAAAAGAACTTTACGACGATATATTTGTGTTTCCATTTTGCATCTTTTAAGCGTTACTTAATCATAAGATTATCTTTGGGCGGACACTTTTGCATGCGACTGTAGCTGTGAAATGAAAAGTGCAAATGTCATACAATTGGTCTGGTGAGTAAGGTAATTTTTGTTGATTACGAAGCTGCGGTCGGATTAGGCTATACGACATTGCACAAGGAAAAGTCTCGAAACGACAAAACGTCAGATCTGATAAGCCCTGTCTTGTTTTTTCTATCAGACTGCCGGACAAAAGGAAAATCTTTTCTTCTACTCTGTAGTAGTTCTATTGCCCCATCAAAGCGTGAATTTTGTCAATAACGCTTATGTCAGGGGCAGCTTAGCATTACCTAACGGAATGAAAATCACATGCCGCACCATCAGCCGGACTCCAAACAAAGTGGAGTCCTGCACGTGAGCTTCGTTCGTTTGCACTGGTTAGTGCTGCCAACACAACAAAATACGATGAACAAATGGTGACCCTAATTATCGGTGATAACTGATTTTTCGCTTTTATCGACATGTAGTGACTAATT
Source organism: Neodiprion fabricii (assembly GCF_021155785.1). Classification (NCBI taxonomy): domain Eukaryota; kingdom Metazoa; phylum Arthropoda; class Insecta; order Hymenoptera; family Diprionidae; genus Neodiprion; species Neodiprion fabricii. The sequence continues at coordinate 26,934,404 of NC_060243.1, read as the reverse complement.
TAAAATCTAGGTGCTCAACTAATGGCAGTGTACCTGTAAATACTGCGAACTTCAAAACTTAGTAAAATATAACGAATATATATGTATAATCCCGTTTCAAAATGGCGCGGCAAATTCTTATCTTCAAGTGTCTTCAGCTACAGGTGACTATCCGGTGTCGCGAACGCATCGGTTTCAGATCCGGAAATTCAAAGTAACCCACGCGCGGAGTAGAGAAACTCGGGATGAAGGCCAACGCACTGACCTTTCTCTACCCGTGTGATCAGGTGTCAATGAACGGACTTCGTGCCGGTGGCACGGAGACGAAAAACTCGGTTTCTGACTTTGCATAAGCGTGGTTAAATTCATGCGTGGCTCCGACGTAAGAGGGAACAAACGTAACTGTACTTTTTTGGCGAATTCTTCCAAGAACTTACCTCTCTGAGCGTTGGCGTCGAACAGGAGGTCGCGTCAGATAATGCTCAGCTAAAGTAATAAAATATGCCGCCTGCCGATGAAGTTCGTGGTAAATTCATTATTATTTTTTATACTTTTAATCGCACGCGCAGCGATTCTTTCACCCTCTCTGCACTTCGCGCATTTCAAAACACGAGTTTCACTCAACTTTGTTTACACAGTCGATGCCCTCACTTACGTGCAACGCTTGTGACGGTCCGTCCGCAACTGAATATGCATGCATCGCCGGGGAAAGCTTTGGCACGGGGTATGAAGGTAGGAGAGAAAAGACAAAGGCATCTAGCCGAGTCTGCGATGCACCGGCAGATGGCGACACGCGCTTCACTTCGCTACGTTTCGTTGCCTTCGCGTTCTTTTTATCCCGTCAACGTTCCAATCTCGTCGTTTGTTTCCTAGAACGGAGGATTTTTAGATTTTTTTGATTCGATTATTACCTATGCGTCATAAATTAGCGCTGCGTACGTGACCGGGTATCGTGGGTATTGGATGAAATTTGGCAACTTCTGCATCCCGTATACTCCGAACAAATTATGGAGTGATCGGAATCAGCAAAGACTCACGGTAAACACATGCACATACATTCTACATCGAAGTAATCCTTTTGTCTTGTATTTTCCTCGAGCGCCACATCTAACACGTACGACGAGTCACGCGATTCTTTGTTAATAACTTCTAATCGATTTAAAAGAGATGCGCTCACACGTGGATGACAATTGTCAAAAGTATTTCGGCCCAATTTAATTTATTGTTAAAAATATTATTTCGCGAAATGTTGAGATATTATTCCAGTTATGTTTATTCCTGTCAGTAAAAGTGATTGTTGCAAGACGATTATTATAAAACTGGACAAACAACGTTTGTACGCTGGTCAGTTTATTTTGACTAAACGTGCTTAAAATAGAGTCTGCAGGGACATCTGGCAACCTTGCATATACATTTAAGTTTACCAGCTGCAGGTAGAAATGTAAGTACTGTGCATCTTATCTTATTCCACGTCATTGCACGCGTCATTTGACGTCTTTTAAGAAGCCCTGAAAGCGTGGTGTCCACAAGGAGCGTCCCCGGTAGTTATTGAAAGTATATACATTCTTAATAGTCACAATATTCGAGTCTCAGGCGTAGAATCGGCAAGCAGCTACGATCTAAAGTATTCAATGCCGCATCAATACACATTCCGAAACACAAATAACGAGAAGTATTTCGACGGAAGACGAGGTGAACGGTCCTCTTTCGCTTCCGCAATATTGGCAAACGTGTTATCTTCCACAAATCGAACATATACAGGATTAGTCACGTTGTTATCTATGCCGATAATAACTTATTGTTAGCCCTCTAAAATATCTGAGAAAATCTGCAACGTCAACGTTTGTTCAGGCTTCCCGAAGCTCATTTCAATTTATATTTACAAAGATTGTAAGCGATAAATGACCGTTACATCGAACTTTATAAATTACATTTCATTCAGCAAAGCATTACAAGCTCTGTCGTGTAGGTCCAAGTTGTAATCATTGACTCAATGTATCACTATATGAATCACCGAATGAAGTCTTTTGAATATAGGCCGATTATAGATAACCTAACAATAAGACGAGTTTCAAAATGCCTGACCTTCAGTGCTATCGTTGATTATATCTGGATTTTTAAAGTTTCACTTTTCAATATTAAGCCTATCTACAACCTATCAGTCGTATTGAAGGTCATCGGACTTGTAATACCTGCAACGAGGCTAGAGCAAAACGAGTCGCGAATCACATGTCGGTGAGTGTGTATGTAGGGTACCCGTTTTGATCGCCCCGGGCCAATACGCCGAAGCTAAGCAGGACACTAACGTTTCATACAATATATTCAAAGTTCAGAGGAGGGAAAAACACGAATGCACCAGATATTTTTTAAGTGGAGCCACCAAAATCGGGTCAAGGCCTATTAAGTTTTTTTTTTGTTAACGGAAGGTATATTTTTTTCATCGGCATATGAAAGGGCATCAAATATCGCATGAAATTATAAATTAGATAGAAGTTCTTGAAAAAATCTGGTATGCTCGTCGCCGCTTTTTCTTCCGATAATTACATTTTCGATATTATTTTTTCCTGCTAAATAAATTTATTCGAATTTCAAACATATAAAGGAATGTAGTTGGTACCAAAAATGCGTAGAAACTTCTGCTCGTCTCAATTGGTAAATCCCGATTAAGATTCTAGGGTAAAGCAGGATGCAAATCAAAGGCAAATAAAATCAAAGGCTCATCCGTTTGTCAGTGTTGTGCGAGTCTCTGCATTATTTAGTCAAAGTGGAATCGAGAATTGAGTTATTCCGCAACAGCAAGTTTTGTACGAAGTTTGACCATCTAATACAGCGCCGTTCATAAATCGTCCACTTCCGGTATCGGATCTAAACCGAGTTGTGATTCAGCCATCTACACAAGTTACACCAATGACCGAAAAAACAATTGCAAGATGCGGTTGCGAGCAGCTCGTAAGATGGCGGACCGTAGTCGACCTTTCGTCTGAAACGATCGTACATTGTGGAGAATTAAGTTGTAAAATCAATCGGAACGGTGACGCTGCGTCGATCATGAATACAAGTATGTAAATTTCCACTAAATTTATCGTCTTCGAAACGAAAAGGGCGACAGGTAAACAAACAACGGAATCGAAACTTCGGCTGACTCGCCAGTCCCGTGAAGTCGCTCTTTCGAATCGCTTCGATCGGCTTTTGTTTACGACTCGTTCATCGCCAGTGCTTTGTTTATTCGGTTTGCGGCGAACTTTACGCCGCACATTCGCGTTCGCAATAAGATTGGTGATTAACGTTTTACGTGTTGGTTTGAAAAGTGTTTCTTCTCGGTATGTTTTATCGCGTAGTGTGAATTTGTGGTGGAAAGTGAATTCTGCAGCATCGAAGTGGCTTCCTTCGCATCGGATCGGATCGGATGATCAACGGTTGAAGGTACGTATCACGCTTCGAAATATCTTATTCACATACGCCACGTATTCCGCACTTTTCATCCTGCCGAAATACTCGTTACCACCGACGTGGATAACACCACGATAAAACCTTCGTATAAGTTTACAGGCATAATTGAGTGTGGACTTGAGTGTACAAGTAAAAGGAAATCAATTATAACATTTTCCTCGACTCAATGAAAACTTGTCTAGTTGTCTACCGAGGCTTGTGAATCGGAAAGGACGTTCTTTTTTCCTCTAGCAGATTCTCGGACGACACCAGGAAGATTTACTACGATATTGTATAAGACGATGTGTTATACGGACATGCATTGGTGTATCCCACGGATATGACGCATCTCGGAACGTACCGCAGAGACATTGGAAGTTCACTAGTTTTTCCTTGTATTTACCGCGAACGGCGAGAGTAGACTCGGATCTATTTACTGCGAAGAATTTAACTACGGTAGAACCTAGATTATCCGAAGCAATTTGAACCGAGACTGGTTCGGATAATCAAAACGTCTGAAAGACGTCGTATGATTTTTTTTATATCTTTTTCACAAAATCGTTAATTTTCGATTATGCGCGCAGTTCTTGCAATATTGCAGTGAGCAACAATGTATCTTTCGCGCCAACCTTCAGATCATTGAGCGTTCGGATGAACTAAGGTTCTATCGGATAGGAGAAAAAAAAGAGTAGTCGAAAATCGTGCAACGTTTCTCTCACATCGGAATCGGTTGACACTTGATATAAAAACACAGCAAATTTTTAAAAAGTATTCATTGTCTTTCTTTCTTTCGATTGACCGAGGGTTTCGTTTTGTGAAGTTGGCTCCCCGAGTGTTAAATTCGATTTTCATTACCAAAATCGACAGAAGTATTTTCAAAATTTGGAAAGAACTCTAGAACTATTCGAACGGAAGCTAGAAATCCGAAAAAAAAAGTTCGATGTTCGATGAATGAGGGGTCGAGTCAACGGAGATTGATCGATGCGAACATGATTAAGAAGATAAGAGAGCAAAATGGAAATGTGTGATAAAAAAATAGACGTGCGATGGCCGGGAATCGAACCCGGATCAACTGCTTGGAAGGCAACTATGCTGACCATTACACCACCATCGCACACGGAAGTTGTTGCCAATCGAGAATTCCTGTTTATCAATTCAGCTAGCTGTATTATGTGTACAGGTGGCCGGCTAAGCCTTTGCTTACGAACGGTTTACGGCGGTGGTCGAGCCGACAATGAACGACCGAGACTCGGTATCGTGATCCGTAAAAATGAGAAAAAATACGTTTCGAAAGTAAACAGAGGAAAACAATACAGCGGCAATTCATTCCGCGGTAAGACGGTTTTTAATTACACCGAAACTAAGAGAACGAATAAACTCCCGGCGGGTATTTTACCGCGTGGATTAGGCAGGTTTTGCGCATATTAAAACGCATCGCACAGGCGGGGATCTGTTCGATTGTGAGCTTCGTGATTATTTAAACGATGATTTACGCAATATATCAGGCGTTCGAAGGTTCGGACGACATCGAGGTGAAATATATTCATGGTGCAGGTTCGTCCGCCGGGTGTATACGTATATATACGGATAGGCGGTGGTGCCATTTCCATTTCGCGGGTAAATCTGGCCGAATCTAATTTTCTGGCGCCCGTGTGCATTAGCGGATTAATGCACTCTATTCCCGGTGCAGCACCGAGTCATGAGGTATATTTGCATGACATTACCCTTCTAACCCCTTCCGGTCGCCCTCTAATTATCCCCGTAGCACGCGACGCCCTTCTCTGCCTCCCCCCCCCCCCCCCCCTCCTCGTGTCCTCCCTGTCTAAACTATACAGGCGATAATTATATTACAAGCTATCGGAGATTTACCTACGCGTTTCACGCGCCTCTCTTCTCTTCTCGGTCCCGGCACAGCAGTTTCGGACGCTCTATGTTGGGGCGTTGAGGCCCCGCTGACCTGGCCTCTCATATATATATATATATATATTTGCACATATATATATATATCTATATATTTCGTGCGGTCAGAAGTGGGAAAATTTCCTTGTCGAATCGTGCGAGAACGGGGGTAGGAATCTGACTGGGAAAATTTTTAAACCGTAGCTCGAATAAAAGCGCACATACTTATCTCAGTCGTTGCTAACGTAGATCGCCGATAACGTTTGTTGAAAATAATGACGAAATAAATAAAATCGCGTCACATCGAACGTGGCCGATCGGAAGTACCGAGTTGTTGATTATTCACCGCTTCTACGATTTCAGAATTTCTTTCACTTCCGGCACGGAGATAGAGACGTGTAAAGGCAGACACGTGATTCGGGAAAACCAGTTCCATCGGTCAGCTTTTCGTAAATATGACACGATTGGACGAGGAAATTTTCAGGTAGCAGGAGCCCTTTCACGACCCACGAGAAGTCTGTGTCTACTTGTAAGCGATCTCATTGGACGGAACTAACGAAACGCGCCAATGAAATCAGCGGTCTTAGTTGAACGTTGAACGTTCGGAAGCGTTGTAAGCGAGGCTGCAAGTACTTACGACCTCACAGAATGGAAATTTACAAGCCGGGTCAGCAGTGCCTTAATCCTTACGCCGCACACTTATTGTGTATAACAGCGGTAGCTCAATTTTGAAAGGTGCAGCTGGCCATTTGAAATTTCCCACTATAATAAGACGCAAGAAAAATTTTTTTTCATTAGAAATGCCGTAAGTATTGCACGTTTAGAGATAAAAAAAAGTTTCAAGGCATATTCTTGTAGTGCATTAAATTCTCTAAATAAAGACCCCCTAGTCGATTTTCTAGACTCTAAAATTCGCATACTTACGGGTCTTGAAAGTCGAGGAAAAGCAGAAATATAGAGTTTTAGGGCTCTACGATTGAAAATATTCGTACTAAATGAAAAAACTTAAACCAAAATGAAATAAGGCGTGTGAAAGATGTTGTTTATAAACCAGATTCGTCAAAGTAGTAGAGTTTTGAATCATTTATTTATTTTTTATTGTACTTTTAAACAGTAATACTCTTTTTAATTGTCGATAAAACTTTGTTACAATTAGGATATTCCTGGCGATGTAATTGCACTACTTGCAAAATAAATTGTTTTTCTTCTTTATTTTTCGTTAAATTTCGATTATAATTATGTATTAACGCTATTCTGCATATTTCCGCTTTTCTTCGACTTTCACGGCCCGTAAGTATACGAATTTGGAGTCTAAAAAATAAACTCCTGGGTTTTTTTTTTCACAGAATTTAATGTCCTGCAGGAATATGCTTGGAAATTTTTTTTTTAATTCAAACGGTTCAATAGTTACAGCATTTTATATGAAAAAAAAAAAATTTTTGCTTGTTATTTCAAGGGGAAATTTCTCTCAAGACCATAGATTCGATGGGTTAGTTTTTTCGGCTTACCCTAATATATACCTTATTGATTAAGTTTTGAAGTTCGTGACTGTGTTTGTTGTATGATTAAATTTTCGTTGGTCGAAGCAGTCAATGATGACAAGATGCAATTCATAGAATGATGCTTTTATTACGACGTTTCGGCAGGACCCCGTTTGCCATCGTCAGGTTTATTTCTAGACGTTCCTTAACTTAACAGTTGTTACTTACGCGGTGTTACAGAAGGAAGTCCTCATTTTTAATCAGAAAATTTAATCAGATGACTGTATAATTTTCACAGGAAACGAACGTGTGATATACGCCATCCCAGTTTCGGTCAGTATATTACGAGAACGCGTATTCTTTGTACAGCTCTGCGGTTAATAAGAATGTGAGGAGCGGCTCGCGATAAGCGCAAAGTCCGTATTATTTCTGTTCGACATGCGGTGAAATCAGATAAGCTTTGAACAGAAACGAACGGCAACAAAAGTAGTGCCAGGCTAAATACGCGTATAGGATAACGCGTAATAGAAACTGTCTAACGATTGTTTGTTACATATTAAAGACATTTCGATGACCTATAAACCTAGTTATTTCTGTTCTCATTGCGGCTTCTGCTCTTTTTTTTTTTTTTTTACTTCTTACAAAGCTGCTCCATTACACATTTAACCAATGTTTGACGGTATGTTATGTGGTAGGTATGCCAGTATTACACACGCTCTATGTAATATTATACACGGTATAATAATACGCGAGGCGGATTGAATCTACAAACGATGAGCTAAGCATTTGTGGTCATTTTAAAACGGAAATGACAGAGAGAGAGAGAAAACAACGAAAAGGAAAGAAGAAATACAAATCACTCCGAATAGCGCAGGCTAAGCCCCGTGCAGTGGGGTAGTTAAAAATATATTTAGAGTTTTTCTCTCTTTACTCGTGTAGCGTTCGGCTGAAATTCAATGGATTTTCAAAGCGGGCGTCACGGATTATTGGTTTCATTAATTACTCATGCACTTCGTGCCGCTCGGTGTGTCGTTCTCGGTTTGTCCTAGCCGTACAACGAACGTATAACGTCACATCCACGCGATCTGCGCGCCTACGCACATTTACGTGGTGAAATCCTGATGGATTTTCGCAACGATATAAATTCAAAGTGGTGCTGCTGCTACGCGATCGAATATATCGAATATGTACACACACGCACACATGCGTACACTATGCATGCGCGTTGCTGCAGCTTCGTTCTAAATGCACGTGCAGAAACACACAAAAACACGGACAATTCGTTGCAGAAAACCCCCAGGGCAGAGACTGAGTGGACCCGAAAGTAGCTGCCCGCGTACGTGCTGATACTCGATCCGGCTTAATCAACCGGGGTCTGGCCCCCCAGTCGGTTTTTCACTCTCCCTCCCTTTGACAAAACTAAAAAAAGAGAAACGATCTTACAACTTGCGAATCGAAAGAAGCGCGCGCTGAAAAAATTTTATCGCAACGACTAATATGAAAACGGTAAGCGAGTGACTTGTTTGCCATTTTGATGCAAAAATTTTCAAATATTTGATAACTATAATTCATAGTTACAGCGACTATGCTCGAAAAAGTATCAGTTACTGTAATCAAATATCAACTAGTACTGTTGAATTTTCTCAGCGATAGATCGAATTACAATTAGAAGAAGACATTATTATTACGTAATTGTATCGTATTTGAAGGAATGTTTCACAGATATGTGGATGTATGTACTGGTTTGTAGAATCGGAATTTGTTCACAAAGGTAATAAATTTTCGCGTAGTATACTAGGAGGATATTGTAACACCTTCAAGGAAACGGATTATAAAATTTGATTTGGAATTCGGAAACACAGACAAACGCATTATTTTCGCGAAGACATTTCATTGGGTCTAACATGTATAACAGCCTTAGCCAAAGAGACAACCTGTGTTCAAACAGTTTGACATGTGCAGAATATTTACAGTTTTCAATTGATCGCCGTTTCGCATCGCAGCGGCGTAGCTTCCATCCTTCCTTATCTACCTTTTCATTCGCTGTTGTTGTTGTTGCCGTTGCACAGAGACAGAGGCTAGTGCAACCCATCGGTCTAAATATGCTAATGAACGCGTTAGTTATGTTAATTTTTTTATGATTCACCTAACAAACATATGGCGCCGCACGGTATAATTCGCTGACCGAGTACGACCACCTGCGGTCGAGAAGTTTATTCCTATCTACCTATCTACCTAGCTACCTAGCTACCCAACTCTAATTGTCGATGAATTATTAATCAGAAAATCGTCGCCCGCATCGCGTCCACCTTCTTTCCGCAGCGCATGGCGCAGCCGGTTGGCTCGACGAATGCATGTTACATGCAGTATCTTCCATGATCTATCGTAGGATCTGTATTGTTGATCGGGTAGCGATCAGCCGTCGTGGTTATATAAGTAAGCTCTTTGTTGTACGAAAAGTTTAACGGTAGGCTGGACCAAGTGATTTGTGTTGGACTGATCTTGGCTAAAGTTATCGCCATCGTAATCTGGTTGAACATAATGCTGCGTATAGAAGCATACGAGAGTAGGTGCGTGTGTTGGTTTACTTAGTGGAGATTGATAAGTTTCGCGAGGAGTAGTACGGTAAGAAAGTGAGGTTCGTTCAATTCCTAATTCATAGTCTAATGCTCTACGAAATCTGATTGTGAGTTTTGATGCCACAAATTTTTTTGGAACTGTATAAATTTTGGTCTATGTATACGTATACCTTATACGCGAAGCGCAGCGTACGAATAATCTTGCAATTACAACTGAACGAAATTTATTATCGGTACAATTTAATTCGTCTGGGAAATTACAGTAATGAAGGTTAACTTGAGTCTTAGTCGAAATAAGCAATTGCCACTATGGAGAAATAACCACTTTAAAATATGTTTCAAGTTATCGGTGATTCGATTGAAAGTGATAGCGTCATGTGAGGTGGATGTTCTTTTTCAATGTATCGATTCGTTTCGTTGGTCAACGTGAAACTTTGGATGATAACGATCCGATTTATAAATCAGAGTATCAGACTATCGGAGATTATGAGAAACTAAACTGGAGAGTATATCAAACGCTAATTGTGAATTGGGAATTACTTTCGGACGGTTGACGGGGTGGTCGTAACATCGTAGTCTACAGCGAGGATGGATGGTACGTTAGTGTTGCTGGTGTGGCGGGTGAAGGAGGAAGAGGAGAGATGAGCTGAGTATAGAGAGATAATAAAACGGTCCGTTGGCATCGGTAAACTAGGCGTGAAGTGAAATTAGGTGATGACGTCAGTGGTGGCAGTCGGTTCGGTGGTGTTATGGTATGGTATGGGTACTGGTACGAGAAGGGAAAAACGCGTATATAGAGGGAAAGGGAGAGAGAGAGAGAGAGAGGGAATGACGGAGGAGCTGGAGGTAATATTTTTGAGGGTCGATCAGAACCATAGAGAATAGGAATAGGAGAGGAGAGTAGAGGTGAGGATGCGGGGAACACGAGAGTCGTAAACACTCGGAATGAGCGAAGGGTGGCCTACGCCTACGCTGTGCTGTGCTCTGCCTCTCTGTGAAGGATCTTGACGTTGTGTGCGTGTACGGGTGCCGAGGACGGGGCGAAAGGCGAAATGTGAAAGCAGCGGACGCGGGTCGTCAACGTTGATGATCCGTGGATCGCGATATACCACCAGGCCTCGACGGATGAGACGGCGTCGGGAACCGGAATCACCGTCGGCCCAACCTCACCCGTGCCATTCTCATCCGCCCCGCCAACAACATTCAAATGTCCGCGTCGAAAGTGAAAAAATATGGTCCCCAAAATGCTAGAGATGGTTTTTACTTCGTTTCCCGTTGACGTTGTAGCCTAGGATCAGACCACGAGGACGTTTTATTTTTTATTATCATAGCGCTGAAACGTAAGTCGTACGTGCAGTTAGGATGCGCCAGGCAAAGTCTCATGGTTTGCTCCGCACAGTGATCGTTTGGGTTGAATAGTAGTGTTCAATGACTCCGCTTCGAATGGGGTTGAATGAGGAGAATGAATTCGCGAGTAAAGAAGAAGCCAAGTACCGTACACTTTGACTCAACACTGACGTATGCAAGGTAGCAACGAAGTCGATTCGAACCTTCTCTCCGGATGCCACGACGGCGCTCACCTAATCGTAAATTCGATATGCGTAGGATTCGTCGTTTTTCCTTTTCCTCACGGTATTTCAATAATCGCGAAGCGAAGAGTTTTCTATTTCTCATCGTCCCATTCTCTCCGTGAGACTAGCTGATTAAGGAACACGTCAGTCAAGGATATGAATCTATTATGCATGGTTAATTGTGTCAGTCAAGTGGGCTCCCGGTTGGCTGGACGTCGTCGTTGCTGGTTCTCTTCTCCTGCCTCGTCTCCACTTTCTCATTCTTCCGAAAAACCTTTCATATTATTTCTCGTTTCCTTTCATTGACGTTGATCGGTGGCGTCCGGGAGTAGCGGAACCCGGTACTGTACTCGGTTTTTCCTCTTTCGTCTGGTGTGTTGCTGTTGCTGGTCCGGGGTCACACCGGGTCCGATTGCCTCGTCAACGGCGCGTCACACTCTCCTCGCCACCACCCGACGCTGAGAGAGAGAGAGAGAGAGAGAGTGAGAGAGAGAGAGGGAAGGTGGAAGGGAGAGAAACGTAGCTGCGAACACGTTTTTTCAATCTCCCCATTTCCGTCTATCCGTCCGCAGCGCCGCTCAGTGTCCTTCGTAATTTCGCAAATATTCCCTCGGCCCTCGATAAATCGGTAGGAAAAAAAGGAAATCGTACGAGAGAAAATAACGCCCCCGAAGGGAGTTTTACGCTGTGTTACAGACGTGTCTCTCACCCACCTTGGTGTGTGGATGCTGCATGCTTTAACCGTGTGTTATTCCGCGCAACGGGGTTCGAGGTCTACGGTACATACATACCTCTACCTACATCCCCAGCAGGAACGTTTACATTCGTATCTACACGAGTCTGCACATGCTGTCATCGGGGAGCGAACGCGATCCCTAATTTTTCCCTCATCAGGCATCACTCGTGCATTTTTATTGGTAATTAAAACCAAGCGAACTGTGTGATTGGAATTAATGGTCAAATGGTCAATCTGTTACCGCCTCGATGCGTCAACCTGAATCTACGGTGGTGCGGAGAGACCAAACTGACTCACGTATGTAAATTACGACCAGATATTCGTACCACTAATTACAATTTATAATAAACACAGGATTAGGATGCACTTGGTTCAGCAACTCCGTAAGGTCTTTGGTCTCAGACTACTCGCGGATCGTCATTCGAAATCTCCAAAGTTCTCGACATGTTTTTACACATGTACGACTATACCGCGTTAACGAATGGAAGCTCTTCTTTGATCCGTGGCTAATGTGGTTTACGTAAAGATTCATGGATGAGTTGAGTATTATTCGAGAAGATTTATCCTATACAACAGAAGCTGGCTGCTCAACATATCTCTAATATCCCGACGGATGTGAGTGTGCACATTCGCGTCCTCTGCACGTGTGTCTGCGAAACGATCGGCACACTGTTTGAAGGAGAGTCGATGTTGGTACACGTTACTGCAGTTGTCATGGTGGATGTGGTTATTATCCGTAGGCGCTGAGCTGGAGCCGCTGGAGCGACCGAAACCTTAGATGGGGAGATAAATAAAGATGCTGCTACTGGTGGTGGTGGTGGTGCCACTACCACGGGTTATACTCTGCGATAAGTGAGTTTGAGAGCGACGAACAAGAGAGAGTGAGAGAGAGGTAGGCCTAGTATCGCCGCTGTAGGAGAGTAATATTGATGGATGATGACTCGGCGTAACTCCTCAGTCGCTGGTCTGCACGCTCGCTCGGCCAGCAGTATCCTCAGCATCAAGTATCGAATAGGAGTAGGAGGATGAGGAGGCTGGAGGTAGTTTATCATCCCTAACGAGTGCATTATGGCTCGATTAATCTTTCGATATATATGTATATATATATATATACACACATAAAGAGCCCTTATTCAATAATACACTCTACTCTGAAGAGGGTCTCTTATACTTTTTCGCGATACCCTCCGACTCCGTAATTGGGTTTGGTACCTGCGTTAAAATCCGCTACTTCCATACCGCCAACTTTTCTCGGACGGTACCGGATCGCGATGAAAATTGTTCCAGCATTGAAAAATATTTCGCGTTCCTGCGCTATCTTTTGTCTCTCTTCACTCCTCCACGTTTCCCTACCGATGGGACTATCTGCATCTTCAAGATATCAGGGAACTGCCGCTTCCGTGCGGGGCTTTCTATCCTGTACCCCCATAGACGAATAACCCATTGATATGCAAACTAAGTTTTCGATCGTAAAGACCCGTAATATCATGGACGCTTTGCATACGCTTTTCAGCGATTCTTGCCACCCCGTTCTCTTCCCCCACCTCTCTCACACTCCAGCTTTCGTTATCCTCAACGAGAGTTCGGAATTCAAGTTGCCCGTAATCACCGCGCGAAATTTTCTCATGTAGATATACACGCCGAATTTCTTTCCATTTCACTCCACCTCGGTGTTCATACTTTCTCAACGAACATTCAAATTTCTTATTCGCATGTCGGTTGGCACCGGTACAGTTATTTCCTAACCTTCGAGATTGATGAAATGGGATCAACGATCACCGTACCGCGACTGGAATCTCGTGTTCGCTCTCGTACCAAATTGAAAAGGGTTTTTTTTTTTGTTTGTTCTCTTGGTCGTGATTCTGGCGAGTTTTTGACCGATGCGCAAGGAAGAGGGTTCGAAGGCCAGTCAAGTAACAAACGACCCTTTTGTTGCAGAGCCTTGTCCATATTTACCCCAGTGTTTCTTCCGTCCGCCGCAGCAACTTCTGCATATCTAATTATTCCGAAAAATCCCGCCGCCATAAATACAGACGTGGTAATAATATTAGCATAAAATCCAGTCGGTTGCGGTGACGCGGTCATTAGGTGGCTCGGAACGAGGTCCTTCCGTGTGTCCTGTATTGTACAAATTCGTATCGTGTACCATTTAGGAGGGTGACATGCGGCATATGAATACCCCCGGACACAGTAACTAACCTACACCGTGCCGATTATTGTCTAGCGTAATATCGACGAATTTATGACAAGGTGTAAAAAAAAAATAAATAAATAAAAAAAAAACACCACTCACCTAATTCATTCTTCTCCTCTTCTGTTTCAGGTATGTAAGCTTGTCTCTCTGTGTTACCGGAGTACAAACGGCGGTGCATCCCGTGACCTCCTCCTCGCGTCTATTGTACCTACCTACACATTGGGGTAAGAATGAGAATGAATCAACGGCCGCAGTGTCGCCAAGGGGTTTCTCGTCTCTTCTCGTTTACAGCGTCACTACGTACAGGGCGATGAATTTGCGGTCTGCCAGGTAATCGCTACCTACCAGTTTTCCTTTTTGCCGTTCGCTTTACCCTCTTTCAACGGTATCTCACCGTTGTGTTTGCGTTATTACGTATAGGATAGAACATTTATCAGTCCTAGAAACAACCTGGCTGTACGGTCACAGGGAAGTTCTTCGTTACTTATAGTTTAGGGCCGGTACATTTAATTTATACTCATGTTCTTCATGTTCCCGCGTACGTGCATTTGTATACGTATATTATTTCAATTAGGGTTCCGGTATGTTAACAGCGTTTCGCTGCGTAGTGTCCGTTTCTTGCGTGTATTTCGGTTTCTCAATATCAACGAAATTACGATGCCACTGCAAAGGTGACCAACGCTTGATGTTGGGATGATTCACATATAGGGAAAATTCCGGTCAAACTTGTCACTCCATCACCAGCACCAATTTGTCCCCATTTGTCAGCTATGCTCGGCACGTGTAAAAATTATTCGCGTCTGTCTGCCTTTTGACCAAAGATTCCGTGTATTGCAAACCTACCGCAGCTCCGATTCTGTTTTATGAATTAAACTGGACGGGGTCGGTACGCGGGCACTTTGGAAGTTTTTTCCTCGTTCGTAGTTATTCTGAAACCTGGCGACGAGAGATTCAATTCTACGCGTAAATGATCGGGAACGGGTCACTGGAACGTTGAATACCGATCAAGGACAATGGTGGAGAAACCATCCTGAGTAGTAATTCGTAACTTTGAATATCACCGAATACTGTAAGTAACGTTCACATCGGCTTATAAAAAAAGTTTCAAATATATTTCCGGCATGAAATATTGTCTAATACGTTTAGCTATTTTACGGTCATAGAATTGTTATTATTCGTTTCGAGGAAGAAACAAAATATTTCAACGCAGCTCTGTCAATCTGTCGAAAATTTCCCCGTATACTGTACAGATCAGTGTTATCTGTAAAACGTGCCCACTGTACGAAACGTTGCCCGGTGCGGTGCGCATTGTGGAAAATCGGCCTTTGCATAGGCGTCGAGTTTTAAAAAATCCAAAGGTTGCTCTATGGCGAGGCGAATAGCGCAGAAACACGAGCCGTCGTGAAAGCAGAAATCTTGAATCGTGAAGGTGATGTTAGTCACGTTAAAAGTGAACAAACTGATGGGAAAAAAAGTTAAGAACCTACGAAGTCGAATCACCCATCATCCTGTATTGCAGCACTTTTTTTTAAAATTGATCCCTACGCTGAGAGAAATTTTTACTTCCGATTATTGCTCAGTCCTTAAATATTTTCATTTCTTACCACAATCGAAAAATATAGTTCTAGGTAGAAAATGAAAATTAGTTTTCTAGCTGTTACCGGAAAGTCTAGTATCCGTTACTAGTTACTAAAAAAGTTACTAAAAAAGTAGTGTAAACCCCACAGACCGATTTTGCGTTGCAACAACCAAAAAAGGATCGACGACAGCGCAAAATGGTTCCGCGTACCTCGTTTTTCGCAATTCCAACAACATTCAAACAGTTTGTTTTTTAACGATACCCGTCTTACTCAACTTTTTCTAGTTACCCTAACAAATGAAATTTTTCTCAGTGTACGTAGTGCAAACGACACGGTACTACACATCATCACGAGTGCTAAAAAAACATCCGTTCAAATCATTAAATACTTCGAAACGTTATAATACAATATACATTTTTCTAAGCAACATGCAATACCTACTTGCGATTCGAAAGTTCTCGGAGGGTTTGCGAAGTGACCTCGAGTGTCGGCGCTTATGGGTGGTTGTACAGGCTCGCGGTGTATTTTCGAACCATCGGTAACGCTCTGGCCCATGGACTTCGCTCTCTCTCTCTCTCTCTCTGTCTCTCTTTCTCTCTCTCTGCTTCGCTCCACTCTGCAATTACACCTGAGTAATAGCTTTTGGTTACACAGCGAGGCGGGGGCGTTGACAAGCGGAAGCCCTACGCGATACATCTGTAGCTGTCCACTTTGATGGTGTGACAATTGCACACGTTGTTGTTGTTGACGCTGTAACGAGACTCGCTCGTTCGAATTGACGCGTTCCGCGGACGCGAGGTGGAGAGGATTGGGAATGCGAATTTTAATCGTTTCAATCGATATATATATGTATATATATACCATGCACACCCGTATACCGTATATTCCGTGAATTATGCAGTCATCATTGACACCACCCTTCATGAAAATATTCGCACCACCTCGCGCTACGACTCGTTCAATATGCGGAGGGACTCGGTTTTTTGGTCTCAATTAGGCTTGATGACTGCATTCTCTTTCGAACAATGTTTATAATAATTTTCTTGGTTGGCTACGACGTACGGAGTGTGGTCTTATTTAAACGCCTCGAGCGAATGTCTCGGAGACAAATTGTAGGTTTTTTATGGGGAAAGGCAACGACGATATGCTTTGATTTGCGCGTTGGGATACTTTCGTGATTTTCGATAGGGAACATATGTTTTGACTATGACCAGCTGACAGCGGGTTTGAAGAGGAAATCGTAATGGTAAAAAAAAAAAAAAAAATAAAAATCCATTCTATTCGAAATTCAAAATGTATTCGAAGGGTCATCGCGTCGGCGTTCCTGATCGGTCAATCAACGATTTTGTTAACAATGCCAACGTGAGGTCGTCTCTCGCACGCCGTCTTTCGAATTTCGTCGGCAAAGCCCGAAAACTCTGATTATTATGATTCTGAGCCGAACGGACACTCCTCGTAAAATGGCGGCCAAGATGGAGGTGATTGGGGGAGTCAGTTTCGTAGGGACTCTACTTTTCTTATACCACCAAAGTTGATGCAAACTAAAAATAGCCCAACTTTATTCGATATTTCATTTCATACATTCCAAGAGAATTCATTCACGAACGGAACGAGCCTTAGTTTATGAAAATTGTACTGGAGAAATGATTCAATGATAGGATCTTTTCAAAGTTATTAATAACCGTGCTGTTGCGGCTGAAAATTTTAGTTTTCAAAATGTTTCCGTGTCAAGGAAATATTGAGTCAAGTATTTGAATTAAAACAACCCGATTAAATCCAGTTTCACTTTTAAACATTCCCTGTGTCGTATTAATTGTCGCGACAACTTTTTGACTGGACTGTACGTGCAGTTTGGTATATTCATTTACATCCTCGAGCTATCTTCAAGTGTCACACATGGTGAAATGAAACTCTAACGGCTGTCAAGTTGCGAGAAAAAGAAATGACACGAATGCATGTAATATCCGTCAGCCTATGTTTCGGTTGATGAAAAGTTTGATTGTGTATTGATATATAATTGATTCACTGCTTGGGTGTTCCTTGAAATCAGTGGCGAGTCTTGGTACACTGGCTTGGCAACAAGTGTCGACTTGTTCTCGTTTCAGGTATACAAGAATCCCAGAAGAGCTGTATGCACTGAGCGGCGTAGAGCGAGAGAGAGAGAAGGGGGAGGGGAGAGAGAGGGAGAGAAAGAGAGAGGGAGCGAGTTGGCTAGTTTCGGTATATTTACCGAGCTAGTTGGAATTTAGTAGGCAGTTAAGCTCTCGGCATATATCCTCCGCTTCGAGAGGCGACATTCATCTTTGAAAATGGTAGGTACGTCGTCTATGCGGGAACGATAGAGAAAGAGGTGCTGCGGGAAAAATTCTGCCGGAGCGAAATGCAAATCGATCCACAGATATATATTTACTCGACATTTTTATGTGGCGTTCAACTTCACCTACGTTATCCGCTACATCTATTAATATCTTACTTGGATGGGTTGTGTAGGAACTTGCAGTCATTAAACTCGTGCGCATTTATATCGTGGTAGAATTGTACGATTAATATGGGTATCTACCACCCATCTGCCCGAGGGTTAACTAACCTTGAAATTTGGTATACGCTGTACACCTTTCATGAAATCTTTCGAAATCCTTGGAAATCTCATCGAATCGCAAGAAGTATTCGAAACCTCATTCAATGATTTAAAATATTGTGAAATCATTGAAATCTTTGAGACCCCAAGAAATCCTATAAAATCCCATGAAATTGTATTAAATCCTCGAAATCATTGCGCACAACCAAACTGACAAGTGGTTAACCCCTCGCACCTACCTTGCACGTTACAAAAACACTACTCACTCCCCCTGTTCTATGTTCCACTCCGCTTAAATACATGACGCTGCACGCATAGACGCACACCTTAGATGTAACGTGTGCTGTAACGTAACGCGCTGTGCATGGACGGTTTGCGATATGCCATTGAAGACGGCTGCTGCAAGCCGAACAACACCGCACACCGTCGGTGGGTGATATTCCCTAATTACTTAACCGATGTAAATTACTCGGCATAGATCTGCACGCGTAAGCTCCCGATTACACGTCACGCATGTGCGGAAATTCCCACCGAATATAGCTATGCACATAGGTAACACCGCCACGGCTGGACGCAGTCATACGTACACAGTGTACCCCGCATATCACCGAGTCTTGTTCATCGTCGTCCAATTCCTTCGTGATACTCTCATTCGATTGACCAAATATTATCTACAGCAACTAAATACTCCGATTATTGCCGTTTGCACTGATGCAACGTGGCCTTTCTTATTGAGAGCTTGTAGAAATCTGGTGGAATCGATAACGCTTTTCATTCGTCAAAAAACTGATCCACGTGCAAAGTGTATTGCGGAAATGGAATCGACTTTGGTAGGCGTGCGTATAATCAATCTTACAGTCAACTGTTTAATTTTAGAGTTTCTGCGGTTACCTTATTCGTTCTCAACGTTCTCGTTATCACCGATCCAATAAGCGTAACTTCAAAAGATGCGTCGCTAAGATAGCTTGGTTAGTTTACAGTACCTTGTTCTCGGCACGAAGTTCAGGATGTGCAGGATTAAATCAATTCCTGTTAGAAAGTGGAATATTCTTTTAACTTACGTAATAAAAACGTGTCATGTGTCGTTGAATCCAAAAAATGATTGAGGAGATCTCGGTGTATTCACCCGTAGGTACTCGTGTTCCAAGTCCGTACGGAACATGATTCAAGGAAACAACCAGTTGCAAAAACCTTGACGAATCCATAAATTCTTCCACCGCATCGGCACGAACGTTATACACCCATATTATATACCTCAACGGGACGACGTGTAGGGTTCGATTCCGAGACACCCAGTACGATAGCAGCCTCGTCGAGCTGAGCTAAGGGTTCATGTACGTATCGTCGTGTATGTAACTTGCAGGATCGAGTAGAGCAGTGGCTCAGAATCAGTCGACGTACATGGGGTGGGGGTGGGTGGCATACGTGAACATACGTGAACATACGTGAACATACGTGAACGTGCGTTCATGAACGGTGTACTGTACACTGTAGAGTGAGTGGCAGGAGGTGGTTGGTGGATGCGGAGTGCCGCGCAGTGTAGCATAGTCTGAGCGTATAGTAGTAGGTTGGTACGCCGATTATATGCCTATTAGAGAAGTACAGATGCATGCACATTGCGCCGGTGGCGGGAGGAGGCGAAGGGAGTTCGAACTCGAGGAGCGAGAGGACCCGGATAGGCTATTACCTGTATTGATGAGCAGCTGAGCATAGGAATTGGTCGGATACGTGTGATTGAGCTGGTTAATCTAAACGCGAACCATGGACAATAATTGTTTTGCTCTACGTGTGTGTGTGGAGGGGGGTGGATGTGCATGCATCGCGTAAGTCTCTAATGCATCCGGAGGAGACATCGACGTTGACGCTGTTCTCAGAGTCGGAGAACCGTCTGTCTCTAACTAACTCTTATACTCCGCCAACATCTGTCCGAATGTTTCTCGTGTATACATGCTATTGCGTGCATGTCTCACTCAAGCGACGATTCGTATAGCATATATGTGTACAATATCCACGTATTGGTGCAGATGATCAAAGAAAATTATACTTTCGGGGCAATGCATGTACGTGTGAGTGGGACATTTGAACAAATGTTGACGCATATTAGGCATACCTACGACTGTGTATCATCCTTTATATTTGCGAGTTCGATTATCAACGGTTACTTTATGCGTTGTCTTATCGGTAATATGGATTATCTTATCGGCCAGACATATCGGTGAAATTGGTAAGGGGGCATCCATTAATTACGTAAACTTAAAATTCCGGGAGGGGGGTGCAGCAAAATTTCACTAAATATTATTTAAAGGTCGGGGGCGTTTCGAGTACGAAAAGCATTACTGGACAAAATGTTCGGTTGTGAAATTTGTAAGTCAACACTGGCGTGTGTGTATATATAGATATGTATGGGCTATTCCGCGTCAACCGGATCAGTCATCTCTCAGATGTTTTTTTAATTTGGCATGTGGATTGTGTAGGGGGAGTTAGATTTTTGTGCCAAAGCGCGAATCTCATAATGCAAAACTCGATTTTTTATTAACAATAACAAATTAGACTCCCATTTTTTTCAAAAATTCACAACTTTGGCAAAAAATTAGATACAATATATTTTTTTTTTCAAATTACGCGGAAAGCTCTATAGAATTTAAAAAAAAATACGAAATGGTAAAAAAAAGTTGTTATCAATTGTTTATTTAACAATTAATTTTTCGAAGATTTTTAAAACAGTGACTGAGACGATCAAAAAATTTTTTTAAAATTCTGACATGTTCCTTGAACCGTACTACAACCTGTGAATTAATTCCAGAGCGGCGTTTTCCTTCGTTTTCGAGTTAAAAATCATTAAAGGTGTCGATGCGCATGAAATTACGGCGCGCCGAGTCTCTACGTAATGGCGGGCGGCCGGTTGCCGTCCACCGCTACCCCGCGGTGGCGTCGCAGCGTTATTTTAGAGTCATTTTCACGATGTAGGACACGATTGGAGAATCTGAAAAAAATACTGTACCTTCACAAGGCCTGCTCAAAGCGATAAGTGAAGTTTCAACAATGTGTTTTTCACCGTTTTTTTATTACAGAGATTCAAAATAACGGTTACGCACCATGAGAGTGCACATAAGTGATAATAATTACATAACTTGCTACTTATTTTAAAATAAAAACATGGAAATTTTTCGATTCGGGAAAACCAGTTCCATCGGTCAGCTTTTCGTAAATATGGCAGGATTGGACGAGGAAATTTTCAGGTAGCAGGAGCCCTTTCACGACCCACGAGAAGTCTGTCTCTGCTTGTAAGCGATTTCATTGGACGGAACTAACGAAACGCGCCAATGAAATCAGCGGTCTTAGTTGAACGTTGAACGTTCGGAAGCGTTGTAAGCGAGGCTGCAAGTACTTACGACCTCACGAAATGGAAATTTACAAGCCGTGTCAGCGGGGCCTTAAAGAAGAAAAGTAAAGGAGAATGTACCACGTGATGCGTGCAATGTTATAGGTACCGATAGATGTCAGCACGTCGCTGATGCGGCCGGACGATAGAGTGTCGTTTGATTCTGAAAATTGACCTAAAACCTCGACGTGTTTCTCTTTTCACGCGATTTTCAGCGACGTCTGTTCTTCTATTCTCTCTCCGTGAGTACGTGTCGTCATTTTCCGAGACCCTCGGCGTGTATCGTCGCCCTTGCGGACGCCATTGGGCGCCCCAGTGAGAACCACTTTGCCGAATTAAGGGCTGCACTGCAGGGACCGAAGCCGCTGCACGCGATGCCGATGCACATATCCATTTGCATCGCCTGTAACCTGACCGGGTTTTTAAACGCCTTCGTTTAAGCTCCGCACCCTAATTCTCGCTGCGTCACTGTGTCACCGATTTTACGTTGTAAAAAAGACGATGTTCTAATAGTCCATAATTCGATGATCTTGACTGTCATAGAACAAGCATCGTAATCAATTAGAAAATTCGATATCATAGCAGACTTGTACGGTGTTTATATTGAGATCGGATAATAGTCTGTAATAGTTTACAACGTATTTTTCTCATCTATACACGTAGGCATAAAACTCAAAGTCTTTCTAACGCATGTTCGTTTATAACTCCAGAACTGCTGTATCTAGTCCGATTCTTTTTTTCTTTTTTTTTTTCTGTCGATAGCTACAACATCTGTCCAGATTTTTAGGCTACATCTCGTTACAACCAGATCAATACTTTTTGATGTACAACAATATTTGTAAACCAAGTTGGAGCGGGACGACACACTCGTGAGAACGCTGACTGTGAGCGATCTTGGGTTAGGTTAGGTTAGTTTAGGTCAGGTCAGATATCATCAATTTCTGTTTAAATGTTCTTAATTGTAAGCAAAATTGTTTCGTCCGAATAGATTTCAATTTTATTTAATTAAATTTGGATGCAGGATCACGAAATTGAGATTAGCGTCGCGTATCGTCAGATTTATTTCCGACAGCGCATGCGCGCGGTACGGAAAATATCACTCCCAACTGCCAGTAGTAAAAACTGTTCTTTTCCGTACTCCACCCATGCGCATTCGCAGACTGACTCTGCCGTCATGGAAACGGGTACTTCGTGTGCGAAAAAAATGCATGAAAAAACGCGTTAACCGTGCTCGCGTTGTATAATGTCATTTTTTGGGTGGTTCATGGTTGGGTGGCGACATCGTTTCAGGTTTCGCGGTGATTTAGAATTGTGAGGGAACCAAGGCTCCAGCACGAAATCGGGCCTCCCTAGCGTTATACTACACGCGTTTCGCGGCGGACAATTTTCCCTTGATTGGTTTAGAACCTGATGCCGACCGGCTGATCGCAATACCGCTGCTGCAAGCACATTCATGCACCCTGCATGCATCGAGCTTTCGAAATGAATTGCAGGGTGCAATATAGCTGGCTCTGCTCCTGCTGCACCGTTGCGTGGCAACGACGCGACGCATCCAATGCCCGATGACGACGCTACTACCAATCCAGCCGCAATTAATGTGCTTGCACACTCCCGTCGAGCTTTATCATCACCCGATATAACGAAACTCGATTATTATCGTACAATGCTCAACCCGCGCTCCGCGTATTACCCGAAACTTCATTGCATTGCATCATATAAATATATACCGTGTCTCACACGCGATGCATCGGGTATATTGTTAAACGTACGTTCTTGTTTTTTTTCTCATTGTTCTACACCGTTTCACATCGTGCATGCACGTTCGTTATTTATATATTTAATCGAAAAAACATTTACATATATATATATATAACTTAGAAAAATCGAATTGATATACATTATATCGTTAGCGGTGGACCTCTGCTCTAGACTGCGAACTCTAGTTGTACCTACAACAACCAACGTTCCGATAATCTTGACTCAGTAAAAATGATATCGGATTAAAATGGCCCAATTCTTTGGCTTTCTTTATTCCACGACTGATCTGATAAAGGCGTGGTCAGGACATGTTCTTATTCCATTATTTCATCAACTCGCTGTTAAGCGACGAGCTTTCTGCGCCCGAACCTTGATCAGACACCACTCCTCGTCACCTCCCGGACTACTTACTGCTGTCCACGATGTCCTTTACGAGCAATTTGCGGGTTGAGAAAGTTGATGTGATCTGGCGCATTAATATGCCGTGTTGATCGGGCAATCGCCGATTAAGGATTCCGAAATTACGTTGATCTCGCTCGAAAGTCACAAGGATCCATCTTGTGATCGCGGCGCGCGTATTCGTCTTATCACAGGAGAGGTGTCGAAGTGAGGCCGGGTCCAACGGGCCCAACTTTCGCCGCGGTTACGACGATCGCGATCACCGGCCAGACCCGCCAGACGGTCCTTGAACGGAACGTGACATTGAAAAGTGACGCACGGAGCCGTGACATGACCACCGAAATCCGGTAAGAATCGTAATTGCGCATTCACAGGCGAAATGCACATGCGATCACCACGAACGGAGGACCACTTGGCTCGTTGGTCGATCAAGAACGCAGCTAATTGCGCGTCAACTTTTGAGCCGCAGGACACACGAACGTCGACCAAGTTTCATTGTGTCACCGACCTTGTTGTCTTGGAGATGTTCGAATTACCGGTCTTCACGCGATTTCTAAGAATCGCAATCGGGACTATTTTTTCCCAAGCTGAATCAGGCCCAGCCCGCCAGTCCGTCTTGACGAGAGAAAAGCTCGCCACTCGCGAAGCTTGGTAGGTGAAGGATGCGCTTGGCTTCGTTTCGAATCGCCTGGTCAATGTTGGTCAGGGTTTGCCGGGACGGAGACGCGGTTACGAGACCATACAAGCGTCTCGGATCACTAGGCGGGGTGGCTTGTTCGCTATCGGTCTCGTTGTCATATTTATCCTCAGATGGAGTTAACCCCCTACTTAGATCTGAACTCTCAAGCAACCCGTTTAGGCGTCTCCGTGGAGAGATCCTACCGTCGTGCGTCCCGGTCACTGAAGACTTGGCACCCTCTGCGTGTAAGTGGCCCCATTCAGGATGGACTTGGACGCGGATCGGTCCTCCGGGACAAGTGGATCCTCCCCAACACCAGCTTTCGCGGTGACATAACCGTGTGATTCGATATTGGATTCGCTGTTTCCTATTTCCTCGCCGCTGCTGCCGTTGCTGCTTGGTTGCTTGAAAGACTACCCATCGATATTCGAAGACATTACGCATAGGTCACGGAAACGAGCGAAACGGTTGCCACGCGGTGACGTATGTTCACGGAATTTTTTACACGAGCTGCAACCGAATGCGCAGACGGTGATCGGTGTCGCTCTGCCCGATTCGATCCTTTTCTCTAGCCTATCGCGTCGTGACCGTGTCATACATGATCGTTTGAGGTGAGCAACCCAGACACTCGAACGCGAAGGCAAGGACCTCGGGGGCCGATCGTGATCGGCGCGTGATCCATAGATCGTTGGACAACGCCAATGGGGGGGGGGCCTTAACGCTACCGCGCGAGTCTTCCTACCTTCCAACCTGTCGCGGTGTGACGTTGGGGTCCGGGTACTGTCCTCCTCATGCCCAGGCGAAGATAGGTTGACAGTAACGGAGCGCTGCGACCAGCTTCGTAACTTATCTCGTTCGACTCAAATTGGTCGTCAATGAGTCGATACGAACCCAGGAACGATCCCCTCTCGGCACCGAGGAAGCCAAGGCGTAAACGACCAGCCGTGAATCCGCGTCTGAGGTCGTCGTAAGCTCGGCGAAATTTGGGTCCGTTCGATCCGGCCTCACTCAGACACTGATCCTGTGGCACGACGAATATATTGGCCCGCTGCCACTCGGGGGACCGATGCCGCGATGTGACGTTCGAGCTGGAACAACGTAATCTCGGAGTCCTTGATCAGCGAGTGCCAGATCAACACGGCATAGCTGCGGTCGGTCGATTAGTTTGATTCATCGATTGACATTTGTCGGCAATACTCTAATCTAGGTGTGTAAAGTAAATTATGCGAACTCATTAATGAACCCATTCGGTTTAGGTTCGTGAGACACGTATATCTATGTATAGGTATAACAATCGATATTGTATATTTCATTTTTTTTTAAACATCTTCCGTATTATCAAGAAGTTTGTCCGGATTGAAGTAAAATTTATTTGAATTGAAGATATCTTGGACCGATGAGGCGCAGAATTGAAGACATTCGCGAATAAAGTAAACGTAGAAATTATGCGAGTCGAAATTACCCCCTACTTTGAAATAAATACAATCTTAATTTATTCAAATGTTATTGCAACTCATTAAAATTATTTCGAAATAGCCCCTGAATTATTCATTGTGAATACTCGAATGTCGCTGTAATAATATACCTATAGAGAAGGAGTTACACGTCCAATGGATGAGCTGTGGATCGAACAGTGTCAAAACAGGTTCGCAATCTTCTACCGCGAGAGCGTGGAAGCAGGGTTTGGTACTTTTTTTTGTACTTTAATTTTCAGAAGCTGGAAGTTAAATACGGCATATCTGGGATCGGTTTCCGTCAAGATAGGCTCGAATAGGCGTTGAATTTCGACTCGGTTATGTATCCGTTTCTTCGAAACGAGTTTTTAATTCCAACGCATCGGATTCGCTGATTCCAATGAATATTTAACCTTGTAACTACACAGTGAGCGCGGTTCAGCGAACGTGTAAAGAAGGATAAATCGGTGCTATCTGGACCCCGAGGACGAGGGTTGCTGGTGGGCGTCATCTGCCCCGTGCTTTGGACTCTTGGTACTTATTGGGTGGCGTCCGCGACGCGGCTCGGCTCCCCTTTTTCACGGTTGTAACTGCGATTAGCCGTCGTCTGACACGCGATCTGAAAATTTCCAACCCTAAAAGTGTTTACGCTCGAGATCACCCATTGATCGAATTTTAAACCAACGTACCCCCGTGCCCCGTTACTGTGATACGCCCGTGTACGAGGTCTCCAAGCCTCGTGTTCAACTACGTACATCCACAAACCGTACCACTCTTACTTCTTCGGACGGCACGTGTGTGTCTCTGCGATACACGGTACGTGGATAATATTCCGTGTCGTAGGAGGATCGGTGACGCCGCTTTGACAACCGGATCTACTGATTTTACAACCAGCGCACGACGGAAACGGATTCTGGGAATGAAATTTAGGGTTGAACTCACGCTTCGTAACCCAAGAGGGGAACTTCTCTCTGACTCTGTATGGAAAACCGTGCGTATAAGGCTACTTTTTATTCCTTGATGTTACGCTGCTTGTATGGATGTTGCGAATTGGCATCGGTTACAATTTACCCAGAAATTTTTACCAACCCAACCCTCCCTCCCCTCTGATATCCATTCCTAATCTTGCGCTGCTAGTAGTCCTTTTATTTTATTTTTTTCCACACCTTCCTTCTTACGTTTATGTTGGATCTAGAATTTCACTCTGCTTTGGCTACGTGTGAGACGTTACGCTCTGTGCAACTAATCGATAATTAGACCGACCCGAGAATCTATTTCACGAACATGGCGTTTCCTCCGGCAGAACCTACGGAAATAAAAAAATTAGAATGTTTGATTCCGTGAAAATTTTTACGGGCGATTACGGGAGCTTTCGCGATTTTGTTTCCATTTTTTGCGTTCACGTGTTCTTGAGATATGAACTTTTGATTTTCTTTTTTCGAAATTTCACAACTTCTTCAAAAATCAACCAAACTGGAGGTTTTTTTTTTTTTTTTTTTATTGAAAATTTGTACGGAATCGATAAGTCGAATTTTTATTGCCGTTCGTTCTGACGGAGAGAGTCTCACCTATAAAAATGCCTGGGAATCTTGATTGTGATTAGGATATTTTTTCAAAACGTTCCGTTACGCGGAGTAATTAATTTTCAATTGATCTCGATACAAAATACATTGACGAAGAAATATTTTTTCCCATTCGCCTTTCAAAGTACTAAATTTATAAAAATGATTTTTCACAATGAGAAAACAGGCTGACGAGTTTGTAGAGAGTAACCATTTTTCTAAAAAACGAACTTAAGCTCATGTGTGTTAAAAAAATTTATTCCCAATTCCAATATTCTCACCGTTGATACAGAATTAAGTATTTCAACTTTATCATAAACAAAACATGAAATTTACTTTTGATTTTTCGAATCAAGTTATAATAATTTTATTTTGTCTTCAGCCAAAGTCTAACGAGTTTAAACGATAACTTATTTCAATGAGATTAATTTACAGGCAAGTTCAAGAATGCTGCACTTATAGTTCCAAGCAAAAAAAAAAACAAACAAAAATTACATAGCCGAAAAGAGCAGCTTCTTTTTCATCCAGAATGAATCATACAGCGAAGCTTCAACTCGTATCGTGCGTATGCAGATCGCGATATGTGCAGAATGTTGCATATATAATTTATATATTACGCGTTATATAATCTGAAAAATAGTACATCCGTATCTTCGCAGCGGGTGGTCCTTATCTTTCGCTCTTTGTCCCTATTCTTCGACTCTCCTTATTGCCCTTTTACGACAATAAAGGAATTTCCGATTTGCATCAGCGTTAATCAACCGATTCGTTTCGTTCCAGGTCTTATATGTACATACGCATATATTTACGTACACCTACGTATAATTTATGTGTTTTTTAACACCCCATATTATCGCCACGATATCTCGATTTACCGAATCGAATATTCGCCACACCTCTGCAGATAATGCATATCAAACGATCGTTCGATATTATATTTGCGTTACTTTCTTTTTTTTTCTTCTCTTTTTTCCCTACGGACCGTGAATTTTGAATATATTTTTAAAATCACCGTACGCGATGTACAGAAGTTAATGATTTTGAAACCAATTTATCGTTCCGCGGATAGAAAATAAATTACCCGACCAGTATGCCATTCAAACCGAGTCAAACCTTCGATCATTTTTTTTTCCCCTGAATCGGAGAGGAGTTGAAAATAAATTTATTTATCGTTAATTGCGTGGCTCCGCGATAAAAATTGTATTTATTTTGCGCTGAAAACAAGAATGTAAAAAAAAGAAAAAAAAGAAAAAAAAAAAGGAACGAAAAATTTTTATCCCCGTTTTTATTTTTTACTTTTACTTTCGGCGCTCGCTCGTTTCCCAGCTCGTTGTAATTACTTTGCTAATTATGAGGATCCCTTTTGTGCATTTCATCCTGTATCTTTCGCAGCTCCCTCCTCGAGGGCAGGCATTAAAAAGAATGTTTACGAGGACGTGTGTATAGGTATACTGTATACATACAGATTATATACATACATATATATATATATATATATATATAACCTCTTTAGCACCGTTTTTTGGCGCCAGTATAATTCGAGACCGCCTTAGGCCGTCGCTATACAAGGATTAAAATTGCTAATTGTTATTCTCAAAGGCTGTGTTCACTTTCCACTTGTACAATACGTATATAGGATGGATTCAAGGAGGGAATCAGTGTCCTGGAAAATTAAGGATTAACGCCGTAGTCAAGCTTTATGAGAGATCCTTCCTCGAGATCTTGAAGGTCTTAAAACTCGCCCGGTTATATATATATATATATATATATATATATATATATATATATATATATGTATATACCACTACATATACACGTATATATTCATACAGGTACGAACTTTCTTCGGCTTTTCTCTCCTCAGCTTTTATTTCATCACGAACGAACAGGCAGGCAAAAAACAATGGCAAATACGCAATATATGCAACAAGGATATATTGTAACAAGCGAAGGAAATACCGAAAAACGCAAAAAGGTAGAAATTACGATCAATCGGACCGAAAACGATATTGCGTCGCAAGTACAATGATTCTTTTTTACTTTTTATCACCTTTCGTGATGTGAGAAATTTATCGGTTTCGACCGAAAATCATATTTTCATATTTCAACGAATCTTTACGTTTTCGAAGTTCTGGAATCCGGTGAACGGGTTTTTGTAAAAATGTCGATCTGTCCGACAAACTCTCGCCGTAATCTCGGAAACGGTGGAACGAAAAAATTTGAAACTTACAGGATTTTACAACCAAATGACGGGCATGAAAAATTATCATATCCCGTTTAATGATATCGATTTTCAATGTCTTATCGATAAACATATGCTTTTTCCTCCGTACTACTTTTTCTAAATAAACGATCATGTTTTTCCAACTTTATATATTTATTATTAAAGAAATATACAAATTTCTAGTTTTTCAGAATATTTTCATTTGCCTGCAAAAATTGTCCTATCGGTTTTACATATCTCACGCGGCCATTTTTAAGATCATCGCGAACGTTTGTCGGACAGACCGACAGTCTCTTTTCCCTTTTCACGGTGGTGAAAAGTGTCGCAAGAAAATTGTTTTTCGGAGTTGTTTTATCTCTGTCGCGTTAGATTTTCTTTCCCTCTCTCTCTTTGCGCTTAATTCGTTGCCGAGATCAGCAACCCTGCAAGATGACGACGATGAGACGAGGATGATGAGGACGACGGTGGCGACGAGTGGTGGTTTCAAACAATAGATCTTCATTCGCGCGAAGCGGTGCATAAGTCACGCCACGGGGGTCAAGGGCGACTTAGCCACCCCACCGATTCTTCGGCACGTATAGATTTCGAACCCCCCCCCTCTAACCCCCGATTTCCCTTCCTATTCTCGCCTCCTTTACCACCACCCATAAAGCGTACGTTGTTCGCGAGGCGCGTGCAATTAGGGATGCAATTTTACCGTACATACGATTTAGCAACGTCCATCGCTGTTTTACACGTATTATATGTACCAGGGTGGTCCTTATTTTGGGTAAGTCGGAATTTCAAACCTCTCACCCCTTGCATATCTCCCATTTGCCAAAAAAAAAAAAAAATGTGTGCACAGTTTAAGCCCAATCGGACAACGTTTACCCGTGGCCCAAGAGGGTCAAAGTTTAATATTGGAGCCAAATGGTAAAAACGAGCTTGAAGGCCTTTATTTAAGTAGACCAGCGAAAAAAAATCGTAGCAGGCTATAATCCACAAGATTTCTAACTAAATTCACAACTAATTGAATTTACTGATACCGAGTTCCGCCAAAAATTTGTACGTCGAGTTGTAGATGTACGTATTTGTAGAATCTACGTATTTACATCTACAACTCGACGTAGAAATTTTTGGCGGAACTCGGTATCAGTACATTCAATTAGTTGTGAATTTAGTTAGAAATCTTGTGGATTATGGCCTGCTACGATTTTTTTTCGCTGGTCTACTTAAATAAAGGCCTTCAAGCTCGTTTTTACCATTTGGCTCCAATATTAAACTTTGACCCTCTTGGGCCACGGGTAAACGTTGTCCGATTGGGCTTAAACTTTGCACACATTTTTTTTTTTTTTGGCAAATGGGAGGTATGCAAGGGGTGAGAGGTTTGAAATTCCGACTTACCCAAAATAAGGACCACCCTAATATGCACGTACACGAGAGCTAGGTTATTGCGATCGATGACTATCGTCGAATGCTGTTTTGTTCCTCATTTCACTCCTTGCTCAAACCTTCTCGACGTACCCACGTTTCTTTTTCTTCCATCTGTTTTTGCGCATCGGCAAGTATCCCTTACAGATGTGGGGACAGTCTAGACCATTTCGACCCGGATCTGACCCTCGCTCCGAAAGAAACTCGGTTCCTTTTCTTTTCTTTTCTTTTCTTTTTTTTTTTTTCATTTTTATATTTTTTAATCTTTTCCACACCGTTCGAATTATTCAAAAGTTTTTTGAAAATCGCTTTACCGATCGACGCGATTTAAAAAAAACCGAAGGAACAAAAACTTTCAAAAATCCGTTGCGACATGCGAAAACGTTTCAGCAACCATCCGTAGTGAATTAACTCCGGATTTCAAATTTTTTTAACGGTTTTTTTTTTTTTTTGATTCTTCGAAAAAAGATTAAAACAGCAAGAAGAAAAAATCTCCCGAGTCCGGCTCTAAGCTTGTAAATTTTCGTATCCGGCGCGCGATTTTTGAAAATTTCAACGGAAAAATCGCGTCGATCGGTAATATCGTTTTCAAAAATTGTAGAAAATTCAAGTAGAGTCAAAAAAAAAAAAAAAAAAAAAAAAAAAAAAAAAAAAAAAAAAAAAAAAATAACAGAGTGTCTTTCAAACCGAGAACAATCGTATGAAAAATCATGGGCCCAATCCGAGAGAACAAGGGTTCGGACCCAGGTCACAATGGTACGGACTGTCCTGTATACCTCGGTTTCTATACCCTGTAGATAAAGTGAGTTTGCAGGTGCGTCCTTTCGGGGGTCTCGTTCATCCATGGTCAGTTCCAGAAAGAATTAGGGGCGGAAAGAAAGGAGGTATAGAAGAAAAAGAGAGAAGGGAAAAAAAAAAATAAAAAAAAAAAGAAAACTACACCGCACCTGAACCTATGGGGCATGGATATATCGGTGTTGTCGTGTACTTTTTTCATTTTTTTTTTCATTTTTTTTTTTTTTTTTTTTTTTTTTCCTCTCCTTACCTATCCTTTTGTCCCATTTTTTCGTTCGCTTTTCGAAGCCACCTAAAAGCAGTGTACTCCTCCCACTCCTCGTTCTCCTCCGCATCGACTGACCAGTGTGTTTTACGTTTCGCGAAGCCCATCGAGAACGTCGAATTTCGCCGAGATTTTATAAGGTTTTCTCATGCGATTTAATTTTCGCGACAAGGCTGGGGATCGGCAATGTATAATCATCCGGGTATAACTATTGGGTTGTTTTCTCTTCCTATTTGTTTCGTTTACCTTTCTTTCTTTCTTTGCGGTTATTTTTTTTTTTTTTTTTTTTTTTTTGTTTTTTGTTATTTTTTGCTTTCTTTTATTTCCGTTGTTCCGACCTCTCAACAGTCAGCCCCTGTAACCCGTTGCGTCTAATCGTTCCGTACCTATACCAAGGTTTCAAGTATCCGCAAAGTGATACTCGAATCGGGCTGTCAATATTATTGATTCGAGTGTCGCACGTTTTTCGATTCGTTTTCTCTTATGCATTCATTCGCGTTGTTACGCGTCGTTATAATTTAAGTACGAGCGTCAGACCTTTCAAGCCGACTCGGCAAACGGTTGACCGTGACGTTTCTTTACTTCACCGAAAATTTTTTTTCTTTTCTTCTACGTTGGTAAGAACTCTGAAAGGATTCCACGAAATTTTTTTGCCAAATTTTTGCGAATCGCCGGTCTATGTTCTACGATTTTTTAAAACCATCTGATGAAAAAAAAAAACAACAAAAAAACTACCACATTGATTTTTGGTAGAAACGAGAAGAGAAGAAAAAAAGAAAATAAAAAAAAACAAACCATCTGGTTTCCGAAATCAAACATTTTCACGAGTGAAATTCGATGACGGAGGAAGGAGTAGAAGAAAAACACCGATCTTAAACTTTTTAAAACGGAAGAAAAAAAAAACAGACGAGGGAATTTTCATGTATAGATACTGTAAGGATATAAAGAATTATAGAATAAATTAAACAGGTTCCTGAGCTTGTAAAGCGAGTTAACACAGACAGCGAAATTAAGAGGTTTTATTGGTAGATGCGTGTTATCAGTTTAAAGTTTGAAACGAGACTATTTTTACAATAATACCGATCGACGCAGCAAGATTATTCACTTTGTGTGTCGCGTGAAAGCTCTTGTATGTATTTTTTATCCATGACGACTGCTAGATCAGAAATGGAGGCAGAACGGCTGATCTCACCCTTTGTAACAATGTTATACATACGATACGTACAGAAAAGTGTATTGATAAGTATAAACGATTACGGAAAGTAACGCGTGGAGGTTTGAGTCTATGATGTAAATATAAAAAGTGTCGAAAAAAAAAGAATCCAAAACTGCATAATAACAGGGACTAGGGCCGAAGGTTGAAAGTTTGTCGAATAATTGGCGCAACAGAATTCCCCGCATCGTTCGGAAAGGGTAAATAATGTACAAAAATTGCACCGTTGGCATTTGTTTCGACGTAGGGAAAAAATTATAGACGCTGTAACGCGATATAACTTCAGGGGTTGGTGCAGCAGCAGCAGCAGCAGCGGCAGTTTTTTTTTTTTTTTTTTTTTTCCTTTTCTCGTTCGTCATTTTTTCCCCCGTCACGCGATCTGCAGAAGTTGCAGAATGCGATGCACACGCGGATTACGTGTATAATGTAATTTCGTGTACCTGCGGCGGTCGGTTAATGTTTATAAGTGGATTATAAACGCGAAGTGAGTCGCGAATCACGCTGATACGGTGCAGCATAGCGTATAGCTGCACTCGAACCTCATCTCCTCATCTCCTCATCCTCTGACATCCCGTGCCTGCGGACAAACGGCGCGTTTTCCGAACTTCCCGCTTCACTTGCTTTTCATCCTCTACCGCAGATCACGTCATCAAAGCAACTTATACCGACCCCCCCCCCCCCCTGCTATCCGCTTGTTGCAGCTACGTGCATTTGTCATTCCGATGCCCCCGTTACGCATGCACGGTGCACCGTTGATCAACCCTTTTATTTTTACTCCTCTTGTATCGCGGCTGAAACGACGTTTCATCCGGTAATTTTATAAAAGTCCGCAGCTCCGCGACTAAACGGGTTTTGCTTCTTTCTCTCTCTCTCTCTCTCTCTCTCTCTCTCTCTCTCTCGCTCTCGTCTCTGGTCTTTGCGGACATTTTGTTCTTTTCTCTGACGTGACTTTTAGCTATTTTTTATTTTTCTTTCTTGATTTATCACGTATCAACGCGTATCAATGATCATTTCGACGTCACGACATTTAAGAAATCACACTCTCAATGTTTATTCTTTCTAGAGACTGTAATGAATTTCGAGTTTTGTTCATAGTTTCGTGCCTTGTATGTTTTTGTAAAAAACGAACTTCGGTGCAGTCTTATTGACAATGTGTAGAGGAAAGTTGATTTAGATAAATTCATTTTTGATTTTCTTTTTAATTCTACGATGTTTTTTCGTTTTTTTTCTCAATTTTCTCTTCTACCTCAAGTTCTATACTTTCGTTTCGCTTTGATTATTCGAATGAAAGCTGAGAAAATTTCTTGTCAATTAAAAATAATCTTCAACCACTTTGAGAACTTGAATAATTGGTCTTTTCATACGTAATTTGAATTCTTAAATTTACATAACTGTACTAACGAGTCGCGCAATTATTTGAATATAAATAAATCGTTGATATCAGTGCAATATTTACCAACAAAATTTATCGTAACAGATAAAGTTCTGAAGCTGATAGTCGAGAAAACGTATAGCCTTTTACAAAAAAAAAATTGAATTTCAACTTGAAATGAAAGTTTTGTAGGTTGAAAAGAAAGCTATCCTTGAAAGTTGTAAAAAGGAATCGAAACAATTTTACTTATCTCCAATGAGTAAAAAATTGTGGCATCGCATCGAAGCAAGGGTGGCCTAGGATCGTGTAAAAATGAAATTACTGAAAATAAAATTAACCCCTGATATGGTTCCGCGCATATGAGAGGTGAACCACGGAGCTTGCAAGCCTTCCTGCCCTTCGGCGTAGTGCATTCTGGGCCTGTGTGTATTGTCGGTGGTCGCAGAAGGGGGAGGAGGGCGGCTGTGCCAAACCATTTTTCGGTTTTAAATTACACCGAAAATTGAGCCTCGCAAATTACTTCCAATTACTCGATGCCGCTTTTGCTGCCGCGAGCTAAAAAAATTAAAAAAATGTATGCGATAAAAATGAAGAGAGGAAAATATTGCCAAGGGATGATAGCGACCGTTCTTTTAATGGGCAAGTAATTTATTTTCAATAATTATACCGAAATTGATGTACATTTTACAGTAAATTAGTACACTTAATTATTGAAACGAAGAATAATCCTCTTAAAAGGATATTAAATTTAGACTAGCTGTGAGGTACGTTTTTTAATTGTAACTGGTACATGATTAATTAGATTTATAAATTATATAGTCTTAGATCTGATGAGATCCAGACAAAATTTCGAATCAATTTAAACACTAGGCTATTTCTTTCCGGGGTATTAAACGGGTGTTTGTCAAAAGCTTTCGTGTACACAGGGTATTTACAAGTGAAAACTGCAATTTGTCGGGTTGCCTAGCACCGAGGAGAAGAAATATCGGTAAAACAGATACTCCAAGTTATCGATAGGTGGCCCGTGTTGTCAAGTTGTGTGGATTTGTACAAGCAGTTGTTTCGTTGTTTAAAACTTATGCCGGAGCGTTTAGTGATCGCGTTCCGGAGTCACGTTAAAGTCGTTTTATGACTTGACTTGACTCAAATGATAACGACTCGGTAGGCCTGTCTTACCGATATTTGTCCCCCTCGATGGTAGGCAATTCAACATCGTTTACTTTCAAACACCCTGTACAAGTAGCAAAATTTACCGTGTAAATTCTGACACAATCACAGCTTCGTTATATTTCTTTGGCAGTCGTAGACGGATAAATTTCACCTTTATTACGCGTAATAGAATAACTAAACAAACATAACCGAATGGGAAAAATAAGGAAATGAAGTACACGGGCATAGCATACGACTCATTCCGTGAGGATGTATATGTTTATATATATGTATAAACGTAATTTCGAACGGGGATTTTCGCCCTGATATATATTCAACGTATGCGGGGGCGTAATTCGCTCGGTGCAAGTCATCCAAGGGATGATCCATGCGTTTATATCCGAGAGTGGAGGAGTGTAAGGTGAGGTGCAAGCGTGGTTGATGTTGTGCCGTGCGTTGCCTTCCGCGTGGAGAAGATGACGCGTTATCAATCATTCGACGACAGCTTCGAAACGCGGAGCGAAGTGGTCCAGTGATGCTGCTAAACGTGATGCTAAGCAGCCATTTTATACCCCTTATATCCCTACATCGGCTTCTGTTGCTTCGTTCTCTGCGGGGACGTGTTGAAAGATCATTTTTTTTTTTCTTTTTCTTCCTCTTTGCTTCTTTATTGATGAAAAGTAGATTTTTCAGATCACATCGTTTTGGCATCGTATTTTAGATCAGACGTATCGCCAAGTTTTACGATTCTCTGTATCGCTTGTGATAAATATTTCGAAACGCCCAAGTCTTTGATATTTCTTGACAAAGGTTATTGTAAAATTTTTTATTCGATTTGTAGAATTATTCAGGCACATGTTTTACCCGCTTCGATGGAATCGGCTCGTAGTCGACTCGTAGAAGCGGTTAATTACCGTATATAGAGAATGACACGTTTCTTTTTATCAAAAAAAAAAAAATATGCGCAGTTCTTTACGTTTGAATTATTTTTGTTGAGGTACGGTAGGAAGAAAAAAAAAAATTACGTACCGTATAACTTGTCAAATTTCTGAGTTGCCTGAAAGTAATTGCAAAGTAGAAAAAAAAATCAAAATTAGTATATTTACGGAGAACGGTATATACGCTTTTTTTTTCTTCGTCTTTGGTAAAAAAGTGATATTTTTTGAGAAATCTGATTCATTCGTCGTTGTATCCATTTTAATTTATCGTCGAACTGAACAGGCAACCATTATTTTCATCATCCCACCTGGGTTCCCTAAAAAATTAGTATCGCCACAAAAATCATCGCTTCACTTATAAAAAAAAAAAACGCAACAAAATTTCTCATCAAAAGCGATAAGGTAGCTTCAACTTCTGTCCAATCTATTTTTGTTATTTATTCTCTTCTTCATTCGGAGGGGACCGTCGCGTTGCACAATAATAATAATAATAATAATAGAGATACCATTTCTTTTTCCGCAGCTTCTATCTTATTTTTTCTTCTAATTTTCTTTTTAGTTTTCTTTTTCTCCACCCCGCACGCTTTATCTCCACGTTTACCGTTATTACACTAGGTATATAGAAAGTTTACGCAAATTTAGGGATCGATCGATCGTTCCTACGTTGCGGCGCGCTGCGGAACGATCTTATTATATCGCCTTATGTCCTCCCTTGGGAACCTTGATCTCCCTGCAATCGCGGTGAAATAAAGCTCAGCGAAAAGATCTTCTCTCTCTCCCTTACACCATATATATATATATATATATATAAGGAATTCTCCGTAATCTTGGCCACTTTTTTTAGTCAATAATGCGGATATTTTTTATATTCCGTGAGTTTGTGATATTATTCGAGAAAGACGTCTACGAATTATTTCCGATTCTTAGGACGAACCCTTTGGGAAATGACATCGTTTTTTCAAGTCGGTACAAAAAGCAAGCTATTGGTTGTACGAAAAAACTTGCCGCATAACAAAGTTATCATTTGTTTTCAACTGAAAGTACAAAAATCAAGTTTTTCAAATCGGTGGACATAATTCGATGATTGTTCGATCGATTCACTTAAAATTTGTACCACATATGCTTCATTCCTTTATCTTGGAATTCAGTCGGACAGATTTTTAACAAATTTTCCTTTCCACTTTTTCAACTCGAATCACTGTGTACAAAAATGAGAAATTGTTGCTTTTTTTGGTTCATACGGTCGGGATTTTTAAAAATTTTGGAAAATCAAAAATGTTACCACTGAAATTCTAGTTTCATATCTTAACTTCGAAATGACGTTTGGTTTTTTTTTTTTGGTTCAGACCAGCCGTTTAGCCGGAGGGATCACCGCCGTAGAAAAATTTCACGAATACTCGAATATGTGTACTTTGTTATAAAAAAAAAAAGTGGAGGTCTGAATGAAACAGAATGACAATAACAACAAATCGGCCGTTTTTTCGGCCTCTAATGTAACCCAAGTTCCCTTAAGCATCGGTGAGTGAAATTAATCCAGGATATTTCTGCACATAATTCATTGCGTCAGATGGATTTTTTCATCTTCTTTATTCACGATCATCACGAATACTGAATATTTTTAATGTCAACGCAGAAGAAATTCGTGTTTTTGCGGGTAAGGTGATTTATCGTCGTTTGGAAAATCTGAATCTTTGTTTTTTTCGCCAACTCAAGTGGCGAATAAAATTTTTTATCGGGTCGTTTCATACTCTCCGAATATCTGGTTCATTTATACCGTCATAGATGTCAGCTGTTATCGAAGGCAGCGTGGCCGAGCGGTCTAAGGCGCTGGTTTTAGGCACCAGTCCGAAAGGGCGTGGGTTCGAATCCCACCGCTGTCAGAATTTTTTTTTTTTTCTCCATTTGAATTCGTTGCCAAATCGTCTTGTTTCCGGGATCTCGAGGTCCGACATAGGATGCGATAATACGAAGCTACAGCGAGTGTGAAATACCAATATTTAATGTTTGGAGTGTAAACAAAGGATACTCGATATTTGAAAACGAGTAAATAGCGTGACGCGGTACGTTCGTATTTGCGTAAAATAAACGGTTGTGGAGAAAATAAAGAAAGAAAGAAAAAAATCAGAAAGAAGAATAAAACACGGAGAGATGAAAAAAAACAAGGTCCCACCGAGATTTGAACTCGGATCGCTGGATTCAGAGTCCAGAGTGCTAACCATTACACCATGGAACCTTTTCGTTATCTGAGATAATACGAGAATTCAAATTACCAACGCTAATCGACGATGGCGAGACTGAAAGGATGGGAAACATGGCGATTCGTTGAATCTCGTGAGAATTTTACGATTCGTTTAATTTTTTTCATCGGCAATGCAGCGTGAGATCACACGAAGTAGACTCGATGACGAATCGTCAGTCAAGTACAACCGTGTGCAGGTATCATGTATCTGGGGATGTAGCTCAGTGGTAGAGCGTTCGCTTTGCATGTGAAAGGCCCCGGGTTCGATCCCCGGCATCTCCAAATTTTTTTTCCAACCTTTTCTCTTGTCTAGTTTTTTTGTGTCACCGGTTATATTACGATTTTTTTTGTTACGTTTTGTTGCGTTCTTTTTCTTTTTTTAATATTATCATCGGATCTGGGATACTCGACGGTGAAAAAAATATATAGGATCAGAGAGAAAATAGTTTTTGTTTTTTTTTTTTTTTTTTCTTAGCGATTCGATTTTTAAAATATTCTTTTGATAAATCCATTTTTTGTGTTTTGAATTCCGTTGTAGTGCCGATTTTTTTGTTTCTATAAGATTATCAATTTGTATATGGGGGGGTGGGGGAGCTTTCTACGTGAAAAATTTCAGTATACGGTTGACCATGATATTTTTTGATTTCGTCAAGGATTTTTTCCTATGTTGGTACGACCTATCAAAACCTTCACCAAAAATATTCAAGTTTTTTCAGACACTCGTATCTATTATCTTGAACTTTAAAACCCACCTCAAAAACAACCAAATGGATATTTTTTAATCAGGAAAAACAAAAAACAATTTTACTCTGAATTTTAGGTGAGAATATTTTATTTGGAAAACGGAATGTTTTTATTCTTGTTCAAAAAAAAAAAAAGTAACGTTTCAAGTGTATTTGTGATGGGTTTTGAAAATTCACTAGGTAAAGAAAAAAAAAAATTGTTCGCACGAGCCGCATACAAGTATAGGAAAAATCATTGATAATATGAAAAAATGTCTCGGTCAACCAATCACCAAGTTCACATGGAAAGTCCCATGTATAACCTCGTATGATACGACAATCGGATCATTTCGTGGGGTTTAGCTGAGTCTAGTCGTGACGGAATTGAAAGCGCTCGGGGTTTTTGAATCAGTCACACCGTTTATCTCAGCATGGGACGATTCTTATCGCCGAGGAGATGACGGTGTTCATTTTCCAGGGGTTAAATAGGCCCGGAAACAGCATGGAAATATCACTCTGGCAGAGATTGAATACCTACTCGGCAATAAGTCGTTGTACGCATTCAGGGGGGACGAAGCCCTGAACGCAAAAAAATGTACAACCTTAACACGGTCGATGTGTGTTCGGTAATCGTGGTGCACTGACAATGAGAGAAATTTTTATTTCCGGTTACCGCTCGGTCCTTGACTATTTTCATTCCTTACCACAATCGAAAAATATTGTTCTAGGTAGAAAATGAAAATTAGTTTTATAGCAAGAATAAATTGACGTCAAAGCCTCGTTTAGCTAAAAAAAGTAGAGTAAACCTCACAAACCGATTTTGCGTTGCGACAACCAAAAAAGGATCGTTTTTCGTAATTCCAACAATATTCGAACACCTTTTGTTCAACGATACCTGTTTTAGAAACAGCAAAATTACATATTTTGCTGGACTAGTGGTTAAAATGATCCCTCTTAAAAATCATAATTTTCCAATACACTTTTCGCGGTATATAATTTACAATCAGATATTAATAATCATACGCTGTTCGGAGTATTCACCAAATTTATACTCCATCACCTCGAGACAAAACGGCTCGAAAATCTCGTCGCGATCGATGTCACCAACGAAATAGTTTTCGCGTCGCGGTAAACGCGGTAATATTATCCACCCAGTGAAATCTGGTATAATAAAAAAAAAAAAAAAAAAAAATGGGTGCGTGTACTTATGTACACGCGTGAGAAGTTATACTTCTTTGGCATTATTAGAAAATACACAACATGTCAAAATCTTCTGTCACACAATGATAAAGAAAAGAAGTATGTAATAAAAAACAATAAAACAAATAACGGATGTCTTACATTATGTTTAAATAATCTATTAAATTTTTGTCACGAACTTTTTATTAAGTGTTCTATTAAATTTATTTCCTCATTTTGTAAATATTAAAAAACCAATAATAAATATTCAACATTGATAACTTAATAATATTTAGTATTAATTGTATTAAATAATGATATTTTAATTTATATCAATAAATAATACATACGGATAACTAACCTCAATTATATTGGAGCACTTGAAAAAGTATTTTAGCACAATTTTTTCACTAATATTCACAAATAGTAAATAATATTAATCCAAATATTCAATTTAAATCACTACTGAATATATTTTATTGCCACATATATAATTCGCACTTGTATGAAAATAAAACACGTGTTGTGACTGTAGAAACTAAAACCATGCGGATAAATATTATAAATGAATATGAAAACGGTGATCAGAGGCGACAGGCGTACCAACATTAGCTTTTTTTCGAGACTTAATGAATTCGGTTGAGTGGGCAACTTCGTCCTGTTAATTTTGTGTTACAGTTTTGTGTTACAGTGATGCGCGCGCATCCTGAAATTTCACTCTCATCAGTTTTTCATAACGCGCCTAAAGAAGTATAACTTCAAAAAACAAAAAAAATGCAACAGTCGTACGAGATTTTAGGAAACGGTCGAACGCCTGCAAATCTTCCCTTTCGACTCTTCGACGCGACGTAATTCGTTCGACCGTTACGCTGCGCGCTGCTGCGCCTTTTACGTTTCACGTACATACATGCCTGTAAGTTTATAGATACGTACGTATATATTGAACATACACGTGTGTATATATATATATATATATATATATATATAATATAATGTAATATAATATATACATATAATCCGACGGTGGCGTAACTACGTGAAAACAACATAAAAATCTCGGGGATATGATAGGGTATAATATTCTCGGGGCTCACCGTTTTGACCCTGGACTTCGGGGAGGGTCAGCAGTCGAGCGTGTCACCATTCCGCCACCCTTATAACAAAATTTTATTTACGAATATACTTATTTTTTCCTCTCATTCCATACACCGCGCCTCCCTCTCTCTCATTTCTCTTCTTTTTCACGTTTTTTTTTTATTTTTCTCTTATTTCACGTTTCTACATTATATCATGTACTTTATGTACACGCTGCAGATATACAACACACGTACAACACTCGCATGCGATATTATCTTACGTACCTATTTTTTTTTTTTTACGCAGCGATCGTTCACCCGCGGCGATTGCCGAGGAATAAATTTTTATTTCTTACTCGCACGTACGTTCGAAAATATCACAATGAATAATGATCGAATGTCGTAAAATAGTTTCGGGAGTACAATTTGGAGAGTTAAGTATATTACGAGGGGTTGATCGCTGTTGTAATCGGTTCACGCGTGTGTTACTGTAATCCCTTGTAATTACTGTAATATTTTGTTCCAACGTGTAATTTTTGTAATCCTCGGTAATCCTTTTTTTTTTTTTGTAATATCCGCCGATCGTTTGCTATCTCTGTTAGTTCTTTGTAATTTTTTCTGACTCCTGCAGTCTCTATAACCGTTTGTAATCCTTTGTAATCCTTGCAATCTTTTGTAATCCTTGTAATTCTTTGCAATACCTTTAATAATTTGAATCAATTCGTAGTCTTCGTAATTGCAGTAATCGGTGTATGCTATTTTTGCACAGTGATCAACCCCTCGGTGTGTTACACGTCTGTAGATTTCACGGTTTTCCTTCGATTCGTGGATTTTCGGGACAAATTTTTATCGCCGTATCCGATACAGTGTAACTTTAGTGTCACGTTTGTTTACCCGTAAAGAAACAGCGAATTTTCTAAAATCGTGGGAGTGTATTATTTGGTATACGCAAATTCTACTTTACGTTCCAAGTATACACAGGTATAGAGGTATAATCGGGAAAAAGGAATTC
Organism: Neodiprion fabricii; assembly: GCF_021155785.1. NCBI lineage: Eukaryota > Metazoa > Arthropoda > Insecta > Hymenoptera > Diprionidae > Neodiprion > Neodiprion fabricii. Next base: position 26,891,550 of record NC_060243.1, on the reverse strand, counting down.
AGACTCTCGTCAGAGTAAAAACTGCGCTGGAATAATGAAGAAAAGGGAGTTATAGAGAGAAGGGGAAGTAAAGGTGATGTCGGAGTGTTTGAAATCCATCAGATGGAAAGGATCACCGCCGCGTCTGCAACGGCTCTCTAAATTTCAAGGGAAAAAAGCAGTTTCAGTTTCAGTTTCAGTCACTGTTTCGTTCCTCGGCGTTAGAGCAACGCTATGTACGACATATTATACCCAACTACCTAAAAGGGTATATCGTATATACGTGTACTTGTACCGTAGGATTGACAATGGAACCGGAGCTGCAGACAGTTTTTGTCCATTCCCGGTTTATTTGTATCAAGCGAAGGATTTCACTCGACCGTGTATAGCTGCATAGTTTGCACACTTTAACGCCAAAATTGTGACTCGCGTTGAACGATCGTGCGTGTTGGTACTATCGGTGTGCAATATCATACCCTTGGAAGGAAGGAGAAGGAGGACGAGGAGGGTGAGCTCGGGCTTCAAATATTTATGCGGCTAATTTTGAGCGGAATTTTTAGAGTCGAAGGAAAATTCTGTGCCCGAGGTACGGAGGAGGATTGAAAAGACGCGGAGGGAATTCCGGCAACACCCTCCGACATCGTCGCTGCTTGATTCTCCAGATGCCGCGCAATGCTCGACACCCAAAGAAGCGAAATATCCTCCAGACTGAAATAACAAGGTGTATACGTCTACCGCCTTTAATCATGATATTAAACATTTACGATTTCTCTCTTCTCTTTCCATTCATCTCATTCTTTTTCAATGTTTCCCTACGTACAATGCGTAGATGTACGGGTTCTTCAACTTCTCTCCTCATTTATCCCCTCTTTTGTATCAACTCAGGCTTGGTTACGGAATGTCGCAACTTCGTGAATTCAAGTGACTACAATCGACTTCCGAATCGAAGTTAGCAAAGTCAACCTAATGAAACCATTGACACAAAAATCACCTTTTCAAAACTTTGGAATCACTTGACGGAGTACGCGTAACGTACATAGGTATGGATTCTTCAACTTTTCTCTACATTTATCTTCTCTTTTGTATCGAATGAGGTTTGGTTGATCATCGTGAGATAAGGAATGTCGCAACTTCGTGTATTTTGCTGACTACAATCGACTTCTGAATCGAAGTTAGTAAAGTCAACCTAATGAAACCATTGACACAAAAATCACCTTTTCAAAACTTTGGAATCACTTGACGGAGTACGCGTAACGTACATAGGTATGGATTCTTCAACTTTTCTCTACATTTATCTTCTCTTTTGTATCGAATGAGGTTTGGTTGATCATCGTGAGATAAGGAATGTCGCAACTTCGTGTATTTTGCTGACTACGATCGACTTCTGAATCGAAGTTAGTAAAGTCAACCTAATGAAACCATTGACACAAAAATCACCTTTTCAAAACTTTGGAATCACTTGACGGAGTACGCGTAACGTACATAGGTATGGATTCTTCAACTTTTCTCTACATTTATCTTCTCTTTTGTATCGAATGAGGTTTGGTTGATCATCGTGAGATAAGGAATGTCGCAACTTCGTGTATTTTGCTGACTACAATCGACTTCTGAATCGAAGTTAGTAAAGTCAACCTAATGAAACCATTGACACAAAAATCACCTTTTCAAAACTTTGGAATCACTTGACGGAGTACGCGTAACGTACATAGGTATGGATTCTTCAACTTTTCTCTACATTTATCTTCTCTTTTGTATCGAATGAGGTTTGGTTGATCATCGTGAGATACGGAATGTCGCAACTTCGTGTATTTTGCTGACTACGATCTACTTCTGAATCGAAGTTAGTAAAGTCAACCTAATGAAACCATTGACACAAAAATCACCTTTTCAAAACTTTGGAATCACTTGACGGAGTACGCGTAACGTACATAGGTATGGATTCTTCAACTTTTCTCTACATTTATCTTCTCTTTTGTATCGAATGAGGTTTGGTTGATCATCGTGAGATACGGAATGTCGCAACTTCGTGTATTTTGCTGACTACGATCGACTTCTGAATCGAAGTTAGTAAAGTCAACCTAATGAAACCATTGACACAAAAATCACCTTTTCAAAACTTTGGAATCACTTGACGGAGTACGCGTAACGTACATAGGTATGGATTCTTCAACTTTTCTCTACATTTATCTTCTCTTTTGTATCGAATGAGGTTTGGTTGATCATCGTGAGATAAGGAATGTCGCAACTTCGTGTATTTTGCTGACTACAATCGACTTCTGAATCGAAGTTAGTAAAGTCAACCTAATGAAACCATTGACACAAAAATCACCTTTTCAAAACTTTGGAATCACTTGACGGAGTACGCGTAACGTACATAGGTATGGATTCTTCAACTTTTCTCTACATTTATCTTCTCTTTTGTATCGAATGAGGTTTGGTTGATCATCGTGAGATACGGAATGTCGCAACTTCGTGTATTTTGCTGACTACGATCTACTTCTGAATCGAAGTTAGTAAAGTCAACCTAATGAAACCATTGACACAAAAATCACTGTTTAAAAACTTTAGAATCACTCGATGGCGTTCAGTTACCAAAAACCGATGATTACGCGGTACGCTTTGCTTCATTACGATGGTTTACCGAAGTTCCTGAAGTTTCTAAAAATGTGTCCTCGCGTAATCTTCACCAACACTTGACTTCTGGAACGGTCAACCGTTTTTCGCTCTCTTTCCGAATCTGCACCTTCGAATATGCGAAGAACGAATTCCAAGCTTGCTCGCGCCGCGATGTTTCATCGGGATTCTTTGGGATTAATTTTTCTTCCTGTCTCTGGAACGCGGATTCTTTCGCGAATCATACCGCCGGCCATTATTCGCACGCTTTGCACGACGCGACTCTGTGCCGCTGCTTATATGCACGTACATCATTTTTCTTGTCACTTGGAGACATTGTCTTCTCGCCTGGATTATGTCCTCCTTAATATACCCTCGCGCACACGCGTTCCCTGTACCATATTGATGATACGGCAGACCGCGAGGACGCAGCTTGTGAATCGGCTCAATCTAGACCGTGTTCAGGTTTGTTTTCCTTTCGTGTGCAATTTGTCATCCATTGTCTGACCGCACACGTGGGAGAGAGAGAGAGAGAGAGAGAAACTCTGTATATACCCACCATGTACAACTCCCGTCCACCGAACAGTTATTTATGGCTTCTCGAGTTAGTTGATTAAATTTTTTTTTTTTTCCTCTCCCTTCTCCCTATTCCGCCATCGCCGTTCAGCTTCGTTTTCAAAAAACTGAGGGTGAAAAGAGACTGCGGATTAACGAAAAGAAAAAAAAAAAACTATGGAAAAATCGTACCTATAATATCTAGGTACAGTCGTAGGATGATTGAAAAATTACTCCACGATACGTTGGATTGAAATTTTCGTTTCCTATCGCGTTGAAGAAAACAATTTTGCTCAACTGACGTACGTGATAACGCGACGCGACGGTGTAAAGAATATTTTATGAAATTCGAATCACTTTGCTTGAACCGTCAAGTTACGGAAAACCGCTTTGGTCGAAGGCTCGGGGGGTTAGAGAGAATATCGAATTCGTCGTCGAGGAAATCCGTAATTCAATTTCACGCTGCGCAAACATCTCGCAGTCTCCGGTTGTAAACCGACTTCATCTATCTATATACGTATATAAGTATTACAAATACGATTTTGCACGCGAACGATGTCGGGGGACGTTGTCGATGCACGTTGCCCGGCATTTCGCCTCTGCTTTAAACCATTTTCCAATTTTCATACGGGCGGAAAGATCGAGTTACAAAGTGAGCATGAGATAAGTTGATTGCCGTTTCAGAACGAGGCGAGAGAGAGAGAGATCCTCTTGGAACTTGCCGTGCAGGGGATTCGGCCTTTCGATTTATCCACCAACGTCACCTTCGGTTACAATGCTTGCCATTCTTTCTTCCTTTTGCAAAATGTGGTGTAAAAAATATTTCACCAATGTTAAATTTCGACTGTAACCTACGTACGTTTCACAATTTATTCATTCATTGATATATATTTTTTCTATCGAAAGTTCGGGTATGTTTGGCACACTGAGAGAAATTTTTACTTCCGGTTACAAAAAAGGATCGACGATAGCACAAAATGGTTAAGCGTGCTTCGTTTTTCGTAATTCCAACAATATTCAAACAGTTTTTTTTTTTAACGATACCGGTTTTGCTCAATTTTTCTAGCTACCGTAACAAATAAAATTTTTCTCAGCGTGCCTCTAGACTGTTGGAAAAATTTAACTGAACGTAATGTCCCAGCAGATTAACTGTATATTTGTGTTATTTGTTACACTCGTGTCAAGCGAATATGACACACATTTTTAATTTATTTTTTTCACCAAGTAATAAATTAAAAAATGGTTGAAAAATTAACCCAAAAATTTTGATGGATCTTTTGGAATATAATTTTTTTGTTTTTTTTGTTTCCAACAGTATAATTCGTTTATTCGTCTCCCCTATTTTTTTTCTCAAATCTTGTTTTTTTTTTTTTTTTTTTTTTTCTCTCTCCTCTCTTTGAATCTTGTTTTCCTCACTTTGCGACGAACGAAAGGCGATACTAGAGTAACAGATGCAGCGGCGTTGGAATTGAAAGTAAAACGAAGACGCGAGCGTTTTGTGTCGCACATTTACCGAAATTGTTTTGACACCCGATTTAGCCCCCCCCCCCCCCCCCAATCTCGTCTCGTTCCGCGTCCCAACCCTTGGGGATTTCGCGTTTATCGAGGGAACGTTAAAAGGGATGGGGGGGGGGGGGGGGGGGGGCAGTAGGTGAAACACGGGGTGTCGAGTTTTGACAAGTTACACCGTCCGATACTCGGAGAGAGGCCAACGCATGTCACGGATGATTAGAAACGTGAGGCTTTGACGTGTCGCGGGTGGAGAATATCGCCAAGGACAAGTTCGTAATCGCGTTAAAGTTTAGCGACTCTCCGCTTTCACGACATACCGAAAATTAGTCACACGCGCGACGCGTTTTTCACACCGCGGCGGTCGATTACCTTTTACGTACGTATACGTATACCACCCGAACGCATTTGCTCGTATGGAAGAAGGCAATTAGGCTGAAGTACGTTTAAAGTAAGCCGAAAGTCCGCCCCGCCATCGTGCAGGAAACAAAAGAATTACCCGAACGGAAATACAAAATGGTTTATACTGTGATTGCGATTTTTTTTTTGTTCTCTTTTTGCGAAAACTTCCACCGTAATTCGTATGTTTTTTTTTTTTTTTCTTCTTTTCGGTCAATTCTGACAGTTGTATTATATGTGTACTATACGTTGCATTGTTGAAACAGTAATTTATACGCATGCGAAGTACGGTACAAAGTGCAGTGAAAGCAATTAGTGTATTCGTCATTTGTAAGGAAATAACGGTACCGTTTATCTCTCTTAACTTACGATCGAACCCTAATGGGGGAAATTATCGACACCGTTGTTGCGATAACGAGACGCAAATGGTTCGGTACGAGTAATTGAATTGGTTCGAATATATCGAAGATTACGGTTTTGTAACCGTAGGTTATGTATGGAAACGGATTTGATTTTCATTTTCTTTTTTCTCACTCTCGCTTTTCGTACTCTGCGTATTGTGAGAGAAATGAAGACGATAATAGACTGGCAGGGTTTGTCCGCGTCCGTTGGTAAAGCAAAAAAAAAAAATATATATATATATAAGAAACAAAAAAAAAAAAAAGATGAAGAAGCTGCGAGTGTAAATTTTCGGTGAATTATTCAACGCGCAAATTCTTACGCTCCATAAATCGGCGAATGCAGGAAGTATTTTCTCTGAACAGGGATGAAAACATTCGTTCGCTAAATGTTAGTGACCGTCGGTCTTTTTATTATTTGTCCGTCTCCACGTCTTTTTTTTTTTTAATTTTCTCTTATCATTCCTTACCCAGCGTTCGTAACTATTTTTTGCCCAATCCCAAAGGGCGAATAGTTTTCCTTCAAACTATCGCAAAGAAGAGATAAATAATTTTGTAAAAATTCGTTGAAAATCAGTACGCGCTGCGGTTATAATAGTTCGGTATAAATCTGGTGAAGATAAAAAAAAAAAAAAAAAAAGAATTATTGTCGATATTTTGCATTGCACGAATCAGCGTAGGTAACCTTGAGAGTATTTTTTTCAATGAAAAGAAGCTTTGTATGTCCTTTGCAAATTATTTGTAACTCACTTTCCGCTGACGCGAGTCATTTGCGTGGCGTTAAAATTCGCGGAAAGCGATAAACGACCTGAAATTTGAACCAAAATAAATTGTTCGAAGGCGCTTGTATCAAAGCACCGGATTCTCATCCTGGCCGTGTTTTCACACACACACACACACACACTGAAAACAACGTAGCCGCGTACCTCCGTCGTTATAATGAAACTGTCTGCGCGATTTTCCGTCCTCGCGATTGTACCTACAGTCGATAAGGAAGAGCGAAAGAGAATGAACCGAGGGGCGGTGGGGGGTGGAAGGGCTACGTCCAATAAAAATAGCAATATTGCGCCGACCGGCGAGTAGCCGCCGTGCTGTGCAGCTATTATTGCTATTAGCCGAGGACTGCCGGGTTCGCTGTTGCAGCCGAGGCGATTCATTGTTCGGCTGATGTCAGGTTCGCGTGTTTCGAATGTCGTACCAGTCTGCACCTATCCTGTTAAACCCCTCATCCCCCCCCACCCCCACCCCCCATTCACCCTCCCTGATATCATTAGCGTGATTATTCTCCGTCACTTATACCGTAACTCGAAATGCTTAAACTAGCACCAACTCCCGAAGAGGTAAACCACTCGAAAACAAACCCCTAAACGCCGTGTACTAATCAAGTTTGAGTGAGTGACTGAATGACTGAATGACTTGATACTCGTTCCATCGTCCTCGAGTAAAAGATGAGGAATTACTTTGTTTGGCAGACCGTAATACAGAAACAACTACCAGTAATGGTATGGCTACTAATACTAGTGGTTTATTTCACGTGGCATTCAGGTAGTCAACCTCGCCTGGCTTGGCTGACATGCCACTCGTCTCGAGGAAGCCTTCGGAATTGATTTCGCGACACGCGACGATTTCTTTATTACACCGTAACACACACACACACACAAGCCTGGCGCTTCTTTTCTTCCGCGCAAGCTTATCGAGATTTTTCTCTTTGCTCGTTTTATTGTCTTGTTTAAAGGAAATTTTTGTGTCTTTTAATCTAACAGTTTTTCAAGGTGTGATAGAGTTCGTTGTTGGGTGAACGATAAGGTTCAGGGATTTTGAATTCGGGTCTGGACTGAGGGTTAATTGCTTTTGAAATTTCGGGATGTACGAGCTGCTTGATCCTTTCTCGCACACATTTTTCCTTACATGCGATTCGATGGAAATTTTTTGCACACATGAGCTGGTCGGGTCGTTGATCACGAATCTGAACTCGAAATTTGGAAATTTAAATTGGCGGATCCAATACAGCTGACGAGCAAAAACAACGCGAAGAAAAAATTTTCGACGCGTTTTTAGTTTGTGTAAAAATTGGCGATCGGATTTTCATCGTAGATCAGCACGAAAATGCTTTTTTTCGTGGATAAGTACAAATTTCGTCCATGTTGTTTACATGTGCTATATTTGCAATAAATAGATGAATAAATTTTATATGTTTATTTATTTTTTTTTTTTAACTAAGAAATATTTTCGGGATCATGTGGAATCAAAAAACTCCGATATTATTACCAAAAAAGTAGCTTGATAAATAAAAAGCCACAAAAAAAAAAAAAGGTGGGAACGCTAAGCGTCCCAACGTGAATTAAAGGGTTGAACTATACGAAATCTTTCGAAGTTAGTGATATCATCAAATTGCCGAGTGGTTACTTACAATTAGTCTACATAGAATTAATCAGAAATTGGCGAAGATTGTATGAAAATGAATAGATCACGACTGGTTAGGAAAAAGTGACGCGTCAGCAAGGGAACGTTTTCGCACGGTCGCCATTTTTCTTGCAATTCTGCGTGTATTCCGTAAGTTTTATACCAGAGTTTGAACCCCTCGTCCAAACTAAAATACTATAAATTCTAGCCAGTTTCGTCGGATACCAAAGACACGTTCGTTTCACCGTCAGTCTGCAAACTCCTTCTTTATAATTCCTGCATTCGAATCGCACGTTTGTATGCAACGTTGAGAAACGGACACTACGTAACATAAATCGCATCTCTGGGGGCAGAGGAGGGGATGAGGGCTGTTGAAAAAAGTTGTCAGAGACGTCGGTCGGCGTATATGTATATATATATATATAGCCGGTGTAATCCGTTCGTCCGTCGCTCTTTCTCTCTGCGGCGATAATTGAGAGCAGAGGGATGATTAACCCTTTGCCAGTTTTAAGCTTTGACGATTTTAATCATCTTAAGAGAGAGAGTCTGCACAGCACGGTTGACGTGCTTCGGGCCACTGAGGCTACCGACGGTGATGATGCCGGCGTTGTTGCCGGCTTGATTAGTAATATATTTCACCGTCGTAAAAACCTATGGGGACAATGCTCGTGACGATAGTTGTTTACGACCTCGGAGAGTCGCTCTCTCTCTCTTTCTCTCTCTCTCTTTCTCTCTCTGCGCAACCCTTCGTCCCTTTCGAACCGCGGTAAGCTCGCGAACGAAACGTCGCGTATATCGCTTGTTTCAGAAATAAGAAAGATGATATTTCGAGTCTCGAAAGAGTTTAGAATCGGTCGGGATTCGGCGGGGAAAAAACCAACCGATCAGTCGTCGCGAGATCGCGTCGAGTGACAACGTTCTCTGACAAACAAGCTGCCACGATCGCTCGATAAGGGTTAGGTTTTTTGGCGGGAAAACTTTGGAATGCGCGGTAGTCCGGCTTGGCCGGATTGTTTCAGCTCGACGGGATGTACGGGGGCCACTTTGATGTGCGGCGAATAAAGGCCAGCCAGAGTCCCATGCGGTATGGAGGAAACAATGCACCGCCGTCGGTGCACATGAAAGTTGAAACACGGCGCGACCCCCAGCCAGGCTAATAACGCCAGCCATGCCGGGCTACCTGCTCGCCATTCGCTCGTTTCAAGGAGCTAATTTTTATTCCTTCTTTTTTCACTTTTTATTTTCGTTACACCCCCGAAGTCGCGCACATGCATCCGTGGAGCGTGCGGAGAACGAGAGAGAGAGAGAGAGAGAGAGGGATGACGGGGAGGGATGGAAGCACAATCAGGAAAAAAAAATCATGACTTCCCTTTTTTTCTTCTTCTTTCTCCGCCGGGGTTCGTCCGGCTTATCTCAAAGAAAAAGACGGGGTTTCGCCGTTAAACATTGCGTGTGTATTTTGTCACCGGACTTTGATAAGCGCTTTAGTTCTTCGCGGAGGCCTCTTCTTACCCTCCCATGCTGCAACAGTTTCCAAACACTTTGGAGCCACCTCCGAAACCCGGTAGAAGGATGTTGTGTCGTTGCTTGTGCCGTTAACGGTTACAATTGTTGGTAGCGTAATGCGTACCGTACAATAAAGCGCTGATGTGGGGGTAGGCAAATTTCGTGTACGGTAAACGAAAAACAATAAAATGTTTCGCTGAACAAAGGAAAAAAGCTCTTCGCATGACTTTTGAACGGCAAGCCCGTTAACGCGCAACTATGAAAACGAATTTAAAAATCCTCTCTGCGTAAAGCCACTTTTCACATCATGGGTATGTTTCTTTCTTATTCGGCAGATATTATTTAACATTCACAATTTTTTTTTTTTTTTTTTTTGATACAAATCAACGTCGTATTTTAGCAGCTTAATTATAATCCAATTAAAGTTCTCGCCAATGAACTTTAACTGCCAAATAGTAGGTGTAATTCACCCCGGCGTGAAAAATAAATCACACTTTGGTAACTTAACCAAGGGTCTAATGTTTCCATGACGAAACTTTTTTTTTACACCGAAAACTGTAGAATTGATCGGTTTTATGCCCCCCCGAGAATGAAAGACTTCGATTTATCCAAGAAATATGTACGTCTCCTTTATATTTTTTTCCAAAATGTCAACTCGTTAAATCGTGTACTTCAAGTTCCAAACCATCAAGCTTAATCGAAAAGTCTTCTAATAGCCAACGAAATTGTAAATCAATGCAATATTTCGCTACAATTTGATCACTTGGTACTACAAAACGGCTAATTAGGTTCTACTCGTTTGTCAAAATCTTACATCGAAATTCAAAATTAAAAACTTGTATTTTCGATCAAGCTTGGATTCGATCGGAACTTTGAACAGATGATGAATTTTTGGTCTCTTACTGCACCATGATTCAAGAAAATTTGAGCGCGAGATAGAAAGGAGAATAAAAATTGCAGATTACATATTGGCGAATATACGATCAGTACGCAACGTTTCTAGTTACTGTAACAAGAAATTTTTCTCAGTTTATATTATGTCTACGTATGTACGAGATCGAATTTCAATTTGAATAATTCGTTGCTCGTTTTTGACTGCATTCGTTGGGAAAATTAACAGGCCTGTCAATTTCACTCGAAAATAGCTTGTATTTTATTTTTTTTTTTTTGGAAACTGCGTCACTTTTGCGAGAAATATGCATCAGGTATGTAGGAAACTGTTGTTTGATCAGATTTGAGATATTTTTGGAAAATTTGGTCGATGTTAGTTCGTTTTTTTTTTTTCACAGTCAAACCTGCAAAGCAAACTTTAATTGTCGATTGCTGCGTGATTTCTAAGCACAGTTCTTTTTTTTTTTTACTGAGATAGCGTCTTCTTCGAACCTCTTATTTAATACTCGCTGTGCGAATTTTACTTTGACTTATCAATCGTTGAACAAAAAAGTGTTCCAAAAACTTTGATCAAACGTATGAAGCGAAAAAATCATCAAGATTCAAGCTTGGTAATGATTTTTTGAACGGTTTCATTTTTCTACGTACGAACACAGAATGGCACAAATTTACGGAAGGATTTTCAGGGTGGTCGAATTTTAAATTGCCAAGAGTAAAGTACGAGGTAAAGGTTTGGAAGAGGTTTGTTCCAGGGGAGGCTTCCGCCTATTTTTCGTTCGCAATGAATCTTCGGTGTAAATAGTTTGAATTCCTTGCGGTTATTTACGGTCCTCCAATTTAAGGGACTGGTCCGTAAGACGCCGGCAATACCGAGTTGTCTGAAAGTGTAGAACGGGGGAGTTGAAAGTTGGCTCGTTCCAAACGCACATGTTGCACCCTGACGGAAAAATCTCCACGCATACCTTTAATTTCACTTCTTTCCAACACGGGGTTGGATTTTTGGGGATTCTTTTCCGAAACCCCTTCCGGCTAAACGTCGCGAAGCTTGTCTCGAATAATTACTCTTCGACTGGTAAGTAATTGACACCGGGTCGAGCTCCGCTGTCTAATGAGCTCTGTGCACAAAGGTTAATATAGATCTCCTCTCCCTCCTTTTACTCTCGACTCGACTCGACTCGACTCTTCGCTTTTACTGCCGCGACATAAACTATGCCGGAATTATTTTCTCTCCAACGAGCCTTTCAAACGAGCAACTAAACGCCAGAGGTCAAACTGCGGGAGCAACGTGAACCCGAATATTTTTTTTTTTCTACTCTTTTTTTTTTTTAACACGCAACATGCCGCAGTGAATCACTTCCGTTCTTATTATTTTCAAAGAAATTCTTGTCCACAATGTTGCGGGTTATTTGAATTTCTTGTTACATTTTTTTGCACAAATTTTGATCAACGATTATTCGTCACGTGTATACACGGAAAAAGACAAACGATTGGATTTCGCGTTTCAGCCAAGATTCGTCTCGAATACCCAGTATTGAAAAATGTTGTGTAATAGCTGTGCGAGTTGTGGTGGCTAAGAAATTTGCTTGTATTATTTATACCGTTTCATGCGCCGGTAAATTTCACCTTCAAATAACAGCGTCAAGGCTGGTCATCGACCTCGTTTCTGACAACTAGACTTGCTAGCCGTATAACGTTGGTATACGTAACTACAGACTCGCCTTCTCGTCTAGGTCTGTCTGTCCGCAGTCTAGCGGCTGGAATTGTAATTGATATTCGCGGTATTATACCTACGGATCTTAGTTGGGTAGGTAGATCTGTCCTTGTTGTACCTACAAGACGGATAGAACCTTTGTCATGCGGTATATGTGTGAAGTAGAATATAATCAATCAAATTGGAGAGGTAGGAAAAAAAAAATCGATGTCGATAGATTCATTTCTCATTTTATGCTACGGTATAGTTAGAAATTTTGCTTCGCTAGATGATATCGATTCAGTGGAAAGAATTCAATTTAGGAATTCAGAAAAGTATAGAATCAAACTCGAGAACTTGACCGGTATCTAGACAATTTATAATTATAAATTTCATCGAATGTAGTCATTTTGCTTGTCGCGATATCATCTTGCACAGAGAGAAATTTTTAGTTTCGGTCAACTATTTTCATTTTTCACCGATAAATTGACGTTAAAGCCTTGTTTAACTAAAAAAGTAGAGCAAACCTCACAAACTGATTTTGCGTCGCAATTGGCAAAAAAAGTACCTCGTTTTCCGTAATTCCAACAATATTGAAACAGTTTTTTTAACGATACCTCTTTTACTCAATTTTTCTAGCTACCGTGACAAATGAAATTTTTCTCAGCGTGTGTCTCAGCGTAAACAAGCGGATTTACCAGTTAAAATATAGTCGATAAGTAAGCATCGTATGATTCGCGGTTGATTCAAGTTTCCCGGATGCTTCGACCGCAAGACGAACGTCAACGATTTCGCAAGAGTGAGAATCGAAACTGAGAGGAGAGAGAGAGAGAGACAGAGAGAGTGAGTGGGACAGGGAAAGAGGGGAAAAAGAAAGAGAGAATGATCGTCGACGATCGGCAAGTACCGAGACGCGTAAGTGGCTCCATGCCCATCTACTTATTCACGTGGTAATGACGTAGTGCACCCATCAAGAAGCGAGTTGCGAATATAAACGAGTTTAAGATAACGCGTGGTTTTTGCACGTCGTTTGTTCGCCTTCTCTTGACGGTAAACGAGCACAAAATTGATCTCTCGGGGGTTAGCTCGATGTCCGAGTTTGATACGAGATGTCAAAGAGTAAAAACAATCGCTGAAAGGTTCAAGAAGCGGGAGATTTAACTACGAGCTTGCTAAGAGGCCGAGTGAGATAATCCACCGCCTCTGACGGTGTTATAATTTATCGCGTAAAAAAAAAAAAAATCCATACGTTTATATAATGGATCTTCGTACATACGTATTAACCCTGCCGGCAGTCGCACGGTGGTCGGGATGTCCAGGGTATGAAACGCGTGTAGGAGAGTCGAGCTTTTTTTTCACCGTGCTAAGCGACGCGCATTAAGCTCGCGGAACGATGTCTGACAGTCGGCTGCTACGTGTGTTTGCACCTAGGCAGAAGGCATGCGGAGTCGCTGCAGGGTGTAAGTAGGTATAAGATAGTAATCGTTGTTGTGGAAATGGCGAAAAATTATTGGCTCAAATTGCCCTGGTCGGGGTATGTACGGTTCTCGCAACAGAAGCGAGAAAGATGGACAGACGTTTTTTTAACAAGCTAAGCGCTTTTAACGTCTCGTTAAAAAGCTACCGTACCCTATGCAAATTGTTGGCGGTGGAGCCGCTTATGTACGCCTCCATGCGTCGTCCACGCCTCCGCTAACCCAAGTTCAGCTTGTAATATACCTCGGGATAACACGCTGTTAAACCAGTATATTTCCTTTTGTTTTTTACTTTCGCCGGACGGTTGTATCGAACAATGAAAATTGTATCATTTTTTAAATCGTTTCACGTACGAGATCGGAATATTTTAACGTACTTAACGGGACGTTTTAGACTTACGATACATTTTTTTTTCTTTCCTGTGCTTATCCTAGAGGAATAACGAAAGGATACGGGATCGAATATTATTACACGGTTTACCGCAGGCTTTTAAAACCCTTTAGTGCAACTTGGAACGGATCTTTTAGACCTATCGTAAGTACGCACTAATCACAATGTTTCTACGGTGTGCGTTTGGTTTCAGAACTCTAAAGATATAGCTTGGTAATACTGCTTTTAAGTACATTTGCTTAGCATATATGCTTGTTTGTCGGTATGTGCTTGGGTATAATAACAGAGTACGATTGTACGATAATCGATTGTGGAGGATACCACATGTGAACTTGTCTTCTAGTCTACATTTTGCTGGGTTCCGTCTCACTTATGCAGGATACAGCGAAACTCGAAAGAACGTTTTCGTTCCTTTGACTTTGGTTATACCATCATCGATCCTTTGTTTGACTGTTATCGCCAGATTCGCGTCGACAAACTGGATGGTGGAGGATACCACGTGTGAACTCGTCTTCTATTCTACATTTTGCTGGGTTCCGTCTCACTTATGCAGGATACAGTGAAACTCGAAAGAACGTTTTCGTTCCTTTGACTTTGGTTGTACCATCATCGATCCTTTGTTCGACTGTTATCGCCAGATTCGCGTCGACAAACTGGATGGTGGAGGATACCACGTGTGAACTCGTCTTCTATTCTACATTTTGCTGGGTTCCGTCTTACTTGTACAGGATACAGTGAAACTCGACAGAACGTTTTCGTTCCTTTGACTTTGGTTATACCATCATCGATTCTTTGTTTGACTCTTATCGCCAGATTCGCGTCGACAAACTGGATGGTGGAGGATACCACGTGTGAACTCGTCTTCTATTCTACATTTTGCTGGGTTCCGTCTCACTTATACAGGATACAGTGAAACTCGAAAGAACGTTTTCGTTCCTTTGACTTTGGTTGTACCATCATCGATCCTTTGTTCGACTGTTATCGCCAGATTCGCGTCGACAAACTGGATGGTGGAGGATACCACGTGTGAACTCGTCTTCTATTCTACATTTTGCTGGGTTCCGTCTCACTTATGCAGGATACAGTGAAACTCGAAAGAACGTTTTCGTTCCTTTGACTTTGGTTGTACCATCATCGATCCTTTGTTCGACTGTTATCGCCAGATTCGCGTCGACAAACTGGATGGTGGAGGATACCACGTGTGAACTCGTCTTCTATTCTACATTTTGCTGGGTTCCGTCTTACTTGTACAGGATACAGTGAAACTCGACAGAACGTTTTCGTTCCTTTGACTTTGGTTATACCATCATCGATTCTTTGTTTGACTCTTATCGCCAGATTCGCGTCGACAAACTGGATGGTGGAGGATACCACGTGTGAACTCGTCTTCTATTCTACATTTTGCTGGGTTCCGTCTCACTTATACAGGATACAGTGAAACTCGAAAGAACGTTTTCGTTCCTTTGACTTTGGTTGTACCATCATCGATCCTTTGTTCGACTGTTATCGCCAGATTCGCGTCGACAAACTGGATGGTGGAGGATACCACGTGTGAACTCGTCTTCTATTCTACATTTTGCTGGGTTCCGTCTTACTTGTACAGGATACAGTGAAACTCGACAGAACGTTTTCGTTCCTTTGACTTTGGTTATACCATCATCGATTCTTTGTTTGACTCTTATCGCCAGATTCGCGTCGACAAACTGGATGGTGGAGGATACCACGTGTGAACTCGTCTTCTATTCTACATTTTGCTGGGTTCCGTCTCACTTATGCAGGATACAGTGAAACTCGAAAGAACGTTTTCGTTCCTTTGACTTTGGTTGTACCATCATCGATCCTTTGTTCGACTGTTATCGCCAGATTCGCGTCGACAAACTGGATGGTGGAGGATACCACGTGTGAACTCGTCTTCTATTCTACATTTTGCTGGGTTCCGTCTCACTTATGCAGGATACAGTGAAACTCGACAGAACGTTTTCGTTCCTTTGACTTTGGTTATACCATCATCGATTCTTTGTTTGACTCTTATCGCCAGATTCGCGTCGACAAACTGGATGGTGGAGGATACCACGTGTGAACTCGTCTTCTATTCTACATTTTGCTGGGTTCCGTCTCACTTATGCAGGATACAGTGAAACTCGAAAGAACGTTTTCGTTCCTTTGACTTTGGTTGTACCATCATCGATCCTTTGTTCGACTGTTATCGCCAGATTCGCGTTGACAAAATGGGCATTACATGGTCTGCTATTTGGCCTGAATCGACGGTTTAGGCGAGAGGCGGAAAAAAGGGCAGGTCGAGGGAAGCACCCGTTAATCGCGATGGTAATGAAATCGGGTAGTGGGGTGGTAAAAGTAAAGATTGGAGGAACTGCGGATATCAGTGGCGGTACGGCTTTGGTGGTAAAGTTGGGTTTGGTCCGCAGTGGCGACGTGGAGGGTGTGCGTTACATAATCGGGAAAAGCGCGCGAGTTTGGGTTAACGTTTTGAGTCGTCGTACTAAGCGTTCGTAAATGAATCGTTAATCGTTAACGGCTGCCCATTACTCGTCCCTGGTCGCCGCTTATAAACCGGAAATTCTACGGAACGCGGGCCAACTGTACGAATGTTCATGACGCTTCTGGTCATGTGCAGCCGGGCTCTGCGTACCTACCGAAATCGTTCGGCGTTTAGAGAATCATCCGGACAATAAAGCGCCGGGAGGCTTTATTGCGCAAAGTAACAGAGAGAAACTAGTTTCGACGGTATATGGCGAATCTACCTCGTTCTCTTTCTCCATTTCTCTCTCTCTCTCTCTCTCTCTCTCTCTCTTCCTGCTGCAGTAGTCATTAAAGCCGTACGTTAAATACATTTTTTGTTAGCCCATTTTCCTTTGTCGTTGTCGTTTTCATCGCAGTTGTCGTCAATCGTATAGGTACACGATACGAAATACGTCGACGACGACGGAACGAAACTTCCTCATGGTGCAATAAAAAGTTGAGACTCTGACTTCGACCGGTAGATGTTTCACCGTTGCGTTTGAGTGGGGGTATCATTCCGTTCACGTATCTCATACTAGCGAGCGGACATCTAATAAAATGCGAAATGAAACGCGGGAGGGATAACAAACCGCAGATCACCGAAATAGAAATGATATCATTTTTACAGATATAGATAATACGGAGTCGGATCGGTCGTATGTGAACATTCATCGATGGAACTTGCTTTACTAAGCTGACCCGAAGTGTCCTAAAGTGTGTAGAGGTGAATCGGATTTGATTCCATTTCGACGAGTTCGAGATCCTGATGTAATTGTAATCGCTCATCAGGCCTTGAAACGACGATGCGTTTATCTCCGTCGGACTATCGCGAAGCTCCGATGATCAACGAACTAAAGTGAGTCGATCAAATCACCGTAGATTTGAATCTCTATTTGAATTCGAGCTTTCGACGTTGGATCGAAAAGCTTTCCGCTGACACGCGCAGTTTGATCTTTTCTGGAAATTACATCGTTGACCATTTTGTACCTCTCACGCCTCGAATGATCGTAAAGTTTGATAATTAAACTTTACGACAGGCACTGTCTCTGTTCTGGCTGTATTCCTCTTCGTTTGACTTTGGTGCACGAGTAGCTGAACTGCAGGGTATATTGTCGTGCACTGTTCCAGATAATGTAGGTAACCGTTTTGATTTTAATGACCGATTATCCAGGGCTTTAAAACGTATGTCGGGCATACTGTACGGCATTACTGGCACAGTCTGTGTGTGTGAAACAGTACAGGGGGCTGATCCTGACACGTCATTAACTTTGTAGGTACACATTATATACCGATTGCAGAAGATTGTCGGACCCGGTTTATTTCTTCTCAATCCCATCACAGGGGGGGGGGGGGGTGAAATTTCCCCGCCGTTTTTCTTCTTCCACTCTTTCACCTCATTCAGTTGAAAACACGTCGAGTTTGGTTGAGTTTAGGTTAGGTTGGGTTAGGTTAGGTTCAGCGTCGGGGAGATTTCAGTTGGCGAGTTGGAGTGAATGGGAAACTTTGCTCTCTCTCTCTCTCTCTCTCTTTCTGGCTCTTCGCAAGCTCTTTACGAATAGAGAGACTCGACTCTCTTTTGCCGTGCAGCTGATACACCCGGTGGTGCTTTATCACGGTTCGTAAAGGTATATATGCTGCGCATTACGCCGAGTACAATGGGGCTGAAAACAAGAGAAGCTGGCGATGACATCAAAGTACCGGAAGTTAAGGGGATGCCGAGCTCTGCCTTTCCGGCCTAGACTGATAATCATCTGAACGAAATACTTTGTAATCGTTAATTATTCCTCCTCGCCGATATGCTGCTTTGATACAACTCAACCTCGGCGATCGCATACACCAACCACGGTCAAAGGGGATCTCTTATTCGGCGAAAAGAGTGCGCGAGGAGAAGAGTGGAAGGAGAGATGAGGAGATGATAAAGATGAAATTGTACCTCGCTGCAATATTGCTGGTCCGACGAATGAGAGAGAGAGAGAGAGAGAGGCGAGCGTCGTAACGGAGTTGGAGGATCCGGAGTTTGGTGATGATCCTGCAGGAGCGCTATACACGCCTCATTAAACAGGCAGTCGACTCTTTTTCTTCCTTTATATTTCGCATCTTTCCTCCTTCCTGCCACTCGGCTCGTACCTACCTACCTACCGTCAATGGCTTCGCCAGATTCTTCAGCTTCGATTATTTTTCACGCTGTCTGAAAAGTCTCTGGAGCAAATCTCCTCCGTGACTAAACAGTGGATGGATGGATGGATGGATGGTTGGTTGGTTGGTTGGTTGGTTGGATGGATGTACCGTGGGCGGCTGTATCGCCAAAAGACCAGAACAGAGGAGGCGAGACGACCCGAGACCAGACAAAAATAAACAAGTCCTTGTCTCCGGAGGTGCAAAATGAAATAATGATAATAATAATAGTAACGAGAAGGGCAAAAATGTATAAGCATAGACAAAGCGAATAATGAACTATAGCTACAGTGAGCAAAAATTCTATTCGTTGCAGTAACTAGAAAAACTGAGCAAAACAGGTATCGTTAAAAAAAACTGTTCGAATATTGTTGGAATTACGGAAAACGAGTAGGCTGTATTTCTATCAATCTTCGTTTTCAAAAACGTCATTCAAATACATGTTTCATGTATTATCGTCCCACGTTGTATATACGGATGGGAAAATATTGAAATGCGAATCGAAGAAAGTCCTCTTATTCTTTCCTTCGCCACTTTTCTCGTCACGAAGTTGTGTGATAACTTTGGAAAACAGCGGACGGGACGCTTTGTCAGTGTTATTCAAACGAGACGGCGAACTTTCACCGTCCCTTTAGAGTTTAGTTCCCCCTCTTTCGCGACGGTGACGGAGAAGAAGAGATTCGTGCTGCTCGACTCAAACGAGGCGTTGAAGTTTACCCCAAAATTCCCTGCTCCTTGGAGCGCGGGGAATTTCAAGAACGATACCGGGCAAATGACGCGCGTTGGAAAACGGATCGCTTAAATTTGACAAGCTTGAACGAGTCGCTGTTACATGACGGCTACGATGGTTACGCGGAATCGCATCTTCTCCGCATGCGAAACATGAATCGTAGAAGATTAAACTATTTGAAACCACGATCAGCATAACGTAACGATTCTGGGTACGGAAGAATGACGTCGATGATCGTTTCCATTTTTAAGCTTAACTTCAGTTTCAACGTAACACGCATTTTCAAAATGTGATCAGAGATCATGTATCCATTTCAAGTATCGATTTGTTTTCGTCGAAATTAGGTTGGCAACGTTGCATTTCGATCAATGATGATTCACAAACTTGCAGATCGATTCTTGAGAGGATGCTTTTGGATCATGCTAATTGCAAGATGCATTGGACTTCCGATGTGGAAATGTTTTCTACTCCCAAGTCAAGGTGATCCAAAGGATTTCTGTTATCGGTTTAGACTCTCAATTATCGACTCGATGGTCCCGGTTCGTTTAACAATTTCAGTCCTACATTTTTGAATTCAATATATTGGCCTAAATTTTGTTATTCGGAGGTTTTCGGGATCGCTGATCAGGAATCGGAAGTCAGAATTTGATAATTTCTAAACCGAAGATGGCGAGTCCAATATGGCGGAAGTAAAGTCTAAAAAAACTATAAAAATTCCATGTTTCTGGTCGAAAATTGTTACTCAGGCCGGTTTTTGGGGTCACTGATCACAAATATGAAGTCAGAATTAACAACAAACCGTGACGAGGTTAGGGCATGGAGATTTTTGAGGTGAAACGCTGAGCATCCCAGTGTGATTGAAACTGTTAATAAATGTAAATTATTCCGTAATAAGCTACGATGAAAATTGGATAAAAATTCGTACATCACTTTTCCGTCAACTTCCCGAAACACGTCCCGGCTTTGATTCCGGAACACAACCCTGATGAGCTTGGCGGTTATTCGTTACCACCACACCTTGCAAAATCCAACAAGGTTCACAAAGTACTTTGAACTTAAATACACACAACGAGACACGATGATGGTGTAAAAGCACAAACAACTGTAACTAATCGTAAAATGCATCTTTTACAAGATCTTTCATTTAAATTCTTACGAGCATGGCGGGAAAGAGCTGTGAAGTATCTATCGTTGTTTATGCTTCCTAGAAAAAGTTTCCGTCTTATTGCCGCATCCATTGCTCGAATATCGCGGATTCACAGACTTGGCTTGTGGTTTCGAAGTGTTGCGTACAAGCGTCTGGGTATTCAGGCTCTTGTTTCGCCTCGCGGGTTCGGTTTTCATTCGGTTCTGGTCAGCTCCACGTAAGAGCGTAGAACCAAGGCTCGTGCCGTGCAAACCACCGCATCAGGAAATCAAACGCGAGCTATCATTAGCATACGGGGATCCAACCGGGGCAATGCAACCACCACCGTCTTTAGCTACCTGCTGCTCGAGGGTGCCGGACTTTGCTACTCTTTTTTTTTTTCTTTTTTTTTTTTTATACCACTATTCGTCTTCATCTCGCTCACGCACCGCTCTTGCTTCCAAAGAGATCAACGCAACGACAAAATGGTATGAAATATTTAGTGACCGCAAAAACCGCCTTGGCACGGACTCTGGCTGATCGTGCACTTCAGGCTTCTCTCCTCGTTCTTCCAGGTTCACTGCCCCCTTGGAACACCTTTTTCTTTATCCACTCTACATCTATTTCTTTCTCTCTCGTCTACATCTCGACGCGTCGATACGGTTCTTATGATCCTAGTCCAGCATCGTCGCTGCACTTCGCCGTTGTGCATTCGTTGGGCGATGAACCTACTTCTTCAGAAGCCTCGATTACAGTGATCCTCTATCTTTGAAGACTTTGAATTTTCAACAATTTGGGATTCCATATTTTCGGTTGACTCGAATAGAGTCATCATCCTCTGCCCGAGTACAGAAATGGATTTGATTTAATTTTGTTTCTTCGTTTCTCCATAAGACACTTTCCGGATATCGCGAGGGATTATTAATCGTTGAAAATAAACGAGGTTGGACTTATCCTCTGTTTTCTCTCCTCTCTCACTACACTCGCAAATTATATCCAGCGGAGTAAAATCAGCGTCTTTCCGCCCCCGTCCCAGGGGCTTATTGTTCCACGATCCGTGCGCGTTTGCGTGTGGGTTTATACGTTGTATATACATTGTACACGTGTATATAGATTAAAATAGAGAATCGTGAGAACAATTAATCTCTCCTGTCGCCAGGAGTTAATTTATACGGTTATCTGGGCCGGCGCTCGTCACGCCGCGAGTCCTATCTCTCCGAGGCTTTGCTCCTCCGGGTTGCGTGGCTTCCTTACTCTCTAGGGATTGTTGATAGGTGGCTGGCTGGCTACGCAGGACGCATTTCCCATTAACCCGTAGCTCCCACCTTAATCAACTCTTCAACGCGTTTCCTATCGCGCCGAATAACGGAAGGAAAAAAATTGAGAGAAAAAAATATATATATATATTCATCATCCCTCCACCCCCTTCGTTACGTTCACCACCCTCCGGACTAACTGTCGTACTTTAATTAACGTCGCAGTGATTTTAGCTCTGTAGAAAATTTTCCAAAATCGAAGATGAGTACTGTAACGAGGAAGGAGAAATTTACAACTGCAATGGCTTCTTCTTCTTCTTCTTCTTCTTCTTCTTTTTTTTTCTTCTGTTTAATATATCTTCTCGACTTTTAGGGGTTTTTCGACGGGTTAATCACTGCGTCGATCGACAAGTAGGTACACCTGACTTCATGACTGTAAGCCTTCGAAAGATTTCGTGAAGTCAACTGACTTTATCTGACTTCATTAACTTCAAGTGACCTTGTGTGACTTCAAATGACTTTACTGACTTCACTGACTTCACCAATTTCAAGTGACTTTGTGTTATTTCATGTGACTTCACTGACTTCACGTGACTTTAAGTAATTTCGAGTGACTTCGAGTGAGTTTGAGCAACTTGTACACCGGACTCCAGATATGGTTAAACATTCGACTTTTTTTACACCGGGAGTTTTCCGTGAAACTAGACGCTCAGTGCTGGAAGCTGCATTTGAAGTCTGTACTGTCATTACCAAGAAGATGCGTGTGTGTGCAATAGACCTTAAATGTAGCTTCCAGCAACATGCGGTGAGTTTCACTGAAAACAAACGGTATAAATTTGCTTTTACTCTTCCGATTTAAATTCGCCCTGCGGGATTTCCGACGGTCTCCCATCATCCCAACAAGGGCCAGCTGTACCATCGGTGATAAAACAAAATCTAAGGCATTCCGAAAAGGTTTTAGATACCTGTATCTCTGTATACCTACTCGTAAAATCGAATCGTGAAAATACTTGACGCGTGAGGCGAAGGAAGGAAGGAAGGAAGGAAGGACGGGGAGGGACGGAGAACCTCGGGGGGATGGTCTTTAAACTTTGGATCACTATCGTTCGATCGTAACTCGACTTTTGGGAAGACCTGTACTGTACGTACATAGGTATACTCACGCACCTCCGGATTCATCGAACAATTCCTGAAGCTCCATTGAGATATCAGGGGGAGTAGAAGAAGGGAGAGGAAGAGGAGTGGAAGTATTAGCTATAAAAATCGCATCTAATTGTAAACAGAAACCGTTTTACGACACCGTATAAATTTCTCATCCTCTCGGAGTGACCGAGTGAGTTCTTTCTCGTTATTCTATTCCGTCTGATTAATTCGCCAGCGTTGTAAAAATCCCATTAAATCCATTCGATGTATATGTCTCAACGGTGTAAACATTTAGGCGTATGTGTTTTGCATACACTCCGTGTTGAATTCTGACTTACGTGACGGTGCTGATTCTTTCAATGATCGAAAGTGATTCGAGTCTTGCAAACCTGGTGGATAATTAATTTGAAAAAAAAAAGAAAATGAGTACGTTTATCGGTTTACTTTATTGCGAGGTCTTTTTTTTTTCTCACTCGGAAAAACCAATGTATAGGTATGTGTAAGAAGGAGAAAAAATGACAAAGAAAGTGAAAGTTTCACATGAATGTCGGTGATCGTGCTCCGGCGTTCAATAAGGGGACGAGACGAGGTGATAAAATTTTTGATACCGCAATACTTCTGCAGTGGCTTTATATATACCATTATATAGTGTGTGTATATATATATACATATATATATATACCCGTCGAAACGCAAGCTGACCGACAAAATGAAGATATTAACTCTGGCTCACGGGAGAGCTAATATTTCTAATTGGTATCAGTAAAGTCCGAGTTGTTTTTATTTGTTTCATAAAACTGCGGTTTATTGTGTCACGTTTTTAGCTTTACGCTGTGTATACGTGCGGAATAAATAGAAACGATAAGAATGCTATTCGTTGATAGTACGAAGTGTTAAAAAAAAAAAGAAGATTTTATCGCCCCCTGCCTCATGTTTTCTTTTTTCGCGTTTCTTTGTTTTTTTTTTCTTTTTTTGTATTGCGAAGAATACAAGTATCATTTTGTGAATGGTTGTGTGCTAGTGTCTCTGTCTATTTGTAATCCTTTCAAATACCGAGTGGTAAAAATAAAAATTTTCACCCGAAATAACAAGCAAAACGACGTCGCTGGTATAGAAGTTACGATTTTTGCACCACTCTTAATTCGTTTCTATACGAAATTTTTCTGAAAATTTTTTGTGTATCGCGTTTGCAGCGGTATTAGGTATTTCCCGAAAAAGGAGGATATTTCGTGCGATGAGAATCTGGATGCTGGCACGGCATTTGTACCGCATGCGGAACTGAAAGAGAAGTGTCGCCGCCGTAACTTTTATCGGTTGTAAAGTCCGCCGAGAGATATTATATTATGCCAATGCCAATGCTGTATACATACATATAACCTCAGAAAGGAAAACCTTATCAATCTAATACCTTATATACTCTTACATTTATATGTCTTATTGATTTATAGATAATATAGGTTATACTTACGGAAGTCACATATCGATAAAACGAGAAGGAAACACTTGGTTTTCCAAAATACCGAGCCGACGAATTGATATTGAGATATTTAGATTTTGAGGACAAAAATTTCAGCCATGTTACGAAAATTGTAAATTGTGTTTGCCTAAATCTGAGTCTGTTCGAGAAAAGAAAAGAAAAAGAAAAAGAAAATGTCCGTTTTTTTGTTACAGTCTCCAAAAGTTTTGACGATTCGGTAGAATGTATTTTTTTTTTTTTTTACAACGCTAATCAAATTACCGTTTACTTTTTACAGACGTTAAAAACGTTGAACCAAGCTTAATGATAATTACATTGCGGAGACTCGGCGTACGAATCTTTGCAGGTTTTCAGGTGAAAAAAAAATAAATACGCATGTGTAGAAACGGTAAACTCGCGGTGAATCGGACACGAAATGAGGAAAAACGATGACAAGATAAGACGGCGGTGAGGGGGGGGGGGGGGGGGTATAGAACGGGAGTCATTAGCGAGGAGCAGGTTCTTTGATCTCGTCACGATTCGAGTTGATCGTGATCCCCGGTTTCCCCGCGGCTCTCTTTTCACCATTTACGATATGTCCAGAGAAGATGGCGGCGGCTGTTGTTCGTGCGGGAGTCGTCCGTTCGGGGAAGGTTTTTTTTTCTTTTCTTTCTTTCTCCCCCCCCCCCCCCCCCTCTCTATTGATATTAGACGATCTTGAGCACGGCTAGATCTACTCGCGGCGAGTGTGCCGGTTAAGCAGAGAGACGCGCCCGCATTGCGGCGTCATATCCCTCCCTCTCTTCGGAGGACAGGCAAAAAAGGAGGGTGAGAAGGGAGGGGGAGGGGTGGGGAGAGAACACCAAAAGCTGCGAATTATTATAGGGGCTGAAGGAGATCGGAGCACCGAGTGTTGTCGTTAACGCTGAACGAGCCGCGGGACGAGCCAAAGGAAAGGCGAAGAAAGAGAGGAAGAGGGATTACTTCGGGCACGTATATCCTCCTCCTCTTTTTCCCTCTTACTCTTACCCCCCCCGCCCCGTAGCACCTACCGGCGAGATCGAAGGGTGACGGGAATATTTTCAAACAAACAAATATCCGATCAATTTCGGCTGCAGGCGAGAAGAAGAAGAAGACGAAGAAGTGAATATTCACGATTTTATAACACCGTTGATTTGAAAAGTTTGAATTTTCTCACCTAGGAACGGAGAAACAAATAACACATACACGTAGATACGAAGTATTTGGCGATATTGAGAAATGATGAGAAAAGAGTTCAATTTTCCGCAAGTTTTTTCTCACACTTTTTTGCATTGAATTACGCACGAGAAATATCAGCCCGTCCTTTCTGTATCTTTATAAATTGTCGTAAAGTTTGACGATTGGGATGCAGATTAATTGTAATTCTTGGTATTCTTAGATCGTCGAATCTTGAACTTTTACAATAGCTAATGATAATATTGTTACAAAGGGTGAAATCACCCGTTTTGCCCCCTCTTTAATGATCTAGTAGTCAGCATAGATAAAAGACGTTTATAAACCTCTTATGTCTTTAAAAAGAATAAGGTTGCTGTGCCAACCGACATTATTGTAAAAACAGTCTTGTTTCAGAGTTTGAACGAGAAACACATATTACGCGTTAAAAGCATTTTCACAATATTTTATTCACGCTCTTGATTTCTTTGACTTAACAAGTAAACTCGCGGATCCATATTCTCTTAACGTAACGTCAAGAACGTTACAATATTTATAATCTATACGTATGTGTAATAATAATAATAACAATGGTAATGTGGGCGAACTGGAAAGGAGTAAAAGAAATTTAGCGGATGAAACAGAAACTGGCCGTTATTACGCGATGCGATACACAAGCGCACGTACGCAATGCGTGTGTGTGTGTGTAACAAGTGATATTACATCTTGGAGAATCCTTGAACCGTTCACGGTTCCTGGAGAAGAAGGAACTGGATAGTTGAAAACTTTAACTACCTCACAGCTCATAACCCCGTTATAACGTTAGAATCTAGGCACGGCAACCGACCAATCTAATTTATTGTATTTTCTTGCCCGGCTTAAATGTAACGCGCCAAAGACAAATATTGTCTAGACCGAGTAAAAGACCGTAGCGTTTATAGGTATCGGATCCTTTACTTTTCCCCTTCCTTGTCGTTGCGCGAATTATTATTATTATTATTATTATTATCATCGTTGTTGTTATTATTGTCGTACATCACGGAAGATGGGACGAAACGGAATAAAATCTGGCGTCAAAAAGGAAACCGAGGGAATATCGGTTACCAGGCGATGGTCACTTTTGTGTCATCGCCTTGATCCTCCTTGTAATACACCTCTCAAAAGAAAGTAACGCGAGTAAATCCCTCCCTCTTATTCTCTTCCCCCCTTTCTTACGCGGTAGCTTGTTATATCAGCCAGATTCGAGCCTTGAGGGTCTAAAGCTTTTTTTCCCCCTCGGACGGAGGTTTATACTTATTGTCGGTTACCGAGTTTCCTCAGTGTGAAAATAACAAGCTTTTATCGTGTATACCAGACTTTCAAAGCTTTTCCGCCATCACCTAAGCCGGAAAAATCACTTTGGTTAATTATACGCCGATATGCCCAGATTTTCGTGGTTATATCGATTATGTAAATCTCGTTACGTCGACTCACTAGCAATTTCAAACGATATTTAAGGTTATGAAACCAAGTTTTTAATCCTCCCGCTGAGATGATTTCGTTTGTTTTAGTTACTGGAAAATTTCGATAAAATGGTACTGTTAGAATTAAAAAAATATTTGCTGCAATTGGTAAGGATTTAGTGTGAATTTACGTACGTCGGTACCACGTTTCCCGATTATTTAAACAATGAATCTGCTCGTTTGAACACATGATAGATTTTCTGGTCAAAGTTGCAAAAGTAATTTTCATTTTGCATTCAGAACTGTGTATAATTCTTTTCGGTTACAATGGTTAAAATTGAAAATTTTCAACATCTGCACACGGTAACCGTACGTAGAAATGTCGAGGCAATTATCGTTGGTCAAAAAACTAATCGTCTCACATTTTTGGGAAATTAATTCTTCCGTATAATATCGACAAATAAAATAAAAAAGAATGAAAGAACGCGTGAATTGATAGCAGAAAAAATGTTTGGACAGCCACGCAGGCGGGTTTTGGAATTCCAAATTTGAAAATTTCCGAAAGCGCCAAATTTTGAATTTTTTCGTAGCGAAACTTAAAGTAAAGAAATATCAAACTTTGACGAAACGTCAAAGTTTTAAATGGTCCGATTCTTCTTTCTTGAGAGGCTGACATGAATTTTGTAAAAAGCATTTTTGTAGCTTGCACAATTATCTGTAAATTTTTTTTCGCTACCTCTTCGCCTAAAATCAATAACAAACAAATTTTGATGAGAAATCCTTTCGTATCCTGAAATAAAAATTTCTTTTTCCGCTCGTGATTCGTTTATTATTGATTCCAGGCGGAAAAGTTACAAAAGAAAGTTGTAGACGCGAACTTTGCTCTATCGTAACTTGAATTTTCGGAACTTTGCTGTTTCCTCAAAGTTTGATCTCTTCGCTCCGACTTCCGGCAACAAAAATATTCGAAATCATGTAAAATACGCACGTGCCTGTAACCGAAGCTTGTCAAAACTCACGGGATTGGAAAATGTCGGAATGATTCACGCCGTTGTAGTTCGGCATTGGCAGCGATGTAAGGAAGCGTCAAAACACGAGCTGCGCCCCTTGACAGGCACTTTGGAATTACATCGATAATGAAATTGAATCGGCCCCTCCTCTTTGCGCGTCCCTTTTAAATTTCACAAAGCTAACTTCACCGCTAAGCTTGATGTTAGGTACAACCTGCCTACCCGTTCGGTTTGCCTTCTCTCTTTCGGGATGCTGCAATTAGAGAGAGAGAGGGAGAGGGAGAGAGGGAGAGAGATCTAGGCGAACAGATGGGAGCACAATGGGATCGGTTCGTTGGTGTGAAATGAATTTAAAGTCAGGAGTTTCAGAAGCGCTTCCGCGACTTTACAGAGTCCCGGGATCAAACCCCTGCAGTCGACCAATTATTACGATCCGATCGTGCGTAACAGATATTGTTAGTATTTAAAAAGGGTTGCGGTACGGATTGAAAGGGGGAATAAGAGTCGGAAGAAATCGGAGAATTAGGGACGGGAAATTAATGCGAGGAAATGAAACTCCTCTTTCGCTCCCTGAATTCTTCACCCCCCGATTTGTTTTTTTTTTTTTTTTTTTTTAAACCGATGTAGAACATTGATATCAGCGCGATGTTTACACAAATGTTATTTACGAGCCGGTGTTCCAAGTGTCAGACTTTGCTCTTTTTTATCGGCAGAAGTGTCGTTGGTTGTTTTTTTCTTTTTTTTTTTTTCTTCATCTTTGGCGATGCAGGAAATGCGTTGGAATCTTTACGTTTTCGAACCTGTAGAATCCAAAAAACTAGTTTTTAGAAAAATGCCGGATGAAAAAATTTGAAACTTACATTACCGGAGGAATTTAATGTTTGTAATAAATTGTCGCAACTATATTCATTTTGACGCGGTATTTGCACCGAGTTTTCGATTGGCTGAAAATAATTTGCGATGCATTCACGTTCACGACTGGAATTCTTAAGAATAACGGAGAGGAAAAATTTTCGACGCGTTTGAAAAATCGCTCGTATCGTAATATCACTGCCTACGAAAATAGATTGTGGTAAAAAATGTTAGTAGTCAAGGAGACCGAGCCGTAAACGGAACTAAAAATTTCTCTCAGTGTGTATTTAAATTTTTCACATTTTTAAATTCCAAGAACAAGATTTTCGCGTCTATGAAAATTCGATATTCCGATACTTCGATTATTGAAATTCTATTCCGCGTCACGTTTCACCTTCTCGCTTATATACACTTATAACCGTGTCTGTATCTATATGTATATACATGTTTTATGTACATTTTTTCGAAGGCGTTGTCTTTATAGGCGTTCGGGCAGGCAGGATCTTTGGGGCGATAAAAATCACGAAACATTATACAGATTTGTCGGGCGAGTTGGTTTTACGAGCTGCTGCTGCTGCTGCTGCTGCTAAAGCAATGTTAGGCATATCTATTTATCTATATATCTGTCTATCTTCCTATCTATCTATCTATCCTCTCAGCGGTAGCGTCTCCCTGTTTTATGTATACATATATATATATTTTTTATATGAACGTAAACGCGTCCTTGTGTGTTATACGTACATACGTATACGTACGCGTGTGAATGATGAAAGAAGAAAAAAAAAGAAAGCTTTTTTTTATTCCTATAATTTAATTATCTCGTTTTACTGCCAAACCTATCGCAGCTCTCACGCGTACGAGGCGTATTTCCCTGCCGTGGAATAATCTAGATTCTAGAATCTAGATCGTCGAGCCGTACAAACGAGGGTTATAAATCTCTCATGTAACGATATCGTATCGACCGCCTGTTTGCTTATATTCGCTGCCGCTTGACAACCGGAATTATAATTCTTTCCTTTTTTCCTTCGTCTTCTTCTTCTTCTTCGTCGCAGGACGCGAGACCGAAGCGATAGAATTGCAAAAAAGGAGGTTAAAAAAACCCGGCAAAAAAAAAGAAAAATGATAAAAAAGAGAAAGAAGAAAGAATACAAGAAAAATTCTGACAATAAAATCTGTGCAATACTACAATAACGTCAAAACTAGAGCCAATCTAACGTAATCATGATTTTATTCGTAGACTCTACGTTCTCGTGTGTGAAAAGTCAGGGAAAAACTTTGGACGAAAGGAAGAAAAAAATTTTCTCTTGTCGAGCTGTCGTGTTGAAAAAAAAACACCGTCCACAAGTTACAACGTAATTAGACGATATTTATGGTGCCGATTAGACGCTGTTGTACATGTGACGGCATTGAAGATGTTTGTGCTCCTTTTATCAAAGAACGTAATTAGTAGATCTGCGCTAATATATCGCGATTGAATAATGACACGTGAACGAGTCGTCGTGTAATTAATTTCTCACTTATCAAAGGGTATAAAATTAATCGCGCGTGAGTACAAATTTTGCAATAAATTGATAAAGGTGGATTTTAAAATCGCGAGTATAAAATCGCGTTTCAATCGGACGAATGAAACAGCTGGATCTTGGACGGGATCGCCGCGGGTGTGCGTTTCCGCACCCGCATAATTTGCTGCTGGTTGTAAAAAAAAATTTTGCTCGCGTGCCACTTTATGATTTTTTTTTTTTTTTTGTATTTTGCTTTCATTTTTATTTATTTTTTTCTTACTCACTTACCGTTAATTAACGTACCCGCGGTAAATGCACGTCGCACGCGGATAATCGTCAATCGCTTCTCCATTTCTTCTATTCTTTTTTTTTTTTTTTTTTTTTTTTTTTTTTACCCCATAATCACACTTTTTTCCTCCATATCCTCTTCCCCTTTGGCCATCTGGCCAGTGACCGGAAGTCGTGCATTCCGATGTTACCGCCAACTCTACTGGCTCTCGTCGTGTCTCTCTACGCTGTACGGTTCTACTCATACGCGTATAATTTACATATTATATTATCTGTGTATAAGGCGTACATGTGTCACCAACTCGGTCACTTTTTTTTCTTTTTTTTTTTTTCTCTATCATCCTCTCGGATCCGTTCCACAATTAGTTGCGTACAGTAGTACCGCTCAAAGGTAACCTCTGCGAATTTTTTGCAGATTTTTTGACCACTTCTTTCGGAAGTATATTTTTTTTTTTTGTTTTTTTTTTTTTGTTTTCCAAATCCCGCCTATCGCGGGAGATTAAAGTGGGACGAAAGAGAATCTATGACGTAAAAAAAAAAGTTATACGTTATACTTTTAATGGCATCGAGAAGGCGATTTTCAGCGAAAGCAAAGAAAAAGAAAAAAAAAAAAAAAAGAAACAATTGGATAATAACGACGGTGAAAGGGAATCCATTTCTTTGTTACATGAAATAATGATTAGAAGAGAGTAAAAAAAAGAAAAAAAAAAAAAAATTTACCCGGAGTACACAGTTCATAGACACAACAGCAACAACAATAACGACAACAATGATATCATAACAGCGTTGAGAAAAATTCTATGAATAGAGACGCAGCGGGGTTGTTCGAATTTTTTGATAATTACCGGAACTGCCCCAAAAATTTTTATCCATCCGTAGTCTAGCGTATATACGTATATATATACGTGTATATGTATAGAGGTAGATAATTTTTAGGGAGTCGAGGGGATCGGGCTGTGCTACGCGCACTGCACATCAAGGGGTGGTATAACAATGCCGATCAGCCATCACTGAATGGCGTGACAAAATTACCCGTATATATACCTCATATTATATTGTACTAGCCAGATATACACTTTATACCTGCGTACGTGTATTTTTTACATATGT
Organism: Neodiprion fabricii; assembly: GCF_021155785.1. Taxonomy (NCBI): domain Eukaryota; kingdom Metazoa; phylum Arthropoda; class Insecta; order Hymenoptera; family Diprionidae; genus Neodiprion; species Neodiprion fabricii. The sequence goes on along the minus strand of NC_060243.1, from coordinate 26,859,937 downwards.
ATGTATATATATGTAGTAATATAGATAGGTCCGTTGGCGGGTGCAGGAAATATTACATATCGTACAACGTAGGTATTTCATCCGTGTGTGTATGTGAAATTGCATTACGCGTAGACAATGTGTAAAGCATGTACAACGTGCATATGTCGGTGTACAATATGTTGGAAAGATTAAAATTACGTGCCGCAGCTTATAATCTGCGGGGCGTCGTGCTGCTTTTTCTTTTTTTTTTTTTTTTTTCCTACCTTACGCGTACGTGTATTTCATATTACACGTACGCATACGTGTAATACGGTTTGGATGCAATTACGAACTATATCGGACCCTCGCTATATTCCTTGGTTTTTCTTTTTCTTTTTTTTTTTTGTCTCTTTTAGTTTGATTCGTTTACCTGCCTGCCTGTTTAATGCAATATATAGGTACCGCGTTTAGCGAACAAAGCGAAAGAAGAGAAAGCTGGGGTGGAAATAAAAAAGACAAAAATTGGGGGCTACAAAAATGTTGATACGATCGTTAGGCGGGCTTCTGTAATTGAGGGGATTGCCGGCGTAATAAAAGCCTGGGTTAAAGAACACGGAGTAAATGTGAGATGAGAAGGAGACAGGCATATGCGGTAAGGTCACAAGTTTTTTTTTTAATCAATTATTTTTTCTATCGGTTTAAGGAAAAACAAGTATCATAGATACATGTGCGAAAATTAGTCAGTAATCAATTGATATTTCAATTTTATGAGGTTTTCTTTGCCTACGTTTCGGAGAAACTGTACGAAGAGTAGTAAATTTACAAGAAGAAAAAAAAAAAATACGAGCGAACAAACGAAATCACCTAATTCACGTAAAATTATTTATTTTAGAAATCTCTGTAATGACGAAATATTGTAATCGTGGTGTAACTTTTTTCTCAGTGAAGTATCCCTTGAAAGAGAATTTAAAAAATCGGCAGAAATAAAAAAAAAAAAAAAAAACTGGACGAAATAAGAACGAACAATCAAATTAACGAACGATTGGTAGATAAATTTGTATTAGCGGTTTAGGTGAATTTGATTTTTTTTTTTTTAAGCGGGGTTCGGGTGACAAACAGCTATATATAGAAGTTCCTGGAGCTTTGCCCGCTGGGTAAACTGCATATTTATGCATCGAATAATCCGACAATTCCGAAAGGATATCGGCTCGGATCTATCAATGCCGAAATACTACCGGGCTCATTTTCCCGGCCCGATAGAGATACACAAAAGGTTAAAAAATGCGTTTCATTACGTGCCAACCATTCGCGGCCAGTAACGTAGACGGGGAATCTCCCCGTTCGGATATGGCTCGATTTTTTATCTTTTTCAAACCGCCGCGACGTAGAGAAAAACGAAGGAGAGTAGGAAACTCTCTAATATATCACATGTGTGGATGTTTGTGGATAAAAAATTGCAATACTCGTTCGGGAACGAAAAACCGAAATGTATTTTCATTCAATTTTCAACACACCGATAGTTCCCAATAATAGAAAATAAAAGTTATTCTTTATCAGGGTTTTTTTCTCGACCAACATTTTCTTAGCACTGGATACAGATTTTTTATTAATTTTTTTTTCACCATTCTTATGATTCACAGATTTCAAACTTGACCAAATCGAAGATGGACCAATCGGAGCGAGGCAGAGATGCGCCGATTGGCTGGCGGCTTCGGCGACCGTTGAAACAATCGAACGTCGCTTCACCGTTTGAAAATCACAACTCCTTCCTCGATATTGCCAACGCTTCGACGATTTCGCTCCGTTTTTACGCCCGGAATTCGGCATCGCGATGCTTCAGGTACGTAAATTCGCTATTCCCTTGGTACAAGGTATATATTACGTGCGAGTTTTCCCTCTGCATGGTGAAATTAGGCGCGCACGGCTGAGAGAATCGTAAACTTGGGGTAATATATGGGATGGGAGTGGATGATGGGAGTGTGGGGGGGGATATTGAAAGGTCTAACGAGAATAAGATTTGGTTTAAATTGCTCGCTGCCGAGTTGCTCCTCTATATATACATATACATACAATAATACGTGTGTACGCACGTATACCTATACGTAGGAAACGCGTCGAACCCTATTGCTCGTACGCGTGTACGCAGCAGCATCGTATAAGCAGTAAAGTTCAGGCTTCCTCTCTCGATTCTATCGAGCGGAATTCAGTGTTCCTTCTTCCTTTACGTTGCGTTGGAATGAAGAGTCTAGGGCGATTTCCGATGGAAATTTCGGGTCTATCGACTCGTCAAGGAAAGAATAAGAAGAAAAAGAAGAAGAAGAAGAAGAGAGGAAAAGGAAACAACAGCACCGGCAGCTGAGAGGAGTGATTGGATGAAATAAAAGTCGCGGAGTGTGACTGAGCGATCGCTTATCCAGTTCGATCTTCGTGCACTCGTCTAGCTGTAGCGTACGATGTATCTTTATCTCTTGTATCGTAGTGTACACGGTGTGCAAAGTACGTACGTGCGTGTATACTCACATACACACGCCTACCTACGTGAAATAATAAAAGATCTCTCATACGAGACTCGCGCGAGCAAGTCTAACCGAGATAGCGAAGGGTGATGGAAACCGTGAGTGATGCAGATTCGGAATAAACTTCCTTCTTCGAGACTTCCGACGCATATTATGTACTACATGTACACTTGGACACAGCGAATCTGAGACGGCTGATTTTTTACACCAGACAGTTATGTTGGCAGCACGGAGAAACCTACAGCGCCACGGTCGGCCAAACGCGAAACTTACTCAATCTCGATACACGTAACGTAACCCATGACCGTCGAATCTAACCTTAGAATTGACGTGTCAATCCAACAAGTTATTACACCCATGGTATTTTAAGGTTAGATTCGACGGTCGTGGGTTACGTTACGTTTATCGAGATTGAGTTAGTTTCGCGTTTGGCCGACCGTGGCGCTGTCGGTTTCTCAGTGTTGCCAACATAACTGTCTGGTGTAAAAAATTAGCCGTCTCAGATTCATTGTCCCCAAGTGTACACGTGCTTGAAGTTTTCTTTTTGTTTTTAACGGAGATTAGAAATTAAATCTAGCTTTAGGTGATTTGTAAGAGGCAGGCTGGTAGGTATTTGGAATGACAGAAAATGTTATAACAATTGTAACGAAATTTTTCTCGATATATTTACTGCCTGAAAAAAAAGATTTTGGCGATCATTCTACGACGATTGCTTGTAATTTTTTTTTTTTACGGACTTAATCGACTCTTTCAATTCGACTTTGAATGAAAATTTTGAAAAATGTAATCAAACGAATTTTAATTCTTCCCATACGTTTGAAAAGAAAATTCCAAAAAAATTGTTCATTCGACTGTCGGGGAGGAAAATATGTGAAAAAGATTTTTCGTGAAAAAATTGACATAAAAATTAATTAAATATGATTATTTTTCGAATACCTGCGTAGGAAAGATGCGGCTAATAATTAGTCGATGAATTATCACAACTTATTTCCCACGTTTATCAGAGTCGGAGGTTCTTTCCGGTTTTCCTGCTATCGGATCGAGTCGTGTGCCGCGTGCGGCGATGCAACTTGTTAAATATACGCATACGTTATAGTATATATATATATATATATTTATGTGCCTGTGTGTGATCGTCCCATAATTATATTCCATTCGTGCTAGATAATATGTTAATTAGTAAAGATAGGCTTTTAATGATTATGTATATATATACGAATATGTATAAATACGTGTGTGAATCGCTGCTTTATATGACAGTGCGCTTCGTCATCTTCGTGACTAACATTACACCTTGTGTTAATATACATACATGTATGTATAAACAGGGTGGGCAGAGAAAACGGGACCGATTTGAATCGTGAGTAAAATTTAAATGTGTCAGTCGATTTTTGAAAACTTTTTTTTCTGCTCGAAAGTAGAAGAACGGATCTTTCAATTTCGGGTTTGAAAATCTGGAAAATCTTTGTTTGTTGTTGAGATTCTGGCTCTTGAAGAACAGGTTTTGAGAGAATTGCTGATAGACTGAAAAACATTAACGTTAAAGAGTTTTTTCAACACTATTTCCTTCTGAAATTATGATTCGAGGCTTGTTTCTGGCATTTTAGAAACTCGCCGAGATTTTATTCACGTGACGTGAAACGTTTCTTGTTAAATTAAAATCAAAACGGTAGCTTCAAAGCTAAAATTCGGCTGCAATTGATGTCGAGAACTTGATCAAAATTCATTCAGCATTGATGAAAAATGGATTGAAGAAAAGTTTCGAATAAATGTTACGAATGGATAAGATACACATTGGCGTGCAAAAGGAAGCCTAGCTTCCAAACGACGTTCAGGTGTAAAAAAGTTTTCATTTTAGTCAAAGAAAATTCACAAAAAGTTTCCAATTTTTTGAGACCCTAGTTTTTGAGAATTATCGATTCCCGTGCGTTTTTCGTTGAAAACGATGACTTACGATTTCCAGAAACTTCTGAAAAAATTATTCTTTACCAATTCAGAAAAAAGCTACAATTTTCTCCCCTCTAATACTTTTTTTCCAAATGCGCAGTTATCGAATTATGGAAGATCGGGTCTAAAATATCTACTCCTAAATGGCCGGTGAAACAAAATTTGAAAAAATTAGAAAATGTATATTCGACGGAGCAGAAGTCGGAAATAAACTGTCGACCAATTCCGTCGGGGTCAGGGGTTAAACCTTTTTCACATTCATCATATTTGTATTGTGAACAATCGCACAAGTATAACGCAAACTATTTTAATTCACCTACGGCAAAGAATATACAAAGAAGCTTACGAGCGCAGAATAAGGCAAAGAATTACACGTGTAATACACGCCGCGTTTGATTATTAGATTTTACCTCGTGTTTATTACACGATACGGTTTTAACTGTTGGTACGTAAAACTGTGGAGAATGAGCAAGGTCCGTTATAAAGTGCGATAGAGAGAGAGAGAGAGATATTATGTACTCCATACCGACGACCCTTGATGTCCCTGGGGTGCATGGCTGGAAAAGGGTTAAGGTGCGTAAAGTGGAGAGACATAAAAATGAATCCCCTTATTTTCGGGACGCAGTCATCATTCGCGATCAACGGCTACTCCTTATTTAACGGCTGGTTAAAAAGTCCGCGTTTTATCGCTCCCATATATGCTTCATGGTTTTCTATACGCTTGCAGGTAGAACAACGTCCCGTTTTTATCACCGTGACCAACCGGCTTGTAGCTGCTACGTTACGACTCACGCCCGCCTTTGGTAGACTTCGTCGCGACGTGAGTTTTTTTTTTTTTTTTTCTTTTTTTCTCTCATTTTCAAAAGCCCGTGCTTTTCCTTTTTATTTAAATTCGATGGTCAAATTTCAATGTAATCAGAGTGAAAAATTTATCAGATGTGTTGCTGGAACTACACTGACAATGAGAGAAGTTTTTAGTTTCGGTTAACTGTTTTCATTTTTTACCACATTCGAAAAATATTGTGTCTAGACAGAAAATGAAAATTAGGTTTCTAGCTGTTAACGGAAAGTCTGGTATCCGTTACTATTCCTTCTCCTCACGATCACTGTTGCTATATTTTCTAAGCCTTGTTTAACTAAAAAAAGTAGAGTAAACCTCAGAAACTGATTTTGCGTTGCAATTAGCCAAAAAAAGATCGACGATAGCGGAAAATGTTTACGCGTACCTCGTTTTTCGTAATTCCAACAATATTGAAACAATTTTTTTTTAACGATACCTGTTTTACTGAATTTTTCTAGTTACTGTAACAAATGAAATTTTTCTCAGTATATAGTTTTTGACGGAAAATCAAAGCATTTTGGGAAATCTAGGGACTCCGAGGGCAGCCGTAAAATTTGCAATCAGAGTCGCCTGGTCCGTGCATAAATGGTTTTTTTCGCTTTTTTCCTTTTCGTTCGCGCTCTGTATTGCGCAAGCCTGTGTTACAGGTGGTAGAAAATTACAGCTGCGTGAAGGGAGGAACGACCATTTCGTGTAAAACTAGTTTTCGCTTTACTGCGAGACCCACTCTGATATTCCATATACGGTTGTTATCGGGCTAGGAATTTTTCCGGTATTTTTCTCGTTTCTTTTGCTTTTCATTCCGTTTATTTCGCGCGACGTTTCTTCTTCCACTCTTCTCATCGCCGCAATTGTGAATCCAGCAACCAGAATTCTGTAAGCCTCGTAAATTCTCCCGCTATGTTTCTTCTTCTATTTTTTTTTCTTTTTTTTTTTTTTGTTACTTCATCGTTTAAAATTCGCATTTTTTTTCAGTATGTATTTCAACGCGCCGTTTTTGCGCGCCGCTGTTTCGCGTGATTCGAACGCAGTAGCGCAGAACCGTTGCGTATTCGCTCTTGAATTCCGTTGAGTTGAGGGAGAGAAAAAACAGGTGGAAAATCTGTTCTTCGAGGTGGTGATGAATTAACGGAAGAAAAAAATTCCGCAAAGAATGATCGGTGTTGATTTATTATTTGGTATCGATTGCTGCAAGTTGATTATTCATCAATCGATCAGTAGGATTGGGTCAGCTTATTCGTCTACGTTTAGACGTATGTACGTGTTTTTCAAGAAAGGTTGTAAAATTTCGAAGCACTTTGTTCCCTGTATCTTCGTTTGAGCTGCATACCTCGTTCGATCCTGGCGAACGATATTCGAGTTTCGTACGTGACCGTACATCCGGTTTCGTGATAATCTTACACGCCAAGGGATAACAAGGGACCGACTGCGTAGCGAGAGAACGAAAGAAAGCCAGTAAGAAAGAATGAACGGAGAGACAAAGAAATCGTGGAAAACAGGATATCGAATATGAAGAAGAAAGGGAGGAAGAAAGTTTATTAACTTCCCATCACTTTGCCGATACGCGTCGCAGTCCCTTTTTAAGAAGAGAAATAACAGCAAAAATTTATTTCACCGTGCGCGTGTTGCGAGAAAGTTAACAAATGTGTACAAAAATTTTATATGCATTTCTCAGAAAACGCTGGGTCTAAGGAATTGTTGCTTCACGTCGTCAGTGTTACGGAATCTAGTCTAACGAGGGCAAAGAGATGAGGCGAGAAAGAGATAGAAAGAAAGTTTGAATGAAAGAACTCGGAAGAGTTTGTTATACCACTTGAGTCTACATCCATTGAAACCGAAGTCGGACAAAGCTAGACGAAACAAAATAGTAGGAGTAGGTACACTGACCCATATAAATTCCAGTAACGTTCGACACCTTTTGATTCCGAGCATATTTTAGGTCAGAGAAAAAATTACCTCGAAAAATATTCGGAAGAAGAGGACACGAAATTGGAGAAAAACAATTAGACGCCAAACTTTTAGGATATGTGAAAGGAAGAACGAAAGAAGCGTATCGCGTTAATACTCGTTCCAGTCGCTTTAGCATCGGCTGTCGCCACATTCATTATCGCATGCAATCTGAGGTTACGGCCACGAGTGGTATCGAAACTGATTTTCTTCTACGCGAGGTACAACGATTTACAAATTAAATAGTGTAGCGATTGGTACCCAGACAAACTTTCGTCCTCGACTTGTACTAAGTTGGATTTTAGCAATGATTCGAGTGATCGAAGAGGATGTGGCCGATTAATGGGAAATTGCATAGTTACCGTAAATGTATATCCCGAGAGGCGAAACGCTTGGAGATCGGGTGACAAATGGTTCCAATGATTTCACTCGACTTCATGCGATTTCAACCGATTTAAAGTGATATCAATTTCGATGATGTTGATTGACTTTAAGAAACTTTTACCATCATTTCAAACGATTTTTAGCGATTTTAGGCAAATTCAACCATTTTTCGGTCAAATTCTCGGTAATTTATGCTTGAATTTAGGACGATTCCTAACTAATTTTCAATCGATGTCTTCGGAATCGCTTCGTTCAAAGTAGTTTGCGATTTCAAGAAGTGAATGAACTATCTGGGAAAGTATTTCGAGGTACTTTGAGCGTGGCGTCACGTGACCGATTTAAGACTTCCTACCAGAATTCATTCCATTCTTTCTTAAAACACCGATTCTATTTAGCGATACGATCGTTTCGATGTAAAAAGTACTCTCTGGTCACTTGGATCGATGAATCATCATGCGAATCAACAAGCGAATAGTTTCCAAAACATAACCTCAAAGCTTGCTTTGCTACGAGATAATTAAATGAAAATTCTGAAAATATGTATTCAGTCTTGAGGTATTCCTCAGGCAAGAAAGACCTCAACCCACCATACAACAGCAGACTTCCCGACGAAACAGCACGCTCATTTCGCAAGAAATTAAAAAATCCATTCAAAATCCAACGAAAGAACGAGCTGAATTTTCATAAAGAGCTTTTAAACCGGTCACTTGACACCACGCTGAAAAAAAGCACCTTAAAACACTCCTCGGCTCAGTAGGTAACAACTGCGCATTGTGCGCGCTGCTGTACCTACGGAGCGGATAACGCCGCGTACCAATCCGCGCTTTATGCATGTAGCGCATTGAAACGCAATGCATCGGGAAGACGGGAGGGAATTCTCGCGGCTGGGTTCACAACCCTGTATCATGAAGGCGATGCGCGTAGGTATATCACCGTTGTCGGGGCGAAGAGTGGCGTCGCGGCGTCGGCGTCGGTGACCCGATTCCCGCGGGCAGACCTGTGCAGGTTGACTCATCGCTTCGAAACGCGCACGCGGGTGGATTCCGACCTTTAACCACCTCCTTCCTCCTCTCCCTCTCTCTCTCTCTCTCCCTCCCCGGCTTCTCACCCTTTCTCTTGTCAGCCCTACGCATCCCTCAAACATTTCTTTATGCGGCAGCGTTGCATCGGATTGTCCTGCACCGTATGGGTCCTATTTTCTTTCACATATTATCGCCCTCTATTCGTCAGTTGCTTCACGTTTAGTCACGACATGTTGTCATACAATACCTACACGGACCTAACACGCGCGTGCGAGCTTCCTTCGAATTCGTAATAATCAGAGTCGAGATTATCGTCGTCATCATCGTCATTATCATCGTCGTATTGATATTTGACGGAAAAAATCGATACTACTTTTTCCCATCCAATTTGCGGTTGTAACTGTTATATTCCCAGTGAATTCCTAACGACTGCACGGTCCGTCGTTTGCTAAAATTTAACGCGCACGCGCTACGATCCGAGAGCGGCCGTCTGCCAAGGGGGCCAACTGTCTGTAGGCTAAAAAATGTTGACAGTTGTTGCTGACAGTTCCGTTCGTCTCACGACTGTCAAAATTTTGGAGGTTAAATTAATGGAGGTTGGTCGCCCTGACAAACAGCCCCTATCGGATCGCGGCGCGTGCGCATTAAAATTTAGCAGACGACGGAGCATCCAGTTGTTAGGAATTTACACCGTCTACGTTTCACAGCTTGCTCGGTTGTAGATGTAAACGTTTTTTTTTTTTTTTTCATCGGTACCGGAGATACGAGGGGCTGTGAAAGAGCGGCAGCTCCGTCGACCACGCAGCCTTGGAGGGGGGATAGAGTGGAGTATAAATGATTTCTATGAGGTGTAATAACATTACGCTGATTTATCGCCGTAGCCTGAACTTGGGGGTTAGCGCGTAGTCCCGATGCTCTTGGTGAATGGGTTGGTCGGTTCGTATCGTTTAACCTGAGCATTGTAAGGTTCAAACGTATGTAAAGCTAGCGTGACGCGATGCGCGATGCGGTTTGGTGTCGCCTTATTCTTGCCTTATTCTCGCCTTATTCTCGCCTTATTCTCGCCGCCAGTATTCATTCCTCGTACTCGTATAACACATATGCGTAAAACACACGCGTACACGCGTTGTGTACGTTGCGGGGTTTCAAACGCCGCCGTAATATCAACGGCGATGATTGAACGCGAAAGACACCACTTCCTTATGTCCCCCCATAGCGAGGAAACGAAAATAATCATCGCAAAACAGCCTCGCGGGCAAATTCACGCTGACGGAGTCAAAGGGTCATGCTTCGAAAAAAATTTTGCCCCTGTATCCATCCGTGTGTGGTCATGTTACGTGCGTTAAAACATTTCTCAAATTATTATCACCCACAGCAGATATTTTATCTCGACGATCACAAGCGTTGGCCTCGGTGTAATTTTGACCAAAGCTAATGTCGTTGCGTTTTCATTCTTCCCGGCTATGGAAATCAACATTTTCATCTTTCTGGAGGTGTTAAATTTATTTGAAACATGCGTGAAAAGGGTGTATTTGGCAGAAGGTCTCGTCATTCTTCGTAAATTTTCTTTCACGTTGCTGAGAATGATCCAGGCCTATGTCACAAGATTTTCTGATTGTTTAAATGCGATCAGGAGGAAAGAGAATTTTTTTCCAAGTTACACGAAGAAATTACATCGACTTGCGTAAGGGCAAAAGTATCAAATTGATATGAAATTTCGGAACACAAAGCTTCCTTTGTGGTCATTCGCGATAAATTATATCTCCTTTCTAGTGTTGAACTGATGGAAAAACATTCCTTTTGAAAGGCAGATGAAATTATTCACCGTTTCCATAAAGTAAAGTGATCGAATTTTAAAGTCGGCGTTAAAAAAGAAAAAATGATTTTAACACCGAGTCGTAAGAAATCTTTGCGATTATGGTATTTTTTGTAATATCAAATATTCTCAAAGTGGTGAAATCATTTTAAAACCGTTCACCGTACATTTTCACATTACCGTGTACAGTTTTTTTTGTACCTTTTTGACAAAATTTCGTTGTTATTTTCGTTTGTTACTCATAGTCGAACGTAAGTAGTAAAATAAAAACCTCAAAAATATGGCAAGAGCTGTAAGAACGGGATGCGAAAAAAAATCGTAACCTTTTTGAAGAGGGCCGTGGGTTCCTCGGAATGCAGAGATAAGAGAGCCGGCGGGTAAAAAATGGGTCGAGTACCCGTCACGCCGGCAAAGGGCGTCCTCGCGATCATCGCTACTACGGTACGTTGAGAGGTTCCTTAATTACTTTAGTTCTTTATTGCAAGACACGAACGTAATTAAAATTTGTATCCACCCGAGGAAGCTGAAGCCCTCGCGATTTAATGACAGGCTCACCGTTAGGCAGAGGAAACAAAAACGTGATATGCAGTAAAATTGTCGTATTATTCGGGTATAATAATCGCGGATTCAAATGATCATTCGCCACGGTGCGCGGTGAGCTTTTCGAAGCTTGAACCGTTGAAGAGGCGTGCTCACCGGCGGAAACGGTACAGCGGAATCCGTTGCGGCCGCTGGTGCGTAACGGAGTTATTAAATTAAAGTATTGGGGTGGCAGATGACAGGCTCGAGTGGAGAGCCTCGTGGCCTGTCAAGTGCGCATCAGCGAGGTGAGAATCAGGGTATAAATTGGGCGGTTTTTTTCTTCTTTTTTTTTTGCAAGCTTCCTTTCTGTCATCCTCGTCGTTCCCGCTCCCGATTTTAATGCCACGAAGCGCGAAAATTCAGAGTGTGAATAAGATCACGGATTCAGGATCTCTCGGATATTCGGGGGTGGTTGCGCTTATTTTTTTTTTTTTTTTTTTTTAGCTTGCGTATGTTTAGGTGTATATGTATATACATAGTATACAAATACGTATAAACTCACGATGCCCGGAGACCCGGGGACTTGGTTTGGGATATAAAGAAAGAGCTCGAAGATGAAAGGAGCCTTGGTTAAGGAGAGATCTTTGTTTTCCTACCGCTACCATCATCCATCACTTGGCGACGCGCGTCGCGAGTTTTTCTACCCCCCTTGGAGGCTCGAGATAGTCAAGATTCTAGATTTCTTTGCCAACGCCCTTAATTCTCGCGGTGTTGAGTAAACAGATAATTAAACGAAGTGTAGAAACTTATTCGAACGTCCGAAATTAACCTGTACAAACATTTTTTTCCAACGACCACGGAGAGCCTGATTTGTCTAAAATCAAATCACATGTGTACTCGATGTCATCTTTGATCACGCGACTGTCGTGTAATCGTTCTTAACTCCGAGCAAAATGAATACAAGTAGACGTACAGCAATTTCTGCACGAGGTAGTTAAAATATCAATCGCAGAGCCGTGTCGTTTTATTTGCGGGTGAATCGGGCGCGGTTCAATTAGTGGGAAAAATGAATGATGGGTCGGTGTGGCGGCGCGGCGGGCAGAGAGGGTCTATTACGCACGTGCGTTCGTTGTCGCGCGTCTAGTGCGAGGCATAAACCGCGGCGTAAACGAGAGCTTATAAAACGCCAGGACAGTGCGGCCGTGCGCCGCGTAACAGATGTCGTTTATTAACTTCGTCTGTAATCCGTCGCGTTGTCCAGCTCCGTCCATCCACGATGCTCCGAACAATGAATTCGCGCCTAGGACTGAAATAGAAGATAAGGAAGTGCGCGAAGTAACCGTATTTTCATTTTCTAATCGCGATATTCCGGTAAAAAGAATTCGCTACCCAGCGTCATGGCCGCCGCGGCTCGTTGCGCGCTCCACCTCGCGACTTTGGCCATCGTGCGTCACTCGACGTTTCATAAATTCGAAGATGTTGAGATCTTGAGCAATTCTACGGCTCTGGCACGACTGAAAACTGTCTACACAAATTAGTTTCTGAAATTCGCACGATCCCGAGCAGCGAAAGAACATTTTTACGTGTATTATCGTCACTGCAACGCCATCTCTAGGTTAGTATTGTTACTTCGGACCACAGGTCTGAGATTAAAAATGAACGTCGTGTACGAGAGACGCGAGAGACGATATGAACATAATGGAGTTGTGGTTAGATTATGCCGGATTCGGTTAGGTTAGGCTTTGTAGCAGAGTTTGGGCACGGCTACGCGCCGGTATGCGATACGAATGTACAATATATACGTCCGAATGTGTATACAATTGAACCATTACGGACGGATGATCGGTTCGGTGAGGCACGCTCCTCTCGCCGGACAGGCAGCCGCTCACTGTAATAATTTCAAACTCCGTGTGGTCACCGCAGTTGAATGGTAAAGAATTGACCTTTGGCGGCTCGGGTCGCTGCTACCAATCACAGAGTCATCAATATCACGGATACGTTGTACGTGGTACGTATTACGGAGCGCATACGTCACTCGTGACAAGGTGTACGAAGGAGCATCGGTAAGCATTTATTTATTACCAGAAAGACCCCGGCAAGAACATTTCTCATATTCATAGCTGCGGTGCTTAACTATGACGAACAACTGTGCTGTGTTACACGGTCAAGCATCAGGGTTGCAACGAAGAAGCTCAACGCGGCGAGCGACGGTTGAATTCTCGACGCGTCCCAACAGCCTTCGAATCTCGGTCACTTTTCTCCCTAGGGACAGTTTACCTCCCTCCACGTTGAGACTTAAAAATCGCTTTTGGGGTGATTCGCGGCTAAGTTCAGACGACGTTCGTGCGAAAAATGGCGACGAGGAAGCGCGGGCGAGAACCGGTAGTTTGCCTGCAGGGTGACGGGGCAAAACGCGGAGATGACCGGGACATCAATCTTCGCGGCTTTTGCTTTTTGTCAACCTTCGAAATAGAAAAAGAAAGGAAGAGAGCAAAAAAACGAAAATTTTATATATATATATACGCTACGAGAAGGCGGACAACGCCGGATTGTCGGAGTAAAAAAAAATCTTGCATCACTCCCGTTCTTTCTCCCTCATCAAATGTGTCTCTCGCGTTTCGCTGCGGTACGATTAACATTTTTCGACTTCCTGTTACCGGACAGTGAAGAATTGAAGAATCAGCTAACCGATATGCGACGACAATCTCGCTTCACCCTGGCTCTCAAGCTAGAAAACCAATATAGTTGTGCTATCGAAATGTAGACGATCCGAAGTTACGCTCATGTAAACGGGGGAAGACATTCTTCTGCGATAAATCACCAATTCTCATTAATTGTAGAGCAATCGATGCACCGTCCGATGTTTTTATCAGACAGAATATTATCTTTTAGGAAGCTCAAACTTCTGGTCGTTGAAACTAATAACTATACTATGTTGCTGATTAAAATAATCGTTTTTAAACGAATTTTACTATTCAGTTTTTCTTCTTCCTACACGTAACATATTGACAAAATGACCTTGTATTAAAAACTACGCATCAACGACAACATTTGAAGGCAGGCTTTATACACTTGATCAGAATTAGTCACTAATTAAGTTCAGTGGAAGTAAAAAATATATATATATATCTTCGAGGGAGGTTCTATCGACTCACAAAGTTATCTAGGAGAATTATGGGATCAAGTGATGTTAGAATTTTAGCACTCACTTTGACCGGCAGTGAAAACCCGAACAAAGGGTGTACAAGAATGCGTAACAAAAGCCGGACATAATAAATGCGGGACGGTTATTTTGACGTAAGGTAACAAAGAGAATGAAAAAAAAAAAAACAAAAAATAAATAAATAAAAAAATATAATGAAAAAAACAAAAAGAAATTCGTTCCTTCACGGAGGAATTATATGGTCGCCTTGTAAGGTCGTAAGTTCAAAGATCGAGTGTTGGTTCGACCGCAGCTCGAGGTCGTAACTTGAAAGTTTTATCGCGGCATTCCTCGAAGAGTCAAACCGTCGTCGGGGAACGGCACACGTCGAATTCCGCACCCAGAGAGGGGCCCTCGTCTCGTCCAGATGCACGAAGTGTCGCTGCTAGCGTATTCGGGATAAGAGTATACGAGTAATAAGAGGAATAAAATGAGGAGGCACTCCTCGAGTCCCTGTAACCAAAGTCACTAAACTCGTCGCGGAGTTTGCGAACTCCTAACCCAAGTACGAAGCTACTCCTTTTTCCTACCTGCCCGCCAACGTAGGTAGGTACACGCACGTGGAGAGGGCATTTTTCATGCCGCGACAGCATAAAGGCATAAAGGCGTCAACTTTGGTGCCTCCCGACCGTTTCGCGACCGACTCTCGCCTTGGAGAGTTTCAGGCTTTCGAAATTCGTTCCGTTGTAGTGCGAAGTCTGGCTTGGCAGGCCAGTTTTACGCCGCAATTGCGATTCGAATTGTGCACCTACCCTTTCTGCCGCTGCTGCTGCTGTGGAGCGAATATATATATGTTTTTCTTTTATTTTTCTTTCCTTTTCTTTTCTATTTTATTTTTCTACTCTTTCTCTCTTCCGCAACTTTTTTCCCGCGCCGCACAACGAAACGAAACGAAACCCAGGCGCTCTTGACGCTTTCAGCGTAATTATTTTTCACCGCCCCGTCGGTTCGCTATTGCTCTGTGCATAGCTCACTACGTATCTCTGTGTGGGTGTGTATAGCATACCCAATTCACGCCTGCGAAATATACCTACCGAATAAAAGATGCAGGGAGAAAGGAGAAGAGAAATAGATGTGAATATTTGCTGGACAAATTACAACGCTAAAAAGTACTTATTAGAATCTCATTTCGTAAACTGCAGTGCGTGTCTGTATATTGTATACCGTATGCGTGAAAAATTCGATTATAATTATACCGGGTCACGTAAACTCGACGAGGAATGAAACGTCGATGAATCTCTTGAGATGTGCTACGGGTGTTCGGTGTACTACAAGTACCACAACATTTTTTTATTTTATACATATTTCGATTCTACACCGCAGTTACAATATATGGGGAACTCCATTTGAAATCGACCAGCGTCTGACCCTCGCCATTTCTAATTTTGTTTCAAAACTTTTCTGCAATTGTCCCAACTCTGAAACAGTGGCCTTAATTTTTTCCAATTGTTTACAAATGTTTAATGTGATTTTGAAAAACAAAAACGTTTTTTAAGATTGTCAAAAAATTCAGAGAAACTGCATTTTCTACTCCAAACACGTCGAGACCTGGTTCATGGTGGGCTAATTTTTTTTTAGATTTTGTCTCAGCACTTTCAAATTTTTTGATCGGTTTAATATTGTTTGAATGATCTGATAGTCCGTAAAAAATTCTCAAAACTTTTATTCTTCACTTGGAATATTTTTAGACTGGTTCCCAGAAAAATATATTCCCAGAAGCAAAATTTTTAAACATTTTTGAGAAGAATGTCCTAAATTTTCGTGACAAGCGATTCTTGATTGAATAAAAATGACAAGAATGTGCTTGCGAGAGAAAATCAAGTTCCGATTGCTTCGTACAACAGCCGCGACACGGGAGTGTTGGCATGCAGAAGGGCCAGCCGGGATTACGGTAGCAGTTTACGGTAGCGTGACAGCGCGTGTGGAGGCAACCGCAAATTAATCCTTTGGTAAAAATTCGCGTCGGCACTAAGTTTGAAAAGCTTGAAAGCGGCGGCGGTGGCTGCGGCGATGGTAAGAAAACCGCTGCCGCGGCCATCCGCGTCGCTTAATCGAGGTGGCGACCTTTGCCCTCGCCAAGTCGTTCGCGGGTCTCTTTATTATTTACTTATTTACGCAACATTCAATTACCCGCTTTTAAACCACAAAACTTCACCCTGCCGCCGCAAATATGTCGCAAAAGTTTTGTAACACCCGAAAAATGTCATGCAAATAAATTCTTTATGTTTTTCAACGCTTTTGTGTTGAAAATATTCTTTTCTTTTTTTTTTTTTTTTTTGACGTCGTGGAATGTTACAGTCACAAAATACGCGGATGCTCTTTATAGTTACTGTAGAAAAGTAATATAATCAGGGAACGAAGATTAAACAAATATTATAGGAACGAAAGACAATATTTTACAAAGTTGTAGGATGAAAATTATAACTTTTAATTTATCATTGATGTAGCAGTTGAAATTAACTTTTTCCAACACTGTAAATCTTACGGCAACGAGAAAGGGGTTAGACTATCTTGATTGAGGATTATATTCTTTCCCTTATACGTACACTGAGAAAAATTTCATTTGTTACAGTAACTACGAAAATTAAGTAAAACAGGTATCGTTAAAAAAACTGTTTGAATATTTTTGGGATTACGAAAAACGAGGTACGCCTAATCATTTTGCGCTATCGTCGATCCTTTTTTGGAAATTGTAACGCAAAATCATAGAAGGAATAGTAACGGATACTAGACTTTCCGGTAACGGCTAGAAACCTAATTTTTATTTTTTACCTATAACTATATTTTTCGATTGTGGTAAGGAATGAAAATAGTCAAGGACTGAGGGATAACCGGAACTAAAAATTTCTCTCAGTGTATAAGCTATAGTTACGTAGAAGAGACACGTGTGGTTTAGACGCGTCAATAGAATCGCGTGTCTCTCTTTTACGTGTATACGTATACCTTATACAATACATGAGAATAGGGCACGAAGAAGAATGAAATTGATAATACCACCGTCACGTTTCTCTCCCACCCTTTTCACCCCGTCACCCCCGGTCTCTCTTTCACCCTCTAAGAGGTTTTTCCCTCTCGATCATAGCCCGGGGGGTGAGATGGTACCGACAATAATCTCGCTGTAAACATCTAGTAACAACATAATTGCTTGTTCGAAGTCACCCGGCGAGTTTTCGGTAGCGCACGACCAGAATAACAGAGCCGCAGACGCGTCTTGTGGTGAGAGCGAGAGTGAGAGATAGAGAGATAGAGAGATAGAGAGATAGAGAGAGAGAGAGAGAGAGGGGAGGGAGGGGGAGGGGGGGCGGGAAAGACGAAAAAAGGAAAGCATAACCGAGCGGGTATCCTGCGCCATCCCTCTTGCCCGGGGTCTATTTAAATTGGCGACTTTTCGGTCAACAATCGACCCTTCCTGTACCTACGGCCTTCGTCGCAGTTCGCACAGTCACAGATACACAGACACACACCGTCGGCTTGCCGCACGTCGACGTTCCGTCGAAGGCTCACCGCCCTCCGACACCCCGGGGGCACGGCGTAATGGTCACGGGGCTGAAAAGGAATCCTGGCGGTAACCCGGTGCCGAGGTTTTACCCAGGAGTCCCTTTCCCCTTCCATCCACGTCTGACCCATCCGAGGTAAGGGAGAAAGAAGAGGAATAGTCGCAGAAAACGCCCTCGAAATACGTTACGGATATAAAATCGTTATACCGTATCAATTTTTTCTTTCTTTTTTTTTTTTACATTTCTCTCTTCTTTTTCATCTTTTACCGCCCATGTAGAATGTGCAACTCTTCAAAGGGATCCCTTCCGAACTTTCCAAACTCCCGGGATTGTAACCTCGAGCACCGTGATCGGCCCTTGTATTATGGCAACTGCACGTCCGGCGTGTAGGCACGAAGTGTGCCCTTATTTTTTAAAGCTTCGGTTGAATTGGACGGAGTTTGGAAGTGCGTTAAAAAAGAATCAAGCCGAAAACACAATTGTCTTGCAGAATAACATGCTTTGGGTAGTAAAAAAAATTCTGGATAGTATTGTAAGGTGTGCAAGACTTTGAACGAGGTGTGCTGTAACGAATGCGGCTCGATTCTACAGAAATCAGTTCTACGGTGGAAATGTTCTACGGAATCGTTTCTAGAGAAATATTTTCCTACGGAAAGGAATTCGAGATTCACATCAGAAATAATCCTGCATGAATTATTCTACAGGAGAATTGTTTTACAGAAAAGTTATAGAGGATTATTCATAACGCGAATCTCGAATTCCTTTCTGTAGAACATTTGGCCCGTAGAGCTGATTTCTGTATAATAGATCCTCCACCGCTACAAGTTGCTAACGTAGTTACGGATAATTCTGAGTAAAGCTAGTGGTATTTTGATCGATATTCGAGAATCAGGGGCACTTCCAACACCTGACTGAAGGTGGCATAAAATTACGGCGCATCTTGGTTTAAGGTATACGGTACCTCTAAGGCTTCATGACGCACGCACGCAACCCTCTCCGTAATTGTCCTTCAAGGGGGTGACATGGATATGTCTGGATGTCGCTTTCATTTATAGGGCGGCGGTAAACGGGATACTTTTTTTTCGTTTTTTACGAGCATACTATCCGGACACCCGCAAGACGATTCGATACTTAGCTCGTACGGAAATAATCTCGGATGAAAATCTGCAAATTACGAAGCGTATCTTTTTTCTCTTTGCCACACCACGTGAGCCGTGCTCGTCCTACTTTCGTTTTGGTTTATATTCGCTTTTTGGCGAGCCGGTGGACATCGAGGATATATTTCCGCGGGGTGGAGGTTATCTTGAACCGCGAGAGAACTGCCAAATCCTGGTAATTTAAATCCGACGTAGGAAGCGATAGGAGTGTAGCGTTTTACTTTTAAAGTTGCTGCGATAAATCACTCGGCCGGGGCAGTGGTCAGCCTGGCGTAGATACGGGTGGATAGCTAGCCTATACGCACATACCTAGCCACGTACGTACGTCCCTATAAAATACGTCCAAGCCATTAATCCCGAATAGAAACAAAATATTCAGCTCTCACAAAACGACCGCACAGCAGCAGCAGCAGCAGCAGCACGCTGCTGGCCTTAATATGAATATAAAAGCAATTCTCTTACTATTATTTATCGCGTTATATGCGAAACCCTACCATACTATGAAAAGACTCCACACTCTCGGAACTGACCGGACGATGTCCGAATACATTAAATCGACCACGAACATCCGAGAGGTTCATACAAATTGTTACGTTCTTCCCTTTTCAGTCCTTTCCCCCCGTTTTTTTTTCTCGACCTCGTATTTTCTCTCTCTCTTTCTCTCTATTTATTTTTTGCGCACGCACTCGAATCGGTCACCGAAATAATTCACAAATTTATTCGTTCGTGTACACTAAAAATGGCCGTTATAGAATAATTCAAGCCACACCTCACGACTTTAACCGGTCTGTTCTCTTTTCCCCTTTTTAGAAGGTTCAAAGTACGAGTATCTACCGTTTCCTCAGGTGTGGCATGACTAAAAAATGTTCGTACGCCGCGTTCCGAAATTCTTCCACGGCCTTGATTTGCGACAGACATTTTTCCACCTATGGCGCGATAACGACGCCATCTTTGTCTATGTCCCGATAATTGGCGCATCGACTGTTATTTTCGAGATTCCATCGAACCGCATGGATCGCGTATTGATACTATTGATATTATCGTAAACGAGTGTCTACGGTGGCAATTTTTGAGGTTTCAGAGGCTGAATGCCTGACGCAGGTTAAGATTCATCGCGAGACCGTAAGGAAGGCCGGGTAAAGCCGTGGCGATAAAATCGAACGAGGTGTAATTTCATAGAGCACGCCGAGATAAAGGGGCAGAGGCGTTTTGTAGGAAGATGATCTTGATCTTTCGAATGTACCAGCACCGGGCGCCATAACCATTTGGCCAATTTTGTCTAGCGTCCGAAATGGCCGATCGTCGTCGAGCAATTTCCCGCGGTAATTACGCGGGCAGCAATGCGGTAATTTTGTCAACCACCGTTAGACACCCCGGGAAGATAACTAATCCCTGTAACCGTTGACGTAACCCTTTACGTTGATTACGTCAGCCCCTTTCCCAGAGTCGTTGGACAGGTCGTCACACTTATCTTCTCCACCGAAAGGGAGCCAGATTTCGAGGCTTTGCAAGTGCGCCTGCGTACCCGGGACCTCTCACCTTTAATTCCCACAACCCTGAAGCAGCGTCCTGGTCCTGCAAACTTCTCGCATCCCTCTACGCGGACTGCTGCGGGGATTCGGGATACGTCGGTGCAGCCTTTGGCAGGACTCCGGCTTTGCTCCTGATGGCTAATGCCGCTCCTACTACTCCTCGTCTTAGTTCCGCGACTCATCCTCTTTCCCCACTTTGTACCGAAATGACATCGGCAAGTGCCGTGAGGAGGACTACGTTTTCTTAACGGCACTGTTAATTCCGATTGCGTCTACGAGAAGAGAGGAAGGGGGCGGGTTGGAAATCCTGATTAGACTCCTAGCCTCCTTTTCCCTGATTAGAATTCTCTGGAACGATACCGCGACGACAACGAGAGGAGGAATCCGATTGAAGAATACGAGAGTGGTTACAATACGCGAGGCTCTCGATCACATGGCTTTGGATTTCGGAGCAAGATGTGTAACGCGTATTCGCGGTTTTATTAAAAAACCCTTCTTGATTTCCTGAAACTTCCAACTTCTGGTAACCTGAACCAATTTGCTCCGACGGTTTACTGTTCGACTTACTCGCATTCGACGAAGTGAGAGGAAAAGATAAGAAAGAAGAAACAGAACAATTCGTGTCAAATTTACGGTATATGTGCGAAGAGAATTGACGCATTGAATACTGATCACCGAGGGTAGGTATGAGTTGAACGCCGTTCGGCACGCTTCCGAATCGGATAGATGCTCGTCGTATAATGTTTTCCAATTTTACTGCTAAGTTTAGGAAAAGTGGATTTGCAAGTTTAAATCCACTTCGACGGTCCTCCTTCTTCGCCGAGGAATTCGAAAAGTGTCGTTAAATCTTACGACCGGTCCGCATGCACGTTATACGCGAAGCAACCCGCAAGCAACTGGCCCCAACCCACCTATACCGATCCACTTTGTACCAAAGCTCCGAAGCTCAGACATGAAACGGTGCATTTATTCCGCGTTCCTGTATAACGCGATATCTTTCCTGCTAATACCTGTATAACAGATAATCGAATCGTTGCTCGAAGAACGAGGGAAAAGGAAGGGCATACTTTTTCACCCCATGTCTCTTCGCTGAGATTTCACATTGATAAACTCTCGCTCGAAGCGGTGGTGGAGGGTGGTTATAAATATTGATTGCTACATCCAGGGGTGTCCAGAGCCCGAGGCTTTCTCCACTTAGTCACGACCGCGTACATATGCGCGGATCCGCACACGCGTTCACTCGTTCACGTGGTTACACGTTTCGTGCACGCACGCATCCGTGTACACGAAAAGTCCTCTCGTTATCCTGCAGGACAAGCGGGCAAACACACGACGGACGGGCGAATCGGCCTGGAGCTGAAATCTGTCCGTGTCATCGATGTTCAAGTTAATTGCCATTTCCACGCTCGAATAAATTATAAAATTCAAGGGGTCGGGACCTGAACACCGTCACCTAGCAGGCTCTCCTCTCCGTTTTTATCCTTTCTTGCGATTAAAATTCAAACTATCCAAGTCTATCAGGTAAATGAAATCCTGCAACGAATTAGGGGAAGAATACAATTTGCGTCATGATTATTTTGTAACTCCGTGACGCTGGGTTGCTTCCGGAATCTAGTCGACGTCTGGAATGTTCCTTACCGATAGCGTTCATTGAACGCGTAGACTTGATGTTCGCGTGCAATTTGGAAGTAGATGGATGCATTTGAACGACGTCATGCCTACGCGATCCGTGGATGGTTTAACGGACGTGCCAAACGGTGTAATTAATCTAAACACGCCGAGTGGCCGTCGCCGTTGTTGCTGGTGGACGTACGGCGGATGGTTGGGTAGGGGTGATAGGTGCAGGAAAGAGTCGGAAAGAGCCAGAACCTTGGTAATAAATGGCGTCATAACGACTCGGAGCGTAGGTACCATTAAGTTTTTCCTTTGTCAAGTGGCGTCGTCCGTCTTATTGCCAGCTGTGATCATCGCCCCGTCATTTTTCTAGGGTAGTTCTGTCGAGAAGAAATCCACCAGAGGTGAGGAAAATAATATACAGGGAAAAAACAAGTACAAGGAGTTTCGTGACTCGGTGTTCCTTTCGGTACAGCGTAATGGAGGAGATTTGGAATGCGAACTTGCGGTGTTTTTTATCCTACTCTTGCTCCGTGTGAATAACGCGATGCTTTCTCGCGCGACATTTATTTTCTCTGGTAAAATCCGAGGACGGTCAGACACACGGCTACGTTCATGCATGGGTGAAAATTGTCGAAAGCGGTTACAGACGCGATTCAAAGTCGGTGCACGGACAACGCTCGTCGCTTCCCGGTGAGCTTACAGTTAAAAATCTTCGTCTCGAAGCAATTCACTTTGGGTGAATCGCGAGATGTACGTATACTACATACTTCGTACCCACCTATATTAGATAGAAAATAAAGAGAGAATGAGGAGGGCGGGAGTTGGGCGAACAGATAGCAATCCTTTCAAATCCTTTCAGCTCCGTTCTTCTAATTTTATGCTCGCTACTCGGACACGGATTTTACGAGAGTGTCTGAAGCATTCGGTCCATCAAATTTGCAGCGCACGTACCTACGCCGTCTTCTTTTGGCAGTTGCCCGTCTGCAGCTTATACACACTCCGGTTCAGGAATGACCCTCCTCCTGTTTTCCTTCCCTCGAACGCAGCGATCGCAACGAGCATAAGTGAATTAGAAAATTCTTTTCTCTCTTCTCTTTCCCTGTTAGTTTCGTTTCCTAGAAAACCCTCCGAACAACGGGAATAATCGTCACTCAGAATCAATTTTATCAATCCGTTTAGGATTACAGTATCTCTATTAGATTTACCCCCGGGTCCGAAAATCCGGCGTATCCTGAACCTTAACGATGATTTGATATAGCAAACTCGAACCCAAACCGATCGGACCCGAATCCGTACCCGCACCATCCGCTTTTCCTTATTCCGTATAAGCACGCAGCTGAGCGATTGGGTTACCATAATATTTTTCCCTATTACACCCCCGAGTTCTTTCTTATATATAACGACTATCTCCGTAGGGATATTTTTCAAATGATGTATATCGAAGTAAAAAAGCAAGGATATTTCGGCATCGGATGAAATCTTGAAATTGAAGAAAAATATCCGTTTCGTAGGTGTCGCGGTGTATTATGTTATATTATGGAAAAAGTTTCGTGACGTGAACATTTCCTGGTTCGCTAAACGTACGACACTCCGTATCAATCGATTCCGAAGATTTTCGCACGGTTGTTTTTGAATCTGTTTAAATTTTCCCTTTCAAACCGGCCTCTCCTTTTCTCTCTCTCTCTCTGTCTCTCTCTCGCTCTTAATTTTTTTAGAATCCATCATTGCTGGTAGGGTGATCCTTCGCACCAGATTGTCGCTTAACGAGGGCGGCGTTTGGGGTTAACCCGTGTTTTGCGCCTGGCTTATTGTTCCCTGATTGTAAACGCTAAAAGGCACACGCTGCGGCTGCGTAGCATCGATCAAAAAATGACACTGAGTTTAGATACCGGGACACGACATCATCTAGTCGAGACTTCCAACAAAGAGCCAAAGTGGTCGGAGGCGTCTTCGTTCCCCAGAATTGTTAATTCATTGATCGTTGGAAGCGATCCCCCATCCTCTTTCCACTTATCATCTTTATCATTTTTTCAATTTACTTTCTCTTAACGCCTCTTTGGTTGGTACCTTGGACATCCTTTGTCAGGACGTCGATGCACTTTGTGCTCTTTGTTCTCGGACGTTGCGTAATATGCCAATGTCCGTGTTAGTCGTGGAATTGCCCGATGAGGTGGCGGAAAAGGTACGTGAAGGGGGGTGTGGGGGGGATTTGTATGGTCATTACCCGGCCGCGACTATTGTCACGGGCAGAAATAGCGCGGAGGATTTGATCCTTTGACACGAGGGTACGATATGAGCATATTTGACCTCACGCATCGCGACGCGTAGGTACCTATAATATGGGTCCAGGCATTCGGCTCTGTTTGAATTTAATCAACCCGCTCGAGCGTGAGATCCGCCTCTGTCCGAAATCCACGTTTTCGACTCTCAAAGGGACGATTAACACCAAACGCCATTATCAAATGCCTCCGAGCGTCCCTCCCCGAAACCACGGTCACTCGTTAAATGAATAATAATCATCGTGCCGGTATCGATGAACCCCCGAGAACAACACCGATGACAACAACAATAATAATGATAATAACAATAATAATAGTTGTAAAAAAAAAACAAAAAACCAGGCAGACAGAAATACGATTTTCTTCTCTTCTCTTTTACCCATCGCAGTGTGATAAAAAAACTTTCATAACGATTTACGGACACCTGTTACCCGCCATTCGTTGATGGGTACAAATAAAAAAAAAAAAAATAAATAAAATAAGGGGGAACAATTTGTCAGAGGGTAAAATTTTCTGGTAAAAAAACAGTCCGGTAGTTTAGTAAAAAATTGCGAAGAAGACCTATTAGTTTCTCTGTGAATTTTTCAGTTGAATAGAAAAAATTCAGCGATGATAATGTGCATGTATTAAATGTATGGTTAAGTGCAGATTTTAATGTCATGTAAGACGGTTTACAGATATCGTCCTGTCCTGATAATTGTTGTACGTTTATCGACGAAGTGTAAATATTTGTGAGTAAATAGAGACTCGATAGAAGTGCAAGGTAGGTGAAGCGTAACCCCTTTTATCCCGGAACGCACTGCAGAGTAATTCCTGCATCGCGATCCGTATTGACACTAATTTTTTTTTATACCATATCGTCTCACCTGTGCTCGATCTTTGCTCAGCTGTATCTGTTTGCTCGTTCGTTTTATTGATAACAATCGAAGATGGATATAGGTTAGAGAGAGAAAGTTGAAAGTTAGAGTTTCTGATTGGAGTATAAGCCCGGAATGGGATGAATCGTGAATTAAAAGAGTCCGTCGTTCGAGGCGCCCTAAGGAAGCGTCGCTTTCTCTGACAGATAAGCTTTTTCTATCTTTGGTCCATTGTCGCGAAGCTGGAACGGAAACATTGACTGATCACCGCGACACCCTTGGAATATATAATTACGAACCCCCAGTTTCTGTATCACACCCCACTAATAGGGGGAGCTGACGTGACGTCACCAGAAGGAAGAACCCGGGTGATTGATTGGCCCATTCAAATGCTTATGAGTGGAACAGAGACGAGCCGAGAGGAACTCGGCGGGGTGAAAAGAGACGAACCGACGACCCCAACGCAGCCACGTTGCAGTCAAAGCGTGGCGGTGGTTTGGGGAGAGAGGCGGAAGGGGGCGGGAAAAGTCACCGGTGATTGTGTTCGATCTGTCTTTCGATTGTCACATGCATCGATAAATAAATTATTTCCACGATCCCCGCTACGGCTAATTTCATGCTAATGAAACCCAACAAGTTTTGCGGCTTTCGTTTTCCCTCGTTTGCGAGAACGCGTTGGCAAGCATCGATCTGCACAACGCGCGGTTATTACCGATATCCTCTTATCCTTCGCGGGGACCTGGAGCCTTATGGTCCTTCATCGTGATCTGAATATCCGAGTCTTGCTTTGATCATCGCGAAAGCTTTTGTCAAATATCTTTCAAAAATTGGAATATTTTTATATAATCGTCTGTGAAAAGCTTTAGGTACCTACGTACGAGGCACATTCGAAGACGACGTAAGTGCATCCGTCATATGAAATTGCGATGGTTACAGAATGTACGTCGGCTATTTCGGCCGGACAATTATTCACGGTGTCAAAACTGCAGTTGATGGCGTCGAGGCTTTTCCGCGCGTGGAATTGATTAATTAAACCGTGTGATAGAATTGAATAACCATGTTGGACTGGTCGTCTATATTGCCGGGGAGGGGAGGAGGGGGGGGGGGGGGGGGGGGTGGGGTGGTGGCCGTGGAGATTTGAGTTTCAATGCATATTGGTCTCGCTTTCATAGTCGGATCGATATCTCCTACCAATTTTACGTTTCCATGCATCTGGGTCCCAACCCCGTATACGCATTATACGTGTGTCCTCAGGTATTTTTTCATTTAGCTCATATTGCCATTCCGATTTACCATGTATGTGGTACGAATGTATTATACCGGCGATAAAAACGACGCGAAACAAAGACGGTGAAGATGAAAATGTATGCAGAGTGAATGAGAGAATAGAACAAGGGAGAAATATATGTATATGTATGCATATAGTATGCCTGTTTTCTATTTCTTTTCTCGTTTGATCCTGCGAGTTTCAATTATTTAAAAAGCTCAGAGACTTTCATTATATCTAAATAAGAAAAGTCGCCGTACTCATTCTTCGCCCCCCCCCCCCCCCATTCTTCTTAAAAAAAAAATTTGGGCTAAGATATTGTACCGAGTCGTCCGAGATCAGAGTTTCTTTTGACCAATTTTTTCGGCAAACAAACGTTGATGCTCCCGAAAAATACCCTACGCTATTTCGCCCCCGTATAATACACCCGGTAATCTATCTAATCCCTCAACCAAGTCGAGCGTAAAGCAACCATGTTTTTTTTTTTTCTTGTTTCCTCCCCTCTATTTTTTTTTATTCTCTTCATCTCTACCCGGCGCAACTTCAGATGACTTGTAAACGGTGTGAAGGTTTCCCATCGAAATTTGGTCGAAAAAACAGGCCGGACAATTGAGCGGAAAGCTTTTTTTCTTGCATTACGTGAATTTGTCAAAAGAGAAAGACGGAGAGAGAGTGAGGTAGAATGGGTGGGATGAAGAAAAAATTGTATCTGACCGATGATGCGTGGATGATCGAAGAGCGACGATTGCACTCGATACGCGGTGTATGCCGTGTTTACTGATCACATCGAAATTTGGTTACGTTTCAAAGACGATTCTTTTCCCCGCGCCCAACCTCGGATGGACGCCTTATTTAGTTCGGTAATCTCGTATGACGGATCGAGGGTCCCCCGGGGTTGATACAAATTTACTTAGAGGGGCGATTTGGGGTAGTTTTCTTACGGGGTGGACCGTGGTCATTTGTCCAAGCCTTATCGGGCTCCTGGGAGTTCGGGCTGACCACTGTTTCTTGAACGCTTCCCGTATCTTCTCTCTGCTTTTCATTCGTCTTCTTAATTTTTAAACTTTCCCAAAACGATTTTTCATCCCCCCGTTTAAATTTACGTCCAAACTTAGTCGGGTTGCCTCTTTCTGACTCTTTCTTTCCAAACGAAAGGGGGGGAGACAACTCAGGTACGTTTGTTTGCATTATTACTCGAGACACTCTCATCTAGGATCTTAAGCTGCTGGGTTAGTAGGTGTTAACGTTCGCCATCTTGGTCGAGTTAGTCGTCGAGGGGCGCAGGCTGACGAGGTTGTAAAGGGTGGTCATCAGAGAGGACAATGTATTAAGTACCTCGAGCGCTGGGACACTATTCACCAGGGATTACCTTAAACGCACAACCAGATTCCATTGTCTGAACTGATGGTCCAATCTCGCTCTGGTCCTACTAACTGAATCCGCGAACCTCTAAAGCCATCTTGACCGATTTGGATCCCTCTCTCTCTCTCGCTCTCCGCCTATCCGTTCGCGATTAACGCGATAGTCGCGCGTGTCCTTCTGTTTTCCTAATTGCGATATAAAGCGTGCGGGTAATCGCACGACGTTGTTTGCAGAAAAGTTATACACACGTATTATAATATACACATCGCGGCAAAGCTGAGTTGAAGATGAACGCTCGGCTGCCGAGCTTCCGGTGCTAATACATTTGGTAAACAGAGCGTTCCGCCCCGCCCAACGTTTGTCCCTTCACCTTCCCGCCCCCCTTGTCCTCGGTCCAAAATCTAATCAAACATTTATGCTAAATCACGAAACAATCCGAACGCAATCAGCAAATAAAAGCACCCTTTTCGTCGCCCTTAAACTCGCTGGTCATTTGACTCGCCTATTTACTCTGAGCTGGACATTGCCGGACAAAAAGTTGATGGACATTCCAGGCTGGACAAAAGGCTGGATTGAGAGTATGCAAATTCTTGGTAAGGTTGTAGCGCGGCGGGTGGAAATAGGTTTGCCGGGGGCGGGGGAGGATTGGGGATTCAAAAGGGGTGCGAATTTGCATAGGCTACACATTTGCGGTGGTGGCCTGCATCCAACTACCTATAGTGGACCCACATTAACAAAGTTCTTCGTTATCCTCCTTTTATTAAGATTAACTTTTCCACAGGCTAATCTCGGCCACCTCCTCCTCCCCTCATCAAATTTCGACCCAAATCCCTGGAGAGTAATTACGCCAAACAGACAACGCCGGCAATAACTATCCGCAGGTGAAGCTCGCCGTAAAACTGATGCTTTTTGATACGAATGATGAAAGATAGAGGAAGCAGTGGGTGGAAATATGTATCATTCGGTGAACCCGCGGGGTATTTTTTAACCTGTACGACTTCTCGACCCTCGTAATCCGAGAGTCACCACCCTGCAGTTGTGCTCCGGGGTAGAACGGGTGATTGCACCTAGACGATATCACGCCCAGGCAAAATAGAACGGTGGGTGTGTCATTAATCAACCTCATTGTCAGCCGAAACCATCAACTACATTACTGTGGCAGAGCGGGACAAAACAACTCGTGGTTTTCGTGCGCGATTTATATGCACGCATGTAGTTACACTGATATACACGTACACGCATCACGCGTACGTACGATACTCGAGAGATGGCAATTCAGTTTCCGCGATGGTTAACCGGTCCAAAGTCCTAGGAGATCGTGCTCTTTCAACCGTTCGTCAAATTACTCATCAAGCCCAAAGGAGTCCTCTGATCAGATCCTCCGGTTTGCGTTGCGGGCACCGTGTGACGGTGAGGTTAATTCAGAGCAATCCCTTGCGCAAAATGTTCCAATGCTGAGCCATTGGACGGTGCTTGTAATTCCGGGGGTTTTTGATCCGGTGCGGCGGCAGGCCGCGGGCTCATTGTTCGTAGCAAATCTGACGTATGAGTACGATCATTGATCGCGTCTCATTCTTTGATCGACAGGTAATGACAGTTTAAACCGTACGTACAGGGGCTTTGAATGTTTGGGCCGATTTCGGCTTTTCCCGATCCTACCAATTCGGCCAATACATACGCGAGCGTGGGCTTAATCCCTTTCGCATGCAGTTATAAGCCATGTCTCATGTGTGTGTTTATGCGCACGTGGAGTTTCCGTTTCACATGCTACCGTTTTGATCCGCGTACATCATTCCATCTGCTTGCCGCGGTAGTCGCTTACGGGTTAAATTGTTTCTCATGCGAGTGGATACCTATGTCGGAAAATCCCCGGTTCAAGTATTGGGATTCAAAGTTTTGGTAATAAAATTATGTGAAAGCCGGGAAGGACGTGGATCGTAAAAATGGGTGATCTCTCAACGAGGTTGCCGCTGCTGTTGCTGCCGCGTGGCTTAAGAAGACGCGGCGCGCAAACCGGAGGATTTTTAGTGGTGCTAAACCGCGGGGTAAATACTGACCGCGACGTAAACTGGGGCCCGAAGTATTGAATCATCTTTTCTTTCCTGGGAGGCATAAATCACCGCTCCTTTGTATTTATATTCATAGGCGTTCTGAGTAAGATTGAATAGCTCTGGGAGTCGCCGATGGGAGTATACTCGTAAAATCGGTTAGATTGTAAAATATTGTTGCACGTTCATGGCCGTGCGGTCCAAGTGACGCTTTTACACTTTGTAAATTGTTCACCACAAAACGGATCGTTACTCCGTCTCTTTTCCTCTCTCTCCATTTTACGGACCTTCCATACCGGACCCGTCGACTTGAGAACACCCGTAACGTGTGTGTTACGGATTTCATCAACTGCGATTGATTTTTTTCCCTTGCGAAGACAAAGAGAAGGAGGAAGAGGAGAATGAAGCTTTTTCCTCTTCCTCCACTTCTTCTTTTTTCTTCTTCATCTTCTTCTTCTTTTTCTTCTTCGTCTTCTGCTTCATCCACCGGTGATATTTTATTGTTGCGATTTCGGCAAGCTATAACTGGAGATTGGCACGTGCTGCATCGAGCAGAGGGTCGCCATCGCGCTTCCCTTCACCATGTCTCTACTCTGCCGGGGGTTGACATTGACAGATGACCACTGTCCAGCCTAATACGAGCTCGAGTGTTGATAGTATAGCGGTGTGCGACCGTGTGAGAGACCAGCGTACAAGCTCGGGAAAGTGTGTGTTGTGCAATTCGGTGTTGCACCGTACTTCCTATGGATATATAGATTCGGCGGTAAATGTCACGTGTTTTTTCGATTACATAGGTCGACCTATTCATCTGCTGACATTTACGAATCAAAGGGGTCGCGAAATGCCGACGTTTTTATGCAATACAATGGTTCAAATTGCTTTTCGCGGATCACGAATCTTCGTCTGCGCGCAGGTTCGCTCCTTTGCATATCGTCGGCCATCATTTGTCACCGAAGATTATGCGTCGTGGCTTGATTTCTTACTCGCACAACGAGAGCCTGCAGACCGGCCGGTATCTACTCTACGTCTCAAGTGTCGCGGGGATTCGCTCGTACCGCTTGTTTCACCAGCCACCGCGCCACTTCGGGGCTCAGCGTTTCGGATATCTTGATACATTTACTGTGACAATCAAGGAGCTCCATTTTTCTAACCCAATCAATCAAATCTAGGGAGACGCGAGAGCTGCTTTCTCCCCAGCCTCTCTTTCTCTCTCTCTATCACCCCGTCAGATCCCGGCTTAGCTTTTCTCCAGTCTGACTTCACCCTCGACTTGATGCGCGCGAGGCACGTCCCGCCATTCGATGTAGCTCACAACCACCGTCACTAGGAGAACCGGCACTCGGGCGACCCTTAACTAATTACCAGGGGATGACTGGCATCTTCTCTCACTTATCTCAGCGCCCTTTTCCTCAATCTCCAACCCCCCCCCCCCGCCCTCCTCCTACCCTCCCAGAACCTCCGCCTCCTCCCTTTCAATCGAATTACTTTTTCTACGTATTCACTGTCCCCCGAATACCAATTTTTTGGCTAATTGATCCGTGTCACTTATAACGATACGGCTGAATCAGGTCCCTCCTCGTTCGGTCGTTAGATGGGTCTTTGCGCAGGTTGCACGGTTAATCTCTGCCTTGACGAAATGAATCTTTCCCATTGTCATTGTCATTCTATTTCTTCACTGTCGGATTCTGCATCGTTCTCAGCACTGCGCTGTCGTCAGCGTTGTAATCCTTGTCTAAACTCTCAGACCAGTGATGATCCAGAGATTGAACGTACTCGAAGTCAATTGAAAGTGACGATGCGTGTGACGCGATGACGTGACAATGAAAATTGTGGTTTCAAGTGGCAGGACTGTAGGAGTTTTACGCCTGCAGGATACAATTTTTTTTTTTTTTTTTGTTTACGTATCATCCTCAACGTATCAAGAAGGAAGATTTTCCGGGACTGCTGCTCATTGTCAGGCTGAGCGTGTAGCGGAGATAAACTCGCGGCGAAGTTTGCATTATTATTGGCGAAATCCGGGGGTGCCGTACGCTTGGGGCAACGTCGCCACGACGAGGCTTTCAATTTGGCGTTTTACGATTGTTGATAATAAGGGTCGGGGGTGGTTCGGGGACTCGCTCGGTGGCGCAGGTGGCGGGTTCGCATCCAGACCGTAGCTGGAGGCTCAACTGACGATTTCACCGGCACCGCATCCATTGAAGGGAGTTTTGTAAACAGCTCTAATGCCCTAATACCTGGTTATGACTCGGATGTCTGAAACGCCTTGGCCCTTGCGCGGTATTTCGTTACCGTTGTTTACGATATTGCTGGATTACTTTGAAATATCTAACACTTGAAGCCCGTGCATCGCCAAACGCGCCCCGCTTTTCACACCGAAATTCCTTGACGTCTCGCTTCTCATTTCCAACGAACTTGATATCCTAGCGAAGCGGAACGGAAACGTGGTACTTACACTTTTTATTTCCTTATATTCGTTCGTTTTTTGGCTCGTTCTATTCACCCTAACAGCCTCGTGCTAAGATATTGCGGAATGTCCCAGCGGAAATACAGAGCTCTGCGGGTGTTAACCAGCCGAAACGATAGCGTAGTGAATAATTGTGGTGACAATGGGCGAAAATATATCACGCAACATTATCTGCCACCGATGAGTTATAACTATAACTTGCCGGTACCATGACTGCGATCCAGCTTGTGCTAAGGGTAGATGTTTATCTCGATGGTAGAACTGTGAAATGACTGATCACCCCGAGGCCGTGGGGTTAGATTTAAGTTAGATCGCACGGAAAATCATCCCGGGGAATTGGAAACCGCCGATCCTGGTGGAACGAAAAAAAAAATGGAATAAAAAGATAATCAAATAAAACATCAGACCTCAAAAACGAGGCAATGCCTGACTGCCAGATTCGAATGGAAGATCATCGCTTTACTTACCTCGACAAAGAATAGAATTAAAAAATTTGTTAAACTCCTTCATATTTTGTACTTTCGCGTCAATTTCTACATCTCTCACGTTTCATCGGGATTTCCCACAACCAAATTTTTCCATACACATATAACATGCAGTATCTATTCGCGATATTATTTGAAAACCAATTTGAAATCCGTCGACGATGTCGTTTCGACGAACGGATCCTGCTTCCCTTGTCTACCTTCCCCTTTTACCGCCGAGCGGATAGCGGTGGCAAAATTTGGAATATTTTCGGGGGCTTGAAAAATGCCGCATCCAATTTCCCTGATGATGTTCCCCCGGGACATTTTCCCTTTCCTCATATACCGGCACCCCTGCACTGTTCTCTCAACGCCCCGACGTACCGCGGCGTTTGCTTCGCTTGTACGTGAGCGTTACATACTCTCATATCCAGCAGCCTGCACCCCGCGGTTCAGGGGGAAAAACGTTCCCAACACCGAACGAACCCGTCCACGGAAACTCGGGAAGACAAATAGTACGCCGTATAGTTTGACACTCGTGCGTTCAACCCCGCTCGAACTTGACTGACGTGTCGTTCACTGTACCCGGTAAATTTAGATAATTAACACGTTTTCGAATAGAAAACAGTAGTCGACGGGCCTCAAGTTAATGGAGTGACAATCATTCGAAACCGGTTACATGCCTACAATTGCGGAGTTCCTTCCAGAGTTTTGAAAAAATGGTTTCCCGGTATTGCAGTAACTACCGTCGCGCTATATCATCTCTTGTTTCGTGGTCCGGGTAGCGGCAGGAATCGCGTAACATTAAATTTCGCGAGAAACTTAGCTCTGGACTTTGCTTTAACAATGGGTGACAAATATCTTAGTCCTCGCCAGATCTCAGCGGGGATTTCAACGGCTTAAGCCGGACATAAGTTAAACCCAAGGGTGGAGACCTTCCTCTAGCTTTTACACACACACACCCACACACACACTTCGTACCTACCAGGCTATTTACTACTGCCAAGTAAGGGTATAGATGCCGTAGACAACCGTGGCTAGGGTATATCCAGTTTACGATCCAGCCGCGTTCAATGAAATTGCTTCGGACTCGAGACGCTTAATCGTGGGGTTACACTCCCAGACCATCGTTAGTACTCTGATCTGAGGTGTAACGTCAATTTAAATCAAGGGGTGCGGGACACAGCGGTTAAAACCTGAAGTCATTTGGGTCATTACTTGACAGTAGATCCAAAGAAAGGTTCAGATACATCGTCACCTGTACAGCCACAGGATTTCACTGACTCTTGTCTACAAGTTTATCCGATTATTTCGATAGCACTGAAGCTACGGGCAGATTCTGACAAGCTAGTCCAATTCAGTTTTTGAACAATATCCATATCGATTATGACCTCCGGTGAATATAGGTCTGGTAACGAGCCATAAAGGAACGCGACCACATGGGTCCTGCGCTGATAATCCTTTCCGCGTGAGTTCCTCCGCTGGGTTCAATTTATCCCCCCTCACTCCACTTTATTTTCCCGTAATGTCTTACGCGTCCCTATTTCTCTCTTCGACTCTTCCCCCTTTCCTCAGCCATCCCGTTCCCCCTCCGTCACCGTGAATTGATTTGCCGTGAGATTTCGAACGACGGTAAATCGCGAATGCTGAATCCTGTGCTAATGATCATGTGCCCCGTGAAGTTCCGATGGTTTTACTGTGTTTTAGCATCTATCCGCTGCCGAGAGGAGGATCGTAATCCTTCTGACACGATGTTAATTAGAGCGTCGTCTTAAGGCACCCGGTTTCCACCGCCATCCCGAAGCACGCAGATCCTCTCCATTCTCTGCAACTTGATTTCCAAACTTCTGGGTCAGGTTAGGTCAGAATTAGGGATCTCGTCTCGACTCGTCTCTTCTCTTCTCGTCGCTCAGGATGAGAAATCGTGGCAAATCCCAAAGGAAGTTAGCATAGATTACCACAGGCATCCATCACTCTCGCTTATATCCTCCGTCTCTCTTCGCTTTTCAGTGTTGCTTGTAGGTGGCCGATGTACAGGCTCAGTCTACCACTCACTCACTCTCTCACTCTCTCTTTCTCTCTCTCTCTCTATCCGCGCGGTAGTGATGCCGGGAATGTTTTGACCCCTCTTCAAGCTCGACTGGTGCCACAAGCACCGAGTAAGGGAACTTTCGAAAGCGACGCTACTACACAATGGAACTCGAAGCCCTTCATTCTCTGGCATTTCGTACGATACGTAACCGACGTATACCAAAAAAGGAAATCAATACCGAATAATGAATATTCTTATTCACCTGATTGTCAACCTCGACAAAGTTAACGCGACTGCATCAGTTTTAGAACTGCCAACGCGCCGCTCCATGTCATTGGAAAAAAGCATCTGTCGATAAAGTTTGACTTTTTATTATACAATTTTTTTTTCTCGCATCTCGCACCCATTACCTTCGAATTTAATTTTTTTTCAAACTCTCACAAAGGCTTTCGCAGTACTTCTCTTTGTTATGTCCGTAGTTACATTCAACACTCTGTTTCTTCGAAGTATCGACCTCTGGAATCTTCTATCTTTCACTTTCAAGTTTCCAAATCTAATCTCTTGGTGCAGGCGAAGGAATTGTCGAGATTTTAATATCCATGATAAAAATGGCGTTCGGTGCCGGGCTTGAAATCCCTTTTTGAAAGGCATTAAACTGTAGTTAATGATTGGAGGGGCGTGATTTTCGAATAATTAAAGTGAAGCGGGTGGCTCGCCCCGCGGTAAGTATACGTATATCTCTTCCATGGAAAAGGGGTATCAGTCAGACTTAACCGGTCGATCCGTCAGCCGGATGGCAAAGTATCAACCCTTTACTAGCTAGTACGGGCACGTGACCTGACAGCAAGTGACGTCACACACCGTCTGCTGCCACGTGACCCGTACCTTGTGTTTTAGCTACGCGTGTCAAATCCCATTCTCCGACCTTCGTCCCTCTGCTTTTGTTTCCCAGAGATCATTCCGTCCGCACGTTACACGTTGCACCAAGGGATGAGCTTCGAATGAATTAAAAAATAATAAACATAAAAAAGTCTCACGTAGGTAGAGGATTTTAGTTCACATAGAACCTGCTTCCGGATTAATTTCGTCCTGCTAAGATTTGTTATATTCCCGGGTATAATCAACGAATGGAGAAAAATTTATCTTCACAATTTCCTTTACGAATTCCTTAGAGATTCCCTTGGAACTTTACGAGCACCGGTAGCTATTCGCGAAACCTCAGCCTCGGTTGGCCAACTCTTTTCTGTCCTCCCTCCCTCTCTCTCTCCGTCCTCTTCTCTCTATCTATTTATTTTGTGTTTTTATTTTTCCCGTTATTTCAACGGTGACGTCATACTGTCCAGTTAAAACCGAAGGATAGCGGAAAGCGTACGCGACTTAATGCTCTCGTAAAAGTTAACGACAATGTTCGCTTTCTGCAGTTAAAGCACTACTTGGATTTCGCTTCCGACTTGCCGTTGCAGCATGCAGTCAGCGTGGCTGCGGAGCTGGTTAAAGCTACTCTCAAATTCTACAACGACAAACAAAAAGTCGACTTCGAATTCTTCTCCTCTATTCCGAATAATTTCTCTGGACCGATAGCCGCGCGGCAGAAATTAGGCGGAGGGAGAGGCGTCCCGATAATTGGAGATCTGCTTAGCATATTCCGCAGTGTAAGAGGACCGATTCTAAGGTATCGTTCCGGGGCGGTTAGGGTGGTTTAAAATCTGTACCACCCTTGTTGTAGAGACGCTTAGGGCTTAGGGTGCGACCAATCTGCTTACAGCCCCCCCTTAGCTTGAATAATTAACCAGGGGGCTCAGGACTTTTTGCTTCTGTCATTTGTTACAAAACCACTAGGTAGGTAACCTTAAGTCTGCCCTAATGCAGGCGCCTCGTTCGTTAAGGTTTAATTCAAATTCACACTCGTCTCATCCTTATCCGTGTAACGCGTTCACCTATTCATCCATTCATTCGTTCGTTCATTCATTCCGACGAATTACTTCGGTGTCAGAAGTCGCACAGGTATCCACGGTGGATTGATGGATCACGCATTATACTCGGTCCGCATGTTAATCGTTCAACTTTGTAATCAGCCCTGCGAATATCCGCGGCGGCAGCATCGTTTTCGAACGAGCGTCAAAAACTCGTAAAGTGAATTGAAATTTTTCACGCTTCCTCTTCCCTCCTCTGATGCCACGTCGTTAGTTTGCCACGCGTCAGGGCTAATAAACCGAGCCTAAAATCGTATGAAAATAATGAACGATTCTCGGTCGAACATCGGCCATATTTACATAGCTAATTGTTTATCACTTTTCTCACACCGGGAACTGGCCCACTAAAATTCCATTCGATACGGGGATCAGCCGAACCCCGAACGTTGCAGCTTCTGCATGTCGAACATGGTCGTCGTTTCGAAAGTGAGATGGGACATACTCCGTAAAAAAAAAAAAATAAAAATAAAAAAAAAAAGCAATTTCCTGTACACAGTTATCAATTCATGCAGGACAATGCGGCAGTGAGTATAAGGGCTTCGGGCTTGATTGAAATTAAAAAACTGGGCTTGAATACCGCGTGGAATAATTTTGAGTGAGAGAATACCTACATATATATATGTGTGTGTATGTGTCGAGGATGAGGAGGTTCCTTTGGTCTGGCGTGAAAATACTTTCTGTGATCTCTCGAGCGTGTAAAATAGAATGCTGCGAATTGGATACAAGGAAATTAATTAATACGAAGCCACCACGGGCGGACGGTGGCGTCATGTCGTCACCCGCGTGACCATAAACCAGCTTTCGCGGGGTTCCATAGCGTTCGGGGTCGTTCTCTATATGCGGCGATAATTAAAGCTTTGAAGGCAACAATTTTCACACTCGGATATATGTATAGTATGCGCAATAAGAGGGGGAGCCGTGGCGAGAGATTAAAATTGACAATCGAATGAAATTTAATCTCTGAACCGCATATTCATTAATGATAATAGCGGATAAGTATGACAGATATTATCTCCTCATCTCCCCATTCTCGTCGTTGCGCTTCGCCATCTTATTTAAAAACCTTTCCGCCGTTGAAAGGACGATGATAATTAATTAATTAACGAATTTTTAATCAACCAAATTAGTTGATTGCACAACTTTTAATCTTAATCCCGCGATAGCTTATCAAATTACCACTCTATTCGGTTTTTTAAATCAATCTCTCCATTACCCCTCCACCCTCCCATTCTTTTGTTTCAATCGTGGAAGAAGAAGGTGAAAGAAAGCAAATTAATGACATTATATCTAACGGTTTTGAATTAGTGGCGTGTAAAAAGCAGCGCGTACATGTCACTCTGTGAGGGGTTAGGAAAAAAGGAGTGAAAGGAAAAAGTAAAATACCGAGAAAGACAGTCGGAGCAGCAGTTCGGGCGAGGGGCTGAAAGGGTTAGGGAAGATCATTATCAGAGGCTTAACCACGCGAGAATTTTTAATCAGAGGGTGCGCGCCCCTCGGAATAATACCCTTGCAACCAATAAACGGACAACTATTGTCCTTGTTTCTATATTTCACTGCTAAGAATTTATTAGGCTATCTTTCTGACAATACTTTCTCAGCTCTCGATTTCGAGGAGGTGATGTCCCGTAGGATTATCCGACCCAAACCAGCAAGTCATAGAAACCATTTCGCATCATTATGTATTCCCAAGTATCCAATACCCGGAGTCACGTCACTTTCCACGCCTCTCCGCGATCCCTATAACTATTTATCTATCTATTCTGTAGTTTTTTTTTTTGTTGCTTTTTCCTTTTTATCATGCACACCCTTACTTCTTCTCCAATGTTAAAACGGCACCGCTATCTTCTTTAGCCGAGGGACTGCGGAGGGCAACGAGCTAAACGAACCGTGGAAGCCTCGGGGGTGCTTCTGGGTCTTGGACATCTTTATTAGCTCCGTCTTATAAGGTCCTATTGACCGAAGTGGCTGGCCCTGCAATTCGTATGTAAAGCTGGGCGGACATTGACCACCGCAAGTTTGCATAACTTTGGACTCAGATGGTCCCGAATCCCCATTAGGCTTCCATTAAACGCGTCACAGTTACCCAATTCAGATCCCCCTCAAGGTTAGCAGAAGGAAACTAACCGATCGATTCGACGCGAGAATTGATCTCACTTCATCTATTTATAATTGGGATAGATTCTCCTCAGAGTTGCCAGCCGAGAATTGATTCGGATATGAAATGGAAGAAAAAATGATCCTGATCTCATGGGTTACAGTAAGCGACGTGATGAAAGCGCGCTTGAAAGCGGTAACGTAGAGGCGAAGGGTTGAAACCCGTTGGATCCCTGGTTGAAGATTCGATCCGGCTTTTCCGGAATTTTAATTCGCGCCTAATCCACGGCTCGTGATGCTGCATAAGCCAGATTGATTCGTCCTCCGATTGGCGAGCGGTGGTAGGTAATTCTCTGCGAAAGCGTGAAACGAGGTATTAGCAGAATTCTGACGCGCGTTATTCTTGATGCTAACAAATGATAGACGAGGCTAATGGTTTCGGGTGTAGTGCGATAGCGACATGCGAGTTAGTTGGTGCAAGATCGTGACCGGAGTGGTTCGTTGGTTAGTCTAGCCTGGTTCGGGCTAGATGATAGATTGCTTTTGGCACTTAGCTTCGTCGCGGTCTTAACCTGCCCAGTTGCTTTTAATTACCATTTTAATTATCTTTCGCATGTAATGGATATCCGCATGGATTCATTGGAGCTGACCATGAGATGGGGTTGAAAATTTAAAGACCTATTCCCCAGAGGCTGCAGCAGGCGTACCTAGGTACACATATAAAATTATACACCTACCTAGAGTTCGAGACGCACACAGGCACGGCCAGCTTGATAGACACACAATACGGTACAATGGGATGGAATAGAATACAGCTTGCAGCACGTGTGTAACGTGTTATACTGTACACAGCCTGATCTGCACAAGCCACGAAGGTATTATCACGAAGTATTTACTGGCACAATGGCGGGAAGGCGGATACGGGTTGCAGGGTTCGGCTGGCCCTCGTAATGACCATTGCAATCCTCTTGCCCCGTACAATCCCATAATTAAATCCGTTAATCAAGGCTTACGGGTTATACTGACCCTACATCCACTTGGTTTATCATCCGCCTAATCTATGCAAAATTAAGACGAGCACTACCGCTTCCCTACCAATTTACCAATCCCCGATTTATCACTCTCTTCCATATGATGTACGAAGGACTCTTTTCCTGCCATGCTTCCATTTTTCCTCCTACACGTTATTCTGCTGCGCATTTTCATGAGAATAGTTGTGTCCGCGTGTAACAAGGCTCGTCGAAGTAGTTGACATGGATTGTCGAGTGACCTTGTTGTCGGGTAGGTACGTGGATTCTGCAGCTCTTTCTCTCTCGTTTTTTCTTTTCCCCTGTTTTTTTCACCGCCTTTGAAACGCCCAGAGTCAAGTGTACGAAATACAGAAGGTTTCTGAAGTGTAATTGGCGCTGAAGTGACTCTCATCTTGGTTCATTAGAGAAAATATCTTCCCTATTGTTTGGGGAGGGAGGAGATAAGGGGGTGGCTTACGCACGACAGGGCATCCCGAAATGCCGAAGGGACCTCGGGATTATTTTTATGTCGAGTGGATATGGTCACTCAGTCCCCAACCTTTCTGGTTCTCCTATTTCTACCCCTGGTAACTAAAACCTGGAAAAGATTGTGACAGTCTAATCTTGTCGAGTAGCTGCACTGAAGAATGGGGCCTTGATTCAAGTGTCATTAACCGGAATGGCAACCCTGACGTCTATTTCCACCGTGTAAAACATCATCTGAAATACAATTTCTTTCTTCTCCCTCTCGTTCGCCTATTGCGCATTAATTCTCGGGCATAACTGGAGAGTCAGATTTAGGTGCTCTCTTCTCGTGATCGGTTGCGGTGCTGAGGTATTATTACACACGTGGAATACGTCTCCCGTTCTTGCATGCACGCCGCATCGTGGGAGATGTGTCTTTGCATCTATTTCCGTTCGGTGGTTTTACTTTTTACCAGCTATGGGTGCCTTCCTATATTTAGACCGCGAGACCATAACTGCAGCAGCAGCAGCAACAGCAGCAGGCACCACGCCACTACCACCTTGTGCGACACCCAACTGCAGTGACTCTTCGCCGTCACCCACCGCCTGGGAGGTTTTTTATCAGAGTAACCCTTCACCGGGCTATTTCGAGTCGCATGGGAACGTCGTTTAGCAGGTGCCTCAAACGTCCATTATAAATAATCAAGGTTCGCTTTGCTAGGGGTCTGGGTCTGTTTTTCACTGCTGTACACACGTATCCCCAGGACGAGTACCACCTTCTTCTATCTCTCATTGTCAGCTTGTATTCCGTTATTTTAATGGGGTTGGTACACACTTCGCGCGTGTTGTGCTACTTACATAAACGGATGACTGCTTCTCGTGCCTTCGTGTTTCAGTCGAACCTCCTTTTGCCTCGATAAAAATATTCTCCACCGTTTCGTCAGCCTGACTAATTGTTCGCTCTGAATGTACCGTCAAGAAAATGCTTGCGGAAGCAGCCTGAGATCGGAAGTTTGAAAACATCAAGGGTTCCTGGTCCCCTTGAGACGCTCGAGAATGAGAGACCGCTTAAAATGAGATTGAGGAAACGAGGAAAGAGTTAATCGGTAAATGAGCATGCGGTCGGTTGCTGGAGAAATAGTAAAACCTCGGGTTCAACAGGTGCTTTTGCAAGCCTCGAGTGTATGCAGGCATGCTGCACAAGTAAGCACTCACTCCCTTTCTGGAGGCCTCTTTTCCTCATCTCTTTCTCTCTAACTCTATCCGCTCTCTCTCTCGCTCTCTCTACAGCTACTTCGGGGAATCCGCCCTCGTGCGGGTACAAAACACTGCTAAAGCGAACCCGTATGTTGTACGTACGTCTTGATCCCCCGAGGTTGGAGTGTGCAGTGTGGAGCATTGAGCGCGGAGTGCAGTGTTCATTCCTCGCCGAGTTCTCTATCTATATACATCTCCCTTTTCTCTTCTTCAATGCTGAGTGGTTTCTCTCGTGTAAGTGTAACGCGAAAACGTTGCGATACGAGAGTATCCTCTGCATCCTCATCAAGCGGTCATGCGGCGAGCGAGTTCGTGTTGGCAAAATATGCTGGTCATTAAAAGCTTCGCTTCTCGATTCTTATATACCAAGCACCGTTTTCTGCACTCGTTGGCTTATAGTTTGAGACCGTTTTCTAAAGCACCGACACTTCAGACGGTGTTGCGGCTGCGAGTCTCACTCTCTCGGCTCTTTATATATAAAAGAGATCCTCTTAAAGAGCCGGTGAACTACAGCACCGACCACCAGCTCCACCACTACCACCACCACCACCTCCTCTTCAACGGTCTAAGAACCGACGCACACCGACGAAACCCTCCTCTCGATAAAAATCCAGGAGCTCTGCGG
Organism: Neodiprion fabricii; assembly: GCF_021155785.1. Classification (NCBI taxonomy): domain Eukaryota; kingdom Metazoa; phylum Arthropoda; class Insecta; order Hymenoptera; family Diprionidae; genus Neodiprion; species Neodiprion fabricii. Next base: position 26,817,779 of record NC_060243.1, on the reverse strand, counting down.
TCCTGGTCGGTGAAAAATGCAGCCCCTAAATCTTGATATGGATTTTATTGGGGGCTACCGTTTTTGCCGGGGTAACGGCTCATTACCTTTTTGACGATGGGCAGAAGCGGCGGCACATACCGGCAGCTGATATACCACGTTCTAAAACGGCCTGAACGTGGAGCGAGGCTATGGGCCATGTGCTGCGACGCGTGTCCGTCTTTCCGTCTGACCCCTGGTCAACTTTTCATATTATAAAACCATAAACCACCGGGAAATCCAGTGCAACAGTGGTAACGGCTTCGGAATGGGGAGGGTGAAAAAAAAGTCCAGAGGGAATAGACGGACCGTCGAAAGGCCATGTGTGAGATCCTCAAAGTTCAGGGTACATTTACGTTCTGTACAATATACTTCCAACGTCACGTTCGATCGACGTTAATTGCTGACGAGAACTTGGAGATAACCTCACACGCTTCTCTATGCCTCTGTCGTAAAGAGAAAAAGCAACGTTCAGGAAAGGGGACGGCCTCGAGTTAGTAAAGAACCAGTTCAACTTCGTCGTCGATTTACTCCAGACTGCCTGGCGACTGATAAGATCCTGACCACCGTCAGATAAGAAACGATACCCTCAGCAGCTGCTTATTGTCAAGACTTTTTAGAAACGTGGACTAACAATACTCAGAATATTCAGGACACTGATGATAACAGACCCCACACTGGTACGAGTGAATTGTGAAAAATTGGAACGCACTTCTTTCTTCACGAAAGACTCATGCATGCGGAATTCCGAATAGATATTATTTGCGAGCTCGGTATAATTACATGGTTGCAATCGTAGGTCTCGTGGAAAAGAATCGGACCTTTTGAGAAAACCTGTGTAAAATGCTAAACAATTCGACGGTGGTGGTGGGTTGTCCTCGTCGTGGACACGTGTAAAATGTATGTCTCCGGAATTCAAACCGGCGGTTGTCGGCTACCGCCGCATCACGTAGTCGTGCGTGGTTCGAGTTGAGTGGACATTGATGGATTCCTAATCCCCAAGGATAACAGTTAGTTATTTTAGAAGGTGGATCCACAGCGTGTTTGTCGAGGGTCTTGTGTCCTGGGCCTCTGATGCCCTGAATGGTATTAATTTCTAATTGTCAGGGACACAATAATTCGGCGTTTCAAATGCTGAAACGCGTAGGCATCAGTTTCGGCCTCTTTCTTCTTCGGTATCCTCTGCCGGCAACGGGCATTAAAGAATACGGCCCCTAACTAACTATAGACTTCTTGGACGACATAATCTCTGTCCCAACATGCGCCACGTTCGAGTGTGTTCCCTGCCGCTAAGTACACATTGAAGTACTCCGCGTGCCTAGCGTCGCGTCGCTTTGCGTCGCGTCGTTCCCCTTCAGAAATCCCAGTGTGACTCGGCCCTCGGGTGAACATCACCACTGGGTACACTGGGCCATGCGTGTACGTACACGAGTGTAACTTGCAGCACACCACCCAGCACGTCGGTTAGCCGTGTATGTCGAGACCGGCGGAACCTCGATTCTCGTCGTAAAAGAAATACTGGCGATGCGATGCCGAGAGGGCGGCAACGGGGAAAGGGGACCAGGCGACGCGCGCCCGACTGCTCTGATCTTTATGAGTCACCGTTATTCAGATAAAACTAGTACCTACCGCGCGATGCTTGAACAAACAGTAACCCTTCGCCTAGAACGATGTCTTTGGACTCACCGATCGCCAAGGTTCACACGCTCTCTTAATTCCGGCACACGTATACGTGCACCTATGGAAATAACAACCATGACGAACACCCAATCGGCTAGGGAGTAACTCATGCCGCGATCACTGGAGTCTTCCGAATCTCTGGTTTTTCTCTGTTTTCATCGCTTGTGGACGGGACGTGTATACATCGATACTCGTACGTCCTCCAGGTATGTGATATGAAAGCATTGCTCCTCCTGGGTCTCGTGCCTTTTATAGAGTGAATCATTCATTGTACGTTGATTCAATTACAATAGAGGGGTGTCATGGGATGGGTTTGTCGGGTGTGTGTCTACGTCTGCTACAAAACGGCGAACTGTCGATGCAGCCGGAAGCCTCAGGTAGCCTAGGTGTAATAAATTCGGCGACAATAGCGGTGTTTGACACTAACGCTAATGATCTTTCGCGGGACGATACTTTGGAAGCGATTTTGTACCGGTACAAAGGTGTTATAAAATCGGTGAAATTGAGCAGAACGTATATTGAAATAATCTGATGTATGAGTTTCCGGTTCGACGAACCGCTGACGCTCGAATCCCCACGTATATTATGGTAGGATACGTACAGACGTGGGTACGATGGGAAACACGGTTTTATAAACTGACGACGCTCGGGAGACCATTATTTAAACTCGTCCTACCCTCAGCTGAAGATAAATAAATAATAGCAGTGGTAATCGTACGAACGTTTGGATCGATGCCGGTGATTTTTGCGGCTAAAGAATTTAATGAGATTTCAGACAAAATATGCGTTAGGCACTTTCGTCGAATGGTTATTAGATGAAAATTGGAGTCCTCGCGTCGTAATCGAGTTTATGAAATACCGAATTGAACCTTGGCACGCGTGTAAACATCAACGAAAATTGGAAAAGATCGCGGTACAGAAGTATCAAAGGCATTACCGATTATGGTCTAAAGTAAACGTAGACGGGATCATTGGTGATAAATGAACGCACAAATTGCGCTCCCTGAAAACTGGGGTGAAAATAGTGACATTTCGTGACATTGCCGGTACGATAAAAATCGAGAAAGATGTTAATAATGAAGTTGTGGTGATCGCGCAGCGGGTCGGGCCACCCGGGGTGAAGGAAATGCGCTTTTAGGCATTGGGGCGTTTAGATTCGAATCTAATTTGAGTATTTCCTCAGCACTTTAGGGGTGAAAATTCAACGAGTTCAGTCCACATAATGTAACCTGTGTCTATACGGGGGTGATTTTCTTTTGTCTATTTCACCTGCGTTGTCGCAGGACTTCGCCGAGCGGTCGCGTGACCCGTATCGTAATTAATCCCTTTCTTAATTACCCTCGACCGTGGTGTCTGAGCCCACGCTTCCAGATGTACGCATTGCGCCGCGTACTAGCCGCCTCGGTTTTCTGGCTATGTAATTATTAAATCGATTCCAAGGCCAATATACTCCTGCATCAGCACGAATTTAACTGCTAATGAAACTAGTGTCCGTCACCGTGGGTTCGTCGGTACATTATATGACGTACGCAGAATACCGTAATCACGTACATTCCACGAACGGTGTGTATAAAAACGCGGATCGTGTGGATACCGACACCTGATGTAAATTGTACTTATGTACCCGTTAATTATTAAACCTTCATACATTACTACGGCTATCTGCAGGTTATACATGTATGTTTAAAATTTTATCGTCATATATATGTATATGTACAATTCAGATCGCGAGGTAGGTTGTAATTATAAATAATTAACTATTCCACGCTTGACGCGCACGGTTGACTTGAAATCTAACGGACGATAAAAAAAATTCACAAACTAATACCGTATGTAGGTGGTCATAAAAAAAAAAAACAAAATTAATAAATAACATGGGAGGGAAACCCTGCTCACCGAAATCACGAAATAAACATTCCATCCAGTGGTACGAGTTTCGATTTGGCCCGCTGTGTCCGTCCCTCCCTCGTCATCGTAACCCACCGCACTAGACGAGAATAAAATGAGTCGGATTAAAAGTCCGGTAATGATATATAACGTTTAAATTTACGGCCAATCATCCGATTGGTCCGTTGCACCGCGGTCGTGCATTGCATGTGTCTCTATGTGCATGTATATATATATAGATGTGTAACGCGCGCAGATCGATAGCAATAAACCCATTATATTATCTGTATCAGTCTGCCGCAGAAGTAGATCTCTCTCGACTAGACACCGTCACCACACTACCGCGTGTAACCTGGACGGCTGTAGGTATTAACCTATACGTATTTTGCTATTGCCCATTGCTTGACATATCACGGCACACCCATGCTCTACCATAACTCATGTTGCTTCAGCTTGCAATGGTGGTGGTGGTGGTGCTGCTGCTGCTGCTGCTGCTGCTGCTGCTGCTGCTGCTACTGCTACTGCTACTGCTCTCGCTTTGTTTTGCAACACTATCATTATACCTATTGCGTTTATAGTATTATATAGCCGTACATACGTATATCTGTTTACCTCCATTGGCTAATGATTCTGTAACAATTATTTTTTATCTCCTTTCAGCGACTCGCGAGTGCTACGAGATCATAAGTCTGCTAACCGGTGATCTATGCTTTTCTCGAGTATCGAAGTCGCGTTCGGGGTTCCGTATAGTCGACCAGGTGTTCGGGGTAAGTCTATTCCACTTTTTTGAACACAGTTGTTATCTTAGCTCGTAGCTGGTAATTTGATTTTACAAACGATCCGTGTACGTACTGTGGTAACGCTGCAACGTTGAATTCAGCTCTGTTTTACCTGGACATTTCTTCGGAACGTTACGACTTGTATTTCTCGTGAGAAAAATAGAAGTAACGAAGTACTTGCGAAACGCTCCAACAATCAATTTCCTCCGTTCATTCTCGGTCTACCATGAAATGTGAATACTCAGAAATTGGTCTGGCTTTCACTTAGTCAACTTTACTTCGTACGCGAATAACGGGACAATTTGTACACCTAGAACCAGGAAAGTACTTGCAGGTACGAAAGCCTCTCGTGGCGTTGAGAGAACTTCCTGGCCAATGTGTTTATAATACGTGTAATATTCATTATCTCGGTGGTGTAGCATGATGCTCGATGAGCCGACCTACGGTGCGAGCGCAAAGCATAAATCGAGGCGAACGTTGATCGTCGTTAAAACGCGCGTGGGTGAGAGTCCGACAATATTTACCCCTCCGATGATCGCGCAGCCCTTCTTCCTCATTCTCTCCCTTCCTCCATACATAAACTAGTCACGTGTCCACGCGAGGTAGAACGCGGGGGTGTCGAGGGTGGGTGGGATCCCTCCTTTTCAGGATCAGGAGAGATGCTCTCACGATGGGGACTCCGATCGCGGGTTACTCGCGTCCTCCCTCCCTCCCTCCCTCCCTCAGGATGGCGTGCTAGCCACCGTCACGGTTTGGAGTCCGGCACCGATGTGACCAGCACCTAACAGCCGCTCATTAACTACCAATTTCATCGCTACGAGGTGGGTTCGTACCTGAGCCATCTTTCCCCTAGTACAGCAAGTGTCTATGCGGTGGTTATGCCTGTGCAACCCCTCGACGATGCTACGCGGCGTTGCGTTCGCACACGCACTTACGTGTTGGACTAGGTGTGTGAACGGACGGTGGTGATCTGCTACCCCGGAGTGCGGAGAAATAAAATAATGTGAGAGAATCAGGTGAGAGTGAGAGTGAATTAGTTTAACTCGGAGCCGTGGGAGAGAATCGGGGATCGGATGACTCGTTGCAACGATCAATCACTTACGTGTTTCAGAATTGGTCAGAGTCCCACCTAAAGTCGAGGGACGGGAGAGATCATTTTTTTCCTGTACAAATTTTACAACGATAGCGGTATCTGGATTTGGAACGTATCCAGTTATTTGTACTCTACTATTTCGATCAAATCACGAACAATTGTGCAGTTTCACCAGAATCAAGCAAAATTATGTACAGCAATGCTAAATTACATATAGATTTTGGCTTCATTTCAATATTGTTCACGTATTTACATTCGATTCGCTACATTGTTGAGGAAAATACTAAAGTCTATACATGTTATGTACGTTTTATCACCAGGGAAGTTGGGCTCCGTTGGGATGAGATGTTACTGCGACTTGTTATTACGACTTGATCGTGAATATCCGCCGGAAGGTACATTGAATTTTCTTGATAGAGTCATAAGACGAATGATGTCTCGATTCACACACTAACAATAGCTGGTCACTTCCGTTTGAGCTTGGAAATTGAAAGTTGATTATCGTAGTAACGGGAGGTCCGATGTATCATTTTCTTTCGTCACCCACTGAGATCACCCTATTACGAATCGAAAAGAAAAGAAAAACGAAGGGTTGTAATAATTGCATCCGCGTGTCAAATACCTGACGTTATTCATAGCTTCTGCGTCGATGTGCTTTTCTCACGACTGAACCAACAACGTACTTTTATTTTTACAGTTTTTCACCTCTTGTGTTCAATCTCGCAGGGTACCGTATACATTTACGTTTCGCACACAGTATTATAATTACAACATCGAATAACTCACAGATAAGGGTAAGAAAAATACGACAAGAGGGGGCTAAATGCCTAATAACATGTCAGGCAGTAATTCCTGCAGTATTTTCAGAGGTGTTTTACCCCTTTCTGGTGGTTGGGTATGTTTAAATTTCTCACTCTTTAAGGGGTATTCTTGGCCGCCTAGAACGAGTGACGCTTTATCTTTAACCGCAAATCGGGGTGGATGGACGGGAAATAGGAGGGGGATGAAAGAATTTGAGTTTCTTTTCGCAGTCCCGTGACTCGGAGGTGTGTGCGAGGATCTATGGAACGGATCCTGGCGATACGCAGTACCGACTTGTAAGGACGACGGGGTTCGGACCGAGCTAGCATTTTCCACGGGTGGCAGCCGGCGTCGCGACGGAGGCGGCGGGGGTGGCTTGGCTGAATAACGCTGATAACTATCGCAATTCGCGCACTCGTGTAATTTATCACCTTTTTATCACCGAGACGTGATTACCTGGCCGCACCGCGGCTAATTTACATTTCCTGCCGCATATTTGCGTCGCGGAATTATTGCAGCTTGTACAAGGCTGACGGGTTGTTATACCTATACCACCTGAGCGTCCATGTCCAACCATGCGATGGAATCGATGCAAATCCGAGCATTTCTCCAACATTTCGCCTCACTCGTACTCGGACGATTTTTTATTTTTTTTTTTTTTAACTCTTTCTCATCCACCACTCTCTTCACCCGGTTTTCCATCGATAAACCGCAAAGTCTCTTGGCAGCGTTGTACAGTGACGAAAAGAAAAAAAAAAAAAAACCAAAAAAGAAAACCAGAGGGTAAATAAAAATCGCAAAGGTCTCTCCTTCTGTTCGCGTTCCGTACCGATGGTTGAAAAATGTTTTCGAGTTTCCGTTGTTTCCGCGTTGCGATGTCGATACCGGGTGAAAAATTGAACATCGAGAATACTGACGTGTATCGATTTGTCAGACGGTTTTATACGTCGACCTATCTTCGGCAGGCGAACCTCGGTCGCGGTATTCATACGTCAAATGCGCGCAGGACACGGTGGATCTTTACTTTCTGTACCGTATCAATATCATTGTCGTGGAAAAAAAAAAACAAGAAAAGGTCGAACGAGAGAGACGAAGAAGAAGAAGAAGAAGACGAAGAGACGTCGACGGGTTTTAGGTTTCGGAATGATTGGGGGCGAAATTGGGGTAAGCCGATACTCTTCGGGGGCGATTCCACCCCTGTTTTCATCCCGGCACGTAAAACCTCCTAGCCGACGGTCAATTTCGTCCCACATGTCATCGTTGACGGAATTTAAAACCCCATTTGATTTTCCTTGAGGGATATGATACGATGATAAATATATTCCTCGCGTCCTTTCGCATATATCGAAGACTGCTCATACCATTCGCGTCTCTTCCGCCAGCAGAAATCTTTCCCTCCTCCTTTTTTTTTCCGTCCTGTTTTTTTTTTCCTCCTTCTTTCCCGTGTTCTCTCGATTGTCAATCTCGTATTTGAACGCAACGTTTCGAACCTCTTTTTGAATAATTCATAGTCACCGGCAGTCTCGTCCTTCCGAAATTTCACGAATCCCTCTCTCGTTCTTTTCCTCTCCCAGCCTGCTTCCGTTTCGCCTGTCTGGGAATCTGTTTCGATACTTCTGCCTCGGTACCAAACAAGCCCCGTTGTAACGAAGATTGACAGTGAGCACGTGTCGGACCATCAGCTTCATTCGTTTCACACCGTTTTCATCACGCGCCCTGAAACACGGACTGACCGCGATGATGCACGCACCTAACAATCGTTCGGCTACGAGGTGCACGAGGGCGTGATGCATCGGTTAATGGCTGCTCTTCCTAACGTCGAGGTTTAGGGCCTCTCCTCCCTATCGCAAGCGCAAACAGGGCTGACCATCGTCGATCCGCAGCTGACCACTGGACGCAGCTTGAATCCAACAAACCCCGAGAGATGGTCAAGAAGACGGTTGTCACACGCTGCTTAGCATTGTTCTAATTGTTAGGCTGAAGAGCGTGTGTATCACACGAAATTCTGACCCTTTTCCCTATGTTTCCTGTTTAACAAGGAATCACGCGCTTTTCATGGGAAACTGACCGGTAGTCAGTCAGCGACACCGTGTACGCATTGTGTCCTTATTCGCCTACGGACTATAATTGTTCCAATTTCATATCGTCACGGTGAAACGTGATTTTGCCCTCTTATGCGTACAAAGAGAAATGGGGTAGATTACACGTGTTCCGCTCTTGTTTTGCTTTTCTTTTCTTTTTCTCATTTTTTGACTCCTCGATTTCTCCGGCTCGGGTTGAAATTGAATGTAGAAAGGCGAGATCTGAATATCAGGCAATTACGCGCGGTGATGTACGAATGAAGGGTGTGTGTATCGTATGTATATTTTTGTCATTTTGCTACGTCCACAATTTGAATGTCATTTCCATCCCGCATCCGTCTCAATTTATTTCAGACAACTCATCCGTTAGATCCGTATACACACATCCAAGGGATGATTTGCATTTTTCAGAAATATTGTTTCGCGTTTCTATTTCGAAATTTTTGCAAGTCAGATGCCCCCGCACGCACTCCCCCTACAGACGTGCGAGTATCAATCTTTTTTTTCTTCTTCCTCTCCTCCTCTCCCTTCTCTCCTTTTTTCATCATTCCTCCTAGGCAGACACGCCGAACCTTCTTCCGGCATATTCACCGCGTGCGATCCTCGTCGACCACTTTATTCGAATTTTCAAACGATTTGTAATATTCACAGCCCGCGTACATTTACGACATCGTATACATTATACACGTATATTATATGTTTTTCTCTTTACCGCCACGTTTTTTTCCCTCCCCCTCCCTTAATCCTCTTTCTTCTACCTACTCTTCGCTCTTATCGTATTTACACGGTAAATTAACCCACATATTTGCCATTCGGAGGTCGTACTGGATCCAATTCGTCCTTTGTCAAAAGATTTCTCTTCAACCTCCGCCTGTCTCTCTCTCTCTCTCTCTCTCTCTCTCTCTCCCTCTCTCTCTCTCTTTCTCTCTCTCTTTCTATCCATCTCTCTGCCCGCGGCGTTCGGCAAGTGCTGTGTTATTCACGTTCCGTTCTGGAGTGGGAAGGTACCATATGATGTAACAGCGCAACGCTTGAAACCTACAGCGATTCATATCGTCGGCTGGGCAAACGACGACAAACTTATACGATATTCTCTATGATCTCGACACGTTTGATCTATACCCTAGGGGATTTTGATACGCGGAGGCCATTTAGCGGTCAGCATTATACCTCGTACGCGCATCACGGTCATGTCCACCAGCCTAATGCTCGGTAGTCGTAGTTAAATGTTCGCCAATAATTATTTAACGTTATTGCAAAGTTTGTTGAATTTAGTAAAAAAAAAAAGAAATTTTCAATTCGTCTTCTTACGAATGTAAACTGCAAAACCTGTAGTATCAATATAAAATCTACGGTTACAACGTTAGAAATTTATTTTCATTAAAAGTAGGTATTATGATTCGCTGCGGCTGCCTCGCGTCCCTCTTTCGTATTTAAGAAAACCCTGCAGGGTTTGGGTATAGGTAGAATTTACGACAGGATTCGCTTCCTTCTCCTCGAGGAACCATCGTACGCAACGTGTAGCTAGGCTCCTTATAGAATTTTTTTACTTTGAAGAAACCCGAGGAGTAATGCAACGAGGTAAAGAAAAATAATCTTTACTTAATGGCATGTTATATACGTATAGAGTGAGAGAGATAGAGAGAGGAAGAGAATGTGTGTATAACAACCCGTATTGTATCGCTGCGTTGTAAGTGTACGACGACAATACTTTAATCGGCTTTCCAGATCTTAGAGATTGAATTATATGCGCGTGTTCATCTTTGTCCACAAATAAAACATGCGGCACCTAAACAAGTGCGACTGCGTGCGTGTGTGTGTTTATATTATACTCGGTTATACTATACGGGTAAGATTAATTCTGCGATTTAGCAAAGGGTGCAGAGGAGCGAATGTCTCGAGACACGCCTATCGGACTCGGCCTCTGTCCATAACTCAACTCATAGTTTCGTGCTAGCCGGTTGTAACAGACATTTCCCTCTCTGTCTACGAAACTGGAAAGCAGAAGTAGAGGAAGAGGTAGAAGAGTAAAAGAAAAAGGAGGATAAAAAACAAACAAGCAAAAAAGAAAAAAAAAAAAAAAAAAAACACAAATAACAACCTAGTGCGGGAACGGAAAGAGCGAAAAACAGTTGTTTATGGATTCTCGTCGGCGTCAAGTTAAGTATATTATCGTTATTCTCGTGTAATTGTTTTTTATCGTGACACCAAAGCGTCGCCGTTCTAACTACCATTGTAGTCGAAAAACGTGGGGCTTGAACAAAACTAGAGAAATTTAATTTTATCAATTGAACAATCGCGAATTATAATGATCGAAAAATTTCAATTATACGCAACTGTTTTCGAACGATTAGATCTCAGAAGTCTGATATTAATCGTCATTTGACTATAGATTTCAATTATTTAAACTTGATATTGTTCGTAAATGTTCAAATCAGTAAGTGAAATATTAATTGATATCGGTAAAATTATTGCAGGATATGAATAATTGACACATCTTGTATTTATACATACTCTTCGGTTAACCGTAGTTCTATCATTATGAAAATCGTACAACAATACAGACTTTCCGAGGTTGTTCCTCTTTGTTAGAACAACGAACTACTGAATTTTCAAATTAACAGTTACCGTAACTTGCATGCGTTAAAAAGACATTCCTACAACCAAATTCAATTTGATCAGCTTTGTTTCGAATTTTTTTTCCATCCCGGCACTTTATCGTCCAGACTTTACGTTCGGTACGTCTTTAATAAAAATGTCGCTCGTCTAAACGCAGTGGGATTTTGCCTTCTGCGTAGGTCCGGACCTCGAGGTTTGACCACGACGAACGATCCAACAACCCCGCAAAGATGTAGATAAAGAAGCACTTTGCCCGCGAGCATTCGGCGCGCATTAAGCGTTAAACGCTTTTAAACAACCCCCCCGTTAAAAAACAAAAAAAACAAAACACGAAGAAAAAAGATAGAAGTCAACCCTTTCGCCGAGAACGACGCTCGACTAGAATTTGGCAAATGTTTTGTCCAGGCAGTGTTATACTTGTCGCGTTATACGCATTTTCCGTGGATATTTTCGCGTACGATGTGCAAATGCCGGAATTACAAACGGGGAACGGGGTTCGTAATTTTGGCATTTTCCGAGCCGCCCTGACGCTGCCGAATATGCCCGGTGGAAATTTTTAATCAAAGAAATATTTACCCCGTTTTAATTCACCGGCGCGCGCAGCCCTTATGCATAGTAATTAGTGTGTCTGGAAATACCAATTATATGCCGGCAAAGTGCCGAATATATATATATATATATATATATAGAATATATATGTAGACCAAAGTATGTATATAAGTATGTAATTACGTTATACAACCTGCAAGGCGAAAACTTCCATCTGTAGGGAAATTTCTCGTTCCGTGTATAATTATTAAAGTATAAGGCGCGCAGCCGTGTAACCGAAACTCCTTGTTATAATACAACTCTACCAGTTATTTTCAAGATGAATTAAAACGAAGACAGATACAAGGGATAAATATCTTGATAACAAAAGGTTACATCGCCCGTGATGAAATATCGGCATTATACTTTTAACCTTACGATTATTAATATTGCAGGCCGCGAAACTACGGCAACCCTCCGGTTGTAATTCTAAGCCCTGATTGTTCGGAATTAATTCTCTCGAGTTATCGAGACGTCGAGGTGGCTTTTAGAGAGGGAAATTCAAAACCGTCGGCAGCCTCAACGGTCAGACATATTTGTTTGGAAAACTTCTCCCTCGAATAATTTCGCCGCGGTTTTGTCAAGCGGATTCCAGACCCGCTTCCGGCGTGAAACGATCGAGCCAGCACGATGAGAAGGATGTCCCGACGAATATTTTCATACAAATGTCAGGGCCGCTCGGCAATGACGCGCAGGGATCATCTCCCTCCGGGGTTAAACTATTACCCGCAGGACCTCGGGATGTTTCGCGATTTTTTCTCATACTCATTACAAGAAAGGGGCGTACCGAACGGGGCGCAGAAATGGGTAATTGTTTTTAATCACGTTCGGGGCGAAGCAGGGAACACTGCGGGATTACACCCTCGCACTTGGAATCGCATCGGAATTTCAACGAGCGCACGTCGAGGTCCTTGGATTCGTGGTTTTGGAAGAATCGAGAATCGGGTGACCGTTCGGTGTGAAAAATGACGCAAGTGCTCTCGAAATGTGGAAGGAGTCGAGATGAAATTTTGAGTTCCGGTTACCGCTCAGTCCTTGACTGTTTTCATTTTTTACCGCAATCGGAAAATATAGTTTCAGGTAGAAAATGAAAATTAGTTTCAGTAGCTGTTACCGGAAAGTCTGGTATCCGTTGCTATTCTTTCTCATTACGATCACTGTTGCTATATTTTCTCGTAACTGTTGCGAAAATTTTACGCTTGTGCAAGGATAAATTGACGTTAAAGCCTTATTGAACTGAAAAAGTAGAGTAAACCTCACAAACTGATTTTGCGTTGCAATAATGAAAAAAGGATCGACAATAGCGCCAAATGGTCAGGCGTGCCTCGTTTTTCGTAATTCCAACAATATTAAAACAGTTTTTTTAACGACACCTGTTTCGCTCAATTTTTCCAGTTACCGTAACAAATAAAATTTTGCTCAGCGTATGGATAAATCGCAATTAATGTCCAGCATTGCAGCATCGTGAGGTTCGGAATGACGATGGGGGAAACACGAGACTAATATTGATCAGCCCAACCGACGATTTCCGTGTTTCTCCGTCAATCGTGCCGCGTGACTCGATCGAGATAGGAAAAATGTAAGTGTGAGTTTTGCGGATGGTCTAATGGACGGTCTAAAGAATATCTAATTATCCGACACGCGCCGGCGGCACGTGCCGGAATCATTTTCTCGCCATTTTCCAATCCAACAGTGAAAACGTAGCGCAGGCATAGGCGAAGAGAAAGAGAGAGAGAAGGAGAGAGAGAGAGAGAGAGAGAGAGAGAGAGGGAGAGAGAGGAGTCTTCTTGCCTCCACTTCTCCGACCTCCCGGCGTGATATTTTGTAAAGTTTACACGTCCGTTCTCTCAGTGTGAAACGTATGCTGCTATTAACTCAGCCCCCTCTGCCCACACGCTAAAGTCCCGCTGCGTGACGTGTGTCGATGCCGACTGTAGACCGAATGCCGAATCTATTGCGCGATGATTCCAACACAATTCCGGGGACGTTAATAAGTCGGCAAGTGCTTCCCATGCTTGTAGTTCTTGGTCGTGAATGAAAATTGGAACACGCGTCCTGGTTTTTTCCTCCTTTGACAACGCGTCCTCTCGTCTCTTACCTCCGGGCAAATCATCCGGTTTGCCACTGGTTACATAATATGTTTCACGATCGAGGTGAAGCGCTCTTGAGTATCAACCTTTTCTTTTTCTTTTTTTTTTTTTGCACCGTGTCGCGCTCGCTCCTTTACATCGTTCAGTTTCGTTTCATGGGGATGGAAACGCGACTGGGGGTGATGAACAGGCCCCAGAAACTCTCGAGTGGAAACTACTGCACCGCTCAACAGTGAAACTAGAGTTAATTGATCGGAAGTCTTGAGGCTGCACGTGGCATCTTTTCATTGTTGCATACATGGCGTATACTCCGCTCTGTAAACGTGTCGTAGAAATCAAGGCGGTACCTTCATGTTTGACGCGCTCCCATCCCTCTTCATCGACATATGTATCACCCTTATTACGTATCCGGTCACCCTGTTCGAAACCTTTTCTGGAACAACGACAACGATGACGCAAACTTTTTGCCACTCGGCGGCATCGGCAGCTATTCGTAACGGTCAAGGGGTGGTCATGGAATGAGATTTTTGCTCGGAGATGCGAGTATCAACTATTTTTCACACGAGTTAAAAAGGTTTTACCCGAAGGGTTAACAACTTGTGAAGTCAGGTACATACACCGCAAAGAAAAGTAGTGCGAAGTCATTTAAAGTCACTTGAAGATACGTGCAATTCCTTGAAGTTACGAAGTGACTTGAAGTCATGTAGCAACAGTGCTCCATGAAGTCACGAAATCACTGGAAGTTGCTTAAAGTCAGTGTAATGTCACTTGAAGTCAATCGTAACGATGTGCCTTGAAGTCCCTTGAAGTCACAAAGTCACAAAGTCACATCAAGTCCTAAAGTCGTGAAGTCGTGGACGTTGCTTGAAATCACGCGAAGTCTTTCGAAGTCCCGAAGTCCCGAAATCAGACGCAGGCCATAGTTCGAAACTCGGTCTTACCAGCGTCTTGGTTATTTCACATTTTGATACTTGTCATTTTGTGAGATGAAAACATTCCCGGCCCCTCGAATTGTTCAAATTTGGCAGTGTGTTCCGGTATGATAAAATGACAAGTGGCCAGCGAAGGCTGCCGGAGTTAGGGGGGTTAATTAAAGTATAAATTCGATTTTCGCCATCAGCGTCGGAGGGAGTGGATGTAGGTGGTTGGGTAGCGGACAATGAATGCCATACACACAATCAACTCTCTATTCTGCAGAACGGAGAGGCCCCCCTTCGGGTTTTGTAATTGCTGGTATTTATAAGCAATACTCGGTGAGCGAGCAGAGTGACGTTCAGAATGAATGTCGGAGCGGGAGGGAAGATCTTGTCCAACGTTATACTCCACAGCAGCAGCGACAGCGGCCTGGAGGGAGAGAGAGATTCTAAGTGTAATATGGTAATACGGGCAATGGGCCATATTGACGTGAACGATGCCTGCCATTAGCGGTCCGGCGCTAGATGACTCTTTTTAATTTCCTCGCGAACTGAATTTTACCGAATGTGCCGAGGGTGAATGCTCGACGAATTATTCATAATCACTTTCGCCGGTTGATCGTATATTTCACTCTTATTTTTGTTTCATTTTGTCCCTCGTATTGTTTTCACCCCTACCCGTTCCTCCGTATCACCTTTTTCCTCCTCTTTATTGTCATATCGTTATCATCGCTTCCCGTCGTCCTCGCATCGTTTTTAAAATGTTCCATACTCCGCAGCAAACTCGTCACGTCCGCTGAAAATTATACGGACCAATTTTTCATCTCGTAAAAAGGAGAAGCGGCCGCTTTCGAAAAGGGTTGGAAGTAGGGACCGAGAATACGACTCCGTAACGTACCTACCTACCTACCTGGGATGGTGAACTCGGGTGGTTGACAAATGAATAGCTACTTGACGCAGAAGGGAAGGTGCCCGGCCACCTGGACAGGTAGACGAGGTGTGTGTCAAGCGGCCATTAGCTGTTCGAAAATAACCAGAAAGATTGGAATCGCGGCCGGTAGTGATAAAGCCAAATCATCAGCTTAACAATTTGTTGCGTAATAGCGCGTCCAGCGGCTAGATTACATCGTGTGTAAATCGCAGCTGGTGTTCACCGCCACTCCACTCCACTCCACTCCACTCCACTCCACTCCACTGTACTCCACTTCGCCCCTTTATACGCAAAGGCTAGACGAGAGTCGCAACAGTTGCATGAAACTGCAGACAGAGTAGAAACGCACCGTGATATCCGACGGTGGTTTATTGTCATTGTCATTTTGTTTCTTTATTTATTTATCTTATTTTTTTTTTTTTTTACATCACCCGTCACCCTCGCCACGAGGAATAAAAGACGGAGCAGAGAGAGGAACCGCGACGACTCTCGTAATCAAGGCCTTAATTAATTATCTGTGAACGGATTAGCCGTGCACTCGAGTATGAGGAGCTCCTCCGAGTCCCGGGGCGTAACTTGATTAGCCGCGGGAGGCAAAGAGTCAGCAGAAAAGTAAAAATTATACGTGACAGAGGCGGGAAAGTGGCCATCGATGTGTTGTTACCCTCGGGGATTAACAAGCCGCGGATATTTCGTACCAGACTGGATGTTTTACGCAGGTTTTCTGGCTCCCGTGCGTACGCGGTTCACCAACGTTAGTCGCGGCTCAACTTCCGACTCCTTGTTGTCGAGGAAATTAATTACATTCCCGTAATAACTCGCGGTGTGCTGAAGCCATTGCGCAGACCTGCATCGCGTGGCATGGCATCCAACCCCGGCCGTACCACAATGCTAATATAAATGGTGTTCATCAACGGACTGAACCACTATAAACCAAGATTCCATCAGCATACATCTTCCATAATCCAAGCGAACTACTACGGGGGGATTAAGACTGCCTATTAACAAGTACATTAAAACATATTCACCACCGAGGAGAGCCTCCCCGTCGACAACTACGAACTAACCGAACTACCTACTCCTGGATCTGTACGCCTTGGAACCTATTTCGTTTAAACTCCTAATTTACGACTGCTTGAAAAATAAGAAGCCCGAGCCGAGGAATAAGAAATAGGAGGATGAAGAGAACGAGGAGGGAGGACTTGCTCAACACTCGACCCTCTTTCTTCTCTTTCTCTGTTTCTCTCTCGATAATTCTTCCACTCGAATATACCCATAGGTTTTTACTGCCTATTCCCTTTTTTACCCGGTATTAGAGACAAATTTTAGAACTGTTCTCCGTGTTTACGATAAATCCACGGAATTACAACGGCCTCGCTCTCTCCACAAGGTTCTTTTTTTTTTCCCATCATCCAACCATGTATTCCTTTTTTCAGATGCGTATCGGTAGTGAAGATATTTTGATAAACTCGTTCTTTGTACATGTTTTTTTTTTTTTTTTTTTTGCACACGTCACATGTTCTTTGTACGCGTGACTATGTACTAAAAAATTAGTGTAACATTTTTTTTCAGAAACAAAAGAAAGTTATTGTAATCACACCGAAAGTGAAAAATAGACTTTTCAATAGATCTCCGCATTTCGAAGTTTAGGGAATCACCTCCGTTCATTTTCAAACGGACATCTGTGTGTTTAGATTAGATTTTGGCTTTGATCGGTTTGCCATTTTTTCGAGTATTTACATAACAAAATTTCAAAAAATAAAACAAGAATGACGATGTCTTGAGAGGCGATGAATGGATTTGAATGAAAATTGGTACCGTCAGGTTTTTTGGGTCGCTAATGACGAATATAAAACGGCGATCTAATATGCCGGATAAAAATCTAAAAACATTCGGACTTTGCTGAAAATTGGTTGGCGGAGGTTTTTTGAGTCACCGATAACGAATCCAAGGTCAAACTTCTAAAATTTGTAACGATGGATCCACTACAGTGTTTTAACGTACAAAAACTCGTCATATTTTCATGTAATATGGTCAATCCGAAGGCCTTAAAATCGTTAATCACGAATTTGAATTTGTGGTTCGAAGTTCGAATTGGATATTATTTTTTTTTTTTCTCTCTATGAACTTGGAACCTGCAGTGTGTGAACGGAACATTCGAGGGCTGGCTCATTGCCAGTCTATAGCTGCTTGTGTTTTTCTATAATATTTGAAAGATTGGTTCACATCTTAAAACCCGGAATATTTATTTCATCGTTAACGGTAAAAAAAAACGAAGTCGATCGACTACTGTGTACTGCAATAACCGAAATTGGACATTGTTCTCAGTGCAGTAACAACTTTTCGACGTTTTTTTTTTTTTTTTTTCACTCTACTTATCTAGCGGGAAAATCGGCGAGATTTGAGATCGCGTGCAAAATCTGCATTTTGCGCAGCTGTCCGGTTCGACAAGGGAATAATTCATCCCCGCGCAGCTAATCTGGTATTCAATATAGCTGCAGGTAGTTTGGGCGTATAACGACGAGATTTAATCTTCCTTACCTCATCAAGATTGTCGCAGGCAAAAAACGGAACGGAGGCAAGAGACATAAACAAACAACGAAGAAAAAAAAAAAAAAAAAGAAAAAATACGGATAAATAACAACAAAATTTTGCTCAGGTTCCGCAGGCGTTCAGCATGAAGGTGATAAAAATTAAGAATTCAGGACTACGTCCACAGGGTGTCGTATCGCAGTTTCGCCTCGTCACGAAAGAACTTGTACGGAGAAAGAGGGGTGGAAAAAAAGGTGGAAAAGACGTGGGGAGAAAAAAAGAGCAGGAATTATAAGCGGTAAAAAATACTACCTAACGAAATAATGATAGAGAGGCTCAACCTTTATCTGTCGCATTTATCGCCGCGTGTTTCACAGATCCTAGAGCCGGGTCCGATACATCGGTGCGTTTAGTTGACCGTCGCCTCGCGTAATTATCTCACCTTGCTTTTTTCCCCAGCACCATGAATCGAGGCGAGTATAAGCGCAGGTGTTAAACGGGGTTTCAATTCTCCCCCATAAGCGATACGGTGCCGGTGTAATTGACGCGAATCTCAGTGACGCGTCACTAGAAAAACTTGCGAATCGCACTTTCATTCCGGACCCTTCGCGTCAAGGATCAGGGGGACTCGCGGCGCAATATATTTTGAAATATGTGTAATTTTCATCTTTTCAAATCGCCTTCTTTCACCGATCTCGCCGTCTCTGTTCCGTCGCAGGAAAATAGTGCGTAAAAGGTACAGAGGTAATGAAAGCCAAATAGTGGTTTCGCCACCCCAAGGCCTAAATATATTACACGTCTAGGCATATGGTGTTCCATGGGGTTCCGCGCCCGGCATCTCTACCCCTGCGCTCCACCGGCGGACCCCCATTATCGCCGTATACCCCCGTCGAACTACCGCTAGGCGAGAGTTGAAAAGAGAAGGGGCGAGGATGGGGACCAGTTTTAATTTTACAATATCCTCATAAAATATATACGCCATAACAGTAAAAGTCCAAAACTGTCTTGAGCCAACAAGCTAAGCCGTGATTTGCGAGGCTCGATATTACAAGCCGCTTAACTCACGTCGTCGTAGCGCTAAAGGGAGAGAGGAAGCGAACTACCGGAAAAAGATCTATGTGTACACGGAAGAGGAGAGAGAGAAAAAAAAAAACAAAAAACGAATTATAACAATAACAATGATGATAAAATGAATAAAGGAAGGTGGAAAGTTCTACAAACAGCTGCCCGGTCGACTTAACATTTTACCAAACGCTGTTTCACACCGTTATGTATTATAATGTAACATCTTCCCTCCCTTATAGATGCAATCGTAGGATTTCTTTAATCGCACAGGCTGAGAAGCTACACGAGTCAACTTTCGCGAATAGGTAGGATGCAGATTTCATCACGTTGATGTTATTTTCATTGATACTAGACAGACTTTTTAAACCGATCGTAGAAACTTGTGACCCAAATGGAGATTAATTTCAGGTTACTGATAATCGATCATCAGTTTTAGCTAGTTACATAATTTTATTGTTTCTTGTAGAATGGTTTCGTTCTCGCGAGTTTCAGAATTGAACATTCGTCTGATTTGGATTATCGGGATGTCGAATGCAAAAGGAAAGATATTTTTCCGTAAAACTTCCAGGCGGTGAAATATTAATGCTAACCGAAACGGTGTTGAATATATTTGTCAAATTTCAAAGTTTTGCAGAGAACAGGTCTGTGAGAAAAAGAAATCATCGATCAACGTTTCCCGTATTCCTACGATTACGAAAAGTTCCGTTATTGAAACAGGCAAAAAAATTCGCTTTTTCTTACCGAAGACAAGTAACTCGTCAATTCCGAATATCGATTGCCGATGATCGATCCAACGATCAATTTGCCGCTCGGAAATCGACCGAGTGTGATTCGCAACGAGAAAATTTTCAGTCGGCGACCGTTATCGTATGTAATTGAAAGAAAACGGAGAAACGGATGTAGGAAATGGTCTCGAAGGATTCGCGAGTATCACGCAGCGAGAGTTCGTGCTCGGCAATAAGCAGCGGGTGGCTGACTGGTATAGGAGTACTAAATTCGGGGCTAGAGCCAGACTGACAAGGGAGCAATTTGCCAGTTGTTTAAGTGCCAAGTGTTAAGTGTTCCATCGTTTATGATGCGCCATTATTGTTTTACGTCAGAGTCCTCGTCCTCCCCTTCCTGCGCCCACGGGGCAACCTGCGCGTAACCTGGAATAATGACCCGCGTCGTCGATTCGCCTACGTTACACACGCCAGGGCGAAACATACGCCGTGTACGCACCGCGGGACTCACGCTTGTACGTGTGCATGGGTATGCGCGTGTGTGTATGTATATACACGCGACGGGACGATTGAAATTAATTCGAGTTTATTACCCGCGAGCCAATAGCGTAAAACTCCGGGCTTTGCTGCCGCTGCTGCTGCTGCACCGAGATACGCAATTTATACATCGTACTCTGGGATCTGCAGTCTATCTTGACTTAACGTCACACGTCGTCTTCTTGCCCGCATAGATAAACCCTCCTCGATCTACTCGATGTCTTGCTAAAAGCAAATGAGAAACAAGCGGTCGTTTGTCGTTGTAAAAACACCCCCGTATTGAAGTTTTACATTATTTTGGTTATTTATTTGTCAAAGATTAACGAGATTGATACCCTTGCACGTGGCATGGAATATAATACGATGTACGTATAATGCATTAACTGGCGCAGCGGTGTTGTAGAATTTACAAAAAAAAATAAATAAATAACTATTCGTACTTGAATAAAGCTTTCCACAAGTTTTTTATGGTATGAGAAACTCGTGCTGTAAGGATCAAACCAATTTTCATTCTCGTTACGTAATGATGATAGACGGTCAATTAGTAATTGTTTTTTCATAAAGTTCTGATTGGAACAAAAAAACGAACTTTAGATACGAATTCGGTATAGTTGATTATATTGTTGAGAATTTTATAAGCAAAAATTTTGTCCTAATGTCGAATCGACGGAACGAGAAAAGCGGTAAGGAAATGAGTAAATTCAAAGCGATTGAATTGAACTTGAATGACCTTCGTCGTTTACGGTTTTTTTTTTTTTTTTTGTTAGCTATATCGTCAATGAACCGAAATTTCATGGTTTTTCGCTGGCTAATTCGGTGAGAGACACCCCGTAGAGAGGTGTTGTTTGGTTATGTGCTTGTAAGGTCGTAACGTCCATTTAGCAGTAAACTGGGCTTTAATCATCTGTAGGATTAGTGCGTGAATTTCATTTGCGTTTACGAGGCTTCAAGATCTGCTTCGGGGAGATTGGGAGCCAGAATCACGTGCCATTTCCTCCGCTTTCGCAAGGTATATCAAATTGAGATAGTAATTCCTACCCTTGAAAAAAAAAGAGAAGAAGAAGAAGCAGATTAAAAATCCAAAAATTCCAAAAAATTCAACAAACAAACCAGTTCTCGCAGTTCACGATTGAAGAACTACGCAAACTCAAGATAAACCCAACATTACAATATCAGGGTAGTCACACGCTTCGAAAACCTCGAATTGTCGGAGAATTTTTATTTTTGTCGTGGAAAAATCTGAAAATATCAGTTTTCTTAAATTTGAAACAAAAATGATTTTTTGAGGTGACAAGTTTACTTCTTTCGTAAGGGGAATACTGACTTTTGTTGTACACTATGGCAGTTAGATGATCCTATCATCGTCTATTTCCTAACGGTCGTTTGCTATTCAGTGTCATTACAGTCTTTCTCGTTGTCTTTGGTTGAAGGTAAGAATATTATTTCTCAATTTGAATTGAATTTGCAGCGAATGTAGAGTTAACAAGTTGAACGGTATAGAATTTAAGTAATCTACTAGAATTGGGTAAATGTGAGGGAAAAACTGCGTTTTAGGTTCTGGAAAATGTGTAAATGTGGCGAAATTTGTTTCCCAAAAAGTCTCTGGCCACCCTGAATATCCACCGTTACGAAGATGAAGAAGAAAACGAAGAAAAGACGACACGCGAATAACTGTAATAAAACAATCAAGAGAGTAACGTGACAATTATTTTTCGATGTGTCGTTTCGCGTCCGCGATTCTCGCACTCGAACAGTGACGTAGAGAGGAAAGGGGACGAGGCGTATCGTATATATCGGCGACCGCAAACAGCCCTTCCGGAAAAACCTTTTCTGGGTCATTACGCTCGAATAATAACTCTCATAAGCCAGAATCTCGAAACTCGAAAACTATTAGCATATTAATGGGTGGCAGTTCAGTTAACCCTTTCATCGTCGGTAGTCAGATTTGCATCTCGTCGCTGCGTTCGTGGAGTCGGACGGCGGCAGTCCGTTAAAAGCCGAGCCACCCTGAAAACATTCGGGCAGAGGACAGGCTCGGGGGCGAGAGAGAAAGAGAGAGCGAGAGAGAGAGAGAGAAAGAGAGAGAGATCTGGGATGGAACGGAGAAATTAACATGACAAACTGCCCCCAGCAATAAGGGTAGAAAAGATATATGTCGACGAATATGCGGGTGTATATTGTGCATATATATCAGATGTATAGATATGTATATTGGTGTATATAATGCAACGCGCGAGAAACAATAGTCAAGCGGGAATTAGATGGGGTCGTGTCGGGTTGGTTTAGGCCGGAAATGGATTCGATATTTTCGTCCCCTCCCCGCCCCGTTTTTTTTTTCATTTTATACCGAATTTCTTTTCATCTTCGTTTATGCAGTATCGTTTGGTTGCCCCTAGCTTGGTATATGATGTATACTCGTTGGAAGAGTCAATTATTCATTGTTCTTTGCAAAAATTATCTTCATCCTTGTGCTGCTTTAACCTAATTGCGAATTATTTTTATTACAAAGAATAATAAACCGAGGATCGAAATTTTCCGAGGACTTGGTTAATTAATTATCGAAGATAATTAGAATGCGTCGAATATCCTTTATAAAGGATAATGGAATGAGGAGGAGGAGGAGGAGGAGGAGGATGATGAAGAAGAAGAAGAAGAAGAAGAAGATGACAAGACGAGAGAAAAAGCTTTGGCCTCCAGGCTTTTTAAAAGCGGTTCTCTGAATCCGCAGCTCCATGCTTAGTGCAGATACAATTGAAATTCTCGGCCAGAGTTTCGAATCTTGAAAAAGGATAAACAAAGAAGCGTCGCCCTAATTTACCTGAGGGTACTTGTATACGACTCTTATCCGCCCTCCTCGCCCCTCTCGCCTCCTCGACTTTCCTACCGCGGCGTATCCGTGACGGTATATCGTAAAAAGCGTGACAAAAGCTGAGGTGTAAAAAAAGCGCGGGTGAATCTGTACGAGTGAGGTCGGTGAGCCGCATTAAAAACAAAAAAAGAAAAAAGAAAAAATCGAGGCAGTGCAAAAACGAATTAGCATTCTAATTTATCGTCGCGGAAGTGACCGTAAAACTACACGCCTAACTTCACTCTCCTCTTTTTCTTATCTCGATTAATTTTACTCGTCTTTTTAACCGTCGTGCCTTATCTCGTGCTTCCTCGCCTCGATTGACCAGAAACGAGGGTAATTCCAGCCTCAGACATTTTGGTGTCAGCGGGTGGGATGGAATCACATCTTCGCGCGTCAGTTGAACCGAGTTTTCAACATCAGGATTGGCGGTGATTCCGGATGATCGTGTCGTCGTATCTCTCGGCCTTTTTCTTTCTGAAGCAATTCGACGCAGCCTCGCGTCCTTTTGATGCTCTCGAAAAATCGTATAACGAGGAGGAGCGCGTTCGCCGGTCGAACTACGAAGGATCCTTTCAAGGATACGTTCTCGACGCGAGCCGAAAGCTCGAAGGAGGCTCCTGTCTCCTCGCCATTTAATAATTACAAGGATTATTCGACAGCGGTATTCGGAGAGCAGCCAACCTACTGCTCCCGGGGATCGCGAAATCTTCTTTTGAACTACGAAATATATGGCCTCGTTAAAACGACGATCTTCTCAAAGTTAATCAAAAGACGCCATTTTTTTCGCTCGTCTTTTTCCTCCATTCTTCGCTTTGCGTTAGGTATAATCAAACCGACGATCTTCGCTGTAAAGAGCTTCATCAAAGAGCAGCCTCGCTTGAAAATAATAATAATAACAACAACAACAATAATGATAATAATACCGTGTCGTAAACAAGTTTCACGATTCCAAAGTGCTCGCTGTGTCGGAAAAAATGCGTGAGGGGGAAAAAAAAAAGGATGAAACAAAAACGACTCGCCAAACTGTTCAAACTGAAAAAATGAAGTTGAAAGTCAATTATTTAAAGAGGCTTAGAAGCTGAGTGACGTCCCGTCGGTCAGGTTCATCCTCTAATTTGTCTAGTCCAATTGGAGTAATTGGAATTCGTTATAACGTGGAGGTTTGGAGGCGCATCGGGCGATGTTTATGGTTGAGGGGTAGCGAAATACTTTTGATAGGTTATTAAACTAAACGATTTTTTTTTTTTTTTGTTTTTTTTTTTCTATTCCGTTTCGTACTATTTTCTTCTTACTCTACGGGGAGAGGAGGGAGAAAGAGAGAGTCTCGCCCCGTTCGATAACTAAGGCAAGGCGGGTCCCGTGGGGCACTTCTGGTGTACAGTAACACGAGGGTTGAGCGCAACCCGGGTAGCAACCCCTATATAGTAATTATGCTTTTCTTTTTACGTCCGCACCATTTCATTGGACTGATATAACGCGCCATTGTTATCGAGGGGGTTGTTTTCAAGATTCAGCCTAATTAGATCCCCCGCCCTTCTGTATTCGCGGGCTCGCTTCCTTCCCACCCCCTCTCGGATCATTTTATTCATTTCGTCGAGGACGTTTTTCGCCTCCGTTGGCTCATCCGTCGGACTGGTGAAAAATCGGACGATCGTCGGGAAGACGAGAGATCAACGGTCGCGGGTTAGCGGCGACGCGGTAAATCTCACCAGCCGTATAAATGGGTCAAAGATCGCCCTCCCGGATCGTTGTTCGAAAATAAAAGCCCCGGGCGATATCTAGCATAGGTGTACGTACGTGTAATGTACATGTGTATATAACTAGTCGCTAGTTTCGCAACTTTACCGCAGCGGGTGCGTCTCTATTTTAATTCCTTATAGCTAGAGATGTAAGTTCGACCTCCTCGTGGTTCCGCGGAGTTCTACGTGGTCGGTTGCCTCTGGTAGGGGAAAGGTCAGTGTTCTCCACGTCGGGTCGTAATCTCGCCCAGTTTTGTTTCACCCGAAACTCTACAAGTCGGAGAGTTTTACGCTCTTGCAGTTTTATGCTTCCCCCTCATCCCCATCACCATCCCCCATCCCTTTCTCAGACTTATACGAGTCACCGGCCAATCTAGGAAAGGAGTTTACTTTGTTGGCCTAGGTTAGGTTGGCTCTCGTATCGCGTTGGCTTAGGTCGGGACATCCGGGGCATTTCCGTTTCAGATTCGCGATAAGATTCTTACACCGTCGAATCTCGCCCACGCCTCGCAGAACGGATTTCAAATTCCTTGTTTCTCTTTCTCTCTAACAAAATTAATCCCAAACTCCGTTGTTCCGAAACAGCACATTTGTTTCGAACGAAACGCCGAGTACCCACTTCAGATTTACGTATACATGTATATTCCTCTCTGCTACTGCTTTCGACAAAATTCTTTTACATTTTTATTATCTTCCGCTATCTCGTACGCAATTTTTCAACTGGAATTTTCCTACTTTAGACGAAGTTGAGATCGAGACGTGTTTATAAAGTTTCTCGGATGTTGAAATTTTTTGTTAAAGGAATTCTTCAATTATAACTTATTTCAGGTTTTACGCTCTTGCAAAAGTTTTTTGAGAACTCATCTTAAGATCGCTATCAAACTGTAGTATACGTAATTATCATTTCGGAAGCTCAGTTCTTAGTCACCCCAAATCGAAATGCTGAATTAAATTGAATAAATTCGTTCGGCGGACAATATCAATGATAATTCTTTTCGCCGTGTTAAAGAAAGAACAAGAAAAAAAAAAATAAACAACTGATTTTCTCCACGATAGATGCTTCACGACGAAACGAAGAACATGAGCGAAACAGATGTAAAATTTTTATCCACCTTCTTGCCGTTGTTATTATTATTGTTGTTGTTGTTGTTGTTGTTGTTGTTGTTGTTGTTGTTGTTGCTGTCATTTTCAATATCTTTGTGCGCACTGGGTATTGCGTCTTGCACTGCATCGGTGTTCGAAAAGCAGAGAGAGAGAGTGAGATAGATATCAAAAGGCATATTATTCTTACCAGGGGTAGTAAATATAAGTGCTTCGAGTGATCTCTCTCTCTCTCTCTCTCTCTCTTTCTCCCTCCCTCCCTCTTCTCCTCTCCCCCCTCGCTTTCTGTTTCTGGTTTTCACCGCGCAACGAGAAGGGGTGTTTTAAAAACATTTTTATTCGGCGCGCCGTTTCGGGGGTTGAATATAATCGCACCTCTTCCCCGCCCCCTTCGTCACCCGCGTTTTCGACCGTCTGCAGCGAGTTTTCATCGCGGGCGTCTTCCAGTTATTCTTTCATATCCTTCGTCGGCTCCCTCTTCTTCTTCTTCTTCTCCTCTCATCGTCGCGCAACAGCAGCAGCAGCAGCAGCAGCGATGATAACCCGTCTTTGTTAATCCCGCAGGAATTCTACCGAGGCTCGAGGGGGGGAAGGAAAAAGAGAGAAATAAAGGAAGGAAGGAAGGAAGGTTGGAGTATAAGGCACCCCGTGATATCGGATCAATTTTTTAACCCGAGGGTGACGAGTGCAAAGCTCTTCGAGACCGGGAGAGGAGGGTGAGAAAAGTGAGAAAAGTTAGAACGCGACTACCGGCGGTAGGAAAATTAAAATGAGAAGAAGAAGAAAAAAAAAAAAAAAAAAAGTAAAGAAAGGAAAATGAAAAAAGGAAAAGTTACCTGAAAAGGACCTCAAACTACGCAGTTTCTCATTCTTCTATCCTTCGCTCTTCGCATCTCCGCTTTTACTCCGACCCGATCCTGCAGTCAACCTTATACTTATACCTGCAGTTAAGGCACGGCTGTGTCTGGAGATGAATATCTCTACCCCGAACATATTGCGCGTCAGTTTCTCGTTTTTCACACAAAACGAGGAAAGAAGGAAAAAAAAAAAAAAAAACTACATTACACTTCTTTGTAAAATTTTTCATCGGGATCTTCGAGTGCTGCGAATATTTCAAAAACAGTTTGCCCGAATCCTTCTATAAAATCCTTCGGTATAAAGTGTAACGACAAAAAAGGACCTGCAATTAATCAAAGTCTATATTTCGTATAAAATCTGGTGAAACTTGACAATTTTTTTTTTTTTATTTCTCGACATTCGTATTACGGCTCGATATATTTTCAACGCGGTAATATTCGGAGAAACGAAATTATCCCGGCAGGCTATCAATTACCGACTAGCTTTATAATTTCTCAATCGAAGATTAACCAGGGATTTTTTTCATTTTTGTTTTTTATATTTACTCGCTTTCGCTTTTTCCAGCTCTTTCCGTCACTTCAATGTGTGCGTCTATACAATAATAAAATAAATCACAGGCTCGTAAAGACATCCGTCATTCGGTCGGTAAGCGCCGTCGATATATACATATATATATACATACATATATATATACACACGTGCGTTACATATGTACTTTGGCATAAGGTACATGCCCGTATACACAAATGTATGGAAGTTGAGGACGCGTCGAGGAATTTGCCCCCAAAGTCGTTCTACGGATGAACAGAGGAGTTACATAGTACCATGGTAGTTACTACACGTGTACGTATACGTGTGTATAGGTGTACCAAGTCGGTAGTAAGGAAAAAAGTTCACGAGCAGAGCATACAGACGTACATAGTGTCCGTGTGTTCGTAATACGGTTTAGTACCTCCGCATCTCGTCCCCGCACTACCGATGCTTATGCTAGCTGCAACGGCGATGCCCGACGAGCTAAACCTGGCTATATTTCTTTATTTAATGTTCGCAGTAACGCCCGATGCAGGCAATCCCTTTTATTCTTACGCTGACTCACATATCAGTCAGCCGGGTACGACTCAACTTTCCGTGTATGTCCTTACGGACGTGAAACGCCGCGATATCGAGGCGAAACCCTCGAAGCGCGCCTATCGCCGTTCGCTCATCGTCAGGAATCATCATCCTTGTACACTTCGGTTGCAGTTCTCCGGAATTTGAAACGACAGTTTATTTATTCTTAAAACTCGCATTCGTCGAAAGGTTTTCTTCTCGTTTGACGAAATATTTACACTTTTACGCACTTTTTTACCCTACGTATTCAATGTCGCGTTGAAGGGGTAACGTCACTGTATAAAACTTAGGAAAGGTAGTAAGATAATAATGTTTAAGAAAGTTGTTAGGTGCGTACTGAAGTATAATGTAACAAATTATTATCAACAAATATTAAAAAATAGCGATAATGG
Organism: Neodiprion fabricii; assembly: GCF_021155785.1. Classification (NCBI taxonomy): domain Eukaryota; kingdom Metazoa; phylum Arthropoda; class Insecta; order Hymenoptera; family Diprionidae; genus Neodiprion; species Neodiprion fabricii. The sequence goes on along the minus strand of NC_060243.1, from coordinate 26,789,391 downwards.
AGTCGTTCTTGCGAGACGTGTTGAATTTTGCGGCACGCGGTGTAATTGTCGCAAATTTGAATCTGGAAAAAAAAAGTTACTCTATCTACATGTTTGTAGATAGTGAAATACGTAGGGTATTTTTGATAAGATAATTTGAACGTTATTTATTAACAAATGATTGCCTCTTTTATTTAGATACTCGCCAATCATACAAAAATCAATACTTTCAAAATCCCCTGCAAGATAATTTTTCTCGACCGCTTCAAATTTTTCTCCGTCAAAATGTTTGAAAACATACACTTTTTATAAATATATTGTTTCAATTTTCATGCCTAAATAAAAAGTTTTTTAAACGGTATTATTCAGTGAAAACTTTCTTCAGAGTGCGTTACTATTTTTCAAATTATTTCACGATTATTAAATTGAAATTAAAGAAGATATTTATAAAAACAGCTGTTTCGTTATTGTATCAAATATGCTACAATGGCAGTCAAAGGGTTTAGAAATTATTCTTTTCCAGATTCAAATTTGAGCCAGTTACATTGCGTGCCTTAGAATTGAACATGTTTTGCGAGAATGACTCTAGTGACGCCATTTTTGAATTTTTGTTGATACGCAACTCTTTAAATTAGTCAGCCTAGGTCCAAGAACCGTAGTCGAAAAGTTAACTAACGAGGTGGAAAAAAGTCACTTATTTTTCTGGTAACACCGAATTATAATTTTACTTTCGTAGAGACCGTAAACTCGCAGTGAATATCGTTGATTACAGAAGGCTGTTAGATATTTCCTCAACCTCTCCCTAAATCCGTAAACACAATCTTCTACTTTACTTTTCGCTCCCCGTATTCTTTTAATTCTCCCGCCTTTCCGGCTGGGCTGAAATTCGGTTTCAGGGATAAAAGCTCCAGCGGCTTCGCGCAATGCCCACACCGTTGGCAAATGATATTTAGGGATTGATATATAAAATTGAATGCCGAAGCGTAGCGTTTTTATGGGACGTAATGCGCGGCCACGTATATACCGACCAATAAACCGAAAAATAATAACCGAGGAACCGGGGGTCGCAGCCGGAGTTTCGCCGTCAACTCGCAGCCCGTTTCGCTCCTAACTCCAAGGAACTTACCGCAGTTGGAACCCTTCGTTCTTCACCCGCAACCGCCCCGCGGTCTGTGCCGAATTGTTTGCATTTATTCGGCATATTTTACGATATTTATATTTATTTCCCTCAGACCAACGATGCCCTGTCACTCACAGCATCTGTGCCGCTGTTACCCTGCTTCTTACTGCCTCGGTTGAATGCGTAATCGTAAACTCTGGTATATACATACAGAGAGATTCGCTGAAAACGTTAACCCGAGACTTTTCTTTTCAGACTGTAGAAATTGCCGAGTTGAAGAAAATCGGATTCGCAACTAAGTCAATATTTGTTCATCGCGTTTTTTATTTATTTATTTTATTTTTTTTATTCTTCACCCTTTTCCATCAACCGTATGAAAGTTGGTACAATTTTTTGCACACCTTCGTCACTGATTCGAAATCAATCGAGCATTTTCGCAAAGGTTTCGGGCTGTATTTCACAGTTCGAGATAGTTTTCCCCCGGTTTTGCTTTCTTCTTTTCTATTTTATTCGAGCAACGAATGACGACTGAAATAAATATTATCGCAGGGCTTGTGCCGATAAAAAAAAAAATGCCGTATAGTCAGACCAACACGCGCTCACCTATCCGCATACATAAAACAATAACTTATCGCTGTGTGGAGCGAATTGCAGTCGGGTGTTGAGGGGCCAGCGGCACAACCGTCAAATCGAATGTGAAAAGGAAATTAGCTTCTAAAACCGCAGTGGTATAAACCATGGGAGAAAAAGTGCGTCGTTTCGGGCAACTCGCGTGAAGATAAAATAGGGCCGATCCGAAGAAACGCCGCCGAAACTTATCGGGATAAATTCAACGTCGTCGCGTGAATAAAAATGATACGACTTTTTCGCTCGTATTATATAGTATATCGTTCCTTTACTTAAACTTTATACCGAGCATAAGCTCCCTAAAGAGCCGAGTAACTCGAGGATCGCGTTATTTTTTATTTTTTTTTGATAAATTTTCTTTATCGCCGGCACGGTTCATCTAATATTTTTTTTTTTTTTTATTTTCTTCTCCTCTTTCGAGACGCGGTTTCTTACGTTTTCCTCTCGTTTTCTCCGTATTGTCCTCCGCTTTTCACGTAGGTATATACAATACGTATGCACGCAGCCGCCCGTTGCTACTGTACCGAAACCCTGATCTTCCGGCTTTACAACCGCGAATGCAAATAGCCGCTCGTTTCCGTTCGGCCTCGCGACTTCCGCCGTCGGAGAGAGAATCCGGATGAAATTGAGACAACCATCAAGTACCGGGAAAAACGGAATTCAAAATCACCCCCGAGTCTTAACTACCCGCTTTTATATTATACATGGATCCTCGCGCAAATGCGGAATAATAAAACTGAATGCCGTTGCTATGTTTCTGCTTTCTTTTTCCTTCGCTTGGATCGAAGAAGAAGATTTGGAAACTGGAGTTAATTTGTCGTCAATGATCAAACACGATTCGATAGTATCGAATTCGCGAGTCAATGACAGGCCTCGATGTAGCTTCTGACATACCCATCGCGCAAAAGATGAAAATAAAGAAAAAATTATACCATTTGACGCGGTATCCAATGATCGTTATCGAAGGAGGAAAACACAATACCTTCGATCCAATTAAACCGTCCGATGATCTCCGCGTGTCCGGAAAGGATGATATTTCTCTCCGAGAAAGAACGGAACCAATTAATTTCGAGCTAAGGTATATATATGTGTGTGTGTGTATATATATAACGGAGAAGAGGACGCGGCTCCCTCGAGAAGAGACAAGGAGGAGAGTCCTGGAGAGCGGAGAAAAGGGAGAGGGCACCTACTCGTGTCTGTCAATGTCCCCCGGACTCCGTAGGGTGGGTTTCTGGTTGAGGAAGATATTGACCTAGTGAGACGTGCGACCCTTTCCTCGCGTTCATTATTTACACCCCTGCGCGAGCCTCTCTCGTCGTACGCGAATGAGCTTCGCAGTCGTGGAACAACACCGGAGGACAGAAAATCCGTGGATACCGTGTCTGCAGCTGCAGCGACGTACGCGAAACGCGAGTGACAACGAAAGCTCTTCGAACAAAGTGCGAGGCGAAGGGTGCGAGCTTGATTCACGCTTCTTGCCTTTTCAGACCGCGCCCATACGGCACTGGGCTAGTGGGCTAGTGGGTATCTTGCCGTGACAAAGCGCCGGGAATATAAGAGACCAGACCCACACTCTCGGGTCCGTTAATGATTCGATGAATAATGAAAAGCACCGGGGGCACAGGAACACGAGGCTTCCACGTCTTCCGTGCACTCCGAGACTCTGAATTTGTCAGGGCGATTGTTGTGCCGATTCTCCGTGAAATCAAAACACAATCGTCACCAAGCGTGGTTTTATTTCGATCGGCTGAAAGTGCATCAAAGCCGGGACGATAATGCCTTGGTAATCATATCAGTTATTCGACATCGACGCTGCCTTGGAAATTCACACAATGCACAAAGCTTTCCAACTTCCATTTACCTACTGTCGTAACTTTCGTTGTTGGTTCGATTGATCGAGTAACGTCGTTAACGTCACACCGTCTCAGTGATTTGCCAAGGAGTTCAGCATTCTGGCTATAACATAACGACACCGGGTATTGCCTATCGCCTTTCGATGACCGGATTTGGAACAATTCTTCACTTCAACAGACTTCGTTAACCAGATCTGAATACCGAGTGGATGGCTAATACTCGAACGGGATATTCGACGATGGTGAATATTGCAATAAGTGGGGAGAAGAAGAAGAATAGAGGAAGAAGAAGGAGAATCGAATTCTCTGGGGTGAAATTTGATTCGAAAGAATTGGGGCCATGATTCAATTCTAGTCTGAGATAGGCGGTGACTGGGTGCCTGGTGAAAAGTAGGAAGAGAGTAGCTGCCGTATCTCCTCGACGTTTTCAGGAATGGAATGAAACTGTGGAAAGTGGGGAAAAACATATTTTTCTGAAACCCTCGCGGAGTAAGTCACTCAGAGCGCAACTCGTACTAATTTAAATATCGAGTCGGTAAGGGATGCTTGTAAATCTATCAGATCTCGAGAAATTTATGGTCCGAGGCGCCTCTGGATGTTTTATTTAGTAGCCAGACTTCGGCTTTGCCCGTCCTCCACCTCTTCTCCGTGGCTCTAGGGCACGACGCGGTTCCCTAGCACACAAGCCTCGTTCCACGCGCATATGCACGTAGGCCTCGTTCCTATCCGTGCAATGGTATTAGATGCTCATGAATAAAATATCACCGCTAATGCCCGACGGTTCGTACGTCGCGTTTTTCCTAACCGGGGCCCCGCACGCTGCGGGGTTAAAAAAAAAATGAACGATATTGTGCGGCACCAGGAGACGAAAAAACATCCGTAAATAACGCCGAGATAGGTAATATACCGTCCAGATTTACCCAGTTTTCACTCGAACACAATGCCGGCGAAAAACGATTCTTACTACCGTCGGAATTTTTTCTAACATTTTCCGAACACCGCTCGAAGAAGAATTTTTTGCCTGTTCTTTCCTCGTGCGACGAATGTCTGAGATCGCCACTCGAGTCGGTGGTGGGGAAAAAAGAAATTGACGACAATAGCGGGTCGTCGGGTTCTTCCTATCCGGCGTGATCAAATAAATGTCCTGATACGTTTAATGTTTGCCTGTTCATTTATTTACGAGGGTAAATTGAGGGGAAATTGGGTCAGCCTTGCAGGCACGAGGGGAGAAAGATTTCACCATGGTTGTTACGTGGGGTCCGAGCAATCGAAGTCTCACTACGACGACGACACGACACAAATAACCGAGGAAGAGAAGCCACCCTTCTATTCCTTCTCATCCCTTCCCCTCGTTCCGAGGGTCGGTCACGGGAGGGCAAAGTTGGCAAACGATAAGGACGTAATCTTACACCTTCCTCGACGATTTTTTTCCCAACCTCTTCACCCCGGGTTGTTTTCTCAGCCTTTATTAAGCTGCGGATATTCTTATCCTCCGGTCTCGCTTATTCCGCGGCTACTATTTTCGGCTAGAAATATCCTCGATTATTATACTCATGCGGTATGCACACGTACGTACTCCGAAGAGGGGCTACACCACTCAGGGCTCTTATCGCGGTTGAATGTAACTCACACATGTCCACGCGTCCGTGCATGCATCGCACTGGTGAAACCGGCAGAGTATATAAGCCGGCATTTACTCGGTTGAGTGGAATTGCTGGATGACTGGTATAGGTACGCAGGACGTTCAACTGAGCAGGGGCATAAACCGGGAAACTAAATCCAACCGAACCCTGGAAAGCAGACCACTGGAACCCGACTAGAGCTCTACACTCGGATATCGTTTCTGATTTTAGTTGCCTTGTTCCATCTATATGCATGGGTATAAACCCGTAGAGTGATCAAACTGCAATCAGGACCATTGAGTTGTTGGTTAAGCCTCCGGTGTCCAGGGTACAAGTGACCGGACCTTTTTCTCCTGATTCGTTATTTCTCCTTCTTCTTTTTTCCCCACTTCAGCTTACCTGATGATTTTCCGGTGACTGAAAAGCTTCTGAAAATCCACCGCAATGCGAGTCACCCGGTGGATTCGAAGGCGGACGTTATACGCGTTGTTACGTTTATCAACGGTGGCGTTGCTCTGTTCATGCGTTTGGCGGTGAACCGCGGTGCAGAGGTCGTTGGTTTTCCGGGGTGTCGCATATACTCTACCTACGCTCATGCATGTATGTGCCGACGAGGATGTGTCATGCGGAATCGTAAAGCGTAGATATTAAACTTTTACAATCCGAGGTTGGCTGCCAGCCGTGTACGTCGAACAAGGGGTTATGATGATTAGATGTAACTCGATGATACAGCGAGTGGGACTCCGCCGTCATATACTCGATTTTATGTTACTAAAACTGAACTCGTTAAAGGTCCCATTAAATCGACAAAGACCAAAGAATCTCTCGAGCTGTTCCTTCTGCTGACGCTTTTCATCTCAAACTACGATATTCATCAAATATAAGTAATAAAATTTCGTCCTTTAAATTACACGTCGCGCATATTCAAGGACCACTTTTTCAGAGCTCAACGAACGCATCTCGCCATTCGTACAACACGTGATCTATATGCACGTAGGTATACTTTACAAGTGCTGGATACAAGATCGAGGATAACTTTTCCAGTTTACTTGTTAGTCCGCGGTAGATATATTCATTCGTTTCTTCGTTCAATCGTCGAAACTTCTTTATTACACCGCGGTACCTTGCGACTTACAAGACCATCGAGGTTAATTCACCTCGACTGTGATAACGTCATTCGTCAAAGTTCTGTCCTAAAACTCGTAATCCTTATCGTAATTAGGAAGGAAGCGAACGATCACAGGGAATCGCGCGAAGAAACGCGGTTGCTCTGCAATAACTGGACAAGCTTCTGAAACGCTAGCAGTTACGTGTGAATTGATACAAACGTGTTAGGAAAGTACTACGAGCTCCCTAGATCATCGCTAATTGCGTTACGTGATCTTGGTGTCACACAGCTAGACGATGCGCATTGGCGTCGTCTTCCGTTACCGAGTATTCAAATGCGTGCGGTTACAAAGAGGAACATTACGTTAGGATAGGTTACGTCACTTTACTTTAGTTAGTCATCGGGCTGCGGTAACTCGCGTAAAGTGTGAACGTACGCAGGATCACTCACACATGGTGACCGACTGTCGCGTTGTGCTTAGATCTGTGTACGCGTAAAACCGCGACACTGCAGGCTCGTTACACTCTCGATCGGAGAGTCACAAGTGTGTGATAATGGTATTGAATAATAATCGGTACGTGATCCCTGCCCGTATTGAGATATAGCCGTCTAGTCGAGTTATTAATTTATTCACCACCAACGTTCAGAGGCAGCTGCTGATCGCGCTACTGTCTTTCAATCAACCATTCATTAACCGAGGCGATGTTCTATCGTTCATGTATACTACATAGTTACGCAATAAAATGCCAAAGCGCTTTGCAGCCTGATAAAAAGAAATCAGAGCACGTATGGGATTTGCCTTGCAAGTTTACAGTTTTCTAACTTACTTTGACGAAAATTCAACAACGTGGAGCTGACGACTGCGAATAAGAAGAGGAATGGATGGGGGTCTTGAGCGACAAAAGGGGCCTCGATCCGCGTTGTAAGTAACGCTTCTGAGCATAGAGCCCCAAGGAAGTTGATTGGTACGAAAACCGTTTCTGTTCGTCAAGTGCTAATAAATTTCTATCACTTTCACCGCCCGTCGGGGAAAAGATCTTTCGAGTCTTTCCAGCATGGGGAGCCGATGGGAACGGAAATGGACCGGTTTTGGTCGAACGATTTTACGAATATGCTTCTCTCAACTTCTCACCGAAACACCACCACTTCCGATCCCATAAAACACCACGTTACTTCTTCGCGTCGACAGATTTTCTCGGTGGTAAGAGGCAAAGGCAAATAAAATAAGAAGGTATAACTTTATTTTTTCTTCCTCAGAGTTTTCTATTTTCGTCGAATTTCGAGGAATCTATCAGTTTATAAAATCATTAGTTTGTTGTAATAAGTATTTTCTGTCTCTAGTCTGTTCACTCACTTCACTCATCTTTGGAATTGCGAAAAGGTCCGTTTTTCCGTCAGAATTTTCCTCCCCTCTTTCTGTATTTCTGTCGTTCTCTTTATTTCTCTCTCTCTCTCTATCTCTCTTTATCCCTCTCGCTCCTCGTGATAGCCTGACAAACTCGTGTTTTATCGTATTATTTATTAGTGTGCAGTGGAGGGTTGGCTCGGGCTATGAGATCCAGACACTGGCTTGGAGTTTCGTCACAGGGCGGTGTACCAGTGTACGGTTATTGATGGATTCCGCCCTTATGAAATATCTGGAAGTCGGTACGAATTTATTGTGTCCCATTCGCTTCTGTTTTATCTCGTATTGTGCGTGATAAACTCGCCGTGATATCCTCCTGAAATTCTTCAGAAATTCGCCTCTTCGAGTCTCATTCGGTCGATGCCTTAGCAAATCGTCACCACCATCTCTGTAACAAGTCTGATTGTGCCTGGGTGAGGAATGAAATAGAAAAATGACGAGCAAACAAGAGAGGGGAAAATGTAAATAAAAAAATAAATAAATAAAAAAATTAAAATGAGAATTTGTTACGAAAAATTATTTGTACTGTGAAAGCGAAAATTTGGCGTGTCAAAAAGTGCTTCCGTAATCGCGGTAACAAGTTTTATAAAACGATGAGAAGAAAACTTTTATCCTTGTCGTTTTCACTCAAGTCATACTCAGTCGGCATTAAAAGAATCGTCTCACACTCCGTCAGCTGCTCGTTCATCCGCGATAATTCACCGTCCTCTCTCCGCTTCACGACGCCTTCAATCTTCCTATCCTCAGTTTTATTTTATTTTGTTCTACCCTGGGTGAAAAGATTTTTTTTTTTTCCACCTCCCCCTCCTCCTCCACCTCCTCCATCTACCCGAGAACTGGAGTAATTCTTAAGAAGTGATGTTTGTACAAGTTTGACATATGACGTGGTATGTTGACCTAACGGTAAGGAAAAATTAATCGAGTCTGAGTATTACTTACGTTAATTTTGAAACATTTTTTCTTGTCAATCTTCTTCGTTCTTGAATAATTTTCTACAATCGAATACAATTGCGATATAAACCAGTCCAACATTTCTAACAAATGCACAGCGTCGAATGCAGAAACCGCATACGCTGCTATATAACACACCCTTCGCATTCGAGAATAATAACATAGCATAATTGCGTAGCAATTAATCGTCTGTCGGCGTAACCTTGTTAAGCGTAAGGGTGGGTGGGGGGGGATGAAAACACAGTGGGAGCTAGTGCTCGGTTGTTCAGGAGTAGGTAAGCTGAACCGGCGACAATATTCGTTCGGCAGATCTCAACATAGATAGGCTTTTAGCGTATTAGCAGGCACACAATGTGACAATGGAGTCCGACGCGGGAAGCATGCCAATGCAGTTTCTCTATCCGTTTCCCATATACAATTCCATCCCGTCGTCCGCCCGCTAGTCAGAGGCGAGCACAAATAACCAGGCTGAACACGTATTTCATAAACGACGCTGCAGCGCCAGTCGCTCCTTGCCCCTCCGTATGTGGGAAAGACACAGGAAAGAGTCGGTCGATCTTGATAGGGCGTCAAATGAGACACAAGAAAAATTCGTACGACGTAAAGAAAAATCTACCATTCCGATACCGATGCGCCACTCTCCAACGTCCGCCACCGCGCAACGAAGTCTAGGACTAGATTGTTTGGACTCTAATTGAAGAGATCGTTGGGTGATTGAATGGGCGTAATGGTGATGGAGATACGCTGGTTCAACGACCAGTGCAACACTGCGACGCGTTGCAGCCGTGTTTCCTGGCTCGCTCTCGCTCTCTCTCTCTCTCTCTCTCTCTCTCTCTCTCTCTGCCGAACGGACGAACGGATGGACGGACAGCCAGACGTTATACGGGAGCGTCGTAAAGTGACGACGAGGATCAGGATCAGTATCAGGATCGGAATCAGGACACGCGATATTGGCCGTGCTTGAGCGCAATGGGCCATGCTGATACAGAGCCCGGGGCGATATCGACGCGGGATTTCGGGTCGGACGGCATAACCGCAGGCAAATCCACACGTAGACCACGAAGCGTCGCTTGTGCAGCAAAAAGTGCAGGCTTTTGATCCGTGTCGTTAAAATATCGCAATGAAAACTACGCGTCACGCGTCTGCACTAGGAGAGCCACCGAATTACCTCAAGTATCCATACGCAAGGTGATTATTCGCCTCCGCGGTGGATGCAGATACAGGGATAAATAGGTGGCGATTTTTTGTTTCCATCAAATGTCGCTATTAGGCGTCGATAAGCCGGGGGTGTGGCGGAGACCGGGGGTTTAGTTCGAGTCAATATTGAATGCCTTCCACCGGCGTTTGTCCGACGGCGTGCCCGTGGTTGAGCCATGGATAGAATGGTGTGTACAGGGGGTGGGCGACGGGCATGAATGGGGCTGAAGGGCCCGAGTGTGTGTATGGTTGTGCATTAGTGGGACTATTGTGCGACGTCGGTTCCCCTCGAATCCATATTACTCGGTTGGTACCCGTTGCTGTCTGTCTCTCCGTCCGTCCTTCCTGCCATAGGACGTCTGTCTATATGCAAACTGCCATAACGAGTCCATCCACCCTGCCAACTCTCCCGCCTACCTACCCTTCTCGCAACCCTCCAGTTTATCCCCGACGTGACCGATACCACCTTCGGTGAAGGTTCTATTGCTCGAAATATCAACAGCCACCTCGATCCCAACGACCTCCTGAAACTCGATACTCTGTGATCAAAGCATCTGCAGCAACCCCGGCGCAGACCGAGTCCGACGGAACTCTTACCTGACGTCAAAGTCCCGAGGGTTTACCAACTATTCCGAAATGGAGCCAACACCTGATTTTCTTACCAACCCTTGGATCGCGATCCGTTTCTCTGACCTGGCCAGTAATCAAGCATCGCGCAATCCAGTTATACCATCGCTAAGAGTGAATTAAGCTCCTGGAGAACACAGGGGCAAGCTTTTCTTTGTCGTCCAAGGATGATCTCTCGGTTTTGAGTATCAGGGTATCGATGCCGATAGGCCGGAGAGCCGGGGCCGGTAATTCGGCGCATTGGACAATGGCTCGTCACAGGACGAAACCCAATGACGTTCCCCGCTGATCGTGGTAATTATTCGGACGTATACCCGCGTATATGCAACGCTGGGGCGCGCGTTGTATCGGCGAACTAGTTAGCCGGCATCAGTCGACGTCACAGGCATAATGTTTAGCATAGCTTGTCGCAATATGTTACCGTGGGTGGAGAATCACATCGCTATCTCTCTGCAGCCCAAGCCATTCGACGCGTCCAACCTTATAGTATTCTACATGTACGTGCATACGTACGTATACGTACGTTCGTGCGTAGGCTGCAGGCAGTGCAGTGGTGGTCAGACGCGGATTGCATGTGCCTGTCAACGTATGGTAATCACTCTAATAGGACGTACATTGTCCCAAGTATCAAGTTTAGCCCAATATTTCCCTATGAATAATAATTACCGCCCTAGCGTTTCAGGCTTGTCGTCGAGGGAGATTAGCAAAAGTAATCGATTTTGGGGAACTGATCATTTCACATTCCATTTATCAGACTTTAGAGCAGGTCTGGGGATGAACAAGGCGACCCCCCGACGCTTGGCGTCTCGATGATCTTCGGTTTGGTTGCTTAGCGTCGTATGTACAGAGTGGTTCGCGGTGGGATGCATCGCGAATTGCGACTCGAAATATGGGTCCCAGGGTGCCACTAGGATCGCGAATCGAGCATCCTGGATATTATAAATTTCAACTCAAATGTACCGTGTTCTAATTTCCTCGGGATATCACTTAATGCAATCTGTATAAATTTGCCCTCGGTAAAAATTACTTCTACTTTTTTCACCCGCACACCACAGTGAGATCCCCCCCCTCCACGCCCGTCCTTTGTACCAAAGTTTCTCGAGTATTTCTCCGCGCTCGAATTGTTTCGATCGTTCCTGGCCTGTACACTTGGCACGGATGTGTATTCACGTCGCAATGTGTACACGTTATTCCGTGGGGAGAAGAGATTTTTCGCGAGATATGTGATAACGACGCTTCCTCGTGAGCGGGAGCCGAAAAATGAGGCGATATCTTGTAAGGAGATATTCGGGAGCCCGGGAACGAAGGATGAGGAGCGTCGTACGGATGAGAAGATGACGTCTCGCTGGTGGAGGAGGCTAAATAGCCGGTAGCGCAAGCATAAAAATAAGCCCTTAAAGAGGGCTGATGAATTTTAAATCATACCGGCATTGAAATCAGAAAACGTAAAACGTCTCCTTAGGCTCGAAGGACTTTCAACTCCCCTTTGAGTTTCCATCTCTTAATAATACAGAGGCTCTAATACCCTGATCACATATTCTTCGGATGAAAAGTAAATCTTACGCACTGGGCTCAAGGCTCCTGGATCCTCAAGGCATCCTTGCATTTCACTGAGAGGAGCGCATTAATTCTATTAGAAATTCTCAATTCTCGATTCTCGATTCTCGATTCGAGGCTCTCTTTATACCCAGTATCGGTACACGTGTGTTAATTTCCACCGTGTGTACACCCACGTCTCCGCAGGTTTCTCTTTTGAGATCCATCAAGTGTGCAGGTACACGAACACCGTTATACGGAAAGAGGTTCTTATATCCACCTGAGCGCAGCTCAAGTTTGAATATAAGAAGAATGGGCTCTCATGTCAGGTACAATTGTTTATGGTTTTGTTAATAAATCGAAAACATGTGTGTGTGCTCACAGTAGAAACTACGCACTGGGTTTGATCTATACGACATGCCGAGGGTTTTGCCTCCTGTTTTGGTTTCGGTTCCGGCATCGTCGGTTTTTCTCCCCTTGGGAAATCGCTTTAAACCTTTTAAATTCAAACCCTAAAAGTATTCGAGTCAGGTCGGCACGAGAGTGCGAGCCCGTTGCACTGCTGTGCGTTGGCTGCAGCATCGCCCTCATAAATATACCTCGAGTGGAAAGAAATCTGTTTAAAATATGTTCTGCGTATTTCGGGACGGTCGTTTGCTGCGAGAAATAGCTAAATGCTTTTTGCGAAAGAGATTTAGTTCTTGGCTATACCGTATATGTACCTACAGGAGCGCGACGTAGCGGCCGAGAGAAAAAGAGAGAGAGATAGAGAGAGACTTTTAAGAGCTGGCTCAACCCAAAGCAAAGAGGATATCTCTCTGCGGACCGCGCTCTCGATTTGTTTGTTATCAATTTTCTCTCTACTCTCTGCCAAATTTCTAACTTTACCGAATCTTTTCAAGTCTTTGTCAATATCTGCCTAAGAGATATATATCCTCCAGTTGATCAAACACACTGATGCAAGCACGCAGTGTTTCACTGGACCGCACGTGGATACAACTACGTGTCCCGATCCCTTGCCTTTTCCTCTTTCGTGTTCACAGATCTGAAAAGATTGCAGAGATTCTCCCTGAGGAAATATCCTCTGAGAAGGAAATGATCACGAAAATTCATTCTCTTTTGCAGTCGTATAATACCAGGATGAAATGCTCACTCGCAAGAGTTTCGTTCGTTCACTCAATTATTCACACCCTCATCTTCATCAAGCATTTTATTTTTCGTCGCTAGATGGAATTCGTGTTTCTTCTCTGTCTCGTATTCTCTCTCTCTCTCTCTCTCTCTCTTTCTCATTTTCTATGTCTCCCTTATCGCCACCCTGGCGACGAAATCGGTCACTTGTTCGGCCATAAACGGAGAGCATGGTATCGTGGCCCGCAAAAGGACTGGCCGTTTTGATCTCCCCCAAAACCGATGTCCGGTCAGTTCACCCTTGACTCGACCACCGTCCACCGCGCCCCTTTCACTAGGTAGGTAGCTTTTACGACGCATAAATATCAAGGGCCCTTCAGAATCCAGACTCCGGTGCACCCTCCGTCCTCGGTATATTATCGGCGATGTTTCCCAAAAGATAGCTCCTGGGTACTTATTAAGATCATGTTCACTTCCATACCTTGGAACAAAGAGATCAAGAACAACTACCGTCCGGGCCGGGCTTGGCCGAAAACGGGACAGTGAAATTAAATGTTTACTCAAGTGCAATGGACGATGATCAAAGTTGACCTCGGTCAAAAAGTCTCCGTCATCTCGGGCTAACAACACAAGCCGAGACACGGAAAGGAGGATTTCATGGATTTGTTTGGGCTACCTAAGATCATCATGGATTATGGTTTTTCTATGGTGAATAAAGTACGAGTAACGCATCTGACCATGGTCACTTCTATTCCGAAGCTATTGAAATGCAGAATTACTGAATTTCCATTTGAGCCCGAGTCTCCGGGTCGCGGCGTGAATGAGATGGGTAATTCCTCGATAACCTCTTCCGCGCCCTCCGGCCGTATAAGAAATTCAGGGAATCGATGCGGATCGCATATTGTCAGGCCATCATCGTGGTCCCCGTTCGAAAGGCGTTTGTGCCCCGCGTCGGTGAGTCCAGGGGGAAGTCTTGTCCCGTCGTGGTGTGGTTCCAATAAAACAGAAACCACTCACAGCCTTTGTGTCGTGGCATACAGTCGCGAACGACAACGCGAACGTAACGCAGCCTAGTGGTTGTTATCGGCCATCAGGTTTTATATCCGTACGAACTGCTGGAGGGGTGAAGAGTAGCAAAGCGAACCCGGTGCAGCGAGGCGGTCCGCCGATCCTCCCTTGTGTGCGTAAAGATGTGTCTCTTCATCTCGCTACCTCTGTATATTATACATCTATAGACTTATGTATATGTACATATACATGATGCCAGAGGTGATTTGAAGGGCCGCAGGGAAGCGATACCGAATGCCGCATGTTTCGCAAAGATTCTACCAAGATTGCCGGGCGTTTTATAGACGAAGAAATGTCGGTTAATAAAAATCAAGAACGATATTACACACTCGCCCAATCCACGATTATCACCGGTATGATATATAGCAGTATGCTCACTCGGTCCCTTTCTCCGATCAATATTCATTCGTTCCTGCCATTCTTTTCCTCTCCTCCTACCTCTTGAAGACTCTACGTGTTTGCTTTTTTTTTTTTTTTTTGTTTTTGAAAATCCACAGAGACTGGACTTGAAAGGTTTTGTTTTTCTTCTGAAATTGTACTCTCTTTAGAAAGATATTCTAACTTTTCTTTTATCAATTCTGGTAAAACTTCAGACTTTTTAAGAGACCGTTTCCCAATATGGTAATACAGCTGGGATTATCACAATCGATTTAATGGCGTTTAGCAAAAATGGAACGAAAAGAAATGTTCGATTGAAGTATTTTCATTGTCTCCGGACCGTTGTTCAGCGTAGGGATGAATAATTTTAACGAAACGCTGTCACGGAAAGGTAACTAATAACGATCTAAGTTGTAGTGTAGGATGAAGAAACGCGAGACAACGAAGTCTATCTTCCACCGAGATACGGGGCTGCAGGGTAAACGTACATGTGTCGATACGCATGGTGCACGGGTTTTTTCACTTGTCCCTAGCTTGAAACATGGTTTCTCAGACCGCTCCGTTAACCATGAACTTGTATATTATACGCGGTACGCCTCGTTCTCTATAATTATTACAATGACCAGTAACACACCACATACTTACCACGGTGGCAATTTATAATTATTTTTACACGCGTATGGACGTATTCAGGTACGTCACGTATGCGATACACCCCGGTTGACTCTGCGGTTTTAAAATTCTCACTACCGGTTCTTTGTCGGTTGCGAGAGGAGAACCCGGGACGGCTGAAAGAATAATGACAGTTTGAATAGAAAGCAAGCAAAAACATTTCCTTGCGCTCTCTCATCGTTTTGCAGAACCGTACCGAGTTCGACTTTTCCAACTTCCACATTGTCGTCAGTTTTAAAGTTTTCCTACGTCACAGTGCTTGGTCCGAGGAACGAGAGATCCATTCCATACGTCATACTTAAACTGAGAAAAGGAGATGGCGGAGAAAAAATATTGAGACATGGACTGGGCACCTTTTCTTGGGGGCAAAATATTTCCAAAACTTTACTACCGGCCGTGACCAATCTGGATGGATCGGGACCAATCCGTCACACCGTCTTCCACCTTTTGTCACGCGTAAAGATGCGCACTATAGGGACAGCCAGGCGCACGTAGGTTGGTACATTAGGTACACGCTGGGTCGGCGGAGCTGCTGGCGGTACCTCGCCTCCTCGAAGGCCTAGTTTTGAGACTACTTAAGTGACTTATGCCCTCGATAAGTCACACCTTTGTATCTACTTACTATGCCTTATCCTTCATACCCGAATGCGGGACTGGAGGATGGACGAGGTTAAATCGGGCATAATTTTAAATGCTCCGTAGAACATTCAACAACAAACACGAGCGTATAACGTGGATGATGAGAGAAAACAATGCACGATTGAATGGAAACGTTGGTCTCGGTCTTTTCAGCCCTTCAAACTTGTACCACACCGTATGCGGGACAAATAGTTTTTCTAGTATCAACGATGAGGTACAGTATTTTCGTACAAAAGATCCATTGAACGAGTGCATCGGATGACGTCGATGATCATTCCTGTGGATTTTTTGGCAATCGTATGATTGTATTGGTTGGGACCAGAGCTGCGGAGTGCAGGGAGGAAGATAGAAACAGATTCCTCTATCGCCTTATTGTTACAAATGAGTAGGCAGTAAATTCGGTTGTCCCCAAGGAGGCAGGCAGCAAGGCGCGGAGCACCCGCTTGTACGGACACGTGTGCGTTAAATCTAACACAAGTGAGTCGGGTATGGAACAGAAATAGACTAGTATACCTACCTATTCCGTTGGCTAGGGTTTTTTTCCTCGTGCTCTTCTCTCTTTTCTAACGTCAGTCAACAAATGTCCCGTACTTTCTTGTGACATTGAAACATGGAGCCGCGGGATTCATACCCCGGTGGTGAACCCCTGCGTCAGCAGTTCACCATAAGGAATCCTCCGCGTATTAGCCGACTCGGTAACCATGTACGAGGACACGGAAGAAATTGGATGAAATTCTAAACGGAATGATCGCAAACATTTACCAGTAACTCCTCCAGGTTTCATTGGGAAGTCGCCTGGTTGGCTGGGAGACGGAGGCTTGAAAAATAGAGAAACGGAGAACGACGACGACTAAATTCGTTGAATTCGTTCTCGGCTCACGGGAGGCGTGCACTGGCGCCACGCGAACCCGAACATATTTTATTGAATTTTCCACTCGAGGAGACACAGACAGGTCTCTGGTTGTCGAATAGATCCCGGAGGTCCGCTACCACGAGCCCCGTATGAATTAACGATGTGGCGGTTGACGTATCGCCTTACGCTCAAACGTATCGTACGATCAAAGCTCACTCGCTATTACGTTTCCTATTAGCTACAGGTTACCCTCGTATCGTATCGTATCTGACCCCCGAAACGCACGCTCGTCGTAGTACGGCGGTGTGGTGTCGAGTTGAAGAAAAGGATGAAAAAGTCTGAGAAAACCAGAAACCGGGGCAACTGTCAAGGCAAGTGTACAAACTTTACTATACGATTGTAAAAACACCCGCCGATGGATGGATCGGGTTACTCTCCAAGTCGGGGGAAACGACACATACGCGTACCTTATACATAAGCGCTCCTATCGAGTGCCAGTTAAAACGGAGAGTTGGAACCGTCCGTATGTAGGATGAAATCTCTCGTTATACGACAACGAGATAAAAATCTTCAGCTCGGCAGACAACCGTGTGACGTATGCAAGCGGACGCGCACGGTCACTTATGGGTTGAAAATCCTACGCATGATCGCTGCACGGCTCGGAAGAGCATAATAGTTAGTTAGAAGTTATTGTGCACCGTTAGAGACACGCGCGCGCTGGGGCTGCGTTACCAACACCCTGCGTTGGCCCTGGTACACCTCGACAATGGAAGTTCTTCCTCAGCCTCGATGTACACACACGCATAATACCGACTATTAAGAATTACCGGGCGTTGTGCATTTATCCACCGAACCGAAGGGTTTTAACTTCACGGTATTTCAACCATGATTTCCCCGTTACCAGGGCATTGCCCGACATTTGTAGTAAATTCATGCAACCGTGGCTATTCTTAATTCTTCCTCGATGCTCGCGTACCATCTATAACCCTGATGCGGGGACTCGCCGACCGAAAAAGATTACATATATTTTAACGCTTTTTTGTCACGGGCTATTCGTCAAAAGCTTCCAGCGCTCATCGTACTGCGGCATCTCTGCGCATAAATTAGTACCGGCAGAGTTACAAGTTTTGAAAAATAAATGAAAAAGATTCGACGGGAGGCAAAGAGGAGGAAAAAAAATTCAAGGTTACGATTTCGAATGGAAAGCCTTACTTCGCGGACTGTGCGGTGTGCGCGCACAGAATTTTCGGGACAGCTTAACGCAGTCAATTTTTTCCGTCCGTCCCGCTAACTGTTCTTTCCTCTTTTCGCTTCCTTTGCGTAATTCTCAATTTTCCACCGTAGCACCGGGAAGGAAGAAGACCTCACCCAGGATGATGGCAGGGAATGAGAAGCAGTGGTACTAGGCATTCAAAAGACTGTCGGCATTCCTGTGACGGCACTCTGCCTAAAAGGCATAAATATTTTGCCTACAAAGCTGATCGTTATGGTCATACTAAGTCTTTTACAACCTTCTTAACCTTAACGGTTTAAGGCGGGACCATGCAGCGCAACTTGCGACGTAACTAAATGTACGCTTTTGCTACCCGCCTAACTATCTACCTTCACATTTATTCCAACCACCCGTTGAGCGCGCGAGGCTGGAATGGCAGGATGCAGACTCGCCGCGTTACACTGCACAAACGCTTGCCAAAGCGTTGCACATCCAGACGTTCGGTAGCCCAGCGCAGTAACCGGACTTTGACGATCAGTATATTGTTTACAGTCGAGTTCCTTCAGGCAAGCCTTGCACTCTGGGGACGTTTCGACCACGGTCAAAATCCCGATTTTTTTACACGAGCGATTGAGGTTAACCCGGAGAATGAATGCGGCGGGATACTCTTTAGTTTTTCCAATAATATCCTCTCTTCCTCCACTGGTCGCAGGTAAACTCAGGCCGTCAGTCAAAGCCGGAGTCAAAGTTTTACTACGACTGGTATTGCGTTGGCTGGTAGGTAACAAGCATCCGTCCATCGTTCTGTCTAGCGATCAGCGTTTTACAACTCCGTTGCGAAAGTATCGTTGCGACGCGTCGTGGCTCTTCGGTTTCAGGTATATGCCCTAATCGTACCCGTTGCACTCTATCCTCGGATAATCGCAGGGTCAATAGGCGACAGGCGTCAGTCGCCTTTCGACTTCTGTCTATTGGTCAGTCTCGTCGGCGGACCGATCGACCACCCAGGCGGAACGCCAGTTAGCGGCGGTTCCATTTTCGAGCTTCTGGGCCACCAAAATTGCGGACTGTTTCGAACCAGATTCCCGTATCGAATCTTCCCCTGACCTTTTTCAAATCGCTCGACAATGGACCAACGTTGCTGTATACAAAACATGTACAATTCAGGTATGTCGGTCAAATTGAATGGGAAACTGCCGCCAAAGAGTGTACCGACTTGGTATTGACATGTCAACCTCTCTGTCGTCGGTAGTCGAAGATAAATTTTCGCCATGTCGGCAAAACTCTCTCATGATTTTTTTCCGTACAGCTAAACAATAAGCACGAAGAGCTTACCTCACGAAACGGTTCGTGCAATGGTGGAGAAAAACAAGATTCTTATCTAATTCAATTGAGGTTGTAACACACGACGTAAAAAGATCTCCCGAGGTGGTGTTGGAGTTGATTTGAAAACTTGCTGATTGACGGCATCGTGGACTCGAGGAAAGAAAAACTCCTAGCGCTCAGTTCAGGGTCACATAATTCACGAAAAATTTAAAACGTAGTCATTTTTCGAACGTGCCATTTCTGGAAAAATAGTTTGAGTCTCAATCTCCTATAACTTCAATGTTAATAATCTATAACGTATGAGATAAACTTAAAAGACGTTGCTTACGTCGATCAATCGCAGCCACTTTGCGTAATCGGTAAACGGTGGTTGTAGAATAGAAATTTGAGATGTTTTTCAATCACTTTCTCCAGCGCTCACCGTAAGTCGTGATAGTAGATCTGCGTTCAAATGTCTTGGTTCACAATTTCTGCATGCACATTTCCACGGACATGCGTAATTACGCAGGGTTATGATCGAACGTCCAGTTATTCTGCGTTGCAGCCTCGCGCGCCGCTGCACGGCTATAAGAGTATGCGAAATGTTCACCGCCAATACTTTTCAAGTCTTCGTCGAGCCCATTATTGTTATTATTGTTATTATAGTTATTAACGTTTTATCGCGCGAATTTCGTAATAACGACTGAATATACCTACCCGGCTGATTGCGATGTTTTTCTACCTCGCTCACTCGCTCGCCCAGTCATACGGCAAGCGGTTACGTAGGCCGACGGCAAACACATAGGAACTTTTGCACCGCATATACAGCGGCATTGCATCCACGCACGTGGAAAAACAGCTTTCCCTCGACGGCTCAGGCAGCCCAAGGTACCTCAAGCTATCGTATAGAGACGTACGTAGAATTGTGTATGTAAATATGCATGCATAAATATCGCTTCTAAAGGTCTGCGTCTAACCCGTCTCGAAAGAAATTGTTGAAAAAGATCGCCCCTCTGCCTTTCACGTAATTTTAGAACGAGCCGTTGCGTCCCTCGGGTAAATAAATATATATATATACAAATGTACATCCAATAAAACAATTCCTTGCTCTCACATTTTTCTACTTTTCACGCAAACCCTTGCCTACCAATTATCGCGCGTCGAGACGTGGGCGCATCTGTAAGTGTACACGGAGAGAACAAGTACGTGGTGGAAAACCAGGTGGCTGGGTACGTAAGATAAGGAGAGAAGGTGTTTATTAGTGAAATGAAACTCGTCTAGCATAAGTTGCGTCCGCATACAATTTCTGCACGGGTCTTGGGTGAGTGGAGCTGTTTCCAAGTGGTATTTCACTATTTGATTGCATGGTATTACGTAGGAGTTTGTTGTCCCCCATACACACATCTCCCTCCCCTCTCAGTCTTTCTATTTTTTTTGCTTCCCAGTACCGCCGAGAGATCTATTGCCGCTGAGCAGTAGCGGCGTGTATGTAACTTGTCTTACTCAATCCGGTATTGACCGGTCGCCATTTTACAACTAGAAAATCTTACCAAATTTTCCCGCGCAAACAAATCACACGCTGCATGCAATCACTTTACGCAGTGTTGCAAGGACTGAGAACTTACAACTCTTCGCTACGTGATTATCGTTCGATTTTTATCAGGCATGTGATGACAGAATTCATGAATCATCAAGCGTCGGTGAATTAAATTTGGAGAGAAGCGATGTGCCAACGTTATAAGAAAAGGCGGAGGAACGACATCGAGCTCAACGCAATCCATGCACGTCCTCGTCATTCGCAAGGCGCGGTGTTTTTCTGTGTTTCAAAAAGTCGCGAGAATGGATGAATGGAAGTAACATGTCGGTTCGCCAGCTGGGAGCCGATGATGAGGCTTACAGCTCTGCGAGTCCAACCGGAATGAAAGGGACGCGTTTGCAGCTACCGGTTTCTCTGCTTACCTTACGAAGCGCGCCTCGGTTGACGGTACCGGTGTTTCTTGGTCAAGTAGAACATCCTTGGCTAATGACTCGGTCAGCTGTTCGATCGCTGCTGAGAATCGGCATTCCTAATGCTAAAGTGAAAACTCTTTCTTCGTTACGTACGGCAGACATGAAACGTTGGCTGTAAGGCGATAGGTAAAAAGGCTCTCTTGCGAATAAATATCCTGTTCGATCCGACTGGCGAATTAGGAGGAAACCTGAGTCAGCAAGCTTGGTAAAATTTTATTTATTTCCACCTATCTTCGCGATAAATTGACGGTGGTGATCATTAATTACTCGCCGGGGAGACTCCGAGTACGATTTCTGGGAACCTCGTCTCTCTCCTTGACGAGTATTTGCGAGGATCGTTTCGACGTGACACGAGGCAGGCGGGGTAGTGGCTGCCGTGAAAGAAAAGTTTACGAGATCCAGGAGGAGCAGTGGCGTCGTGGGTTAATTCAATCAGGCTAAAGTCCCGACCTTACTCCGGAAACTCGGTGGCGGGTCTTTCGCGATTAGGAGACCCGATCCCAAACAATTTGATCTCGATAAAACTGGAGGTAAAAAAAGGTCGGCCGTTCGCCCGGGGCTCAGACAAATTGCCAGCCGATTCCGAACCGAATTACTTATACCTATAGCTAGGAGTTCCTCTGCCCTGCAGAGTTCGACTCTCCAATCTAATGAATAAATAAACGTTAAAAATTATGTGTCCAGGTGAATGTATCTCCTCTTATTTGTCTCAGGAACGGTTGAAATTTGTCGGACACAAAAAGCTTTCGTTTACTTCTAACAATAGGCGGTGCACTTATAACGTGAAATATGAAATGCGTTTCCATATCTGCGTAGTTTGTTTTTGAGTATACGTGAGTGGTTGTCCTAAGGTATTAAGTGGTTTCCCTTGCCCGATAAATGGTCAACAATAAGACGAAAGAAAGTGAAGCTAGTATTTGGGTCGGAAAATATGATTGTTTTGGTAATTAGTGTTATCGGTAGCCAACCCATTAGAGCAAAAGTCGGTGGAAACAAACTATGACCAAGTAAGTCTCGAGTGTCGATAAAGGAGAAAGGCGATGTCGCGTAGATGGGAATAAGTAAGAGGATCAGCTGACGAAGAGGTACGAGCACGAAGGTCCTCCTGGAAGACATTACCATTTTTCAGAACTATCCATCACATTTCAATCCATTTCACTCGTTGGCTATCCGCCGTTGCATGCTTATGCGTGCCGAGTTGTTAGTCCGATACATTGGTCGTCCTGCAACGAGGTGTCTTCATCTAAAAGTAAACACCGAGTGTGGGTTCGAGGCACATACAGAGAGTGTGCACAGTACATCGATCCGGCATGAGCAGAGGATGTTAATTTCCGTGAATTGGCTTCAATTTCCGTGTAACCAATTGTGGAATCAACAACGCGTTACAAACTGGTTTATCAGCAGTGAGTTGCCGGTTGCCCGGAGAGTCGTAGTCCGGGCGGCCCTTCTGCCTCCGCATTTCTCGTCGGCGAAGCCGTGGAATGAGTTTGGCGCCCATGCCGATATCTCATGGCCTCGCCGTTACCTACTCCGTGGTGTGTTTATACCACGTACACTTGATACTGCCGTATAACCTATTACGTATTACGTAGTACGCTTCGCCTCCTCCTCTTCCCCAGTCCATCTACGCGTACGCGGTGTAGGTATCTATAATACGAAACTCCCTGTAACACAATAACTGTGTCATCTCTACTTCGTTCTCTTACTGTTCCTAACGCTGCTACTACAGCCACCGAGTTGATTGGATCCACTTAACGGCGCGTATACGCCATGCAACGTTACTGCTCTATGGTGTATGCCATACACCCGGGTGTTGCATCGCACATTCGTATGGCTAGCGATGAGATTGAACACTCCGTGGTCTCGATCAACTTCAGTCCAGAAGAGTGTTGTATGCACAAGTTTGCTCTCGTGCTGTTTTTCCAAACTTTGGTCAATCCTGATTAAAGTACCCTTGATTAAGGATTCCGAAGTTTCAAATTCTACGTCAAATCAATCCTAGTTTGCAGTAAATATGAGTGGTCCTAAGATCGCACGATCTGATAATGTCGTCCCGTCGTAACACCTTGACTAAGCTAAAACGTAATAACTTGAACCATATAAAATTAGTCTAAAACTGAACGTTGGATCCGAGTGTGGCGTTTGTTTGATGTCAGAGGGCGGTCATAGTCGTCACTGTTTGGTTCAAAATAGTATAAGGCCAGCTCGGGCGACCTTAAGTGGACTTTGCTAAGTAACATGGGGGGGCTGGCCTAATGACTCGAGAGGCCTAGATTATTTTATTATCACTCCGTCAGTGATTTTGGTACGGCGATCGTAAAACAGCCCCCTTTGTTAATCAGATACGGTTCAACGGCAGCTTTACAACCGGGTGATCCGGTCCGGTTTCACTTCATCCGATTATCACGCGATTTTGAAGTATAGGTACGGAAAGACGATTCCCTCGCCGACAAATAATTCACCAACAAATTTTCTAACCCGATATCCTGCTCCGAAAGCCGACACCTCGTGCCGCAAATTTCGCATTTCATAAGCAGAGAAACAGAATCACATCTCGGGATGTCCAGAGAGACTTTCGAGGCCTGTTGGCACGGTTTCAACGCTCGAGCGGTACGGTGATCAGCGGGTGTAATTAGCCGGCGAACTAGCGTGTCGTAGATAAATGAATAATCCATCTACAAGTGTACGGTAACGTGGCTGAACAGCCATTCAGGTTGTAAGTACAGCTACAGGAACGGTTCGATAAACGACGCCGGGCGGTGTTTAATTAATTAAGGAAGGTAAATGACAAGCAAACTTCGGACACACTCGCGTGCCTGCGAAGGCACCCACGCACGCACACGCGAACACACAGATACGAGATTTCTCGCCGTTTCAATCGCTGCACCTCATTGTAATAACGCAAATTACGCAGTTCACTACGCACTGGATATCTATCTTGTAATAGGTGGATAGGTGGGTTTGTACGCTGCAGCCAGCACCGCCTGTTTCTATTACACTTCGTCCAGCTGAACGTGTAGGTTGTTCGTTGGGTGTGAGGGCACGTGGTGTACAACGACTACAAAGAATACCGTTAGCTAGATCTGTCCGTCGGTCTGTCCTTCGTATTTCACTATCGCCGTCTCTCTTCATCTCCGGCCTCTCGATCGTCGTTCGCAATTCTACAATCAACTACGATTGCACTGTAAGCCACACTCGTAATTAATTATACAAAACCCACACGGATCGCCGCGTGAGCCGTGTGTAACCCGAAGGCGCGGGGTCGACGGGATATTGAGAGGAAGGAATCGATCGTTAACTTGCGGATAAATCAACGAGCGTGGCAAGAGGAAACAGCGGGTTAAAAAACAAAATAAAAAAAAATAAATAATTGCAAATTGATGAACCTAATAACCATCGTTTGATTTTATAAAATTTTATAACCATCCGGGTAAACTTTGCTGTCCAAATATTTGACGATTCAATTCTCGCACGATTACCGAATCAATTTCACTTTCTTCCTGTAAAATTTGTTACTCTTGTTGCGTAAGGATTGAATCTTCATTCTACCTCGGAGAGCGTTTTGAAATCATTTTTAATATCATTTTCTGTGTTCTTTTTTTTTCAGAAACTGACGACTCGTCGAGTTTTGCATATTCAAGCGCTGCACGGGTAAGATTATTTATGGATTCACAGAAACTTTGGCCATAATTTATTTGTAAGCATGGTTGAATCGCGTGTCGGAGAAGCGGTTGGAAGCCGGGCTGTATCTAATGGCTCTGAGTCTTGGGATACCTTTGCATTACAAGTGCTAGAAAACTGAACAATAACCTCGAATTGAATTAGCATTTTTATAATATCCGAGAACCGCTACGCAACGATTAGTAAAACTATATAGTAGTTTCTTTAGCCACACCGCCTTTGCCTTTGCCTTTGCCTTTGCCTAGAACTGCAGCGTTGCGCATTGTTCTTGATAATGACGTCGCTGCACCGTCGAGTAACTTTAACCTTGGCCCAGATATCGCATTACAATTTATCATTTCATTTCCATACTCTGTACATAATTTAACTACCTATGTAAATGTATGTACATATTTTTCACGTTTCACGTTTATACCCTATCTGTACGCGCATTTACCTGCTGCATATTGAGAGTGGAGGAGATTCATTTTCTTTTTTATCCCTGGTCTATGTTAATTTGATTTTATCGATTTCCGTCGTTTCTTCATTTTTAATATTCCTTCTTTTCCTGTAGTCACGCGTCGTTGATAAACTTTAATAAAAAAATCGCTGATATACTTTTTTCACAAAAGTTATCAATAGATTTTCAACTATACGCGGATTTTCAACTCTGCACTACGAATCATACCAAATCCCAATATTTTCACAAATTTCAAATATCTCGTTATCTAGTTACCGAATTTCAAAAACTTCGATTTCATTCGTATGCGCGAGTAAAGCTTGCACGATAATAATCATAAGAACGAGAATCGTCGTAATAGCGAGACAACATTTTTACAATTGCTTTCGTACGATGACTGCTGCACTAACGTCCATTGTCTTTGCCTTATAATGGTCTGTAGCTTATTTCTTATACATACATACACACGCACACACAAACACGCAAGGTAGCTATAAGCAGTTTATTTTTCACTTCCTTTTTTTCTCTCTCTCTTCTCTTTCTCGTTTTTTCTTCTTTCTTACCTTCTTCTATTTTTCTTATATTACGAACAGCTACCGGCTCGCCATACCCATTGCCGGCATACAAACGACTTAATTTCAGCTTAAGCGCCGAGATTGCAACACCAGCGTTACACCGACGCCGTAGACACCTATAAAACGCGATGTCAACAGAACGGGAAGTGAAAATAAATTCTTAATTAATAAAAGAAAAGAAAAACCAATTAACGAGTGAGCCAATATCGATACGACTGCCATTACACTACGAATGCCGAAAATCCGACGACTCTGGTTCTGCTCCCGCTACCTTTCCTTACCGTGAACACACACACACACACACACACACACCTTTCTTTTTCCCATGGGATAGCTTATCCTATGGTATCCTAGACTCCAGTCGTCTCTCGTAATGTAGTTCCGGGTCAAGTTTTTCTGACGGTTCGCGGCTCTACGGTTCTACGACCGTATTTTACAACAGAACGGTCTCTAGTGTAAAAAGTGTAAAAATGAAAAGCGTAATATTAACAATGATGACAATGATCATAATCGTAAAGCATAATAACAATGGCAATGAAAATCAGCAGGGTCCGCGCAATTACCTCGGACCTTTTTACAATTCCCCATTATATGTTTGTACCGCCAGACAATAACTGACGGAGCTCGGATCCCTGACGAGGTAAAAGGCAGGCCTGACACCTGAGTCCGACGCAGAGCCTGACGGGTGGACTCGGTAAAGGGGTTCTTATTCGCCTCGCTAAGTAGGTCGTCCGTATGATAATGTCCGCATTATTGGACCACGCTGAAGGGTTAAACGACGCCTTCGACCCTCCTAAGGGTCGTCAGATTGAACGGGACACCTGAGTCTTTGTTAGAGTTTAATTAATTGAGGGATGTACATGTGCACGTATATATACACCCTCGTATTTACGTGTATGTATAGAAGGACATGTATATAAGTCGCAGCTGATGCTGGTCCTGAAACGATTGGGCAGAGTTGGCGAAAATCGAATGAAATTTGAGAAGTCAAAAATTCCCTCACAAACTTATTATAACCTCACGTCAATCATCCGGAAAGAAAATCGCTGCGATATTCTAAATAGAGATCGAAAAATTTTAAATATCCCCTTTGAAACTATGTGTTTTTTACTCAATTTCCGGAAAAATTCAATCAGATTATAGCGTAAAATCGGCCGTGCGAAGTATTCAGTAATCTATGTTGCCGCCAAGTGGCGCGCGAGTCGGTCACTTCTCGCAAGCGAAGTAATGCCCGCTACATCATTAATATTTACACGAAACGAAAATTTTTGTCGACG
Organism: Neodiprion fabricii; assembly: GCF_021155785.1. Classification (NCBI taxonomy): domain Eukaryota; kingdom Metazoa; phylum Arthropoda; class Insecta; order Hymenoptera; family Diprionidae; genus Neodiprion; species Neodiprion fabricii. The sequence continues at coordinate 26,762,128 of NC_060243.1, read as the reverse complement.
CCGGAATCGATAATTGAATAAGTTTGAACGTACGTGAGACGCGAGACGGTTTGTGGCTGGTACGTTCTGAAATCATTCGCGACGGTACTTTGCCGGTGTGGGAAAATAAGCGCAGATACAATTGCACGCGACGCGGTGTACGTTTCGTACCTACGTACACATTCTGGATTTACTTGGAAGTTTATACACTCTGTGTGTGCGTGTGTGTGTGTGTTCGCAGGAGAAAACGAGCCACGATCGTCTACCACTGGTTATACGTGTGTAGAGATATCAACTCCGTTTATCATCCGGCGTCTATAATATACAGTTATACAGCAGAACGTGAGTCTCGAACTGCGGATTCATCAGAATTTTATAATTTCATATTTCATCTCTATTTTATCATATCTTTATACTTCTTATGCAGCAGAATTTCTAACGACAACCACAATCAATGCTCTCTGCGATGTTGAATTTATGCGGGTTGAAAATCTACCGCGTCGCAATATATAGTCCACGGGGTAAATAGCAATGTTGTGTTGGATATATTAACAGCAAAGATTTTTACCTTTGCATACAATTTCATCTTGCCTGTATACAGCTGCAGAGTTTTCACGCCAATATACTTTGTTATATAGAAAATAAAAAAAAGAAGAATATATCCTGCTGAATTGTGTTTGTTCACGCGAAGTTTAACTGCATAAGAGAACCGCACGGTGGAAATATTGTGCAGAGATAAAAAAAAAAAGAAAAAATGTAGGGATATTAAAATTTACTGTTTTAACAACTGCCGCAAATCCCAGTATATAACCGCGGTAAGTGAGAATAATAATTAACCATTGCATTTTAGTATTTATTATTTATTATCGCTGGCGTTTCTCGGAGTGCTTATAACAATTATTTTACACCTGCGTATAGACGCAATTTGCGCGCAGGGATAGATACCACGTATGTGTACGTACATGCACGTACTCGCAGAGGTGGCAGTACCAGCGACTATACGGAACAGTAAAGTACTCCCAGTCTAGAGAACGATATGTATGTAAGGTACAAGTCAGATGTTAATTAAGGCCAAGGAGTGGAAACTGCTGCAGGTATTTGTAAACTCGTGTTGCAACGGCTACTTGCAACTTGCAAGCATCATAAGCTGCAGCTACTGATATTGCCGCTGCCGACGAGCTGCGAGAAGTTACATACCTAATTGTAAGAAATAGCCACCGGAGCTGAGATGCACCGGGTACGAGATCGAGAAATATCATAAGACTCGTGAATCCGCCGAACCAAGAATCGAAAATAGACTGTTCTCCAAGTTTGTTGCACAATTGCATTGTTTCGTCACGGCTTATATCCCCGTCGGTTCTAATACCGTGGCTCTTTTTTTCGTAAAGGGATTTTATTTCATTAATCTCCTCGTGCTTTTTTTGTTTTTTTTTCTATCTTCTTTACCGAGCTTCCCCGCGTCAGCATGTATGCGTGTAGGACTTTACAAGTGGATCCTGACGTGCCCAGAGGGACGCGCGAGCTCTTTCGACACTCGAATTTCAATCTCGGTTTAGAGACAGGGCTAGAGAACGAGAGGTAGAGAGAGAGATGGAATGAGAGAGAGAGAGAGAGAGAGCAAGGAAGAAAGAGACAGTAAACGCGGGCACCAGGAACGAATCAATCCGTATCCAACGGTGTACAGGATGTTCAAAAATTCATACACATCGCCCACGTGCAGATAGAAAGGATTCAGCATTGGAAGGAACGTTTCTTTAAAATATCCTTACGATCTTTGTCGCTTGTCGAACAACGATTAGGGGGGAAAAAAACATTTTATTTTCGTCACGCTTGACGGCTCGTTGGTCGAACGAATATATCGGATGCTTGTACAAACCACTTTTCTGCTTGACTGCAGGGGAGACCTTCTGGTGTAATATCGAGGATTGATTAATTACTTGGATCTCTTCGTCCGCGATGACGATTAGTGTTCCAGTTTCGATCGGGCGTGAATCGCGAAATCTCAATCCGAGTTCCGAATCGTTGGGTTGATCATTTGACGAGGCAGGTTCTATGAACTTTTATGCAAAGCAGGGAATTCGGGTCGAGGAACTCGTACCCGACTCACAGCCGCAGAGCACCCACATATATGGACACACGTCTATGCATGCCGTGCACGTATACGTATAGATATATTCGTGCGGTTGCCTTCGCGCGCCGGGTGACAGCGAGAAGAACGTTATTATTATACCACCTCTCGTACTTCCTGATAATATATGGACGCGTATACATGCACACATCAGAGTTTCGCTATGATAATGCTGATGCAGTGGCGCGAATTGTGGAAAAATTTTGCCAAACCGGGTCCTCGACCCTCGCACTTATATTTAGTACTCACATTGCTGTATTATCTGACATGGTAATACTGCAAACTTCGCGATAGTATGTGTATTCAAACGGAATCTCGCAACTTGCTCCTATTTGTCTAGCCGCAGACCGCAAGTATGCGGAAATTTATATGTAATATCATACGTGTTATATACGTATATACGTATAATATATACGTTTGTATATTTGTACAGCGTGCACTGCATTTACGCGTGTGTTTATAATAAGAAAAGTTGCGTCAAAAATACACAGGGTATTTGACGACACGTGTGGAATCTAAGGAGTGGTTAAACGAACTCGAAAAAGCTCTGGAAGCATGACAGTTTCGGTAACACGTGTGCCGTGAAATTTATGCGAGTCAATCGATGGTAATTACCACAAACAACTAGTCTACATTTTGACAAAAATTTCCATGTAGAACTTGGTCCGGAACTAATAGCTCCGATGACGATCATCTGAGGGATACTAATGACCAACTGGATATTAATCGATTGAGTTATTGGTCGTTAAGTCGAGACCGCTCGTTAATTATTGATGGCAAGTTGTAACGGAAGGTGACGTTTCTTCCACCTAGCCACCTGTGCTCATACCTCTGGGTAACGACGACGTAATTTATTTGCTGAGATAGGTTATCGTCGACTAAGGTCACTGCAATCATTTCCCGTAAATGCACTGCATCATATCACCCGTAATCTTACCCACATAAAAGTCCATGTATATACGATATTCATATCACTTTTATACTCTGTCATCCGTTGCCTTTCTGCTGCTAGTCAGGCTGTTGTATTCAGGATTGCCGCTCTTGATTCTAACGTTTTCAAAGTTGTAAAACCTCTGAAACAGCGATGACGTTCCGCGGAACGTTTGGACTCCAATGGAGCATATTTTCACGTTTCTTTCGTAATCCAAATCCGAGACACCTGAAGCCATAATATGAAACTGCAATAGATTTAACACGATATTCAGGATCGAATTGACAAGTTCGATATCTGAAAAGGAAATCCTGTGCAGGTATCAGCACGGTATCTTCCTTTGACATACGAGTAAGTAGAGAGAGAAAGTGAGAGGAAGTGAGTCAGAAATCAGGCGAAGATTATATCGATTTTCTCGAAACTTTTTTTTTCTTTTTTTTTTGGTCCATTCCAACATCCAGATGCACCCGTGATGACGACCACGAATTTTCAATCACTGCTGGGTAACCTCATCTACTTGGACAGGGCGACTCGTCTAACCCCCAGGTGTGTGTTATTATACCTGGGGGAGTCGTGGCTTGTTGTATTTCGTAATGTTATGGTTCGAACTTCTGGAGGTGTTTGTACCGACCCGTGCAGGCTGAGACACGTATTCCCTGCCCTTTCCCTTCCCCTCCTCCCTCTCCTCCTCCTCCTCCTCCACCCCCTCCTCTTCCCGACACAACCGCTGCACGCAGCTCTCCCCTCCTCTCCTCTCAACGCACCAACCCAAGCCTCCACCTCCTCCCTCTCCGTACACGAGCCTTCGGCTATCTGGTTCCTTATCTCTCTGGGCTTCTCCCTCTTTCTCTATGCCCCTTGTTTTTTTCTCTCCTTCTCTCTCTCGCACTCCTCGATCTCTCGGGTACACCTACCCGCGGGATACGATCCTGCAGGGGACGGGACGGACGCTCGGTGTGCGCGAGTAAAACCGTCCTTGATCCCGGGCCACGCTTCGTACGTTAGCAGTCTTCTCTTCTCTCCTCTCATCTCATCTCCTCTCCTCTCCTCTGCTCTCCTCTCTTCATCGCTCTTCTACTCCTCCACTCTCCACTCTTCCTCCCCTCCGTAGTCGTTTCTTTTCTCTCGACGATCGGTCGCCTCTCTTTTCATCCAACACTGCCTGGGCCCATTCTCCAACCCGCAACACGTGTTGCACGGTGACGTCAGAGGACACAGAGTCACGGAAGACCGGGGTGCTGCCCCCTGGCATTGTACCTGTGTGCTTATATTCTTCCTAGACCCGAGGCTGCGAGCGAGTACGCCGGTTATGCCATCCCTCTTGCGGGAGTAGATCCAACTGTAAGATCACTTACACACAATACCACATGGATGAAACGACAAAAGACGGCAATTTTTGTTTTTCATGGTCAATGAAAATCTAGGGTCACACAACTTTTCTTTGTACACGGAGGCGTACGATTCGTATATGTGAAAAAATCGGCACATTCGAAGGTTCTCTTTTGTTGAGATGACGTCTACTTCTGTTCTACCTGCATAGATATCTCATCGGGCATAATTCGGGACCAACTGAGTATTAACGAAAAATCGGGCATACCCTCGTGAGAGGGTACGGTCGGTGTTTTCATTTACTGTTAGTTTTCATTCGGTATGCATAAGATAGACGCATGTATAATCCTTACCTGCCCGAGCGAACGAGCTAACTAACCTCCGGCATCGTTCAGAGTATAATACATGTAACCGATTTGCATGGAGAGCCATTGCAACCCGGCGACGTTTACCCATGATACTAATGAGGATAAATAATAACGTTAATCTGTGACCTCGCGCTCGACGCAGACGCGAGACGCCGTTCTAAGCATCGGATAATTCCACGCCAGTCTCCCTGACGCCATCCAAAGATCCCTATAGCTGCGTGGTGTTTGCGTGCGCTTGTGTTTGTGTAGGTACCGCCGTGCAACGAGGAGCTATGTAGCTGCCAACGCTTAACCATGAACCCGCCTAAAGGCCCCGTGTCCACCGTCAGAGAAACTGTCTCTTAAGTAGCTGGTGTATTTCGAATGCGAGCAATGGTCGAACATATATATGTGGGATTTGTAAGGGGGCTCGCTGACTACGTTGGAGACCAGACGGTGGCCAACTGTCCACCGCAGTGGCAAAGTCCATCGAAAACGGATCGGGAAGAGGGTCGACCGAAAATGTCAGTTTCCTCGGAATTGCCGTTGAAGTGATTCTGCACTCTTTAACACGGTGCAGTGGTCTCGCAGCGGTTGCATGGGGCTTCTCCAAATCTCCGTATCTATTTTTCTAGCTTAAAAGCGTCGCCCCAACTACTCGAAGACCCCGAGTCACTGGGGAGAAACAACATCAACACGAGGTGCAGAGGAGCGTATTATACACAGTGTAATGTGCGACGTCAAGCGGGAGAGGAGGAGGAGGAGGAGGAGGAGGAGGTGGTGGTGGAGACCACGAATACCACAATCGTTTCTATAACACTCTTATAGGTGTATACAGTGCCTGTCAGCTCTTACGCTCCTCGTGGCGGACGCATACGAGGCGGTATAACGCGAAGGCGAAGGAATCTAAAATTAGAAATGTTAATCGCCTTAGGAGTGGTCCGTTAGTTTCACTGCCTTTATCACGCTCATCGGGATCTCTGATCCCTCGTTTACACCAGTTCTCGGCTATTTCTTCAGTCCCGAGACCAGCTTGATTCCAAAACTTGTCATAAAACTATTCTCGCTTGCCAGGGCATCAATTATCAGGCTAATACGATTGGATTGTGAGAGTGACGGTGAGTATTGGCATCGTAATTACCTAATATGCAGGTATAGCCGAGTGCTCTGGGATGAACACTTTTTTCGTTCATGTAAGTGGCTGGTTAGTATTTTTGTCCTCTGATCCGAAACGCATCCTCGGATCTTCTTCGTCGTTTTATCTACTACGCGACATTTCGTTTCGAACAAAGAATCACCACGTATGATCGGTTGTTATGGTGATGGTACATCATAACGAATGAGAAGAGTACGTATACGTTGTATACAAACACACACCGAGAAGCTACAGGGAGAGATTGTAGCTTTGTGTGGTGTGGTGCGGTGTGTGGTTCTTAGGAGTCCAAGGCTAACACCTGCATCTAACCCCACCATCGACGTATTCCAGGGAGAACAGTGCTGATACCCCGTTCCCTTGGTTGCAGTCTCTGGCATCGAGCATCGCTCTACCATCGATGATAAAATTTCCCACCACCGATGGAGGAACGTTTGTTTTTCGAAGAATGAACGCGCTTGAGAAAAGAATGAGGGGTACGTTTCCGCAACCTGCGCCGTTTCGCTCTCTCATTATTTTTGCTACGTGTTACACCCACGCGATCGGTCGCGATGTCGTTCACATTTGCTGAGCGTTGATACACACCTCTCGGTGCAGTGGAGAAGGCGTAGGCCGGAGGAACGAGTTGGCGCCGAGTGCCTCCAGCTGTTCGTTTAAAACCCACGCCTGAGCCGCCTGCACCGCCACTGCACCGCTTCCGAATGACGCTTTTGCGAGTAGGCCGTTCGCGGATAGGTGGGCATATCGCGTTGCGGGATGTTCTGGTTGACCAGTTTCTTATCTCGTAGTCCGATGCAGTGGCATTGACTCGACGCCCTGCCAGCGAAAGTAACGCCGCGTACGCGAGCGCTAATCTCTTCCACGTATTCCCCACCACCGCTTTAACACCGCCGCCTCGCGGGCCCGGGCAAACCCGTTTCTAGGTTACTACGAACCCGTAGTAACACGACCATCGGCCATCGGAAATGACCAGGATTCCCGAATCGCTCCTCTCCTCTTACCACGAACTGATGCCCCACACTTCCAATATTCATCCAGCCAAGAGCAATGAAAAATGTTCTTCAACGAATTTGAGCTCGTTTCACATATCAAACCTCATCACGCGTCATCTTCTCCCGTAGGCCTCTTCACGGCGCTCCGACTTAAGGGACTCTAACGCTGCTCAACGACTTGGAAAATATTTCGTAATCGTTGGGTGCGCACCGTTGCGTTCTGCGACCTGAATCTCATCCGCGGCAAGTGGCGTAGACTGCATACTGCAAAATAGCCTGCATCGGGGCAAGAGCTGCAAAACCCAACAACACAGATATCTCGCTGCAGCACAGTGATCGCACTCAAAGCGATAGTTCGATCGTTTCCAGTCCCGTTTCTTTTTGCCTCGTCACAAAACGCTTCTCCTTCATTTTCCGCGCACCAGCTTCCGTGCACTCGGTGGCTGCCGCACGGGGTGTAATTCCATTGCTGTTCATACGTTTCTTATACCTTGCATCTGGTTTTTGCCGTTGGCGGTGTATATCTATATTTTTTTTTTTTGTTTTGTTTTCACTTGTGTTGCACAAGTGAAATAGGCAGTCATATAATGGAAATGAGACCTGTTTCAGGAGGCAGTGAAGAGGATTGATACAACGCTTACAGCATTTTTCTTATTTTTCATTTTTAATATTCCCGGTAACGTACAGTAATGGGCAGGGAGAGGGGCAGCAGCCTGTAATCCCATTCCATAATTTACAATACGAGTAGCTACGGTGGTGCGTATGCGTTGTATCATCCTTTCCGTTGGGTTTAGAGGTGTACGAGGTGCGCACATGATCGTGTATCTCGTATTCATTGGAAGTGCGTGTATAGGTAGATGTGCGTTCATGTTGGGTTACGACAGACTAGCTCCGTTATCGCTCGCTCTGACCGTACGACAAAGAAGTCCTCCGTAGCCCTCGACGTGGAAAGAGAAAGAGAGAGAAGGAACGTGAGAAAGAGAGAGAGGGTATGGCCCCAGAGCGAAGAGCGACGCGGAGAGATTGTTCGTGATGAGGTGGTCAGACTGGTTCGCATCGCGGTGTTCGTGAGACCAACACGTACAAAAGGCATAGAGAAAACGGTGGAGAGGCGCAAAGATGCACACGCGTGCACTGAGCACGTCCGTCTCTGATTGTGAGCGCGAAGGCTGCCCTGCTGTGTAACTGCACCATCGGCTGGGGAGAGAAGGCAACCCGTCCCCGTCTTCGTCTTCGTCTTCGTCTTCGTCTTCGCCTTCCTCCTTGTCTTCTTCCTTTTTTCGATTCGTCTGCTGCTGCAGTCGATCGGGCGGGTCAGAAAAGGGAGTAGCGAGTGGAGGTGGGTTTGTTTTGGTTCACCACGCAGACGCAGGGAGCCGTGCGTGCGCGGTAAAAACCAATCCGTGACAACTTCAGCTACACGAGAGTAGGTAGGTATTACATCCGAGGCCCTCCTGTCCGTCTTACGGACTGCCAACATCGACGCCTGATCCCCATGCTCGTTCCACTCTCGAGTAAGCATTGGAATCAAAGTCGGATGTCTGCATGGCGATAATTTCCAATTCAAGGTCAGGCATCGGCATAACGCAGGGGATAAACTACTTCGCAATGCTTCACCACTCGTCCAACGATACCGTTTGACCAGAAACGTTTTTCATCGGACACTCAAACACCGAATCCCTTTGTGGCGGGATGTTTGTTTGCCGAAAACAGGTTTCGCCATCTTGCATAACGTTTTTTTCTCCGTAATGCAGGCCTTCCAATCATTCGAACGATGCATCGGGGATAATGCGTTTTGGGAATCGACTCTTTAAGTTTATCACCAGGACGGCGGTGTGTTATTAAAGTTCCTTAAACTCTCGCGCTGTATTGAAACTGCTGCAGGTCTCCGCGCGTCTCAAGGATAACGAGTGAGCAGGTAATCCTGGATTGTGGATCCTCAGCTCCGGAGCAACTTTCGAGGTCAAACATCCTACGGGGTCGTGTCTTTAAAAGTTATAATGTCATCACATTTCCAAACAAGGTGTACTGCACGTGTATATTTATAACGAGTCGGATCTCCATTTCGGAATAATTATCACCAAAAATAACGGCGGAGAGTGAGGGGAAAAAAGAACTGACGCAACTGGGAGCCGCGTTGAAGGGAAAGGGGTTTTGTTTTGACAAATCTCTACGTTGGTGTGCGCGGGTCGCGGCCACCACCGCCAGTTGGGTCTGCTCGACGTTTTGTCTTTTTCGTTTTTCTTTCTTCTCCTCCTTCTCCTCTTTTCTCGTTTTCTTTTTTGTTTTGTTTAATCTGTTTTTCCCCTCTACCACCTCTTCGGCCAAGTTCGTGTAAACACGAATGACGTGATACCCGGAGGGCTCGATGGAATACGGACACAACGGGCTAGCCTCCACCAGGGACTCATGGCCCGAGGAAAACCGGACTTTCACGGACCTAACCGAACTCAGCCGAGTTACCAACGAAATCGGCTGAAAAGAAAATATCAAACAGTAGAGGGAGGCAAAGTGCAGCACGTCAGACGCAACGGCGTAGGACCAAATAATTGCATTGTCCACATTGTGTTTCTTCTTTTTTCTCACAATGTAACGCCATTCATTGCGTGCAACTGCAGGGCTTCAAAAATACGAACATGTCCCAACCTCCTCCAAAGTGCATAAACTCTGACAACTATCTGCCATTGCATTTCTTTTTCAGAAACATAGTAAATTATCCCTCAACTCTTCTAATTTTTTCGTTTCTTCTTACCTCCAGCCTTTTTGTGTCACGTACATCCCTCGTCAATATCGCATCTATAACAGCTCAAAGTTGAACCAGGATATCTGTGGGGAGTGAAGGAGAAAAGAGGCCTGTATACGAAAGGAGAGAAGAGCGCGAGGGTGGGAGAGAGGGAGGGACGGAACTGGGTCACTTCGAACTGGTTGAAATTGTATTTTTTGTCAGACTCGTTCGATACACAGTCCCAAGTCTCGACCACTTTCGTTCCCTGCTCCCTGATCCTCGATTCCTAGTCCCTGTGACGACGCAAAAGGTGCTGCTCTGACTATTTATTTTTTTTTCCCCTTCTACTTTTTTTTCTTCTAAATCGCGTTTATTTTCAACTCTGAATCCGTCGTAGGAAATAGGCGTTATTACGAAAATGATACCGTGTCTCGGACCCGCAGAGACCGTGGCAATTACTTGTAATGAAACACCCTGCGTCCCTGGACCATCATCCATGATCAGAACTGAACGATCCGTAAAGCTGATCATGCGACTTGTGACTCGGACTAGATTAAAACGTTCGAAAGAGCAAAAACAAGCACAAGTTAAAAGAGCACACACCCTGTGCACCCAGATGTCCGTGTTTTGTGTTTGTGTGAATTCGGGGCTGAAGTATGCTCTCCTTGTTACCGGATCCTGGCTGCATCCCGTACGAATGCATGCAGAGCGAGAGAGAATAATTTAAATTCATATACGTACGTCATCGCGCTGTGTACCTACATAACTAAAATTCTTCAACACGTGTTCTACCAGGGTTACACAATGTTTGGTCTTTTGTTTGACGTGAATCATCATCTCCTGTAACGCGTCTGTCAAACACACGTAAACCTCTCCTCTCCTCTCCTCTCCTCTCCTCTCCTCTCCTCTCCTCTCCTCTCCGCTCCTCTGCTCACTTCTTCACTGTCCACGTAGGTACGTTATGGCTGGTGGATAGGCAGGCATTTAGGTACATACGCACCTTGTGTACTCCACTCATACCCCCATAGTATTATACACACGTTTACTCATCGATGTATCCCGCGTCTACGTTATAGGTATGTGTTCATGTCCAACAGGTATATACATTATATGTATACACAGCTAACCCTTGAAGTACATGGACGGTACGGTGTGGAGTGTGGAGGTATACGGAAACTATATGCGTTTGTTAGCTATTCTCTGACGGGCTACGAAGGGCTTCTTCCACCATTGTCTCCTCATACCCAATGACTCACTCGGCATACTATAAAAACATAAAACACTATCTGGTAATGGTGCCCGCCGCAAGATTCCCTCAGAATTTATTTCCCTCGAGGCGGATTTTAATTATTCCCAACGCCTACTACATATAGTTATACACTTTGCTTCGTTTCTTTCACTTTCTTCTTCGTTGCTTGTATTCTTATTCACGTAAGCGTGTAGACGTCGTTTGTACTCAGCCACGTTACTCATTTATCACTCGATTGGTTCACAGATAGATTGAAGAATACGTAGACACGTGTATTTTTACAAAATTTATTCCTATTGCAACCAACGGTCTGAATTATGTCTGAGTGATTCACTAAACCGTTTGACTCCCGGTAATGTGTCTAGCATTGAGGTGTATGGATGTACACACAATGCGTACATATTTTAACCCAGCGCAATCATTAGCGGAGTAAAACGTGACCCAGTTATAAAGTGGCTGATAATTACTAGTCTGACAGGGTATGACCGGGAGGAAATCTTGGCGCTGGTACCAAAAAAGAAACATCATTTCGTTACACTGTTAGACCCAGATAACATAGATACAATACTATCTGTACTTTACACTCCTCGCTGTAACGTATAAAATGTTGAAAATAAAAAAATGTATAGGGAAAAACAGACGGTAGCTGGAGAGAAGGAGAGGATGAGAAGATAGTGTTGCTGCTGGTGATGTTCATCGGCTTGTATAAGTACGTCTTTAGTGCGAGGTACGAGTGTGTGACTGGGCATACCCGTCGAGGATTATAGAGTTTGTTGAAATTAAAAATAATCCCAGTCAATCTATTATACACATGGACATTCGTGCACGTGGCTTCTACTGTTTCACACTTTTGTATAACGTGATCGAGGTACTCACACTACATGCCTGATCGGTTCAACCGCCTTACTTCCGAGGCGATTTAAAACGTCAACGACCACAGGTTTTCGATGTGATTCATCCTGATATTTGCAGGGAGTTAGAGAGGGGAGGAAGAGAGAAAGAAAAAGGGAATTTAGTTTGTCCTCTCTTACTCTCTTCGCTCTGACTATGAGAGAGCCGAGTGTTGACTGGCGGCGACCGCATTGCTTTCTCTGTTTCTCTCACGACAACGTCACGACGACTCATCGACCGGCAACCGTAGTGTGACATAATTACCCACCGGTAGACAGAGGTTACCACACCTGAGTCATTCATCACTTTCTTTTTGCCCGATCTCGCTCTCCCTCTTCGTCTCTCTCCCCCCCCATATGAAAATGAATGCTTTTTGCTCATGATCCTCTAATTGATAATAGCCGTGAGTAAATTCATTTAGGGTGCATCACGGTGCAGAGAATTGCCCCGGAAATCTCTGCAGTGAAACCGCGACGTGCTGCGTTGATGAATCAGGTGAAACATGCCGGTGACGTGAAGAATCCCACTTGTAAATTAGAAAGAGGAGGAGGAAAAAAAAATGCATCTCGAGAAACGGTTGCGACAATGGTGTGCGTAAGTTTTTGTCTGATTCCATTCTCTTCTTTTTTTCCACCCGTTTATCCACCGCTCCTTTATACTGACAAACTGCAACGGTGTAGTGTAACGAGTATCTGCATGTCAATGAAGGGATCCCCGCTAAGTTTGCAGGTGTACCGCTCTATTCATTCCGTAGGTAAAATACCGTACGGTGGGTAAGGTACCACAAATGTGGAGGGGTCCGGCACCCCAGACCGGAGACGGTTACACCATTTTTTCGGAAGCATTATACCTTATACTCTGTCCCAACCCGGAGGGGAACCGAGATCAAGGGTCCTACGGGGCTCTCTGTGATCTATGGGAATCTCGCAGGTGTACCTACCCACCGTGGGGTGATGCTCTAAACAGATTCGACGCGAGATTCTCTCACTGGGAATATCGAAACCCTTTACGATCCCCGTTGTTCACCGCTCAGTTGTCAATGTTCGCAATTTGATGACCGTCGTCTGGAAGCGAGACGTTCGTGTAATACGGCTTCCCATGACAACGATAGATAATCAAATGTCTTAGTTATTTTCTAGTGCTTTCAGTTATTCCACTACTTGCAGTTTGCAACGGAGGTCTAACATCGATAGACTGCTTTGAAAGTGTCAGAAGAGTTTCCCACTGTCCTCGAAGCCAGTTACCTGCTCGACTATCTGAACAACCTCGACAACTCGAAAATCGGCAACCAGGCAGGAATCGATCAGCGGCTGGCAGAGAGGCAGAGGGAGTCGTGTGGCAGTGCCACACTGGCTCAGCTTTGCCGTGAAGTTTGTTGCTTCGTTTTTGGGTACAGCTCCTGTACAAGAGGGAATTGGGGGCCTGATGAGTCACGGACTATGCCTCACGGCAGAGGAGCTGAAGCCCGATGGTTCTCATTTAGAAAATTCGACCCGTTGCGGAAGGATCGAGATCATAATCTGGGAAATATACGTCGTGCAAAATAGACTTGCAAAAAATTATACACTTCTAGTATCGTATCAGTGGGCTTTTTTCTGTTCTCTTTTTTCCTTCCGGCTCCTTCTGTGATTTTTTATATTGAAGTGAAGACGGTCAAACATCCGTCAGTCCCGCGAAAACATCGAGGGAAAATACACTCCCTACATGAGCGGAGTCGTTTTTTGGAATTGTAAGTCAATCGGAGAAATAAGTTTCCGAGGTACTTGTCAGCATACGTTGTATTGAGAACCAGTGGTGGGTCGGTGGGCTACGTCACGAACACGTGCAAAGAGTCCCCAGCGTTCAAAGTCCCCCATTGCTTTAAACGCGTTCGTGTTCAGATGGGCCTTAGAGATGTGTGCGAGAAGATATAGCTGGAACCTTAGAGAAGGCAGCCCCAGACGACTCCCTAAGTTATACCCGCTAGTGAGAGAACGAGAGGGAAGAAGCGGAGGGATTCGTATTTGTGCATTGGATGTATTGTTTGTGTGGGTTTGGCTCCCTTCGGTTACCCCGGCAGGTTAGCCACCTGTTGACTAACCTGACCTGCTGTACAGTCTGCCCACACAAACCCCTCCGACTGTGTTTTTCAAACTAACCCTCACTTGGTTTTAATCTTTATTTTTCTCTTCATGGGGTTAGAGACCTCGACCAGCCACTCGAACAACGGTCCTCCAACTGCATTTCAAATCAATGAGTTTTATACATGCAACGAAGGGGAATCAGGATCCTCCCGAAGCTTCGCTATCGCCCGATGTCATCTCGCAAGACTAGCTTTGCCGACTATGTTTTTTTACTCTCGGCGTTCATCGCTTTTGCAATTGTTCTTCTTGTTGTCAGATTTCGAGTGTTTCAATACCGTGCTCCATCACGGCTACAGGTCAAAGTCCTTAATTATATGCACTTGTCGTTGATGGGAAGACTGCGGAAGGTGACTCCAGTATTGGGCTCTAAATCAATTCAAAGTTATTCAAAACTATTCCAGATACACGGATACAGTCAGCAATGAATGACAGGCGTTGGGTAACAAGTGATAACGCTATTCATTCTCCCGAGCGGCCTTGTCCTTTACGCATTTACATCGACGGTCGGTGGGTTTGTGAGTTGAAAATAAGCGTTGACAAAATTGGACCTCATTGAAAGCGGGTGTTGAGATTGTCATTATATATACATATGAGATGAGTCGCTTGGTGGTGATTGAAGTATTAATCCGGTGAATAAATATCACATCAGTGTGTTATAATTGAATGAAATTGATCAACAGACAGCGAATAAATGCATACGTGATAATAATTAATGATTAATCACCGTTTAAGGTCATGTTATGCAGCACCCTCGACATCGTAAGTGGATTAAGAACGCATTGAGAGAACGACGAAGAATTCTCTTTTTGCGTATTTGGATGCCGAATGGTCGCCGAACACCGGTCCATCCCTAAGCGATTGACAGTGCACACGAAGAATTGAGATGGGTAATAAGCAGTGACGTTTCTCTTCAGTGCTTTTGGGTTCATGCACACTTATTTATACATGTTTCCGCGTATACACACATGCGGACGGAGTCGCGCAGACATACCGTCCCGCGCACGTGTACGTTTGCCATGCGCACCACACGCGACCCGAAACGTAAGCATGACCACGTGTTGGGCTGGTCGCAACACGTGTCTTGGGTGCTAAAGAAAATAAATTACCGTGCACTCGTTGCTGCTGATGGTAAAAAGTTGAAAAGTTTGAGAAACTTGAGGAAAAAGGGCGAGACCCTTGTCAGTTTATTGGGGTTGTCTCGTGCCAAACGAAGCCAAAAGAATGAGCAAGAACAGAAGAAGAAACCGAGGAAACAAAAACCCGGCACGGGTGAAAATTGCCGTCCGGTCAAAATCGAACCCAACAGTTTGCAGTTGTGCACTTGTGTGGTTTTTCTTTTTTTCCTGTTTTTTTTTTTTACCTTTCGCTTCGAACTGATTAGTCGATATAAGTAAGAGGAACGACGCGTAGTAATGCGGTAACGGAAACGGTGATATTTCGTTTCTGAGGGATTAATCGGCGTGAATAATCCTCCCCGGTGCATAATCCATTAGCAGTAGCAGGTTTGATACTACTTTTATGGTAGTGTTACGTTGCAAACTGCTTACTAAATCGTCAGCTGTCTCGTAAACCACCAGGATCTTCGCAGTCACGTTTCTTCGGACCCAACTGTGTGTATGTTTATTTATTTATTTTTATAAGTATAAAATGCACCGCGCTCAAGGCGCGACGAGTGGATGGATAATGGATTTCGTTCTCACGGAAACGTCGAGATATGAGACCTGAAGCGTGTACCCGTCCACATCGACGTCGGTTACATCGTTAGTTATTACAATCCTCCGCGTCCAGGTGCAAGTCTGGAATTACTCGTATCGGGCGCTCGAATTACTCACCGTCACTGCCAGTGTCAAGTGAATCGACTCGTCGGACATTTTACCCGAGTAGTAAAATTATACCCCAGTTATAGAGTACGCGCAACGAACATTTTGGCATATCGTGTCAAACTGACCCGTACACCTATGGGAATCCGATGTGCACACTGGGAAACGAGCGGAATCGTGTATACATGTACGTGTACAGTGGTACACACCGGTTAATTACAGAAGCAAACAGTGTAGCTCCAACAACACGGACAGAAACCGATACACGTGTGCTGCATGTATGCCAAAGACGGTAGAGACAGAGCGTTGAGGTTGCGTCCGGGGTTCTGAGAGCCGGCGAAGCTCGAGGGGCCCAGGGGTTGAGTTAGCTAAGCCTAAGCTAAGCTGAGCGGGGGGCAGACTGCAGGTATACCGGAGAGTAGTGCAAACTGGTGGTCTCTCGCCTGCGAGGAGGAACCTGCACGTTTTGCCCCAAGGGGGTTTTCGGAAGGAGGAGGTCAGACCTTAGGGGTCGAACCCCAGACCTCCGTCCTGTTTCTTCCTCTCTTTCGCTCTCTTGTGTAAGAAGCCTCGAATTGGGTCGCAAACTAATCTTGTTGCCAAGGGACTCATTGTCAGCACATCACGGGCTCAGGGCATGACCGAACGATCGCTGCACCAGATTACGAAAGCTGCTTATCTTTTCGTCGCTCCTGCGCCGGTAGTCGGCCCCCTCCGATCATCGTTCATCGGCAATCGATTTTCACGCGCACATATCTGGTCGATACGCTGCGTGTTACGATGATTGTTTCACCGTACCTACAACACTGTACGACATGCCCGCAATCATCGCCTCTCGTCAAATCCTTCAACGTGTATCACGGTGAAACAAATCCTCTTCAGGGAATCAAGTCCTACTTTTTATGACCACTTACAACTAACTCGGGCATCAATTTGTTCGGAACGTCAAGTCGATTAGACACTCATACTGGTGTGGCAAATAACGAATGTGCCAGTGTGGCCCAGTGGCTGGTTTTACCTCGGTCCGGGGTTTGCTGAGGTCTGATGAGTCATGTACTGTGCCTCATACCAAAGGAGCCACGGACACAGCGGTTCTCATTTAAAAAAAAAAAAAAAACTCTTTACCAAACACCCCATGATCACCAAAGGACGAGGCATACTCACTTACGATTGAATAAAGTCAAAAACTGCTTTTACCGCTTCTGCGTAATCCTTGCGCATTGTCATTTTCTGCATATCTTTCCCATCGGCAGCACCTAGTCCGCGTTCGGTTTACAGTCAAGGCCAGTTGTACTACGGTTCTAGAGTTCTGCGGTGGAAACTGCTTGTACAGTTTTACAACGGGTATCGCGTGCTGCATATCGCGACGGAAAATACAGGATTGCGTAACGAACGTGAGTCGAGGCTGGTCGGCACTGCAGCCACGACTACTTGGGGTAGCACAAAATCACTCGTTGTTGTCTTATTCAAAGCAATGATCTCACTGCTAATGCCCCTCGTCTCGTACCTAGCTGCAATGTTATAAACTGCAGAGCTATGAGCGTATATCTCTACTACAACGGTCCGAGAACAAAGCCTCAATCAAGGTTTCCGCATGGGTAATTATTATTAACGAGAACGGGCATACCTACACACGCAAGCGGTGAAACTCGCGTCGCGGTCATTGTTGTTAACAATTCTATTGATACGCGCTTCCGATTATTTTGGAAAAAATATTCTCATCAAAAATTTATACATCAGGTTCATTCGGACCGGCACACGCAGAATTCAATGCTCAGGATCGTTCGGACGGATAAACGCCGTGCCTATTACGAAAAGAGATGTCGAGTGTGAAATTAACTGCCTTACAAATCTCGTTTCCAAAAATAGAAAGATATAATCTCAAGCACTTTTGACGCCGACAAGTACCGTGGAGCGTGTCGAAGACTTTTGCATTAATAAAGAAAAACGAGACTCAATGTTTGCGATTTAAAAATGGAAAGAAAAAGTTATCCCAAGTAGCTCTACACACCCTCTTAATAAGTTGATACACCGACGGTTGTCATCGAACAAAGAACAGCTGTAGATTCGCAAACTCGTTTCGGTAAAACATAAAAACCAAAAAAAAGAAGGTCATTGTTGTTTAAAGACCTTACGCTATCTGACCTAATGCAACTCCGACCCCTTCTGACACTTGCGACAAAAATTAACGTCCGTCAAAACGGCAGACGTAACGATGGGAATTGTTTTTCAAATCGTTGATAAAAGTGGCGGCAATTTTGAATTTCGATTTGGTATACGAAGCTGCAGGTATCGAATAGAGGAATAAATAGAATAAGAAAAAGAGGCTCGCGCGTGTGTCTCCTCGGTCTCTCCTCTCTGCTCGTCTTCCTTGCCTCGTTTTTTTTTCCTCCTCTGGAGGCTCCCCTGATATTAAATTCGGGTTCTGTAGGAGTATAGCCGGACGACAAGTGAGAGTCGGGTATAAATATACCCGGTCTCGAACCTGAGGAGCAGAGCTACGGCAATAAGAAGAAGTTAGCAAATAAGATAAAACGAAACCGGTTCTCCAGAACTTGTTTTACTGGCCCTTCGTATACGCTCCTCTCCCTCCCACCCGTTCTCTCGCTCTCGCTCTCGCTCCTCGGTTCTTTCTTTCTCCTTCTTTTCCTCCTTCTCTTTTCCTCCTCCAAGCGCTCTACGACTATCTCCGCAGCTCTGATATATACGAAAGATTGTTTCTGCCCTGAATTTGTTCGGAATACATACATCCACACCACCAAACGTTCTCATGCGTGCGCTACTCCATACGATGCATGCAGGTACCGAGTTGCCTCGACCGCAGAGCGCCCATACAAATATCTTTTCGAATACTGCGAGTCGTGCGGTGCTCAATAAATCAATATACAAATTGTATTTTTACATCTGTTACTTTTTTTTTCCACCTCTTTACTTTCGCTCTTCTTTTATCCGTCGTGTCCGATTATTCGTGCTCTTCGAATATCATTCGCGTTCAGTTACACGCGAAGTTTGGAATGAATTCGGGAACCAATGGGATCAGGGATGAATCTCATGATATTTGATGCGTGTTGTGAATATGAAAATTTAATTTCCTCATAGATTTAGATACGTTTCTAATTTTTTTCTACCTGTTTTTATTTCAGGGAAAGAGAGGGCTAGACGGAGAGAGAGGAAGACGAAACAGGGTAAGTATAATAGAAAAATCTGACATCCATTACACCTGTTCTTCTACCGTAGTAATTTGACACAGGTATCAGAACCGAGATTGAAATACGTCCTCTGGCTTAGAATTTTTCTTTTATAAGTACGATTTTCATACGCAATTCGATCATAAAAGTTTGTTCTTATCTAACATTCGATAGTCTGGCGAACTAATGAAAAGAGATTTTTCGATCATCAGCGTTTCAAAATTTTTTCATTCCTCAAACCGTAGACACGTTATGGACTAAAAGGGGTTTTTTCATCTCACAAGTTGAGAGAATCCGACCAGAGTGAACATTCTCAAACATGTCTTATCGTTCGAACGTAAATCATATACTTGTCACGTAGTTTCTCAGACGTGACAGATTCGAGCCACGTTACTATACTCGGACAATTTTCAGCCGACATTCAAAGGGTCACGGAGATGATTTTTAGATGACCCTAAATAGTGAAAGAGTGAACACGTCTATCTAATGGACCGAAGACCAGTAGTCTTCATGAAAATTCGTCTCCTCTTAAACCTGAATTTAAGCCTCTTTCAGTCTACCATTACCTGGGTCAACGGACGCGACGTGTGTTTTTAATCACCGTACAATCGGAGGGTGGCCAAAGTCGGGACCCCTAGAAACGGGGTAAGAAGAAGAAAAAGAAGAAGAAGACGAAGAAAATAAAGAAAAACGAGCAAAGGTTTAGAAGTAAACGAGGGTGAACGATGAACGGTGATGCTGAAAGTTGACCGCAGTCTCGCAGTCGGAGTTGAAGTTAATAAAATCAAGGCTCCGGCGGGAGTCCGGTCGGCACAAGCACGGTTCCCGATGGCCGTAGAGGGTACAGGGTACGTGGTACCACCGGGGGTCAAAATCCTTGCGTAGAAAAGATCCGCGCGGAGGGAACTCCGGGGGGTTTCAGCGGCGGCGGCAGCGGTGGCGGTGCTGCGGGCCAAGGATGAGGATAAGACGCCGAGGAGAAGGCGAGGTTGAGGCCTCGGCGTCGGCGTCGGAGGGGGCAGGGGGGCGAAGGAGGAGGAGGAGGAGGAGGAGGAGGGTCACGGGGGTTTAAAGGGGGACAGAAACCAGCTACTGCGCGTTAGCTGTGCCTGTAGTACTCTCGTGCCACTGCAGCCACTCGCTGGTCGCTGCTTCGATATGCCTCCCCCCCCCCCTCCCCCGTCCCTCATCCCCCGTCAGGCACTCCACTGCAGCCACAACACCGGACTGACTGCCTTTCCCCCCCGGCCCCAGCCCCAGCTCCCCGCTGGTTCTCGGTCGCCCTCTTCCTCTTCGCCTCGAACGGACCAGCTCACCTGAAGACAAGTTACCCTGGCAATAAAAACACCGAGAAAATTATATGCCTTCGGATTCGAGCAAAAGAACGTTTTTCCAACTACGATGAGAGAAAGGTTGTAGGTATATACACCGTCAGCCAGGCTACATGCCCAGCTGTACCTTGTCTCTCTATACCTCTATTGCCTCGATATAACCTTCGCATCTCTGTGTATGGTACCTTGGTTTACTCACCTCGCGCCTCACGCCTTACCCTACGCCTCTTAACTCCGCGACGTAGGCTCACCGCGCCGCTTCTTTTCCGCGTGATCCTGGGTCCTGTAGGTACCACCTTTACACTCCTCGTATGACGTTGCAATTTTCGTTCCCGCTGACCGGGAGCGCGAGAAAACCCCCGGAGGAATGTATTTTCAGATCTAGAATCATCGACGAGACTTTATGCGAGATGTAATACGCCTATCCGTCGTCCTGACGTCGCGCTTATCAATTCCGTGGTAATAAAGAGTGGAAATTTCATCAGTTCATCAGTTTAGAGAGGCGAATATATATCCAGGGTAACATGAAGTTACGCGCGATACGAGATAACGGTGTCTCGGGTATACTCTGTTTCCAGGTACAATATAATATTCGGCGAAAAGTTTAAACGTATCTTATTGCCAAGATGTGTACACCTATCCTGGCCACCTACTGACATACACTGCACGTACAACAAACACACATACGCGAAGGGACGAATAAATACGACCCAACCGCGCATCCGAGTATTTTTCCAAAAATAGATTTCCATATCGCTTGGAAATATTTCAACCGCGTACGTATAATAAGCGAGGATACTATTCTCTACCATACGAAAGCTGACGAAACTCCTTGGTGAACCGCGTTATCCACGAGCTGATCAACGATGCCGTTTCATCGGAGCACTATTTTATTTTTTTATTTTACCCATCTTAAACGGGTATCTTAAGAACTTATTGGCCAATGAGAGATAGATGTGTAACAGTGATAACAGATAAGACGGGATATATTTTTTTTTTTGTTATTCAATTCAACGAATAACAATCGGCTTTTACCTTTCGGCACTTCGGTATCCGACGGAGGGACGATCGAGTCAACAATATCGTACGTCGAGTCCCTTTAAAAATGTCGAAAGGCGTCCCTTCTCCGTTTCGTCATTGGATGACACGCACGGTGAAACACAGCCCCGTACCGTATCCATGCCCTGTGATTACCGGTTGCATCGGATCCGCGACATAATTATATCGACAAGTAATTAACCGACCATTGAATAAGCCCCACGTGGCCGGCGGTCACCCACCGGTCAGCGGTGAAGACAGAGAGGAAGTTACGGCGAGCCAAGCGAGCGAGGGAGCGAGGCGAACGGGCGGAGAGCATCATCAACGCCGCGTAGCTGCAACTCCTCACTCCACGGTTGTTTGCTCCTGTTTTCGTTCCGCGGTGTATGATTAACAGCAGGTAGTAGCCGGATCGGGCATCGAACCGCGGGACTACCGTGTGACGTATTCGGCTCCGCAGAGCGAAACGCTGACAGGCCGCGGACGGATCGAGAGGCGTCGAATTGCGAGGAGGACGAGACGAGGGGCGAGAGCCGAGGATGTTTATTGTTGATCGCTAATTATCCTCGCCACCAATTACACGCAATTATCAGCCGCAGCTGGTTCTCCGGCCACGCCGGAGACTCTGCTCTTATCTTTCGCCTCCCTCGGCCTGGGAGGAAGAAGGACCGGCAAACCGGCAAGTGGCGAGGGTCCCTGAGTCCCTGTATCGACTGGAGGACAAGGTGAAACCGGTGTGTCCGACAGCGTGACGCCAGTCTCGGTTCGTCTTTGTCTATCTCGCGTCGGGGCATCCACCGCCATCTTTATCTCGGCCCTGATACACCCGGGATACCGCAGCTCCCCGATACGCTTCTTCCATCGCCGTGCCCGTGTCTACTTTGCTGGTTCCTTTTCACATTTTTAACCCTAAACATCGTGGAAGTCGCCTAGGTGCCACCGATGAAATTGAGAATACCGGTACACCGTGGGGCTTCACACCGTACCTATGATCTACGGATGTTGCGAGAGGATCGTACACTGAGAAAAATTTCATTTCTTACGGTAGCTAGAAAAATTCAGTAAAACAGTCATCGTTGAAAAAACTGTTTCAATATTGTTGGGATTACGAAAAACGAGGTACGCCTAACCATTTTCCGCTATCGTCGATCCTTTTTTGGTAATTGCAATGCAAAATCAGTTGCTGAGGTTTACTCTCCTTCTTAGTTAAACAAGGCTTTAACGTCAATTTATCATTGCACGAGCATTAAATTTTCGCAACAGTTGGAAGAAAATATAGTAACAGTGATCGCGATGAGAAAGAATAGTAACGGATACCAGAGTTTCCGGTAACGGTTATAAAACTAATTTTCATTTTCTACCTAGAACAATATTTTTCGATTGTGGTAAAAAATGAAAATAGTTAAGGACCGAGCGGTAACCGGAACTGAAAATTTCTCTCAGTGTACCCAGGCACATCACATCGTGGCCAAATCACTATGGGGCCAACTTTTATAGGGGGCATTCCGCGTGAATTCGACCGGGGTCTGACCTTTGGCCTCTTGGATTCGGTCCGCGATTTTTTAATCGACAGGTTCAATTGATCGTTTTTTCGATTCGACGGTTTTGATTGCCTTTCCAAAATTATTTATAAGGCAACTCCGATTAATCAAATAACTCGATTACTCGATTAATCGATTCATCGTACAGCATTAGTCCGCTAAGCGGATTTCTGTTTGTACTTTTATCTGTCTTACGTCGTTACTTCGGAATTTGAGTCAAGTATGGGGCGTCAATATTTAAGCTTCACATAGCGGTTGCAGAAAAAGATGACCGAATAGATAGATGACCAAACAGATATACGGCATATACCTTATTCTTAACGATCCAGGACAGCGTTTTGCGTAGCACGAGAAGAAAAACTCGTGACGAGAGAAAAGAGTCGGCAGATTTGACGAAGTTTTATTGAGGAAAGAGAGAATTCCGCGCTTACGAGTCGAGATGAAGGCGATACAAGAGGAGCACAAAGCCTCCCTGTAGGCGTCGAGTGCAGCGATGCTAACCGTAGGGGTCGTTGCGAGGTTGGAAATGAGCGGGAGGCGGCGCCGCGACGCCTCCGATTCTCTTCGCGCACTTCACAATTCACTTCACTTTTGCAGATATCGTCGTCGCCTCTACACCTGCCTATCAGTATCCGCTTCCCCTGCATCCCTCTAACCATGCCCGACACTGTCTCGGTGGGATCGATTTTTTTCTCAAAGATACTACCAACGCGTAAACGTTCCGGTGACTCATACCCTCTGATCAACGGACCATCTCACCTGTAATTACCGCCAACATGCGGAGCTTTTCAAACTGCAGGTATCCTTCGTTCACCTACGAGATTCACGCGTGTGCGTTGCACTTCGATCAAACCGCAACAGGTATAAGAAAACGCGCGAATCTTTTCTTCGCTTACACTTTTTGGCGGTATCTTTTCATTTTTTTTTTTTTTTTTTTGTTTCAGCGATGTTCAAAGCAAATTTGCTCAGTACTCGATCGTTCATTTTTGTTACGCGAAAAAATATCTCAACCATCTTGCAAGGTAAGGTGTTAAACTTGTAAATGATTTGCGAAACAAAAAGGGAGGTGGAATAAAATTATTCGAGAATAAGGTAACGGACATTTGCATGCGCGATGACGTGGTTTACATCACTTATTCGTTTCACGGATATTTACTTGTTTGTTTACTGGTGAAACGAACGGTAATTGAGCAACACGTAAAGTCTGATAACTAACAGTTCTCTCGTTCATTCGAGTGCACCGCGTATCGTAATTGCCGGTTGTAATTGGGTAATAATTGCTTCTGTAATTCCGTTCACGCTCGAGTGAGTATGACGCGTGATTTCGAACCAAGTGAAATTCTTCATTTCACCGTAATTTCAAATATACACGCGTGAGTCGTTTACAGGGTATGGGAAATTGAAACCCCTTGGGGGGGGGAGACGAAGAAGACTAAAGAAATAGAAAAAAATTACCGGGTACGACATTTTGGTGTGAATTTCGAAATCTCCTAAATGATACGGCGGGTACTGCAACTGGTGTGCCGAACGATAAAAGGGTATTTAGTTAGAAATGTGACTTAAATAATTCAGCTTCTTATCCTGAAAAACGTCTGTAAATGGTTCCCTCGTATCTCAACTGTCATATTATAGACAAGTCAGACTTGTCTCTAACCCAGTCTACAACACAACTCTGTGATGTCGTGGCGCCATCGCACGCTAATTACGCAGGCACACAAACAGCGTTGAAACATGAAAGCGTAAATGTATTACCATAAATCTACGGCAAAAAAAAAAAAAAAAAGTTAAGGAAATTGGGAAAAATAAAGGATAGAAAAACAACTCCGTATAGAGAAAGAAATTGGTTAAATATTTTGACGTGTAATATCGGCGGTATAATGTGAAGATAGAAATAATTTTCTAGTATTTCGTGGCAAGCTTTTAAAAGCATTCCAAAAACCACACGAGCACACGTGTCCGTCCGCGTATTCGTATCGTAATCCTACCGTTCGCTGTCGAAAAAAGACGTTGAAAATTAATTTGGTAAGACGTTGTGAAATATTGAAAAACGATGACGCCACTTGCATTTGTAAGGGCGAGGCGTAGCGATACTCTTCGTTGTTATTATTCTTGTTATTTGTCATTATTGCTAATTGCTCGTGGAGAAATGAAAGGTGGAAAATATGTCTTTGCCGCAGGACGCAGGTATTGCGCATTAACGCGGTATATTCGCGGCAATACTTTATAACGATGGGCTTCGTATTTCGTGGTTCACCCTGGTTAATGATCCGCGGCGAAGGACTGGCTGAGTGTGGCTGAGAGGAGGTCCTTGTTCCTTGCCAACAAAGTTCTCCGGCGCGACTTTAAAGAACAGCTCAAGTACTTCAGGTACACAATATCGCCGTCCTGGGCGGGTCAACGACACAAGCTTTTTGATTTTTGCCACGGAGATGTCGTTGCCGCGGTAAATTTTCGGAAAATTGATCATAAATTGACGATCGATCGAGCCCTGAATAGAAATTTATCGCTCACCGAGACGGGCTGCGTTCGCACAATTGATTCGTAAGAGAGATATTTCGAATCGTGATTAATTTCAGATCCGGTTAAATTTGAAGAAGATGCCTTTAATTAATTGATTACAGGCTCGTTCTTCTGCGTATAATACGGATATTCAATTCTGCCCCGATCTTTCTCCCCCTGTGTGTGTAGATCTACTGTATATGTTACGACGGTTAAATACTAGAGTAATTAAATCCTCGCTTTTGCCGCATGTTTATTACTTGCTGCCTGCGACGGCAACCCGCATTCTTACAATATATTATACACATGTGTATACATGTATATATATATACATGTATATTCCTACATTCACACGTGTGTGTACTGCAACCGATTTCTATCACTTATTACTTTTATTACCGCTCTCGAATCATCTCGGCTCAACCATTGCTAACTCGACACGCAAGTCGTTAACGTCATTCGTTTATTTATTTGTGTGCTTTTAATTCTATTCATGAATTTTATTCCCATTTTTTTTTTCTCTTTTCACTTTCTTCTTGTTTTGGTTGTTTCTTGCTCTCCATTAAGTTGGAAAAAAAGAAAATAAAATCTTCTCCACCGCGTTACATTATCGCACCGTCTAGGCACGTTATAGCCGTAAACGAGATAGACGAAATTCCGTTATACACGATTCTGTATCGAATGATTTATATATATTTTATTATATATATGTATATACATATATATATATATATATATATATATATACATATATCAGTAAAAAGATTAAAAAACCGAAATGGCATATCAGGGAGAGACGATGTAGTCGAACAAAACTGCAGACCTGTAGGTCATATGCGGTAATTAATATTACAGAAGCACGAGGAAGGGGAGAGAACCGGATGGGTAATTAAAACTCGTCGAGGGTAGATAGACAAAAGTAGCGTATAAGCATATTTGTTACAATTTGTCGGATACACAATCTTTGACGTAATTGGCATTAAATCGTCCGTAGATTTGATCAGCTCTGCTCTTTTTCTGTTTGCCCTTCTATCTCCCTCCCCCCCCCCCCCACCCTCCCGCCCCTCCTCCCAATTTTTCTTTTTTTACAATCATTCTCCTTCCTTTGTTACGATTCTAAATTGCCACGATACTGGCAACCGACCCCGTTCTGCTGCACCCTTATCGATACACGCATCGTACGGAACACAGAAAATCCTCGTATCTGATCGGCTGTCCGTTTAGATTCAAAACGATATCATTTTAGTGGCGTACAGTTTGCTGGCTGCACCTATGCGGTAAACTGTTTTTCCCCCTTTGTCCTCGTCTTTCTCTTTCTACGAATCCTTCCCACTTTCTCTTCGTTTCTATTTTTCTGTTTGTGTTTTTGTTTCGACTATCTTCCCCCCCCCCCTCCCCTTTGTTTTTTCTTTTGTTCTAATCACGCGGTCTTTTTTACGAACAGATAACGCCGTCTAATCAATAATCAAACTCCTCTACCGCTTATTTATCATACACTTGCACACGTAGGTATATATATATATATACATGTATGTCCGTAAACGAACGGGCTTTCCATTATTGATATACTTTTATTTTCATCATTATTATCCGTCACGCGCGGTTTGGGACTCGGAAATCGCGTGTTTTCCATCCAGCGTTGAATGCGACCCAATGTAGGTTCCCGGCCTCGTTTATTAAGCCCTCCATCACGCAATTCTTCACATGCGTCGCAAGCATGTAATACGCTCTCATCCAGGTGTCGTTATATCGCGTAACGTTTTTTTCCCATAAACGTCTTATCAGATATAAATTAATATTATAATAGCTTATAGACGCGCAAAAGTACGCACAGGGAGACAGGAAGAGGGAATAAAATCCAGGTCAACTACGCATGTTCAAAGGGGTGTGAAGCGTGACTCAAATGAGGCTGAAAAAAAAGCGGCATATAATTTATTTCACCAAATTTCGCAATAGTTTACACATACGATGTATCAAAAATCATACGACTAGATAGAAAATCGCATCATGCTTACAATTCACACGTATAATTGAATTTATTTTTCCCTTCCCAATTTCGCGTTCCTCAAGGATACTTCCAATACATCGCGTATCGCCAACAGCGCAAATTCGCAACGCAGTTGAATTCGCGCGGCTGTATTTAACTGCTTATAAAAGTGTGTTACGTCAAAGGTGTAAAGTATCGGGGCGTGCCGTGAGCGCAACATCGTTATACTTATCGCGATGCACTCGTACGAGTAGAACGCGAACACTTGCTAACACATGTTTGTAAACCGTAAACACGTGTTGGGCATATGTAGTGGTATTTTTCCGCGCGAAAAACATCGGGCGAAAAAATGTTGGGACTTTCGAAGGAGGGAAGGTCGTCGACTTGACCTTGCTTGCTTTCCAGTGACCGTAACTCTGTCGCGAGTTACGCATTGCTCGGCGTAATTTCCGCCTCAGCTACGTATGGAAGAAACGGGAGGTTCCGACATGCGGGACGTTGAGCATGTGGTGTACACCTCTCGCAACGATACACCTACTTTCCTCTTATTTTTCTTCTTTCTTTCTTTCTTTCCTTCTTTTCTTCTTCTTATTTCAATTTTTCTACGCTACGCTGCAGCGAGCCTGCAATGTGCGCGTAATGCCCACTTTCAACTCCTTCTTTAACGTTCACCGTTTCTGCTGCCGCAACCGCTGTTGTTCCTCCTCTTACTACCGCTACTGATACTATACCGCACTTTCACGTGAACCTGACCTTCTCCACGATTATATGATAAGTTCAACGACTGGCTTACCCAGTGAAAGAAAGGTTCTACTACGGAGACAAAAATATCATAGATTTTACATGTGCCGTTGTGAATGTATATGACAGCACTTTTTTAGAGTTTAAATCTACACCAATTGTAAGAGTTGCGATATTCTTAGGCAGATCTACCACAATTGACGTTGATTCACCGTACAACAGATGTAAAATCTATATCACATTGTTTTCCGTGCAGAGCTCGTAGTGTTATTTCAAAGGAAGTTTCTTTACCGTCATCTTGACAAGAGGACTGAAAAAGTCTATCAGCAATCTCGTGGGACATGATATGTGCTCGGAAATACCTGCGGGATTGAAAACTAATTCAAACTAGATTGGCGTGAAAACGAATATCACATCTTCTTTACTCTCTCGTCTTGTACGACGATGTCGAAATCGCTGCAGTCGCACACTCGAATCGGATTTATTCTGGGTCGTACACACATCTCTCGTTCTCTATCTATTCGTTAAGTAGCAGGTTGAGAAGCGTCTAGAATTATGAGCTTGGCTGGCAGAGGTCCAAAGCTGAGTTGGCATTTATCTGCAGGGGGTCTCCGGTCCCCGTTCGTCTCTCTTGGCTCTTCGCAACGCGTGTATATATCTAGTTCCAGCGGTAAAGGTGTACGTAAAGCTAGAAGTGCACGGTTTACACTACGGAAATTTCGTACCGGCGAACCGAGGCCAGAATTTGTGTAGAGAGAAGAGGATGGAGAGCATAGAAGTGGAAAGAAAGAGAGAGACAGAGCACGGACGAGTCTTCGTTGTACGAAAGGGGTGAAGAGACGTGCAGCCCTTAGCTCACACAACGCCAAGTATTACCCTACAGAGCGTCAAATTATGCTGGAAAAGAATATTTCTTTTTCTTTTTTTCTCACTACAGTACGGAAATCGCCGGTGTATGAGAAAGGTAGGCAGAGGTACCGGAATATTCAGTTTCTAGTCACGCTGAAAAGCCGGGAAAAGTTGGGTTGGGTTGAGTTAGGCCGGCGGACAGAGATACGCAGTACGGAGAACGTGAACCGCACTCGGATGCTGGACTCGTAGTCGAAGATAAACAAACGCTGCAGAGATTTCGTGCGAGAGAACGGGGGACAGGCCTGTTTTCATGCTTGGACTCATTTTTACACTTTCTCATTCCGGTTACCTTCCGTTTCGAACGAGGACTCAGCGTGGATACTCGAGACGAGACGAAACGTGGTTAGAAGGAAAAGGGTGTTGAAAAAAAGAAATAAATAAATGAAAATAAAAAAGACAACACCGCTTCGGGGCGAGGCGCAAAAAGCGAGATTCTCGGATGGCCAGATCGCTGGCCCAATGTCCGTCACGGTGCAACGACCATTTAAATTTTTCCAAAGGGGATTCCCCGCGCCGTAGACGACCGACTGCTTTGGGTGAGAGGAGCGAGCCTGCGGCGGCGGCGGCAGCTCGGCCTGATCCGCTCCCTCGGTCCTCCTCCTTCACCTCCTCCTCTTCTCTTCTCTTTTACAAATATAGCTGTAACTCGGCAAAAAGTCCGTTTACTCAGAGAGGCCTGGCGCTGCACTGCTGCAAAGGGCTAATGCGGCGAGCAGAAGAAGAAACGCCTTGGCTGCTGCTTCCCCCGCACGATCCGTCTCCTTCGAAAGGGTTACGGCAGCACTGCTCCCCGGGCCTTTTCTTTTCAACGCTACTCTTTTTAACCCCGCATTGCACCCACTGTTCCATCCCGGCTATTTTAAGCCCGGCTACCCACCCTGAAACTAGATACTCATAAGTTTGGATGCTGGGTATATCAGCATGCGCGGTGACGAGTGGTGTCGTAGATTTTCCCTGTCCTCTCTCCCCCCCCCCCCCCCTTGTTTCCTAGCGCTTTCTCGTCTCCTGACGTTAACCGAAAATTGCTGTACTACGGAAACCCCTCGATCGAATTTACTTCGATCTGATTCTTCGACACCATCGTCACTAACGTCGTGACGTTCCTTTTTCGACTCCATGTGGTCCCCACAACTGTACCATATTCCGGGCAGACGGACGAACGCTCGAGTGTTCCCTCCAGCCAGAAATCCGAATCATCAGGAGCCTATAGTCGTCCAATTAAAACCAGCGGAGGCGAGTAACGAGAAAATAAAAGGAAGACGAAATAATAAAGATGGGCGGCCGAGATGGGTTAAGAATACGGTAGCAAACATAAGTTATATTTGATGGGATGATAATTAGTTTTCGAGAGAAGGAGAAAGAGACGCAGACTTTCAGGCATTGAAAGACCCAGCTCCCTCGATGCTTCTCTCCCTCTTTTTCTCTCTCTCTCCTCGTCTCTCCTCCTCTCTCATTCTCTTCTTCTCGGCTCGGGCGTAGCTGTCAGCTGTTGAGAGTCGCGGTTACGCAATGTGCGCGAGCCCGTCTCGATGCCGTTGCAGTACGATGCACGAATCACTTTTATACGTACTCGGGGTACTCCTCAATTATCCCCCTACATCCACCAACGATTGCTGTTAGTTACAATTGATCTCCTGATTTAAGAATATACGTGCCATATCACGAGACGTGGTATACGTTGAGGGATAGTTGGGTTGCCTCACTTTCGTCGTCAAAGCGATAACGAACCTATGAGTTCAAAGTTGAGTCCGATAACGTTGTGCTCGGTATGAGCCGAGCGAAATCTGCAACATTACTTCGTGTATTTGATTTGTTTTATTTCTTTTCGAGTATCCCGTACCGAGACATTTTGACCAGGTCCAACGATTGATCGTCTCGACTCAGGAATGGCGAGCAAAGTTGAGCTTGACGTTTCTTTCGGACCTCTTGATGCAAATCTGGCTATGCTACATGTGGTCGAGCGGTATCGCTGCTCTTTCCCGCCTCTCTTTCTCTCTCTCCCTCTCTCTCTCTGTCGTATTTTTTATCTCTCTCTATTGTGCCTGCAAATGTGACGCTACATGTAGACCAGTCGCGCTGGTCTCTCTTTCCCCTCACTTTTTCCGCCATGTGTCTCTTTATCCATCTATCTCATTGTCTCTCTTCATCGTACGCGCAAATGTGTGATGGTATAGTTATGTAGGGAAAGAAAAGGAAAAGAAAGTACGGGGGGAAGAAGAAGAAGAAGAAGATGAAGAAGAAGAAGGGTACCAGTAACGCTGGTCTTTTTTCTCGACCTCTCTCATTCGTATCCCCTTCTCGTTCTATCCACCGCTTTTCAGCCTGCAAACGCGATGCTATATTTAGACCAGTAACGCCGGTCCCTCTCTCTCTTCTCCTCTCTTCCCTCTTTCTTATTCTCTCTTTCTCCCACTTTCTGCCAAGCCGCGCATGAGGCCAAGACTGTGTGCGTTGGCAACGCGTGATCGCGGGCGGCTGGAACCGGTGGCCCACGCGGCCACTAAGAAAGGGACACCATCTCGTCACGTTGCCCCTTCTCGCTCTCTCCTTCTCTCCCATATTGCTCTCTTCTCTTGTTCGGCCTTACAGGTCCGGGGACTGGGACCCAAGCCATAATAAATTGATTCTCCCTCTCCCTCGTTCCCCCATTGTGATAGCCTCGTCTCTTTCCACGGAGCGGTGTGCGCGATCATCGAAGTCACACCCATCAAGAGTTTGAGTATCAAACCTGCCCCGGAAAACTAACCTATGCACTCCGTGCGCCGTCGAGGGATTTTTCGATCGTGATGTACGTCGGGCCGAGGCCTGCGTGCAGGGATCTTTTTCCTTCGTTGAGATTAACGAAGGTGAAGAGCGTTAAGATCACTTAAAAATCATCACCATGATATCCGGTTTCATTAGATTTTTCATACGCACACGATACGCACGATTTCACCTTTCTTTATACCTATCCGCAGCATCCCGCATCCAAGAAGAGTTCAAACGGAGATGATGATGAAGATAAAGGTGAAGATGAAGATGAAGATGAGGATGAAGATTGCCTGGAAACGCCCTTACCTTGTTGAGGGCGTTATCGACGCTGTCAAACCGTCGAAGACGAGCTGAGCTTGACACGCGTGACGCGCTGCACATGCATATGTGTACGCTGGGTGTGCAGTTACGTGGCTTTGAGTAGCACAGAATTTTGCAAAGTGCAAGCTCCACGCTGCGGCAATGAGTTACGAATCGCCCTGTTGATTGCAGTTTGAGACGTACAGAAGTCGAATGAAGCTCAGAGGTCAGATCACAGATAATGACAGTCCCTGGTTCGTCAAGTTCTTCTCTTCTCTTTCCACAGAAAAATACGGAGTGAAAGAAAGAGAGAGAGAAGCCAAAAATGCAAAAAACTTCAGACAAAACAGACGGAGCCACGGAGCGGTCACCCAAGTCTAGAAAAAATTAGGGCTCACCATGTACTTACCGTTCTCGTAGCAACGTTTTACCACTCCAATGATGTTAACGTAAGAGCGTAACAGTAAGGTATAAGCCTCTAAACGCGGATGAAAGTAAGCTGTGAGGGAAGAAAATTACCGGTCAGGAACTGCGAGGCAGCTAGCATTATTTTCTAATGAAGCCAATAACTCGCTTGCTGTTAAAAAAAAAAAAAAAAAACGAAAAATGGTTTCAGTTCCTATACTTCCCTCAACGGCGATGGTAAAAAACACCGGAAGAACCTTCCTACCGTTATGAAATGTTGATCGTTCTTGTCCTTTTGTTTTGCGCAACGTACTGGAAGAATCGGCGCTGCAGGTCACGTTGCATAAAAAAAACATCTCTTCGCGATCATACGGGGGTGTGATTCGTTACCCGGACTGATCGGTGGTCAGAAGTCCGCTTGATCCCGGGTCGTTGAACCCGGTTCCACACTTTCATCCTTTCATCCTGGTGCGGAGACTCCACAGGTATCCTCGGCGGGTATCTTCTCCTGAAATTTGTGACGCTGTCCTAGGAATAAGTGACAACGAAGCCGCGAAATGAAGAAGAGGCACGCGAGAGTTGCGGAAGGTGAATCGTGCATGTCCAGGGACGAAGACGACACCGGGCTATACGGTGTAGGAGTATCCGCGGCAGGCGCAAGAGCGTAAACACCGGACCATTATACGTCTGTATACGTCCGCTTAAAGCCCATCGCATAGTGGCTCCAAGCCGAGGTGAAGTTCATTGGCTCCGCGCGGGCGACCCGCAACCGTACGCACGACGGGGTCGCTGGGCACGCACCGCCCATACGTATGCGATCTTAATGTTTATACGCGTATTAACCGCGCGCCAAGCTCGCCTGCGAAGGAGCATGGAAGTATCATGGTGTGCAGCCGATGCCGAGTGTGGTGGAGCCCGGGGCCTCCGCACTGTAAACACACCAGTCACGTGCTCCAGCTAACGACGAAATGAAAGTCGTTACTTGTTACGTCAAATCGATTACTCTTATCAACTCGCCCATCATTTCATACGTACCCATACGCGACGAGGCACGCCATGCGTGCCGTTTCTAATCCGCATCTTCGACCACCTTGACGACCCACCTAACAATCTGACCTTGAGGGTCAAGCCATGCGAGCGGAGAAGTAACGGAGAGATTACATGCGTGGTGGAGAGGGATGACGTAATGAAAAAACAATGACTCTTAACACCGGGGAAGATAAATCACCTACTGTGCAATGTGACCCGTTATTGGCAAAGGTCATCTCAGCTTGTGGCAAAACGGAACTAGTTTCTTACAACTTCGCAAAAGTTGACCTAGGAATCGATGCGAGTACTGTGACTACGAGCATTGTACACTGTTGAACAATTTTGTACGAGATTTGCAACCGGTTCAAGCATGTGTGTTTGTGCGTGCGCAAGTCCTCGTCCTCGTACATGTGTAAGAAGCAAGACAAAGAGGTATAGGGCTTGTAGCACGGCGTAGCTATTATGCACCCGCGAGGCACTATTATATGGTAATATATTTCTCTCTCCTTATCTTTATTCCTAGCTCTCTCCCCCTTCCTCCAGTTCACCCGTCTCTCTCGACTTCTTTATTTTTATCTCTCTCTCTCTCTCTCTCTCTTCGAGCGCGCGCTCGCCCCGCTTCCTCGAGGTCAGTTTGGTTTGTTTTCCGTTACCTACCTGCACAGGATAGGTAATTGCATCTCTGCTTTTACCTGCATCGTCTACTTCTTCGCTTACCTTCTTGTAAGACTTCTTATACTTCTTACATTAGCTGCACCCAACCGCCTTTTCCTCCTCTCCTTGTCCCGGCGGTTGATCGCACGGACTTCTTCTTCGCTCACATGTGCTTCCTACCTCAAATACAGTCGACTGTATATTAATACCGTTCATGGACAATGCGCGGGATTCTTTGTCGCGACTGGAGATTGTGAAGAATTGATGACGAAACGATGCACTCGGTGATGGTTCAAAGGCGGTAGTAAAAACGGGATGATACAAAGTGAGCTGATCCGATGGAGCGATTCTCGCGCGAGAATCCCGAGCGGAGACAGTTGAGCGTATTACTCGACGTATTGTATTGGTGTCGAGTGTGTGGAGCTGGTTGTTAAGCCTAGTTGAGAGAGTGAATTGCCCCGTTGAATGTGGCGCGTGCTTCAGCTACTCGGTCACGTACAAATAAACAAGCCTTTGCTCTCTTATTATATTATACGTTATTACGTACTTATTGGCTTATTGTAAGTAATAAGTATTTACTGCCCTGCTGAATCTGATACGCGAGTACCAACTCCGGTTGCCACTGGTCGTCCCGTCGACTTCGCTGTAAAGGAGAAATATGAAATACGATAAAATGTGTAAAAACGGAGCGAAAGGGAAGGACGATACGTTGACCACCAAAAAATAATAATTAATTACTTCCTATCCCGCTGTACATCATCCCGGACGGTACGGTACACCACACCGATCGTGCAGAGGAATCGAAAGAGGGAGGAGGGACAGTTTTTGTCAGGCCTGGTATATCTTACACCGTCGAGTCTTGTGCAAGCACACGGCGGTATCTACGGTCAAAATTCACTATCGTGTATCCATTGTGGGCAAAAAGGGAGTCTCGCGTGAGTACGGCGTGTCACCCAACGCCATGGAAACCCTAGACCACATAGGTCTGTCGGTATACCTACCATAGACCATGGAGACCGTAAACCATAGACATGTACCTACCATCCGCACAGCACCATGAAGAGAGGAGCGGAGAGTGGTGGCTGGTGGTGCTGGTAACTTAATACACATTCATGCCTAGACACACTTGCGGCATGTGCTTGCGGAGTGCGCCGATGGAAAGACGAACACGACACTCCTCGAGCTGAAGGAGAAGATCGCCCGGGTTTTCCTCCATGCAGATGTGAGCCTCGTGGACGACTCTCCGCTCTCCGCCTCGGGAATTGCGGTCGTTCTCTTTCGAACATTGTAAGGATCGGGACCAGGATCCGATACATCGAAAGACAAAACACTGTGTCCATTCTGCGACGTGCAGTCAAGTACATGCAGGCGCTGAGACCCAGACGGTATCTCCGCTCGGGATACGCAGAAGGTCCATCGAGAGGAGAAGCAAAAGGAAGAGAGAGAGAGAGAGATGAAGAGAGAGGACGAGAAGGGAGAGAAAGAGAGAGAGAGAGGGTGGATCAGGGAGAAGCGTGACTCGTCCGTGACATCGTGATTACGCTCGCACACCTGCGGTGCGCGAGAAGTTGGCTTCGAATCGAACGAACCTTAGCCACTTACTTACTTGCTTACTTACTTACTTTAGCAGGCGTCACGTTTTAACCGCCGTCACGTGCTACTGCTGCTGCAGCCACTGCTAGTGCTGCATGAAGAAGAACCTTGTGCCAGCCACGAGTACGCGATCT
Source organism: Neodiprion fabricii (assembly GCF_021155785.1). NCBI lineage: Eukaryota > Metazoa > Arthropoda > Insecta > Hymenoptera > Diprionidae > Neodiprion > Neodiprion fabricii. The sequence goes on along the minus strand of NC_060243.1, from coordinate 26,726,358 downwards.
CCTCTTCAGAGCTCTGCTCTGCTTCCATGCTGTTTTATTTTATCGCTCGCACCTCTTCTGAGTCAACGTATATTGAGGAGGAAGTACACCGAGTAGTTTTAATCGAAAATAGGACATTGTCCAAGGACTGGAACGAGCGATAATCCACTCTCGAGATCCAGTGTACCAGTAACGATGGTTGCCGGACGACCAACGATACCTTGCCAATCCGGACGGTAATTTCGTTGCGTTCGATAGATTTGCATCAGGGATTTTGACGCGGTCAATGCAACGCGTTTCACCCGCTACAACGTGGATCCCCCCTGTCTGTCAGTAATTTCACAATGACGCTCGTGCACATGGCGTGGCATCAGGTCACATCACGTTACGTAACGTTAGGAATCGTCAAAGCGGCGGAGAGCAGTCCAGAATGCGGGGTATAATTGCATGTGGAACTAGGAGGAGAGCAGGAGTCATCCACGTGGCGAACGCGATCGCTGTTGCACCGCTTCCAGTTTGTTCCTGGCTAGCTGCATTGCACGGACACGATGCACCACGAAGTCATCCACCCTCGTACGCGTGCGTGCGGTAGAAACGGACGGAGCGGGGAAACAAAGTGGAATAAAAAACGAAGAAAATATAGGGACAGAGTGAGAGAGAGAGAGAGAGAGAGAGAGAGAGAGAGAGAGAGAGAGAGAGAGAGAGAGAGAGAGAGAGAGAGAGAGAGAAAGAAAGAGCGAGGAACGGTGAAGGGGTTCGAGGATTGCGTGTCGAGGGCGGGGCGTAGCAGCCATCCGCGAGGCAGGGCGATACTCGGTGACACACGCACGTCAACCGGTGCACTCTTCTGGTCACGGTCATAGCGTACCCACAACCCGGGACACGGACTTCGACATGCTTCGATTCTTCGACTAAGTAAGTTATAAAGCGACAGAGTGCCGCTCCCGACTATCCCGAGTTCCGGACCCTCGCGGGTTGCCCAAATTACCTGGTTCGCGGTACAGAGTCGCTTGTAATTGTAAATCACGGGACTCCCGGATCTCCTTCGAGCCAGGCGACTCTGGGGTGTTTCCGAACTCGGGGTGAAAATCTTTGATGATATTCCGAATTGATTTTGGATAGATGCAACTCCGAGATCCGTTTGAAAAAGAACTCTGAGATCAATCGCGGTCACGTTCGCTTGGCGCTGGTATCAAGTGCGAAACCTTTCAAATTTCATATTTCTCGTCAATTGTTCTTTTTCGTTTGTTGCTAGATTGAACAAGCGAATTGCGAGTTCGCAGGTTGTAATTTGGTCCCTGGGCCTCGCCCACGTGCATCATCACATCACATATCAGGGAGACGGTCAAATTTCCATAAAGGGTTCAAATTATCCAGGAAGTTTTACCTGGAAGCTTGGTTAACGCTCACGTGAAAAGAATGTCTTTCTTCCAGTCACAAAGAGTTTGATGGGAAGGGGGAGGAGGAAGGGGCAGTATATTAGCCGTAATTTCAAAGGAATGATACCCACTACGTATATACTCGACCACTGCTGCGCTGCGCTGCAGTGCACCGTGGTAGCGCAACATACCTGCACAGTTTGTCAGGGCATATAATCAGCGCTAAGGATGACAACTTCTATCGCGTGCTTTCGTCTCTCAATTCTCCGTTCCAATTTTTTTATACTTATTTCTGATATTCACTTGTTTTCTGCTTATCCTCCCTTACCATCCCCCGTCCACCAGAAAAACGAGAACAAACAAAATGGATTTCGATACTCGGAACAGCGATATTTTTCATTTTTCCTCTCTCCTCCTAAATAGGTGCTGTCGGGTAATCATCGTGGTCTCGATACTCAAACGGTGCATGCTGCAGACCCAGAAGATATCGTAAATCATTGAGTAACCTGTACGTGGGATACTTCTGACTGGCCATTTCAACCTTTGTAGCAGAACTCGCGGAAGGATATGTTCAACCAGCGATTTTGACCTATTCTAAACCACCGAACTAGACGCAGGCATCCTGTATAACTGCGAAGATTGAGTGTTCAGAAAAGGAAAAGAGAAGAAGAAGAAGTTGAGAGGTGAAAGACGAGTGATTAATTAAACCTCTCGCACATTCCCAGCTGCCGAGTAAAGTCGCAAAGTCGATAACCGATCAATCAGATCCGTTCATTCCGTCTGTCGCGGAACGTCGACGGAGTATTTTAACCCTAAGTAAACGCCAAGGGCGCAATGGGATGTATTAATTCGAAAATTGGTCCGTGTGCACTGAATGGACGAAGTGTCGCCGTGTTAGAGTGTATTGGACGAATTAATTTCTTACCCTAAATGTTTACCCCTAGCCCTGAGTTTTCCTCGTTATAGCTGCGGTCTTCCGTGGGCAGCGATGCATTTACGGTGCGTAAGGGGTAAACCGGGCTGCTTACACGATCCTCCAAATTGGTCGGTGCACGGCGATCTCCGACAGTTGGACTTGATTCATCCTAGTCATATCGGTGAAGCGAAGTGGCGGGTGGAATGAACGGGCGAGTCCAGAGTCAGCGGTAACGCGAGGCAATCCCTTCATGCCCCCTTCGCAGGAGGTGTAATTTATGCCCGCGATATACCGAGGCAAAAGTCGAACACGTGCCCAGGGATGAATTCCTGACGTGTGACCGGCCGTGTTTTTACGCCAAATATAGTGATTATTGTCATATGGTGTTGCCACCCGCGTATGGCTCCGACGACACGATGCACAACATTTGCTCATCAAACAATACGCGCGCCCCCATTCTACCCTCCGCTTCGTAACCTGCAACGTGTGGTTACCTGCGTGATCCATTTTGTTTGGCAAGTAGCTGATCCGAGTTGTGCGTCACGCATAATGAAAGGCCTTGAGTTTCGGGGATCAGATCGGAAGACCGATCTCCCGTTTCATTTGCGCCTCCTTCTACTCCTTCGGCAAATCGACCGATCTGCAAGGCAAATGCGTACGCAGTGCCTATCTCTCGACGTTGCGACGTTTCTCATCTCCCTGAACGTTCACCAACCACCCCGCGAACGAATGAGATACGCGAATATAGGTGTAATAAAAATCCCGAAATTCTTCAGCTCATCAGGAGGGATCTCGAGCATCCGACCGGGGTGTCAAGATTCGAGATATACTGCCGGAACCGCTCCCGAACCCCCCCTGGAGAGGAATAGCGGGAACAACATCCCTTCCTGCGTACGACGAATGCTGCCTGTTATTTAAATTAGGCCAATAAACTCGCGGCGCGGGCTTTTGGATAACTGTCGGCATTTAGCCAAGACGAGATGTCGAAGGTTGATTTCAACAAATCTCCTTATACTACCAGCTTCTCTCCCCGACGTCGGTATATCGTTCCCGAACAGAACCGCCGCGAGAGTCGATTTCGCTCAAATGGTCCGGGAATCGGCTTCTCCGAATAAGAGGAATGGTTCTCTTTTCTTTATCGGTACAGTGATACGGGGATTAAAGAAGCTGTGTCCTTGAATCTTGCCCAACTTCTAAATCTCCCAAATTACGCAAGGGTCAACGTAATGTCCCATAAGAACATTCCAAAAGAGGAACAACTCGTGACTTCGGGACCGTCTCCACGTGCCATATATATCGATTATAGAATCAATTCCCCTGACGGTGTTTCGTGCCACCGCGTTATTAGATTAGTTTGGTGACGCGACCTGTAATAACTATGACGTTAATAATAATAATAATAATAATGATAATCGTGTGCACGTGGCTAATCCTTTCTTATTTCCCGGCTGCGGCGCCCAAACTCGTCACCGAATAAAAATACTTATGGTAAAATCAGCCTGACAATCCGGGGAGGATTAACATCTGGCATAAAATTAAAAGACCGTCACTACGACGACGACGACGACCACGATGCTGAGGATAATGATGATGATGATGATGATTTATAGAGCTGCAATGTTTACGTCTTGAACGCGTTGCACGTTTCTGACCGTGCAGTCGTAATCGGTAGCCTATGCGCCTTGCTTCGGGGAATCGTGGGGCAATGTTCTCTCTTGTATACATACGTCAGATCCGACGGTCGTGTATAAACGTCGCGGAATCCCGGCTGACCCTGGAAGGAGGTAAAAGTCGACCGGGAAGTTGGCGAAACTCTTTCCGAAGTTTGCCTATCCGACACCTCGAGCGCAGGGTCGTCGAGATGTTATTATCCGACTCGGCGCTGGTGCCACTCACACGGAACATAAGGATCCGGGCTTGCGTATTACGCGAAGCTGGCTAAACCTGGACGTCTCTCGACTTAAGCCCAGAGTCTCCGGCTCATTGGCTCGTCGTTTTACTGCTTCTTTTCACCGGTATAAAACAGTTTAAATCCACAGGCTAAGCCACTAAACGAAACTACACCGTCACTGGTGGCGTCCCTCTTCCTCTTCGGCTCCCCACCTTCCTCCCTCTCTCATTCTCTCTCTCTCTCTCTCTCTCTTTCTCCCTTCCTCTCTTTCGCTCCAACTCTCTCTCCGGCCAAAAGCACGACAGAGATCAGGGCCTCACGAGCAACAGTAGTTGCACACCCGGAGGGCACTACTTAACTTTACGACGCACCGTCGTCGTCACTCACTCCTCCCGCTTCTCCCTCGCCTCCGCCGCCTCCTTCAGGGCTGCACAAAAGAGTTTAAACCAGACCGAGGCAGGCCTCGTGATGCAGATTGTCAGCTGGCCAGTGTCTAGTCTCTTTCCTAGCTCCGGATAGAAAAACAAGAAGTAACGAATCCTCACGACGGCTCAGAATTCATTTCGCGGTCAACGTTGTTGTCTTTCATTTCCCTTCTTCTTTGGCAATCTTCAGAATTTTTCAAACTTTCATCACATCGTCGCGTCCATCTTCATATTGAGAATTTTCTTATTCCTCCGTCGCATTGACGGTTTGTCTGACAATTCAACCGTTTGGAACTTCGTAAGGTGTCGCTTATGGAAAAGCATCGAGCCAGTAGCTCTACCCGTAAAATTATCGATGGGTTATACTCGCTCCGGTCTGTAACGACAGCTTAACTACGCTGTATGTACAGTATAATGTGTAAGTATTACAATGTCGATCTTCTATGATTTACAGTTCCCCGTTTACAGTTCTTTTTATGCATACATGGTATTCATTTTATTGAACTATCTCGTTTACGTTCATGCGCAGAGACGACGACGGTATTGCAAGCTAGTTTGGTTTCACTTCCGTAGTTTTTTTTTTTTTTCTTCCCATTTTACGTTTTACAACCTACATCTCCTTCGACTCTTAGCGGCGTTTTTCTCTCTCCCAACGCATATTCTTCGCCTCGTCAAGCCTCGTGTAACCTGTTGCATATATCATCATGTCGTTATAAACTGTTCACTCGTGGATTATTGTTCGCCAAAACGTACCCTGATGTTCTCGAATAGGAGCCCTTGATGATCCTCTTGACATTGGCGAAGAAGAGCAACGCAGCACCGAACATCGGTCAAATTCAAATGCGTAAGATAACGATACAGGATTCGTTCGAAACCCAGGAAATACTGACGCTCACAAAAACCATTCGTTCTTTTCAGAAGACAATAATTGATGCGCAAGTGTGAATCACAGGTTCGAATTGAAAAGCAAAATTCCGTCGGCGGGAAAATAAAGGTAACGACGCGTTTCGCCAGCACCGTGAAAACGAATGAAAAATTTCGGGGGATTGATCGAACCTCCCAAACTCTACGGTCTCGCATACCTTCGGGGTCCGGGGGGCTGAAAGGGATGGCAGGCTGCAGTTTAATGGATCAACCATTTGGTTAACCGTCTCATCCGCGTATCGACTGGCACGGAATGATCAATCCCTCCATCCCCCGGCGGGTTCGCCCCCGTTGTTTCATTATCGCGTATGGCGGCCGCGCTTCGCGGCGCGGTATCTGAGTGATGACGTCGATGTGACGTTATCATCCCCATTTGCATACGCCGGGGAGGCCTGCATGCCGGGGTGGACGGCGGCCATATTTGATGACGTTCAACGCCCGCGCCAGACTACGGAGCTTCGACTAATTACGGTAATTACCCCTTTATTAATTAAAACGGGCGCTAATAATTTTAATAAATCATCAGCCCTCTTCGTGTCGCGGGGTGGGATGGCAGCCCCGATATTCGAAACTCAAAACGCGATTCTATCATCGGCCGTTACGCGACCTGCAACCTGCACCTTCCCTGATATAAATCAAGGCATGTACGCGGAAGTCCAGGCATAGAACTCGGCGTGCGAAATGATGGACAATAAGCCACAATAGGTGGGCGCCGCTTAGCCTCCCGGTCACGGCTTACATACGTGCTAAATATGCGCTAACATGCCGCAGTTCCAATGTTTGCGAATATGCCCGTGTAGTTGTGTGTGCATAAGTTGAAACAACGAGCCTCTTCGCTTCGTTGTGCGGAAAATGTTTATCAGCATCGTGCAACGTGCTTCGACGTGGGATTCGGGTTTCAAATAACGCGATATGCGTTAATGAACGCCGGACATGCTGGTGAAATTTCACTCTTTTACGCAGAAAACAGTTTTTGAACACGTGCTCGTTTTGCAACAGCTCGGATAATCCGTAAACCTTTTTGCCGAAGAACGTGACGAGATGAGGATGAAAGGTGTCCTGAAAGAGGAACAGTAAGTGGAAGTATATCGACTCTTTTCTTTCATCGCATGTTTCGACACACCCGACATGGATGAAAGGTCGAGAAAGTGTGGGGGTGAAACGTTTCGAGCAAATGTACAGCTCGATTATTTGCAACCGCGAAACGGATCACCTTGTGTACTCTGAATAATGCATTGTTGATGCAGCTAATGCACAGTCATCGGATATTGGCGCTGCAGGGAGGTATCGGAATACTGGGTATAATTAGGGTTCATGTTTGCGAACCAAAGTCATCATCATCGGCCGGACGATGGTAGCGGGATCATCCGGTTTGCTTGATAGATTTTGGCAAAACAAATAACGAACCCTAGCAGTGCCCTATCGGTAAAAATTCCGACATTTTCACGGCAATGGTAATCACACGCGCTGCTACAGCGTATAAAAAGTGGAAAGAAACAGAAGGACGCTGGTAACGGCGAAGAGGGGAAACCAATCTAAGCAGCCGGCGATCTCTGTAGTGCTATTGTCCCGTTGCCAGGCGAAATTGCATTCCGTTACAGCTAGCCGTAAGAGAATCGGGAATTTATCCTCTTCTCGGCGCTCGAATGAGAGGAAAAAGAATTTCCTAACGAGGAATCGGCGCCCCTGGATCGGCGAAATCTCGCAATTAACTCGGTCAATTTTATCCGTCCTCGCCAGGAGCCGGAAAGACAGAATTTATTTACCCGCTGCTAATATCGACAGGCTTGCTTCCGCGGGATGCTTCGTCCCGGTTCCCTGTAGGAGAATCAGGAACAGGAACGGGATGAACGGTATACCCCCTATTCCCAAGAAATTTAGGTCATTCAGGATCATCGATAAATTATACTATTTTCTCATTACATGTAACAGGTACAGGCAGAATAACCTTATTTGTTTGAGCAGTTAAATTAACAGCAATTCTTCTTTTATTATCACTTTCGGTATCGGCAGGAGCAATTTTTACGTACCGATGATAATGCCTGACATTCGCAGAATGAACAAAAAGAATAATAAATGTAAAAATTAAAATCTAAGCTTCTTCACACGGTATCCGTATCGATTCCAATTTCGTTTCCATTTTCCAACGAGCGTCGTTTCTTCAAGCCTCGGGATAATAAGGAGAGGGAACGTTTCTCGTCACGCCTACGCCACTTGCGCGTGGCTCCAGAGTCGCTCGTCGGTCGGCCGAAGGGTACGCAGGGAAGAGGGGAAAAAAGCGATGTAAAAAAGGTGAAAATAAGATAGAGAACGGGATTTCCTGGTGGCTACGCCACTTGAACGCCGCGTAGCACGGTAGCTGCCTCCGCTGCAGTCCTCAACCCACACCTGCACCAAGCGGGTCAGTCTTACCTGTCGTTATCCCATTCTGATCTCCCAAATCGTGGGTATACCTGCCGGGGTCCCGGGATTTTCATTATTTACGACGACTTCTAGCCGCCCCGAAAAATCCCCTTCCAAATTCGGAACCACGCGCATGCATTTTTTGCTGCACTGGAATCGAGTTGGAAATTGAAACAAACAATCGCGAATCGATGCTCCGCAACACTCTGAAAGACGATAACGACCTTCCGAACACACCTCAAGAATCCAACGGCTGATGTGAAAAACCACTGTTCCTCTTCTTTTTTTTTTTATTCTCCATGACAGATTGATTCATCGTCGATGAGGAGTTTCGGCGACCGAAATTTAATTACCGTCTGTGCCGAAGCCTGCTCATGCCTGCAGGCCGTTTGTCTTTTCCTTTTTCATTTTCTTCTCTCTTGTTCTCGTTATTTCTCTCTTTATTATTATTTTTTTTTTTTAATGAGCAGAGATGCTGTTTAGCCCCTGTAACCTGAACTCGTACAGCAGAGGTGCAGCAGCATCAGCAGCAGCCTTCGAGATTGTAAACTGGGAGGGTCTTCGCTCGGGGCTTCGAGCAGAACCAGCCGATGTGCTCAGCTACCTGAGCTACTTTATAACAAGTTGCTTCGAAACGCATGTATACATATAGATATACATATTTCAGTGTACTCGCATCTCACGGATTATATCCAACGAGTCTGACACCAGGTTAAACACAAACTCTTATAATTCTGTCCATCATATCTGGCCAAAGCGAGTAGAAACAGAACGTAGGTACTTCCTTTTTTAATTCTGAAACATCTCTGTCTTACGGACTCTTTTCTTCATTTCATCAAATCGACGTTCAGAGGCGTACACGTTCACTCTTTTCGACTACCGGAGAGGCTACATGACGAGGAGACAACGCGAGGATTCCAATATTTCCAATCTCTACACACACGATGTCAGCTACGGTACTACACGTAAGGTACACGTCCATATACTTCAATATTCCGCAGTTATAATGAAATTCCAGACGTTCCATTCGAGATTCTTATATTACCGATCCGTCTCTCAATTTTCTCCTCGATCCCTACGTTTCTCCTACAGCAGCATCGTCACAGCGACTGTAATTATTTTCTTCTTTCAACGCGAAAAACAGACATAAAATCCATCGCTCCAATTATAATTCAAGAACAGCCGGTACGCGAATCAACTTCTCGTTGTTGGGTCTAAAGAAATTATCGATATTCATTAATGATACGGATTTCTCGTTGCTTGATCTTTCGAGTCGGATTTCTCTCTCTCTCTCTCTCTCTCTCTCTCTCTCTCGACCTAATACAGCCAGTGTCTTTCGACTGGAACCAACCTCTGACGATGGCACTACGAAAGAGTTTACACGTCCCTTGAACCGTGGTAAACCCCTTAGCAGAGATAGAAATAAATGGCATGACGAAATGGTCCGGGGGTTTAGTGACACACGAATCGGTGAGGATTTTCAGGGTGAAAAATAAATAACTAAGCGCGTTGCGTTATGGCCGTAGGCCGGAACCGCATCCAGGGCAAACAAACTTATTAGGCATATGTCGGATTCAAGCGGTAGAAGCGAGCATTGTACATACACACCCATATATATTTTTTGAGACACCCTCAGCTCGGGAACGGCGACTGGAGTAACAGTAACAGCATAACAGCATAACAGTAACTCCAGCAACGCAACGACTCAACCTTGCACAGTCATAACAGCTCATAATCTGTCTAGTCAGTCAGGGTTGCGTTGTATAATTGGGGTTGGGGCGGAGGGTGGAGGGAGCTTCTGCAGCGTAGGCGAGGGTGCCCGAGGGAAAACTCCAACGGGGGTACGTCCCCCTCCCCCTTCTCCAGCGTCACGTACGTACCCTTATTATAACCCCGCGGTGGTCGTGCAGGGTTCAAAACGCCATATGGCGATGCAGGTGTACCGCACAACGATTAGGAACTACTTGAATTCATTTACATTAATGCTCTTAAATTTCCACGCACCGCGCGCGCGGATCCCCTGATTTCTTTTTTTCATCCGATGCTCGGATGCTCGTTTTCGCCAACTATTTTAAAGACTTTCAAACAATTTTCAGAAAATCGGGAACAACTCGTTTGAAACTGAATTTTTACGAACTGATGATTTTTTGCACTTGACGGATTCGTTTCGTTGATGAAATATTACAATTCAAAAATAGAAAACTTGCGGTTTATTTTTTTTTTTTTTTTTTTGAGAAACGTCAAGTAGCGTAAGGTTTCGAGTCGATCGTTCGACTGGTTTCAGCTTTTAAGGAAAGGCAAGTTTTTATTTTTCACAAAGAATGATTGTACAATGCGACAGATGAATACAACTCCGAAACTGGTTTCTGGATTGAGATTGTAATTTTTTGGCGGAGTGATGAGGTCACTGGTACCTCAGGTGCCGTAGCCAAAACACGCGACGCGTTCTTCTCTCCTCCTCCCTCTCCCATTCTCTCTACCTCTCTCTCTCTCTCGCCGCGTTGATGTATAGCAGAGAAAACACTGCACCACCTGCACCTGTGCGATTGAATTTTAATATCTGTTTTCTGGCCTCTAGATGACAGAACGATTAGAATTACACCGATGAAGGATGAATTGTAATGATCTTTGCATTAGCATACCTACCTACCTACATACCTACCCCCATAGATCCCATCGACTAGATTTGGATTTTCGATATCTACTTCACGGCATCACAACACACACGCGTGAGTAAGCATGATATTCTATCTCCATATCCGAGCCGTATATTATACATGTACACCGAACATGTGGCGCGATTCTCATCGGTATAAAATTATAGTCAAAATTCTGTGGAATCGCGAGCCCGAAAAATTCACACCCTGCAAGATATCACACGCCGAGTTATTTCTATTTCGCGTAATTCTAAACGCAACGTTTATGAGTATATATGTATATACTAGGGTGGTTCTTATGTTCTTTTTTTTTTTTTTTTCTTTTCAACATTTTTTTGTTCTCATGCTGAACATGTAAACTCAAATTTATGTTAAGCACATAATACGTACGGAAAAAATTTTTGACTTGGCAGACTCTTTGATCATATTATGAAGTGTTAAGTTCAATATTTGCAGATTTTTTTCATCTGTGATCAAGAAGCTTGAAAAATTCAAAAATACTTATCTTCATTATCTATGTAATGTTTATAAGTAGAAAAATCACAGCTAAAAAAAATCTACAAAATTGCATTTCATACCTCATAATATGATCAAAGATTGTGTCAAGCCACAAATTTTGTTTCGTCAACATTATGTGACTAAGATATATTTGAGTATTGGCATGGAAAAATTTCATGTATTTTTCATTGAAAATTTCAATCGCTCAGTGGTGCGGTTTAAAATTATCTGAGCACCTTCAAACTTCACACACACACTTATTCTTTTCACACCTTGATTATATTTTCGGTATAAGAATGAATGGCCGAATTGCCAAAGCCGCGATAACGTTCACCCTAATATACAGTGACGATTAAATATTATCGATCGAATGAAATGAATTAGCGGATCGTAAAAAAGTTAATTCCTCTTGGTTCGAAAAATCTGTTTCACCTGTCGGCAATATTACAGAGATTGTAGGGGTGGGGGCAAACAAAATCATTAATACAGGGGCTACCGGCGGGGGGTTCGGGGTTGAAACTTGAGGTGAACATAAGGCGCATAAATCGGAGCGAGCCGAGTCGGTGTTGGCGCGAGGAGGTAGGGGGTGAAAAAAAAAGGAAGGGAAAGAGCGGAGAACGAGGCATGGAAAAAGAATGAAGGAAAGAAGGGAAAAAAAAATCAAAGCAGATTATACCTGCCTACCTGGGCACCCGCGTAATACTACACAATAATCCACAGTACGAAGGATAATACGCGGAGCGGGCAGTCGTAAATGGGTGCTATTATACAGGAAGGCGAGCATAAAACATGATCGCGGCGTTGGCACACGTACATCGTAGAAATACACGTAACGCACCCTCCCGCCCTTCACCCGACGACGTAACACTTAATCGCTAGAGTTTCCTTGCCTCAAATTGGTACGCATTAGGCATTCATCCTAAATGCGTAGCTGCTGCCTATTGAGCTGTATTATTTACGTATGTTTAAATGTAAGCGCAGCTCGCACGATTAATCCCTTTCCTCGGATACTTTTATCGAGTTTCTAATAAACCTAAACGGCTTTCATCCCTCCACTTTTCGAAACTTTATTCTTGGTAAAAAAAAAAAAAAAAATAGTCGGAAAGACAAGTCCGAAAGTAACGGTGTTGAATTTTGTCGCATATACTGGAAAACTTTCTACATGGTTAAAGAAAATGTTAGGACCGGACTAATTTCGCCGCTTTGTAAATTAAGCCTTCAATTCTGTATCTGAAGTTTGAAATGAAAATCATTCACGAAATCCGGAAGCTGAGTATAAAGATCGGAAGCTCTAAATACGATCGACCCTATCTGCAGGGGCTGAAAGCAAAGGAGAAAAATCTATTCCAACAAACAAAATAAGAAATGAAAGAGAGAGCGTATATCGGGAGCGGAGGCTGCAGTATCTGCAGGGACGATAGGGAAGAGAAACGATGGTCAGCTGTCAGGATTGACGGGTTTACTGGAGTGGGTGAAATCCGTGGTGTTGGTGGAGGACGCAGGACGGGAGGAGGAAGAAGAGGAGGAGGCGGAGGAGGGAGGGAAGGATGGTTGAAGGGATGCGGAATTGCCGGAATTGGCCTGTGTATGGAGCCGGCCTGCGTGCATGTAAGGTATAGCTGCAAGAAGAAGTTAGACCCGGCGACATTTCGACGCCAGCTCCGAGAGGGGTTGGGGAGAAAACGCTCGATTTTATGTCCCGTAACTCCCTTGGGAATGCCAGGTTTATGTACCATCCCCCGTCATCATGATGTCCACCCTGCACCTACGCCGGACTATACTCGACAAAACAAAACACTATCTACTCCTGTAATAGGAATTCGCTCGGATACGTCGCGGCGCCGGCGGCGAGTACATTTTATTGTGAGAAAAAAAAAAAAATAGTTCTCTTATTCTTCCAAACCGCGTGCGAAAAGTACGGTTTTGCGCATGGGTTTGAGTGCGCAAAATGTGCCATTCCCGCACTGTAACAAAGCGTTCGCAAAGTAGTTAATTTACTCACTGGTGGGGGAAATTAGTGGTTCTATGTGTAGTATCGACGTGCGCGTTATTCAAAGAAGTTCTAGTCGTGACTGCGAGGTGACAGAATTGCGACTCAACGCCCATATAACGGCTTACTTTTTTCACTATTCATCACCTGTGGTGATATAGGAAAAGTATCGGTTTCGATCGAAAATTGCTTTTTCTAATTTCCATCAATCTAAACTATTTTTCCCGTTTGTTTTATTACAAGTCTAACTATCTCTATATTTTTTTTTTAACCTCAAAGAGTTCACGTAAGTGATAAAATCGAACTCAGAAAGTGAGAAAAGTTAAATTTATGTCGAAGATACAGTGCCATTGGAAGCTCTGAAAGTGGCAAAAAATGTGTATCTCAATTTACTACCATTCGTTGAGACGAAAAACTACACTCGTGCGAGAATCATCGTCTTTCGGCGCTTTTTGAGTAATGACCTGTTTCTTTACTCCATTTGTTTTCTCGATTTTTCCACAAACAGATGCAGCCGATAGATTCGTCGATTGTGAAAAGTGACTTCCGCTCGCGGTTACAACTATCGCATTATCGCTTTCTTAACGCAACGCGTCAATCAACCCGCCCCGTCGGCGAGCTCGGAAGTTTGTTAGCCGAGCCGTGTAATACAAATAATTATCTCGTTACCGATCCCGGTCGCTCCTTCGTGCGGTATACGGATAGCCAGTCGTTTAATCACTCTTGCGGCTTACCGATAACGCGCGTAAATATTCCACGAACATTGTTCTCTTATTCCTTCGTATACTCTTCCGTTCCGCATCGTTGATTCCATTCTCAAATAGTCCCAGCCGACTATGCCTGTGGAATTATTCATCCGTAGTCGCTAAAAATTCAAGAAAAACGGGGGGGAAGATGTATATGTGTGTATGGATAGATCAGAAAACAGAAAATTTACAATTCCGAATTTTCTAAAATGCGATTATCTGTTTCGCAATGTAAAATTTTCAAAATGTAAAAAATCGACCCATGGAAGAGTCGAAATGTAGAAAGGTATGGATTCGTCAGAATTAATAGGAACGAACTCTACCCTTCTGCATTTTAAAATTGGGTCCCTAATAATATGACCTAATTATTTTTGTTTTCTTTGCTCAATACGCTCATAAATGTGTTTCCCACGCAGAGCAAATCTATAAGATAGATTTTCACGTCTTTGCTAATTCCACACTCTACCCGTTCTAGTTTCTAATCTCTGATAAATGACGATAACTACGACGAGGATCGTTGCTTACATTTGATCAATTTTTGAGTAAAGTCTGAGATGAAAATACAATCGGAACAAAATAAGTCAATATTACGCAAAAAGACGTATCAACCGTCGCAGTAACGAACCTCTTGACTTAAAAAAAGAGCAAAAAAAAAGAAAAAAAAGGGAAAACAAACTCACAACAGAGGTTCGATCTGCAATTGAGCACGTCGTTCGGCGATAATGAACATCATCGAGGAGGGTCGCGGCCGAGGGGAATAATATCCTGTAGGGATATTTCGTATCCCGGTATTATATGGGTATGGGTATGAAGTGCGGAGTGTAATACAAAGAGTGGGCCGCAGGTAACGTTAGAAGCCATTCAGAGCCGGTCACCCTGGCAGTGGTGGCCTCACTCCCGGCGAACGGTGTTCAAAAGGCAGAAGTACCAACCAACCCCGCCGCACCTGTGTCCGTCGATGCGTGACGCCCTAAAACCGATGACTGAAGAATTACCCTCACAATCAGAGTCCGGGAAAAAGAACCAGCGAGGGAGTGAGAGAGAGAGAGAGAGAGAGAGAAAGCGTAAAGTATTGTTCGTCGTTCGAATCGACGCTTACCGATCATCGCCTCTCAACGTCGCTTCTGCCCCCCCTCGTACAATATTTTTCCTAATCTCTTTGTTACCTTTTTTTCCTTTTTTTTTTTTTTTTTATTGGCAGCAGTATTTTCAAACTCGAAAGAACGGCAAGTTCTTGCCTGCGTCATAGGAAAATTTTCACCCTCAGCTCCAAGGGCGCGAATATTTCATTTCGATCATCGATCATTCATTAGGGTATCGATCTTTCATTATTTTCTTCATTTCCATCTTCGTGTTATTACGAACAGAAGTTTTTTCACGGCATTAATTTTACGCGATACAGAGGAAGCGAACGGCGACGAAATCGACGACGGTTTTCGCTAGGATAGGATCGTCCTTGACCTTGAAACGACCGCCGGGTCGAGGAAGGACCGCGCTTTTTTTACCTCCGTTGTTACAATTGTTTTTTTTTTTTTTTTCTTCTTGCAATCGTTTTTATTTCCACGATTCGCAAGGATCCCTCTTTCTATCCTTCGCACTGTCTTTCTGTATTTTAAAATTAAGATGCTTTTGTCGGGACCACCGGATGTGGTCAGGAACGAGTAAAATATAAAGCGGCGCGGCGTGCGCAGCACAAGGAGGAGGCGACTGCTCCTCGACGGATACTCGGTAATAATTATTACCCGTCTCGTCGTTCGTGAATCGCATCGAGAGAACCGGAATGTTCAGGAATTAATTAACAGCCGTACATCTAGGTATAACGAATGGACGGCAATTATAGCTGTGTATTGTGTCTTTTATTTCGATTTTCATTTTTTACTTCGCATATTTTCTCTCGATTTTCACAGGTGTACATAATTAATCGCCTCTCCTCGCGTATTATAACCAGCAGTAATATGATTTCTATGAAAATAAGATTTAAGAAAAAAAATAAATGAATAAAAACAAAAAAAAAACAAACTATTTTACAATTAAGATTGCGGTACAGTAAAATAATGTGAAAATACTTTACGCGTGAGCGCGAATGTTCATCCTCGAACACGATAGTCAGGGAGAAGCGTTGATACGGAACGATCTATTCAGAGAACACGGAATTGCTTTGCCTCTAGTTTCTGAATCGAGCTTGGCCAATCATTCGTAATTCAATCGCACGATGCCTGTATACATTACCAACCAACGCGCAAGGGGAAGAGCGAAATGAATATTCAATCTGCCAATTTTGAACAGGAAATTTGCGAACCCACAAGTACCTTGTGCCGTAGAAAATCACTCCGGCATACCAGTTGTCGAATTTGAAATTGTGCAGGAAGTGATTAAGAAACCACGGTGGTGTTTTTGCGAACGTTTTAGATTCCCACCGGCTGTTTTCAGCCCAAATAATTCATAGGTGAATTCTAACCAGCTATGGTTGATGTATGCAGGTGTCTACTCGCGTGGATTCATCCGTTAACAGAGGCGGTATTATTAACCATTTGGTATAAACAAGAGTGTGATTGCGTTCACGTGCCGGTTTAGAGGCTATCAAAACACGGGCCTAAACACAGAGCTGGCGATAACTGAGTGGTTCGGTGGATAGGCGAACACGAAGTACGACTGCCGCGGTTTTCAATGCCTCCGCAGAGTTTGGGGGTGAGACTCCCCATTCGGTGTTGAATGGTCGCTGATTGCGGTCACCTAGCGTGAGTAACGCGAGTAATGCGGCGTGCCACTCGAACCGCGAAGAAAACTTTCAGCGTCCGTGAAAATCGTCCAATCCCCGTAGAAAACGTCTGAATTTTTTCGTCGTATCGTTTATCGTTGGAGATTTTCACGGATATACGTACCTACGTCGTTAGTCGCGATTCCATTTCCACCCGCAGTGCAGTGGGAGGGGGTTTAATTTCGGTGCTTTTCGCACAGTGCGGACCAACAGGTTTGCCATTTCTCGACGCCGACGCGCTGCTGTTTATGCCTCCGTAATTAACAGGGCTAATTTTAATAGCTCCCCCCCCTCCCCCTCACCCCCCTTCATTCGCATGAAACAAAGAGCGGATGGGTTCAGATTCCCACTGGGTACCTAGCACGTACCTAATTCAAGTCTCTTCCCCCGTTTCGTACCGAGCTTAAGGCGAGACGCCTAAGTCTCATCGCAATAAAATTTATTCCCTTTGTTCGGGCAACGAAGCAGAGCGGTAAACGCAGCCAACAACCGTGATTCGAACGTGCGGAGTTCAAATGTAAGTAGAGTCGTAGAGTAAGAAGTTGGATATGCTACGGCGCAGCTTTTCGGACGAACCGATAGAAAAGTTCCGCCAGTTGACGTGACGAGAAGCGGTCAATTCAAAACTGTTGAAAAGATTCCGAGGTAGATTAAAACGTTACGAGTGAAACGTTGACTGGATTTTCTTCAGTCCATGCTTAGTGGATGTGCGAATACTTTTACCTCTACACGCCCCACAACGATTCTTACAGCTGTTAACCGAGCAATTGAACATCTTGAATTGAAACTGTGCGAGTCAACGCCAATCGTGACCCACCATGTTTGTTTATGCGTTTATCAACGTTCTAGTTGAGGTTATGTTGTATTTTGTACGCGCGCATGCGCCTGCGCTAACTTTAACTGGCGGGCTGCGCGACCTTGTACGAAAATTAAAACTCCGATTCATTGAATCCCTCGCCCCTGCAGCCCCAAAAGCAGACTCGTGTCGTTACAAAACGTGATCGAGAAGATAGGTACGCGTTCAGGCTGTCGGTTTGGAGAACCGGAAATGGGTGAAAACAAAGGTGAGATATTAGCTTATCGGAGTGATCGGGCGGTGCCGAGCTGTGTGAAATGCTGAAGGGACTGCGTGATGATGCGGCTCAATTACGTGAACTTATCGAGCATCCATTCTGAGCCGATGGGAGACTCTGGACTCCGAAACGCTTGGTGTCGATTATGATTCGTTCGGACAAACACCCCCTCATTTTCACTCGTATGTATGCTGTGTTTTTGGATTGGTTCTAGTATGTCCGTTTACTAACTGATTGCCGTTCGCGAAGCATTAATACGAGTTTAAACTGTCGCATTGATGACAGCGATCCTTATCGCCCGAAAGTATAACCGAGCCTCGGTGAGCACCTGTAACTTTCACCCAGGTAGTAGATATTTTTCAACTAACATTAAGCGTGAGCACTAATGGCTTCGAATGGAGGTAATTAACGGGGATTTGGGGGAAAAGAAGCAAACAAATGTGACCTATTTTTATTTTAGAATGTCAATTTAGCGCCGTTTCTGCAATAGTTTAAAATCGTCAGTGCTTATAAT
Organism: Neodiprion fabricii; assembly: GCF_021155785.1. Classification (NCBI taxonomy): domain Eukaryota; kingdom Metazoa; phylum Arthropoda; class Insecta; order Hymenoptera; family Diprionidae; genus Neodiprion; species Neodiprion fabricii. The sequence goes on along the minus strand of NC_060243.1, from coordinate 26,708,205 downwards.
TCATTTGCGAATACCTGCACTTTCTATCGACGCGTTGAAAAGTCTGGATTTCGTCACGTTAGAGAGAAACGAAGACAGATAGATTTGTCTTAATGATGCATAATGATTTCTGTAATTTATTTTAGACGAGTGAGAAGAGATTACCGTAAAATATTTCTATCCCCCTACTAGTATTCCTCTTCGTCTTTTTAACCCCAGGAAAGTATCAGGGTCCTGATATTTTTGGTCCCCTTCTCGTGAGATATGATCGTGGCGAAGTAGGTATAAGCATAACAAAACCGGAAGACTGTGAAACGCGGGTACGAGGAGGAGGCAAATTTAAATAAAACAAATGACAGGCCATAGGAGATAATCATATTAGTAGAGAGTTGAAGAGTAATTTTTTTCCGCCTCTTTTTCCTTCGACTTGTCAGTAGTCGGTATTTCTTTTTCCCCTTTTCATCTTCCTTCTCTATTGTTCTTCATCATTTTTTTTCCCTATATATATATATATATATATATATATATATATATATATATATATCGGCAGGACTTTAATCTCGTAATGTCAGAGTCCCGCTTGTACATTGCGCGTCATTAGTCAACCTGTCATATTGATATTAATAGTTTCAAAGTATCATTCTGTCTACTGGTCCAGGCCCCGGTGTATGGAAATCCATTTCATTTATTTCCTCACTACTGTACACCGGCGTATAGTCGCGTCCCGGTGACTTTGTTGAATTGCACCCCCAGCGAACATTTCGGTCGTCGATTCTACTTAAAAATTAATAAAATATCAAACTTTGCAGTTCGTTATTTTTTGCATTGCGTGCAAATTTACGCAAAAAGTACGAATAAACAATTCGCTAGATATTTGTAAAACGATGTAACATCGTTGGTTGATGATTTCCTGAAACAGTTAAAATGATTTCATAACATTCTATAAAAATTAGAATTTTAAAAAAATGATAGAGCAAAAATTTGGTCTCTTTTCCTTTGTTTCAGTCTGAATAAACATTTCCATGTGAATGAAAATTCGGTAAAAACAATTTTCTAATGACAAAAAATTGTTAACTTTCTTTATAGCATCAAAGACCATATCGTCATGAGATTTTCGATAAATATCTCGACTACTCCGTGCCGAATAATTACTCTCCAGCCGCCCCATCGCGAAGGGTTGAAACCGGTGTTTACAAAAGCTAAAGGTTACGTTACAACCGACAAGAGGATCGCGTGAAGTACGTTCAGGGTTAAAGTATTAACTTAATTTAAGCGCTGCAGCGATTAGCATCGGGGTGCGAGGTGTACGCGAGGTCTAACAAGGTTAGCTAGTCTGGGTCTAGAATTGGGCCTAAGGCAAGGCGCCCGGCGGGGCCGAACGGCGACTCGGGGATGACGCATTGCCCGGCGGCTGGGGGCCCGGTAACAGCGTTGCGCGGATAGGGCCGATTTGTCCCGGGCCTTTTTTCGCATTTTTTTTATCAATCACTCGGTCGGCATCGTCGACATTGTCGCGATTCTCCTCTCAACCAGTTCTCACGCCAGTCGCGGGCTGTTCCTCTTTCTCGCGACAGCAGCCAGTCGGATCTCACAAGCGACAGTCTAGACCTTGGAGCTCTAGAGAGTCCGGCGTCACGACCGCGACGGAATGGCGGCGCCTCATCGACACGTGTCTCGGTGCGATGCGGTCGGTCGGCGGCCAGTTCCTCAGGCTAATTGGGAGCCGCGTCCTCATCCGGTGCGACCAAGTGATAAGCTTCGTGTTCAGGCTCGTCCGCTTGACGAACCTGCTCGGGATTTGTTTCGCATGTCGGTTTCCAAAAGCCCCGGAGTTCCACCCGGGGATACTCCGATCTCCTGAAAAAGAGGAGAACCTGGTTCCCCGGATTGGTCAAGGGGCACGGTAAACCCCGTAATTAGTACCCTAGAGCTCGGTATACGGATACAAAAAAGGGCCAACACACGGCACACTAAGAAAAGTGTAAGCATCCATCCCGGTAAGCAACAGAGAAAAGGAGCAGCAGGGTTTCGCAGCCTAGTCCTCGGGACGATTCTTGGTGCTTCATTTTTGCAATTAGGCTTTTTTCTCGTCCACGGGTAGTCGACGTTAGGCTAATACGTGGATGTGCTGCGGTCCAAGGGAGGTGGTGATAATTTATCATTATTTTTGGCTTCCCATAATCTTCTACACGCCCACCGATTAGACGCGTGCATCGTCGCAGCTTCGGGCTATTTCCCATACGGTACGCACGGGTGATCTCAACCCCGTCCAGCTTCGGCCCTGCAGGGTTAGGCAACAAATTTACTCGGTGTACGCGAACGCGGAGGTTCGAACTCATTAAAATTCACCGTAGAAGCCAGTAGAACCCGTAATAGAATTACTGTTATTAACTCGGGTCCTCCTACGCCAACCACCGTTCACCCTCAACCCCTGCCCTGATTTTGTTATGATTAGGAAGAAGAAGAAACCGAGTGCAAAGTCCCGGGAGGAATCGCCGTTCCGGACGAGGTATAACCGCCATTTTTGGTCAGGTGTTCCACCCACTTGTCGCTCAGCCAGTCACTTCACCGCAACTCGATGCATTCGGTGCGAATCCTTCCCTCGTCACACTTGCCCTTCTCAGACGGAGGGCGAGCGAGTGGGACAGAGAGTCCCTCTTCTCGCAACACGGTCCTGATATCTTGGAAAAGTTCGGAAACTTCCAAGAAATTTTGCCCGTCCGAGGAGTAGCCTCCCTCACTTTATTCCGAAGCCTAGACGGGTGATCCCATAACGATAAACGAGCACGGTCTAGTTTTGACCTGTCTCGAACCCAACAAGACGATACAGACCCTTGGTGTTTGTTATGGTGGTCCGCGCTTTTCACGAGGTACCACTGTTCAATCCCTGTTCCAGATGGTGGACCTTGCCCTGTAGCAACTACCGAGACTGCGATGCTCGCCAGCTCCTCTGGCAACAGATTAGGAGGGACCCGATCCTCGACTCGAGTCAAACAACCCTGCACACAGGGTGTCTCAAAAACGTTCGAATTTCGGAGCTGCCGACGGACATGATCATCGCCAGGTCAGAAACTCCGTCACGTTTGGATGCGGTTGGTTAGTTGACTTCAACGACCGACTTTGAAATCAGCTACGTGATCGGTAGACTGATGTTGGTTCGTTAGCATATTAAGTGCCTTTTTCGAACTATCGTGTTCGACACCAGAATGTGATACATGTCCCAGTAGTAATTCACCGCGTGGTCGACCTTACACGGACACAAAGCTCGTATGGCACATCGGTGAATCTTGTTCGTGTGAACCGTGCCACAAAATGTCACCAAAACGTTGGAGTGGGTGAGAGAAAAAGTTGAGAGTCTTGTTGATCTTCGCGTCAACATACCCTTATTGCCTCGCCATGTGTACATGGAGTTGCAGTTCTACCCTTAAACGGTTTAGACAAACCTCGTCAAGAACATTATCCTGGGTCGAGTCTAAAACCCGTGGCCTGTTAAGCATAACGTAGCTTCTCACTAAGGCAGCAGCGGAACCGACGCTTTTGCACAAGCATAAGTTGAAACTAATGGTATCTTATCGCGAAAACCATTAAAAATGGGTTCAAGCTTTCGGCTGCAAAAGCACTTTCAAACAATCGGACTAAAAATATAATCTCTGTAACGAGTTTGATCGTCCTGTAAACACGATCGCTAAATTCAGGATCATTATATAACGGGCACTATGTATGTCAGATACGCAGAGAAGGGCCGCATCCTCTCTGCACGTGTTGCACCGTTGAATGCTCCCTTGTTTTCTCTTTTTTTGCAAATTTAGGCACCCCTTGTACACCGAATGGTTGAAAGGTTGCCTCCCTTTAGTCACGGTAAAGTAGCAGTTGAAAATCTTTGGGCTATTCATCTTCTAAACTTCGCACTGCACTCCGGTATCTGGACAAACAGGGTGTCGAGGCCACGGATCCTATTTCAACCACGATGCATAGGAAAACGTGCAGACAGATGTGCCAGCTTTTGACCACTCTCTTGTTTTTCCAAAGGCACCTTGAAAGTTCTTTTTTCTCCCTCCTTTCACTTCTCATCCTTTTCTCTGCGGGATTTTGTCACGAAAACGATTTAGTAAATAAAGCCAGCTTCCACGCAACTGTGCGATCAGAAATTGCACGATTGCTGAAAAAGAGAGAAACGCATCGCATAATTCGTTATTCAGCCTGTCAAGGGCATAGAAGGGATGCGACGTCGGACGGGGCGAAGGGTCGAGGGGGGTGGTGGAAAAGGGACCCATCAGACTCGATGCGAGAGTCTCTGACCTGCGCAGATCTGTTAGAACCTGTTTCTTCTTCCCACAGGTGCACACCGCCGTGGCTAGACACAGAGTCCAGAAACCTGCGTGGACGAGGGGAAAAGGGGGCGAAAAGGAGGAAAAAGAAAAACACACGGCAGGGGACCGGGATCGGGGATGGCAAAAAGAAATAACAATAATAAGGTGGAGAGAAAAAAAGAAGCGGATAACGAAAATAAAAGGGCAAAAGGTGAAGGGGACGACGAAAACTACAATGCACGTGTTTCCATGCGGCGGGTTGCACATCGACGCGAACCCTAATGCAGTTGTGTTGTGCTGCATACGTGCACCTGAAACATTATAATTTATCTCTGGTCCCTTTTCGCCCGCAACCTATACAGGTGTGTACAATATTCTTATACTTTTTAAAGAATGACCATTATTCTCGAGTCGGATTTTTTTTTTTTTTTACTTTGCCGGGCTTATGCTCGCTACGCATTATACACTACTTATATACTTAATGCTTGTACTCGTTTACAGAAACCGGGAGAGATTTTTGCGATTACAAACTGCTCGTTATATGTATACCCTATGTACTTCACTTACAAGAGGCATTAAGCTCCTCGACGGACTTCCGCTGGTCATATTTATTTGTCAGTTTATACTCGGTTCGAACGTGCAACAGCGCAGTGACGTGTCACGCTTCTCTTCTTGATGCATCCGTACCGCACTGGCTAATTACCCTGTAAAACTCCGTGCACACTTGTAACGACGCACGGACAGGATACCGACACACTGTCTCAGTCCCCTCGGGGAGCGGAATGAAATTGAGTGGAAATATACAAAGAGTAATTGAAATAGCATCGTACGCCTGGTTGAATATTGCAGCATATTTTAGCGACGCTTTTTTTTCTCTTCTTTCGAACTTCAACTTCTTCCGACGCGCTAATTTTTCGTACGTTATATTTCCTCAAAATATTGTACCTATAGCACGTATAACGTAACACCGATTCGTCATGCCCTGAAATGAAATGTGTAGCTAAAATTAAGATAGGACGAGTAACGTTGTCTGCCGAAGCATCGGTCTGATGACTCAATGCCTAACGAGACTCGATAACGGTCAAGTCGGCGTGTGCTGTGCTCAAACTTTTACTTTCGAGACGGAACACATGCGTGGCGTTATTCAAGCGTCGTAATACCGTTTCATCAGAAATGGTCTGTGGTCGATGAATAAATAATTTTTATTTATAGTAATCTGGACTTATTCTTTCCAAGTTTTTACAGTATTTTTCAGAGCATTTGTCGGTTGTCTATAATTGGCCTGTCATGTGTACTGATTATGCGTAATATCCTACAGTATGTTGATGAAATCAGAAAACCACGGCAATCTTTAAGGTTGATGATAAACCAGAACCTCCGATAAACGGACCTATAGAAAAATAAAATCAAGGACTTACTAAAATAAAACGTGACACATGCAGGAAAAAGCGGCTGTAAAAAGAATATTTTTTTTTCTCATCTAGTTGATAGCTGCATGTTTACCGATCGCTATTCTTGAGTCGCTCTATTTTACTCTATTTTCGCAAATTGCGCACGATTTGCGATACGATAATTCGAATCTTGTTCATCGAGTTGCCCGAGTGATGAGGTTTTTTATCCATACGTAGCGAAGCAGTAACGGCGCACATCGGTCTTACTGACCGTGTGGTTCTTAGCCGCAACCGTATCCCACTTCCGGTCATAAATTCTCGGTGTATTCCTCGCGCGTTTTATCGCGGCGTGACTTATAATTTGATCACTGAGCGAAATGACAATAATAATCCTTGAATTCGTTGACGCAAAATCGTCTTCTACGCGTGGCAGGAGAAGCCGTCGAGTTCGATATCCGTCACGGCATCCGTTCCAGAGTCAGCAAATATGCATACAATTGTTCGCGAATTCGAGATACGACGAGGCCCGGCTTCTAGATTCCTCATTTTCGTCCAGCTCGTCGCAAAGCCGGCAGCGAGACCGATCCAACGACACCAAACACGGTATCATTCCGATTATCCGATAACTAGATATACTGCGTTGTAAACCGCGGTAGCGCTGTGAGCACAGCGCACCGCAGCAGCAGCAGCGCGCGGCTATCGTGCCATTATTTCAACGCGCGATATCTCATTATCGGCTCATAGCCGTGGTGCGTTGTGGGGTGTCGTTTCATTCGTCTTGATTCCGGCTAAAACACGAGCTATACGGGTGCGCGCTTAGGCGGGGTGAGGATGAATGTTGTACCACAGAAATTGATAAGAATCACGGTATGTCATCTCAAGCGTGGTCTGCACGGACGACTGCATAAAGAGATAAGGAGAATTGAGACCACGCTTATGTTTGTTCGTTCGTTTATTTACTTTGGATTTTTTTTTTTTTCAGCTACCACGTTTTTCATTTCACGGTTTTTACTCCGCTATTTTTATTCTATTCTTTCTTCTCTTCCCACCCTCTACCTCTCTTTTACTCTTATCACCATTATTGCTCCGTTTTATTTTCATTCGATTCCCGGCTGCTTACACAGGCCTTTTAATCCTCGGTCGATACACGCGGGGTGAACGATACTGGAGCCTGTATCTGAAATAGCTGTACATATAATGCTCGGACCGAATCCGTGACTCATCGCTTGGGGCAGGTCCGTCAATTTCCTTCCTCCAAATCTCTGCACAGGTTCACCGTAATGCAAGCTCGCTGTGGAATCCAATTACCTACATTTGTTTTTTCATCAATTCGAACCGGGTTTCAACCATGAAAATACAGCGACTTTTCTGCAACGATCGCGAACCAAACCCCACCGAAGATAACGCCGATTACGCGTGTATACCTAATCTTCAAGAAAGGCAGCTGCCACCGCATTCGGCCAACCTGTGTACGTGTCTCTCCGCTATTTGTGAAAAAGAAAAGATGAAAGAGAACGAGAAGAGAAAAAAGGAAAATTCTAGTGACTCACTTATAGGTGGTGCCCAAGGCTCGGGCTTCTGACTAAGTGGGTCGATTTTTTTGGTGCTGCTGCAGCCTCCCCACCAGGTAGCAAACTCTTCCCCACCTTATCGGTATTGCGCTTTGTTTTTTATACCCCCTCCTCGCTCGGACATGACTCAATTTGTACAGTTAACCGTAATGTCCAGATTCCAAGTATAACACAAACCCGGTAAATTCCTCAATACGTGATTATAGAATGCGTTCATCGTAGTATACGTAAGTTACTAACCGAGGAATATTGCCACTATTATACGAAGATGTTCAATTGCGCCATTTTTTGCCTTACTCTTACGATTAACGCCTTTCAGCATCGTCTCATATGGAACTGAATTTCGTATGGAACAGGAAAACCGAAACTCGAAATTCCCCAACTTTCCTGTCTCCATTTTACGATCATATACAAATTGAACGTGACTCGTGAAATATAAAATTTGATGTTCAAAATTTCACCTTTCGTCATTTTCCAAATAACGAAGATTCAACTGAAACATCGATTTACCCACGCGTTCAGCAGAAAATTTCATTAGCAACCGTTGCAATTACGACTGTGAATACCTTTTTCACACTCCAGAATCCATTCGAGACCGACCAAATCGATCGGTGGTTCGATTAAACGAGCGGCATCAGGCGTGTGGAGGGCACGGGTCAATTCACCTGAGTCGAAGCTTGCGGTGTCCCACTGCGGGTGAATCACCATTCCACCGGTGCCTGTGCAATGATTCAACGCGGTACCTCTGAGAGGTTTCTGATCTTGGATCGGGTAGTGCGTTAGAGGAGTGACGATTGTTGCCGTTGCGCAATGGGAAACAACAAACATATATGTAGACAAAAAGAAGGGAAAAGTGAGAAGTCGAAAACACTCGTTCTCTAGATGGCTAGTCGATGAAAAGCTCGAACCCATGCTGGAGCCTCGTTGAACCCGGGGTCCATGTTTGCGATTACTTGACTCCTATTGGTCCTGGGAACTCGCCTGATCTGTGGACGACATCTGATGACCAATCCGATGGCTGCTGCGGGACGTGAGCCACGCAGCGACGACAGAAATTGTATTTTTTTATTACAACTTTTTTCTTTTCAATTTTATTTTTATCTTGTTTGTCAATTTTTTTTTCTCCTCTCCCACCTCCTCCTCCCTCCCTACGCAGCCTGCCTAAGCCTGCACGACTGAATTCTTCTTATCGCCTGTGCCCGCGGACAACGCACACTCGTCGACGTTTGTGTGTGTCCCTTATTTTAACAGGATTTACGCGCGTTAGTCAACACATGTGTTAGTTCTTGGAATATCCTTCACTGCGTCGTCGATGTGTGTTACAGGTACACGTAACGAGGCTGCTGTGTAATTCGATATTCATGTTGTACTTACCATGTAACATTGTAAGTGGGTACCATTGTGGTAGCGTTGAGTTGCGGTAAAAAAAATGAACGATATTAAAGGTTTGAGAAAATATTGTAAAACATTTCTTCGATAGCGGATAGTAATCCGTGAAATATAAATTAGTTACTCATCTTTTCAAACCGAATGAGCGATTGTCAGGTAAATTTTCTTTCTTTTCATTTTCTTCTGCAACTACATCTTGACGATATTGATAGCGCAGAACATTTGACGATTTTAGTAGCTTTTGGCTTATCTTTTTGCTACAGTCTTGTTTTTTTGTTTGACGATCACGCTCATCGGTATTTCGACTGTTATGAAGCTGATTACTCATTATTTGTTTCGTCATCCTTGACGAGTGCTTTCAACAACCGTTGCACTGTACTACAACTGGCGAAATAAATAGTAGAAATTATCATTCTTACAGTATATTGTACAAATCTTAAAGTGACTACGGTAAGAATGCGAAATTGAGGTTGTCCGAAAATCTGGCGACGTATTTAGCCACTAGCTTGCGTTAAATCAACTGATTATTTTTTTCCGCAAAGGTGTCGTACATGATATGGTGGTTGTAACAATGATGGGTTCCACAATATTTGTCTTTGTTTTATGCCAATTTCAGTTATCTCAGTTCCATGAAAATCGAACTTCCGCTTTACCGTATACATACAATTCTTGGCATGGCAGCTATCGAACGTTTCTGCAATATCGATCATCCCCATTGTATGTAAAATTTACAAGAACAAAATAACTGGTCTCGACATCGTTATGTCTCAACGTGTTTGGTATGATGCAAAATTTGTTACAATACGGCAAAAGTTGCATTAAATTTTGTTAAGCTATAAACACGCTGGCAAATTCTAAGCGTTAATCGCCGATTTCTACGACTCAACGAATAATTATGTCTAGGAGATGACGCAAAGCGACGTGAATGCAGCATACACTCATCGTACAGATACTTGCGAATTCGGGTTATACAGGAAAAAAACACACCTAGTAAGATCGACGTACGTATATCCGGTAAAAATCCCGCCTACCCTACGCAGTTATACAAACAGTGATGAAATTTATTTTGCCGTATTTTTCTCACATTTTCGATGTACGTAGGATATCTATATGTCTTTCCCATATTTTTCTCGATGAAAAATAACACAGAGAGGCTAGAGAGATAAGAAAATCCAACGATACATAATAAATCCACCCGGAAATCGCAACGATCGTCACACATTATAAGTATGACAATAATTGTTTACGACATTGGTTTTTGCTTTCGTTTTTTTTTTACACAGTTCGACGCTAACAGTTATGGTTGGACAATTGCGCAGTACATCTTTGTATGGGTACATACAGGGTGTTAAAAAAATCCGGGAGCCCCCTTGATCTGAAAAACTTAGAACTTTTCAGCAAAATGACCTGTACAAAAGTTGTTGAGCAGCGGAAGACAAACTTGACGGTGAACTTGAGCTTGAAGGCCATTTTCAAGGTTATCCCAAAGTCAACTTTGTTTTTTAAAATAGGAGCCCCAATTTTTAACCACGGATAATCATAAATAAAATTGACGTTCGAATTCTTATCGACCCCAATAGTCAAGAAGACACTTGTAGGTAATTTTCGAACAAACTGAAATTTGGTTTTGCCGACTGTTGTGGCTTAGGCGCTAACGTCTTAGCTGCGGAGCGGGAAGATTTGGGTCCAAATTTTCAGCTTGGCAATTGAGTCCTGAACGACAACTTGCAAAAATGCAAGACGGGTCACGCCGTTTAGGCGCCAAATTGCGGGTCAAGGTTTTCGGCAGTTTCCCTTATCCCTCGTGCGAATTCGGGTGTTTTTGTCGGTACTGCCAATCCCTGCTATTCTCCTTTCTTCCTTCCGTATGTTGCAAATATAACTGTGATTAATAAAGAATTATTAATATTATTATTATTATTCATGTCAATTAGATGTCCACTGACATACCATTCAAGTATGATCTTAACTGATAGTGCCTTAGTCGTCGTTGAAATTCATATCAATTTCATTAATACATCCTCGTTAGTCGCTAAAAATACACAATGAACCGAAGATCTAACACGAGAGATCTCTATGATTTATACATAAGACTCAACTCGAAAATTAATCGGATAGAATTTCCTAAAATACTTCATTCGGTGTCATGTTAACCATTGGAGTCAATAAGTATTCGAACGTCAAATTTCCCAATCTTTCATAATCCGGGGTTTCAAAAACTGTGGTTTCTGTTTTAAAAAACAAAGTTGACCTTGAGATAACCTTCAAAATGACGTCGGAGCTCAAGTTTTTTCTCCGTTGCTCGACAGCTTTTGTAGAAGTCACTTTGGTCAAAAGTCCTTAATTTTTTAGATCAAGGGAGGATTTTGGACGTTATGAACACACTGTACGTATGTAATACACAAGAAGACAGGCATGCTAGTTTTACCTACACGCCTTCAGAGCTGAAGGTCATCCGATAATCTTTAACTCGGCTGAACAATTGTTTCGGACAAATTAACGCGACAAGGAAACTAAGCGCACCGCAGCTGTCAGTCACTGAGAACTTGAGTATATAATATATATGAAGCTTGACATACTTAGCACAGACAGGATAAAATCATTGAATCGCACGAAAAGAAGGAAAAATTGTCGAAGGGATGGAAATAATGATAATAATCTGACGCGAAAACAATCACACGAAACGATTGTGATCGAGATATTTTTTTATCGGATTATGACTTGCTCATCTGTATGTACCCGGGGTAGAAATTTTCAATTAGTTGAAGCAAAAACATTGTTGAGAAAAAAGAAACGAGCTAATCGTTGTGTCCTGGCACGGAAGTGGCGTAGAGATAACGACGCTGTCAATACAAATAGAGAAAAAGAAGAAAATATATCGCTGCTTTGTCACTTGCTAAATATTTTCAACTCTATACGGCTGTGTGCGTGTGTTTACGCGGTTAGTAATGGTTGTGCGAATAACACGTTATTAGGCAGATCGTGGCACGAATAAAACACCTCATACACATATACATGTGTGTGCGTGGCGTGATATTAGTTGTGTCGTTATCTTCGATACGCTGTGAAGTTACGCTTCCGTTTTATATAGCGCCTATATGGTTGATATGAAGTGCAGAATATGGTGGCGGTGTTTGCTGATATTCCCCAACCGGATCTCTGTTCCATGCACCTTATACAAACTTTACACGTTCATTCCACCGTTTCACAAAAGAAAATATTCTTGTACTTCACGCCTCTCGTGTAATAGTACATTATGTAACAAGGGAATAAAGTCGAAGATTATTCCCGCGGGTTAGTTTACTTCCCGAGCAAAGCGATTTAGATATGATCTCGTATTATTCGTAAATCCTAGTGCGAGTCGAGCAGATCATTTGACTTTTCGAAAAAGTGCCATTACGAATTTCGTCACGCCGCGATAATCTTCTCAAAAACAAATAGGAATTACGCATTCCGCTTTGCTGATTTAATTTTTGTTTTCCCCTTTTCTCGCTTCGCAACATTATCTGCGCTAATTTTTTCCCCACTCTTTCCCTGAATTAACAATCCGAAAAGAATGTAAAGAAAAAAAAAATCAAATCAAAATCACCAAAAAATCTCGTCGAATTCACGATGCGTAACGTAGTAAATTACGTAATATCGAGTAACGTCAACGTCTCCGTCAAATCCGTTGATTTACGACGCTCTAGCTTGCGGGAAGCCAAATCACATGTCGCGGATGTTTAGGTATAATAGCTTTTTAAAATCGACCGCGTAATGCCTATAAAATCTCACCAACTGCAATTATATTACAATCTTGTTGGAGTTGAAAATTTTTTTTGGTACGGTGGAAATGATGAAACATAGGTGCGGTACAAAAGTTGCGCGAAAGGACGCGGTCATGCGGTTATGTAGCATTGTGTGGCTGATTAAAGCTTGTTTATATTTAACGTAGACCAGTATAAATAAAAGTCCTTTAATCTTTACAAATAGATTTATTCGCAGTAAAACAATAGTTGGTATGCGTTACGAGTGAGTAAAGTAGATGATTTCCGATGAATGCTGTGGAGTTTGCAGCGTAAAATCGCCCATAATTAACGTTATGTAACTTACACCAAATAACACAGAGCGTAAGATTAACTCATTGGAGAATGCGCATGTGTGAAAAAAAGACCTAGTGTGTAAAATTAAGCAACTTAGTTACGCGCGTGCGCCAACATCTTTTTGCCGCACTGGTCAGAAGTACGAGACTTATACGCAGGCTCCGCAAACTTCGTAAATCAAAATTTCCAACGAGGCGATGTAAAATAGTATATCGTGTGACAAGGGACGAAATTTTACGATTGCGACGAGTGTGAAGTTTGCAACTAATTGTGAGCGAAGCGAAGGAAGCGATCACACGAGTTCCGATCGTCAACTTTTGGCCCGAGTCGCGCACGATATTTTTTATAGCAAGAAAATGAACTGTGGTTGAGCTTTGCGTGGTAGTTTTGCGGGACGCGAGTGATTAATTTCTTCTCCTTAGGGACGAAATTAAAGCAATTGTGGACTGCACATGCGCGAACCTATCTTTGCGAAACTGCTACGCAAAGCCCTACTTTTCATGCACGTGCGATAAAAAGAAAATTTCCTCAACGTCAGCGACAAGAACTTTTCTCCATCCAGGACAGATCGAGATTTAAGTTGAAGTTTTGAGTGCGCTCAATATTCGGCGCATGCACTGCCTTCGGTCGCAACGTAATACGTAGTATCCCCGTCCCTTCCCGTCACCTCGACATCCCGTTTCTCGTCGCTATCCTATCCATCCGCTGCTCGCCGTCAGCCGAGGCGATAAGGATGCGCGCACATCGGGCGAGCGTCTCGTCGTTAGTCGAACATACGTCACATATTTACTACGGAGGCGCGTGCAGCGATGAAATTACTCATGGATACCTGCTACCAAGGAGCCGAGGAGCTCTTCAGCTTCCCGTGAATCCGAGGCTCATGCGTTTGGATTAATAACTATGTAACGATGAGTGTCGTGTGTTTCTCCTATGCGGAGACCCGGTAAAATGGAATCAGAAGGTATATAATTTAAATAGAGATAGTTTTGCTCACGAAGTCTGCAATGAGTTATTTTCTCCTTTGACAAAAGTTCAATTTACATGCGTTACATAGGGTTTTATGTTGTATAGGAAATTCGAGATTATCTCCAAGGGTCTCATATTGACTGAAACGAAATTTTATACGCTTAACTTGGGAAAAAAATTTAAATGTTACAAAATATCGTAAAAATTATCGTCATTGTAACTTCTTGACCGGATCAGTTTTGCACGATAATCATTGCTGTCGATGCTTTCAGCTGTCACAGTGGTCTGGTAGGTTATCTTTACAGTTGTCGTCGAATAGACGTAAATTACAGTAACGCATATTTTCGATTGATTCCATTGCCCTTAGCTCTCTAACATCGTATCTTGCAATATCATGTTTTAAATTACGTTGATTTAATACTGTGAAAATATGCATTGACTAGATTCAAAGAACCAATGAAACCACGGAGAGGCGCCAATTGTTTTGGTTCTCTTTTCTTTCTACGGAGTTTTATCTCTCTGTGCAAAAGCGACCGGATGAGCAACCACAAGCGCAATAAATTCCCTGGAATTCTATTTCCCCCCTCTGCTTGAATATTCGTTGCTAAATACGCGTCGGTCACTTTGCTCGCACCAATCGGATGCGGTTCGACCACTGTATATCGTGTTACATTGCACCGTGTAATCTTTTTCGTGGGATTGCAGATCAAATGGCGAATCAAAGGTGGAGGAGTCTCTATATCACTGTCGCTACCGATTCGACCGTCGCCTTAATCAGATTCGATTACGGTCTAAGTTATAGGCAATAATCTGAATCGCATAATCCCGAGACGAAAATGCTAGGTCTCGTTTGAATTTGCACAAAATTGAAAGGTATGATAAAGGCCAAAGTTAATATGGCCGCTGACAGTGCGCAATTGCAATTCTGTCTAGGCTGCGCTGCAGGATCGTTTCCAGTGATTGCGAGTAGTTATCAGAAGCTGTTTCGTGACAGACAAAACGGCAGCAAGGATGCTTCTCATTTCACGTCGGACGGAAGCTTAAGATCTGGGAACTTAGCTCGGGAAACCCGCTAGAACTGCGTAAAAATGATTTGCGGTAATGTCGCGATACGGTGGCAAAAAAATTAAATAAACATTTATCCACCTATACGCGATCCTGTGGTTTCTGACTAGCGTCCAATTCTACAACACGTAAAACTTCCGTTAAACATCCAGTTTCCACAAGTTGGCCGTATTTTCTTATGATTGCGCAATTTCATGTTATTTTAATCGTAATGAAGTTTATTTATAAAACATGAAAAATCTGAAAGAGTAAAAAACGGCGACCAGAGCTCAATTAAAAAAATCATTACGTAATAAATTGCAAGATTAACGTAGGTCAGTAAACATGTAGATGTGCAGTTCTACCAATTATATGCAAACGGTACTGGGCTAAAAATTTCATCCGGCTGAAATTTGTGTAATTGGTTACGTATGTCGAGATACGAATATAACTTTCTGCAAGTTATAGACACGAATGCCTACAAAATTCATGAAATTACTTTACGTCAACCTCATGTTACAAAATTACTTTTTCACAATAATTCACACGTGTGAAGTATAATAGCCTATATAGGTTCGCTGTGCGTATGATGATTATTGCAGTATAATATTGTGCAGCATAATTTCACGTACCGAAGCTCTGAAATAAATATAAATTTTATTAGTCACGATCGATTTCACTTTTGTTTTCCTTAGCGTAACTGCAGACAGATTCCTTCCTGCACAAATCGCAAAGAAACAAAAAAAAAACCTCACCGAAACCATCAAGCCTCAAGATCAAACAAAAAAACGAAATTAACCTAAATTGAATCGTCCGTGCGTATAGAGAAATCCCCGCGTGCGCATATAGTGTTTCGCGGGATTTTTCACGAACCGACGAAGGAGCGACACAGTGGGGGAGGAGGGAGCGCACAGGCTCGACATGAAAATGTCGAAGTATGCGATATGTATAAACGGGAGAAAAGATAGAGCGATAGACCTGTGTGTGGAGGGGTTAAGTAAGGAGCGCGATGGAGGGGAAGAGCGAGCTTGAAACGAGGAGGGGGTGCGAGAGAGAGGCCCCCGTCACACGTGCATCCCCATTTCGCACCTGCGAGCGAGCGAGAGAGCAGCGTGCGTTCGTCGCAGAACCGTAGGGATGCATTTCACCCTGGCTCTACGGCTCGCGTTGAGCGCTGAGCTTGTGCACGTGATGCGCGCGCAGCTCCCCCACCACTCGCAATCCCCTCCCTCCATCCCTCCCCGACATCCCCACCCCCCACCATCGGCGACGGCACGACAGGCTCGTGTGGCGAGCAGCGTGAGCCGCGACCCGCGCGACTCAAGCACTACCACACCAGACCTCGAGGAGAGAAGTCGTGTTTTTCTTTTGCCCGAAGCTCAGTCGAGATCCGAACTATAACCCCGCGTGCCTTATTCATCATCATCATCATCATCATCATCGGCGTCAACGATCACACGTATCAAATTGATATCGACGAAGAAGAAGTAAAATCACACGGGGATATCCCAAGTTTTATGCAGTACCGTTCCGGTTTCGTCGACCGATTGTTCATCCGCAGAGAAAACGAAATTTTTCGGTTTAACGTTTTTGACTCTGTTTCGTTTTGTTGTTGTTGTTGTTTTTATTTTTATTTATTTTCTTTTTTACTTCGCTGCGGAACAGTTTTCCCAGACACTACGAGGGTTGACATTTGTACACTGAGATTCGAAAGGACAATTATTTCGCCGTTACGTCAACTCCCGTGTTACAACAACGACGATAACACTGTGAAAAGTTTCGATTCTTATTTTCAATCGGCAATTGCTGTTTTCGACGATAACGAGAAGCGCAGCAGGAGAAGGAGCATCGATTAACCGCAGAACGAGGAAAGTCCGATTGTTACTACTCTTTCCTTTTGGCGCTTGATCTTTAACTGTTTCTCTCGCTATCTCTTTTTCTAACATCGCAAGTTCGTTGCACCGTTGTCTGTCGGACCGTCGCTGATTCTTCAAGATTTTACGAAAATTCGATGGGAAAACGTGTTGAAAGTAAAGCCGAAGAATCCGTACCGCCGTCGACGTCGAGAAACAAATCGAACAGCGTCTTGACAGCTTGATCGAACTCGCGACTCCCGATCTGAGGAAGAAAAAGTGATCGACGATTCGAAGCCAGCCCGAAGTCAAGTGAAAATAAACCACCAACAGTCGTTTCCGGAAGTTGAAAAATCCGTCAAGCGAGAGATAATCTCGAGGAACGAAATACGCCGAGGAAACAGCACCTATGGACAGAGGACCGTTCGAAGACCCACCTTACGCGAGGTCTAAACGTCGGTATTCGGAACAGTGATTTTTCCGAAGCGAAGTGATATCAAAAGATTACATAGATAACCCGCGTCGTTTGACAAGTGAAATTCAAAGAACGCTATTTCAGAACATAAGAAAGAGTTATTTAAAAGAAACACAAGAGATAATAATAAAAATCACGGGGTTTCGACGGACAATATAAACAACATCGAAATCCGTATACCGTATAGATCGCAGTTTTCATTGACATTGTATTCCAAGTGAGCAGGAATAAAACACGGCCATGGCGGTACCGTTCGCGTTGCCGAGTGAAGATGAGGCTGAAGCTCAAGAGCGACGCCTTCAAGGTCTCCTGCTGGATGTTTACGGCATCCTGCAACAGGTTATACGGGCGAGGAGCTACCAGAATCCAGGACAGAACCGTGAGTTTATTTATATACATATAATCCATGTACTGTTTCGTCCCCGTTTCCGCGAAAACAACGACTAAAAACATCGAATTTTGGAAGTAAACACCGGCCCGCCTTCTCTTTCGTCGGTTGAATATTGCGGTTGAACTGTCAACGGTAAACGGTGTTCCAAAACAAAAACGAATCGCGAATTTCGAATTACGAATTACGTAGAAATAAGAGCCGTTCCAAGTCTCCGGCACGTAGTTAACGGTTATCGATGACGTGTACCGTTGCTGATCACGATCATCGTCGGTTGCATCAGGTTGACAAACGGCAAACAAGATCCTCAAGCTGCCGGGTTAGCCGGATGGGGAGAAAAGGATCGAGAGGAGAGACGACGCTCTCCTCGACCACGTGGGGGCCGTGAATCACCTGTAAAAAATTTCAAACACGGGCCCGGTTCAAAGTACCTATAATCCTACCTACATTCATTCCGAGCCACGTATATACGCGTATCGGGGTCGTTGTTTCATTTCGTTGACCCGCATTCCACTCTCGCGACTCTTTGTAACATGCTTGTAGTTTCTTGTGACGTGACGCGGACGTCATCACGTTATACCGCCAAATTAGGCGCATGATATTCCTAAGCGGAAACATGACGAGGCTGGAGTTACTAAGATTGGCGTAACGAAACATTGGGGGGGGGATTACTATTTCGAAAATTTATAGTGACTTTGAAGTAGGTAAGTCTTTAAAATACGAATAAGTTTTGCGCCTTATTATTTACTGCGTTTCAGACATCCCTGCAATTGTGAAATAACAATTTTTTCGAAAAGTACATCATTACAACGACGTTAATAAGTTTAGCCGACGGAATCGGATCTTGCAGTCTTATCGAAGAAAATGAATACGCTAATTTTATGTTCGTTTAGTTGCAGTAAGCAATGTGTGGAATTTGAATACTTCATTTTTACATCAGTTTCAAGTATCGCTTTCACTGTCTCAAGTCGAGGATGAGTTTGATCATATCGTGTAGCCGATTTATCGCTAACTTTGTTATCAAGTTTTGTCGCTGCTGCTTTGATGAAAAGTTTTAATCACGAAATGCTCGTGAGTATGGTAGAATGTGCGACATTCTAACAGTCAAGAGCTTGCGATATTGTGATTTTCCTCAAACATTAAGTCTAGTTGAATAGCGTAAACGAGGTGCTTTCAAACTGACGCGAAATCTTGATTGATATTCTGACAAAGTTTCATCGTCGTATGAAATTCTGTCATTCACACCATTCAATTTCGGGACTATACAAATGTTGTATAGTTCATAGCTTTTTTATAAAACAGGATTTGTAGTTGATACGCTTACGATTTTTAAGCAAATGATCGCGATCGCATCGCAGAATTATCCCTCGTATGATTTTTCCCGGAATTTTTTTATTCCAAATACACTCAGAAGAAACTCAACGAGGTCGAAGTTAGTAAAGTCAATGTAACGTAACATGAGAGAAGCGTTCATTATTGTGCAATTTTAAAATGATTTTCGAGAAGTTGGTTTTTCAAGTTTTGAGTAAGTTTCGTTTATTATGCTTTACTAAGATTCAGACAATCCTAAAGGTGCGAAGTAACGATATTTCCTAATTACACATCATTACAGTAACATTACTACCTTCAACATCACGAATATCGACCATGTTGAAGTCGGTGACGTTATCGGAACGACTTATGCTGGGGAAAAACCATTATTTCGTGATTTTGGAATTTTTTAAAATTCTGTAAATCGTAATAAAACAAAATATACTCATATTTTGAATTCTTCGTTCCTTGAAAGTCATTGTAAAAATAAAAAAATTAGAGATTTTTCCCCCCAATGTTTCGTTACAATAACATTACTAACTTCAATCTCGTGAATCTCAGTGTTTGGCCTGATTTCAATCGATCCGTAGTATCTGAAACTCGTGATAAAATTCGCTCTCATCATAATGTTCCGAAAGGTAGGAAATTTCAGTAAGAAAGTTTGAATCGAAACTTCCTATGAATTCATACGGCAGACTCTTCACTTTGTAAAATTTACACGCCAACAGTTAAATGCTCCACTCTAAGCAACTTGTCCAAAATTAAGAAGTTGAAACCTGGTTACAACGCGCGAGTAGTTTTGCTGGGAAAAGTTGATTTCACATCAACCGTTTCATCGCTTCCACGATTGGTCCGGTTCGTAATGAATCCATTGTCCATCACGGGTGATCGGATGACGATTAACGAACCGAACTTGTAGGTACTCGTCACCGTCCAGCTTCTCTTCGCCAGTCTATACAACGTGAACTCGAGTGTCACAGAAATGAACGGTTTTGGGTCTCCTCGTCGTCATCGCTACACGATTCGCGGTCGAGGAACCCAGCAGATTTCGCCGATCAGCAATCGGCACGTTAACAAACGTTGTGCAATGAAATGATCGCCGACAACGAAGGGCATGGAAGCTCGTTGCCTTCGCCGGTAGTGTGGGCGTGAGGAACCAGCGCGGCAGACGTTGTCCGACCATGACCCTCTCCGTCTTTCTCTCTCTCTCTCTCTCTCTCTCTATCTCTCTTTATCTTTATCTTTTTCTCTCCCGAGGAAAGGTTCTTTCGAACAAGTTGGTGACCGCGCGCTGCGGTATTGACCATGTGCACGCAGCCGTTTTGGTCGCTAACAATCAGCTAAGTTCACGCCATTCCAAGTTCGGATGATGCAAATGGCGTGATCTAGCGGTGCGACTCTTGACTGCTGACGCGGAGGAAAGAGAATAGGAACCAGTGGATACGTCGTTATTCACTTCATGAGAGAAAGAGAGGAGGGGCGGAGAGGATTCGGTGGAACAGTGCAGCAGCGTGGCCCAGCTCGAGACGACGCGAAGCTCGACCTTCGAAGGTCGCTGACCCGCGAACGATGGCGCGAAATTCAAACTCGCTCTTTGTGTCGACCAAGATTCGAGCCCTCCACGTGATGTAATTTGTAGATCGATTCGTATGGGGCGGATAAAAATTCTGGAGAGGCGGAACTTGACGGTATAGTTGACGAGTCTCGTAGCGACGGCCTTTTTTGTGATATGAATTTTTAAAGACTGTCGGAAACGTCGTATTTACCATTTAAAAATCGTGATTCACTCTCGAACTCGCCTCGACGCTGCTCCTCCTCCCGCTTTCTCTACCGATATTTTCAATATGATAATTTATGTAAATTCAACGACCACGACGGGAAGAAACGACGGCGCAAATTCGATTCTTCTTATAGTCTTAAAGACAAAATTGAAAGATCGACGCCTGCTCGAGATGCGATGAATAAGGTAATGTTCAATTCTATCTCGAATTTTTTGATTTTTTTTTTTTTTTTGCCACTACCTTTCTTCCGGACATCGTTTGCAATATCGAGCGTAATCGCAATTCGAGACTATCGATTCTTAATCAGGCGGGATTTTCCACACAAGGATTATTGTACCGCGGTTTTATACCAGCAGCGAGGCGAGAAAAGCGAACGCTAACTTTGCTCGAACTGTTGCATCAGATTCAGTGTGCGTAGGTATAGCGGTTTGATATATTAATAGAAACAGCTGTGCGCGACACACCGATGGCAAGTTTTGCGTAGGATTCGCGTATCGGTGTTACACGCGTAATATTGCAGTATGTACAGCACAAATCGTGCGCGACGAGAGCGACGAAAAGAGGAGAGAAACTTGAGAGGGAGGGAATAAATGCTGTTGCGGGAAGAGGAATAGTGAAAGTTTTTAAGAAAATAAAATTAAGAAAAAAAATGAAAAATTGAAGAAGAATGAAAACAATAAAAAATTGCAACAAAACCTCTGCAGCAGCAGTGTCTATTATTTGCCCAAGTGCAAACTCTCTTGCGTGTGCGTGTGTGCGACAAACTGCTCTGCTGCTATGTTTAGGTACATGCATAAGCGGAAGTTTCAGTGACTAACTGAAAAAATTAAACCCTCGCCTCGTGCAACGATTGATTATTACACACCTACGTAACCGTACGTTCGTAAATGTGTGTGCGTGTGTCTGTGTGATTGCTGCTGCTGCTGCTGTTGCTGCTGCTGTACGATGACCCACTACGCCAGCCATACAACTCGCTACGTAATCCGATGCGTCAATTAATGCGGTGTTTATATCATTATATTTATTATTATCACTTGCGATCTTTTTTTTTTATACACATTTTTTTTTTTTTTTTGTCTTTTGTTTTGTTTGTTTTTTGACTATCTTGTGCGCAGTGACATATTCGCGTGATTAGTAATTTGATTTCATTCACTTTTATTTGACCTGAAGAATGAGAAGAAGAAGGAGAAGAGATAACTCGCAATATGTTTCATTCGCTTCACGTTGATTCATTAATTGAATAACTTCTCCAGCACAATTTGATCTGATTAAATATATACGAAAAATATGAGATAAGAAACAGAAGAAAAGAAAAGGGGATTAAAAAATTGTGATGTAACCACACCGAGTGTGACTCAACATTGGCTTCTTATCTTTTATCTATATAAATAAAATACACCGTAGCGTTTGATATATATATATATACATATATATGTGTGTGTGTATAGAGATAACAGGTTGGTGTATAAAATATGTGTATAAAACACGATCTTATTTACAAATATCCATAGCATAACGAATTGTCAGTTAACAATCAGTCTTATCTACAGCGTGCGAGTTCGCCAAACTCTATAATTCTTGAGAAATAAATCGCGTCGAGTATTAACTCAAATGTAGTCAGGAAATGTTTGGGTTATTTGCCAGCTCTGTGTGTCATTAGAGTGATCAAATTTTCGGGGGATATCCACTGACGGTTCCCTGACCTACATTATTCAATTCTAAACCCACGCAAATGATGAATAATCATCCCTGTGAATTACAGATAGTGGGATTTTTATTTGTGCGCACATCAACGTCGAAAGATTCATGTATTGGTGTTGGAGAGGCTAGAGTTGTTTTATTTTGATTTTCATTTTTCATTCGTTTACATATTTTATACTTCGTAAGTATCTATATACGTATGTACGTTCTTTGTATAAAAAAGAAAAAAAAAGGAAAGAAACAGAAGAGGTAGAAACACGAATGAATAATTCAATTCTGTTCGGGGGTTTATTATTAGTTTGACTGAATTATATTTTGCACGGCGATTCGATACGGAAGAATAATACACCGTGTCTTATATAATTGAAGAGGAGAATTAAAAACTGCTGTATACAAGTACCATTTTTCCTCACACAAGAACTCAACCGATAAATAACTGCAGCAAAAGAAAAAAGAAGAGTTATTTTCGTTTTCTTTTCCTTTCTTTTTCTGTTCCAACTTTTGGCTGAGGACACTTGCAGTTTTTTTTAATCGCATCAGTCACTCGCTCGCTAAGTACTGCAGTGTCTACCCGCGTTAAGTGTTATTGGTATAAGTATATGTATATACATATCCGAGTGAGTATGTAGGTACACAATCGGTTTCGATTGCGGGAATGATTCGTATCTCCTTGAGGTTGAACGTTCTTTGTACCTGCATTGGAAAAATCGACTGCGTAGTTCGTTCGTTTCTCGTCAACCGTGATAATTTTCAACGTTGTCGTTGTGAAACGAAAATTCTCTATTACATTATTTGTAACAATAAAATTTACAAAAAAAAAAATAGAAACCAAGTTACAGTTTCGTCTGCCACGTCTAATATATTGATTGTCCCTTTAGCTTCTGCCATGGAGCAAATAAGCAAGAACCTGTTATTAAAAAAAAAAAGTATTCGACAATTGACCAAGAGACGTTGATATTGAAAAATTTAGGGATGCTGTATGCCGCAGGTGCGCCGCTCAAAAATAAAAAATGTAGAATGTTGCGCGCTGCGCATGCACACAGTTAACGGCGAAAGTGTATATTATACGCGACTTCTTAACGGCCTTGAAGTTGGCTACTGCAGTTCTTTGTGCTTTTCTCCCTACTTCCCCCGATCCAACGCTAGGCTGCCTGCCTCTCTGCATCAACCGATCTCGATGCAGTCACTTGCCTGCACGCTCTCCAGTCCAGTTCTCCTCCTCCTCCTCCCCAACCTCCTCCTCCTCTTCCTCCTTTTCCTTCTCCTTCTCCTTCTTCTCTGCCTGTGATCACAGTTAGCTCATTACTGCTGTATTTACATGGCTAACCTCCGCACACAAGTATAGGTGAATGAGATATGTCGCGTAGTTGGTAGAGCACACGGGATATAAAATCCGAAGTTGGATTAACCCCCTCTATCTGTCTCTCTTTGAAGTTATCACAACATTTACAACTCTGTAACGTGCGTGTGCGCGACGGACAGTTTGACGTACTTTTTTCCTCGCTGCGAGAGCTAGTTGCCGCCAACTCTCGCAATGGGAGAACAGAAACACAGACAATCGTTTGCCACGATTTTCGTTGAAAGAGTATAATTATACGCGATTGTGTGCGCGCAGGTCGTGCACAAAGGAAAGGGTCTGCTGGTGCGCACACAAGCACGCTTCTTGTTATTTATCTCTGTTTCTTCTTTCTTTTTCAATCACCGTTTTAGCCTCTTTTTCACTTACGTTAGGGTTACAGATATTACACGTATGTGTACAATATGTATATATATGTATATATATACATATATATACGCGTTGTGTGTACAGTATAGGTAGTATCATAAGCTTGTACGTGCGGCTTGTAAGACACACGAAGCCAAAGTGCACATGCGGGTGCCTGCCACGTGCGTGCTGGTGCACTTTTTGCTCGACTTTTGTTTCGCTTGCCTTTTATTGCCGCAGTCATGGTGCCGCTGACGTTGTACTTCCACCAACGCAACTCGCTCACCCACTCCCTCGGTCCTTAGGGTTCATGCATTGGGTTAGTTCGCGTCACGTTGCGGCGAAAGCTCTCTGGCTCTTGTACGCGGATTAAGGGTAACGCAGCACTCCTACCAATACCGACAGAGGAAACTCATCCTTTTTCTTCTTACGTTAAACAAACAAATTAACGGAAAGGGTTCGAATTTCGACGGTGCATCGATCTTTCGTCTAGCGTACCTCGATATTGCACGAAAACAGTCTCACGATGGCTCATTTTACTCGTAATTCTTTTCGGAATTGCCCGAAGTATCTCAACCACGCATTTTTTGATCCCTGAAATGAGGGAAGTGTGAGAATAGTAACACGTGCGAAAAAAAACCACACATTTATCTGACGATTTTCGGGACGCGAGTAACTTTTGCGAATTCTCCTTCCGTTCACTTGTTTATTTAATATACGAAGAAAAAGAGTAAGTTCGCTCAGTCGGTAAAGGTAGGCGTACTGCGTACCCTTAATGCGGGAGAAAAAACGCTTTAAATAAACGAATTGCGATGATCCAAAAAGAGGTAAGACGAAACCATTATCCACGACTAATCGACAAATCACAGCATCAACCTGTTGTAGGTATGCGTGTTTCGATGATCGTAGGTATGTATTATACATGATGGAACGTGCGGTGTCACCGAGCCCAGGACAAAGAACCGTGTATTCCCGTGTACGCGATTTATGGGGTGTGCGTAATCGCCGCCGAGTTATACGATGAATCGATTTGTGTGTAACGTGTCGTACTTAGCGTATGAGCGGGTGTGGGTGTGTTTACACATATCTCCGAGAGGCATAAACCTTCTATTTACAAATCGACGCAACTGTGAACACAACACAACAGGCAGCAGCAAAAGCGGCAGTTGAAGCCTGTGTAGTAGTAGTAGGTATATATTATAAGTAGTATGACGGTGTCGTGGTGGCTGTATCGCAGAAGTCGTTGCAGAGCTGGAGTTGCACAAGTGAAAGAGAGACGTCGTCGATGCATGCGGTGGTGTATTTTCTATGATCTTAAATGTCAAGGATGGATTTGGACTCCGACGTATACACCAGGCAGTATCTATCGTGCAATGTGCGCTACATGAAATCTTGCAGGATTCTCGCGCGAACAGTAATATACAAAGATCGTGGAAGTAACGGGAAAGATCGAATTGAAAATGGGGGTGAAAATATTGAAACAATAATTATGTGAAGGAAAAAACGTCTTATACCGATCATTGCGTCAATGCGTGGAAAATTGGTGGTGTGGTGGATGTTAAGGACAAGCGCCGAGCTCGCCAGCTAGCGCGATAAACTTATCTTCTACTTTTTCTTTCCTTTCCTCTCCTCTCCTCTCCTCTCCTCTCCTATCCTTTCTTCTCTTCTCTTCGCTGTGTACATATACCTTGCCTGCCCGCGCACGCTATCGTGCAAGTTTGACGACGAGACGGCAGCGGGTAGCGCTCGAATCCGTCCTCTCAGTTTACTCTGGAACTTTAGATAAAGCGGTAGCCAGGCGAGACTCGCTGTCTACAAACTCACTGATTGTGTGAGCCAAAGCCGACCTCATCTTCGTCCTCGTCCTTATCCTCTACCTCATTCTCAATGTGCTTTACAAACAAAGAACCTCATCCAAAACCCACCACCATGTATCATACTTACGCTCTGTATACATGCATATATACCTACTCGTTGAGCATATACCGTAACGCTTGTGCAGGGCATGCAAACACCAAATATGTACCCATCCTCATCCGAAACTGACCCACCGTCCATCGTGACGTTATGGAATCCTCGAGCCCAAAATCGGTTGGCCCTTATACACAATGAGACAGATATACAAGTAGATGGATTCGGATCCCTGAACATGACCGCGACTTTCTTTCGAAAACTACTTCTGCTGCGAAAAAAAAAATGGAAGGAAACACCACTTTTAACGAGCCTCGTTCTCTTTTTGTGATTTCAGACCGAGTTAACCGGCGATCCGGCGAAGTTCCAGGACCGCGAGAACCCCCTGTAGTCCTGGTGGACTCCGACCTTTCCCGTCTGCCATTGCCGGACCTAGTTTCATCGGCCATCGAACAACTGCCACTCCCAATGCCCCAGGTCACAGCCTCGGCTCCGAGCAGCCCGACGAGGGACGTTGCCTTTCAATTCCCAGAGCTGAATCCCTCGGCTCCTGTACCCAGCCCAAGACCTCGTCCACGGAGACGACGTCTAGTGTCCGAAAACTCTGCTCTGAAGAAGGAACAACCGAGCACCAGTTACTACCAAGCACCAAGCGATGAGAACGAGTGGGCAAACGTTGGCGCCAACCTCAGGAACATCGCCGATGACTTTCACGCATCTAAGAACACTGTAAGCCCGCAGATTGTTTTTCAAGTCGATTTCTCGTCGTGGGGACTCTTAAATCGCGTGCGTTGGACATTATGCCCTTCGACCTGGTCACACTTGTTTGCAACAGTGCGATCCGTACACCTTATACCTACTTTCGAAGTTGTACAATGGGATGGTTAGTTCTTCGATTGCGTCACGGCAAGGACCCGGCAATCGAGTGCTTACGGAATGGCTAGATGCACTTTCGATGTCGGACAGCGGCGAGCGTCTTCTTCCTAGTCCGGCAGCCGGTCTTTCACCCCGACTCACTCACGATCAGGTGCGGAATCGTCGTTTTTTGTCCGACGACAAGAATCGCTCGCGGAGGGTTTGCCGGGGCGTGAACTTACGGCCATAAATGCGAATTTAGTTATCACCCTCTGATCCCCGGGGCGCAATAAATATCCCATGGTGGCAACCGCCGTTCCGGTGTTGCGGTGACCCGCGAATCCCACACTTTGTCAAAGTCTCTGCCGCAGCGACGGGGTCGTTTGATCAAATATGTATCGAGCTCGGTCAAGACGCGAGGCCCGTCTCTCTTCTCACCCTTGATAAAATCGGATTTTCTCTTTTCCCGCTTGTTTGCGGTAGTCGATGAAGAAAAAAAGAAAGAAAGAACGAACGAACTACGAGAGGACGGGTGGTGGGGTGGAGAGATTAACGACGATCCGCATCATCCGTCTGACAATTGGGGATGATGAAGTTTCCAAGGTACATCTGAGGATTGCGTATAAAACTCGATCTGGCTATGAACCAATAATTGAGGAATTAAGTGCGTCGTCGTCTAATTGAAGAGAGGGGAACACTTCACAGCTGGAGTACCTATGCAACAGTAGGGCCGAAAGAAGAAGAGATTTTTCGATTAACAATCTTCCCTCCCACAAAAGAAAAGGGTGCCGCCTCAAGTCTCGTTTAATTCCGGAGACCGTTAATCCAGAGAGACTCGGATCTAACCAATTTCATCAGAAGTGTCCTTCTATCTTGAGATCCTCTTTGTGCTCAGTCAACTTCCTCGCTGCTTTCTGTGCACCTTGCGTTCTTATTCCGCACTCGGGAGTTTCTCGTGTAACTGCTAAGTGCACGCTGGACGGATCTCGGGTGTTTCCGCACTTGTCTTAACAACAATTTTCACCACACCGTGCACGCGTGGAAGTCTTCCGATATTTTCCTCGGCTATTTCAGAAGTCGTCTGTATGTATTTACGACGCGATATCTAGGAGGGATCGCTGTAAATAATTAACAGAAAGTTTCACGGCTTTTTCTCCCCCCTTTTGATGTGTATTATAGTATTCGAGGAGGGAATAGAAGCGGCCCATAATTCTCGGTTAATGCGAAGCTTCGTTTCCACGTGTAGAAGCGTGATAATCTTTTCTCGGACAGTGTGACCCGGCCGAATGTTGTGGGGTGGTAGGCCAAGTCGGTATTCTCGATCGGGGCGAAGGGTCCTGACCAGATATTATGGTTGGCCATAAAAGCACCGCCGGAGATTGGGCTCTCTCCGCCTTCTATTCTTCTTATTTCTTTATTTATTATACCCATACCCTCGCGTGTATATAGATTAAGACAACGGCAATGGACATCGGAAACTAAGAATGGGGTCAAGATATAAGTCCTCCTGCTTCCCCCGAATACTGCACAAAGGGAACTCATCCCCCAGACATCGCGGCGCATTTAATTGCCCGTGTTTAATTCTTTCATCGTAATACGTTGTATACACCACAGCGATGCGGTGGTAAAAATGAAAATTGATCATCGATGGCAGACGAAAAGAAAAAAAAAATGAGAAGAAAAGGAAAAAAAAATTCATCAAACTTGGAGAAAAACCGTTTGCGGAGTTGAAAATTTGATTATCGAAAATCTCGTCGATATTCGATCCGAACGTGAAATCAAACGGCTCTCAATAATCTTCTCTCTTCGTTTGCTTTGCTGTTTTCCAGGATTCCGGTGCCGAGAAATCGAGTCTACCGGTTATCGGGAACGATGAATCGTCGCCGGATAGTTTTTTGTCACTTTTGATCCCGGCACCGCTTCGGGAGACGCTCTGGACGACAGTCGCGTTGTATTTGGGATGGCGATTGGTCTCCCATTTGCGATAGAACCCACGAGCAGCGGTTCGCGGAGAAGACTGCGTCTCTTTACGCCGAAATGTTTGCTGAATTTAAAATTTTTTTCTTCATCAACCGCCAGAGGACGCTCTTGGAGAATGAGAAGACGGAAGAGGAGGAAGAGGAGGAGAAGGAATAGAAGAATAAGAAAAGGAATAAGAGCCGGACGTGTTGAGAGGCTGCACGCAGCTTGGTCACAAGTCTCGGATCCAGGTCAGTCCTAACCCATGACCATGATTCCTCTTCGCCGCTGATAATTAGCGCTGACGAGTTTTTATACGGAGGAAATAAAGCCGGCTATAATTAAGGCGATTTGAAAATCGTGCGCTATCGCGAAATTCGAATTGCGAGATGTGCCGCTGGACGCGGGCCGAAAGGACGGTGAATGAAATGACAAAATAAATAAATAAATAATTAAATCAACGAGTAAATAAATTGATGAATTAAATAATTGAAGCTTATTAAATAATTGAATATAAGCGAATAAATGAATTGCATTACGATATTATTGGATAACAAACGAACTAGGGATTATAGCAACCATCGGATATATAATGTTATTATTGATATGAGATAATACGGATATAATTGTATAACCATCCCGATTTATATACATGAGTATATTTTAGGCTTAGCGAACGCGAATATTACGCGATTATTATTATACGTTTCTTATATACATTTTAAAGGTGCGTTATTAAGTACCTATAATTTAATTTATATTTAACGGTGAGCAAAAAAAAAATCTCTCTCTGGAAATAATTCGCATTCGGTTTTACATGATAATATAATATACGTCACGTTGTTTCCACTCGATCGTATTTCGCAATCTTTTTTTCTTTAATTTTTTCTTCTTTCATCACCTCACCGAATAAATAACGACTGAAGCCAAAAGTCGTCTGATTTTTATACACGTTTTAAAAAGTTTTCTTTTGCTAAGAATACTTTTTTGTCGCGCGTGCGATCGAATTGATGGATTTTTGCTTCTTTCGCGACTTTTGGACTCGGTTTTTCGCGGTGCTTACAAGGTGGTGAGAAATAATGCGACGAATTGGTAAAAACAATTAATCAACGAATCTATGCACGCGATTGTGTGTTTTCTTTACGTTTGTCCGTCATCTTTTCTTGTTCTCTCTTACTCGCGCTTTACGTACAGAAAAAGTGAACGGAAGGGAGAGAAAGAGAGAAAGAGACAAGAGTAGAACGTATTGCGTACCAAACAGTGAAAAAGAACAGCATTTAAACATAAAAACACACAAATGCTTGCCCGTGTATAATAATTTCAAATCTCCTCATTAAATTTTTCACCCCGAGTGGTTACAACAAGTATATTTACTTGTCTCCGATCGAATAAAACAATGGCAAGATCCAAAGAGGACTTTACCGAATAATCAAACGATGATCTCATTACGAATAAATAAAATTTAATGATTAATTAATTGACGAATTAATTAATTAATTACATAGACGTACGTACACATGTGCATAAATTTTCTTCAAATAGTTAAAATTTATGTAGACTTGTAACGATCATATGCCCTCGCAGTCGCTGTTTCATAATTTTTCGAACCGCTTCCTAGTTAGTTATCAAATTTTCGTATGCACGTATAACAAACAACGTGCATTTTATCCAAAACAGTTCAAGCGATGCGCGAAAATTCGCGCGACATAAATTAAGCGAATTCGAAACGAACGAAGAGAGAAAAAAAAAACTACAAACATTCATTACAATTCAATCAATGTGCTTAATTTCCATCTTGTGACAATATTTGACAGAAGGGCGATCGAAAACACACCAATCGGCGTTCGGTGTTTAATAGTAATAATAATGATAGAAATAATAACATTCATAATAATAATGACATTAAATAATAATCTTTATAACGGTAATCTTAATTGTAATCATATACGTATGTACGGATAGACGTTCTTGTATGCTACATCGACATAATGATACGGTATAATGTAGTAATAATAATGATAATAATGATACACGATGTGCATGATAAAAAATGCGCGTATTACCCGTGATTATCAAGAGCAGCGAGCGTAGAAGCGTCGTAGTCGCTACCCGTTTACATCGTACGGATATACATGTGCAGGTATGCGTATATAAACAAACATATGACACATACGTGTACATATATACGCTGTGTACGATTATAAATATATTTCACGGGGAATCTTATTTGTATATAGAAAAAAAATTATCGAATAACTGTGGGAAATTTAAGTATATAAAATCATTGTGTAGGTAAAATCGTGTAATTCGAAATTTAATGATATAATGTTGATACGGGTGAAGGAAAAAGGAAAGGAAAGGAAAAAATCAAGATTGCGCGCGCTTTCTGTGTGTGCGTGTGTGTGTGTGTGTGTGTATGTGTGTGCGTGTGCGCATAAAAGTACATCTATGCATGTTTAGAGCAAGGAGGAATGAGGAAAGATGAATGAGAGAAAAAATAAAAATAAAAAAAAAAACAAAAAAAAAACGTAAAAAAACAACAAAAAAAAAAACACATGAACAATCGTATAAAGTAATAAATGAGTAATAAGTCGAGGTGTAATAAACGAATAAAATAGATATCCTATAATTGATGTAATGTAGAGACCGAGGATCGCAGCATCTGATTGGCTAGCTGCGAGTCCCGTGGACAGTTTTCAAATGATCTCCGGTAGATTAGCTATTAGTGACGACGCTCATCTCCAGCGGGAGACTGTGTATAATACCTACCTAATTTTGGAGTGGCGTCTAATTATATTATATTATTATACCTATGTCATTTTGTACGTATTTTGAGATTTTCTTTTTTCTTCAGGTTCACTTTTTCCACTGTTTATCACAACTTGGATTTGAATACTTTGCTCCACCGTATTTGGTTTTTCTCAGTTGTTTCCATTTTTTTTTTTTTTTTTTTTTCTCAGCGTGCAACGTTTTGTACAATTAATAGATTGCTTTCAAAACTTTTGCATATTTTTACAAAGATTAGCCTGCTACTAACGTCTTTTTTTATATTTCGAATCCTGTAAGAAAGTAATATTTCGATTATTATAAAACGATATCCCGATTCGGAATATCCAATTTCCAAATTGTACGACTAATCGAGTTAAATTGTCCCGCATCGATAGACGCATGTTTGTATTAAGTATGCGTGTGTTTTTTGAAGAATTTATAGGCATTGGTATCTAAATAACGTTGATTGTAATGTACAAGAAACAACATTTTTTTTTATTGAATTTTGAAATCGCTTTTCAAAGTAAAGTAAAGAAAAAAAAAAATAACAATTACAGATTAATAATTGACAAGATACTAATAAAAAATTGAAAGCAATTTGAAATGACTGTGTTCACGCGACAATCAGCGTTACGTCGCGTTAAAAATGAAATTAACAATAAAGTAATAATAAAGAGACACAAATGAATAAGCAAAAAATAAAAATTCACTTATATGAATGTATGTGTACATTTCATATTTAGATCGCGTTGAGTAAAACTGGTTGTTACGTTTTTTGAAGAAAATTCGAAATTCACGCGGATAAGTGCAAAAGACAAACCAAGTATGGACAATTGAAAGACAAATTTTTCAGCGGTAAAATTGAACCTTCATTTTCGTAATTTACTAATCACAGTAATAATAATAACAATAATAATAGGTGTATAATAATAGTAACGATACAATATGAAAATTAAACATCTTAGCACAGTAATAAACGTTTCCTCGGCATCGAATGTTGACGATTACGATTTTTCGATGTACATTTCTGCATACGTATAAATGCATCCGTCAAAAATCTACCGAATTATAATGCTCTTTGAATAGAAAAGGAAAAAAAATATTCCAGCGTCTTAGAAACTAACGCTAAATATGTGTAAGAATTGAAAGTTTATGAACAACGTTATGAGGAGAAAAAAAAAAAAAAAAAAATTCAACGAGGTCCACCGTTCATTTTTCAAACATATTTTCATTTACACACAATGTATATATTTATTGTGCGATGTCCACTGCCATTCTCAAGAGTCGCGATTCAAGATATATTTCATCGACGTCACGATTCCAAATTCAAATAAACTTGTCTCGCTCCTTGATTTCCTTGAGTTATAGATAGTTTATGATCGGGTGGCTTTTCACCGCGTCTGGATTTTGATACATACTAAATTTTAAACCAAATTGTTTGCACATTTTTTGATACAAATTTGAATAAAATTTTTAAAAAAACAAAATAAAAACAAATCGTAACTAAAACAATGAAACGACCTCCGAAGTTCTCGGTAAAGCGACATTCCCGCGAAATGAGGAAAAGAATATCTGCCTGTGAATAATTGCTTTTTGATAATTTTACATAACGCTAATGATAATAGTAATACTAATAAGGCTAAATATAATAATAACGATGATCTTAAAAATAATCTGCATAATAATTATGCCAGAAATGAAAATAAAAGTAATAAACATACTAATTATTACGGTAATACTTTATACAAAAATAATACGATGACAGTGTGGTAACTATAAGATTTTAAACGTTGCTTTTTCATTGTTTTTTTTTTCTTTTTTTTTTAACAATTAAACGGTAAAATAATATTTGTAAACGTATACAAGCATTTTAGACATTAATCAGCCATATTGAAGATACACCTAATATTTGGATAAAAATAATAATAATTCTAGAAGTAATCGTGATATGGTTAATAATGTTAATAATAACACTAACATGAATAATCATAAAAATAAAAATAATATTAGTAGGGTAGTAGTAGCAGTAGTAATATGGTATAATATTCATTTTAATAATGATGATAATAATAAAGCTGATGCCGATAACATTAATAACAATTAAATAATAATAATATTAATAACTATCGGTAGAATATACATGATATATTATAACGAATTACATATACATATATATTTTAAATTATGTACATGACATATGCAATGCCGCATTTTATTTTGACGGTTGTAGAGGAGCACTAAAATTATTTATAAATATACATATATCCGAATATATATGTCGAATGTATTGCAAATACAAATAAGGCGAAAGCATATAATATGTATGATTTATCGAAAAACTTGACCGGAAATGAACCGTACGGTCATTTTCGAAATATCGAGTGTGACGAATTAGAGCTCTGTATATTGTTAGTGTACGAAAGCTCTGCAGGGGCGTGAAACGGGGTGATGGTTGTTGTCCTTTTGCTTTTTTTCTTTTTAATCTTTTTTCTTTACTTCACCCGAGGAGAAAGCAGCTTTGGAATATTCAATTTTTGACTTATTCTTCATTGCATCTGATTTAAACGGTATCTCTCGATGGTTTGTTTTTATTTATTTAGTCATTTATTATTATTATTATCACTACTTGATTTTTTTATTTTTCTTTTTTACTACCGCCAGAGTTGCTATGGAAAGGGGAGAGGGAATGTGAAAGATATAAGCTGTAACTGTGACATTGTGGATCGTGGGGGGCAGGCTGTGAAAATTTATATTGTTTGGATTTTGAATTGTTGATAAAAATAATACTAATAGTAATATTCACTCGACTTGTGTGATTTGCATTTAGGTATACGTATAAATAATAACCGAAGGGGACAGTTGACCTTGCTATTTCGACACCTGCAAGCATGCGCAGAACAGAGATCGCAATGTTGGAGGAATTTTCGTTGACTCGTCACAATATGGAAGGTGAAATGAACGTTTTTCAATCGTGCCGGCGATAAGTAATCACCTGAAATTAAAACTAGTTTGATATTTAACTGTAGTTCATAGAAAATAACGGTCAAAGTCGCGAGGTGGCGACCGGCAATCGAATCGCCGCGGCCATTTTCACCTCGAGTCGATTATCGAAACATCATTTGAAACGCGGCATACTTCTCTTAGTAATCATCGATCAACACATCCGGGATCCTCGCTAATATTTATCATTTTATTGTTAGCAAAATTTCGCGTCCATTTTCAACTGACTAAATGTAGTGAAACAAGAAATTAGAAATTCTGTACATTGCCTTTTCTCATCAATTATTACTTTTATCTTTTCTCAAAGTGTAGAGAAAATTTGTTTCCGACAATTACAGCAAAGTTCCTCTCTCGTTTTGCACGATGTTGAAATCGACCGCGTCACTGTCCCTTGAATTGTTACCAATTGACATTTTATCTTATTATATTAAAAACTTGACTAAACGGTAGAACTGACGTGTGAATGACGATGCAAAAACAAGTCGAGAGGATTATTAATAAAAGTAAAAAGATGAAAAAAAAAAAATTAAAAATAAAAAATAGAGGCAAATATAATATATATGTATATACAAATATATATCGAAGGGAAATAATGTAAAAATAAAAAAATAGAAAAGTAGCGAAAGAAATGAATAAATGAATAAGCATAGTGAAAAAAAAGAAAACAGAAAATGAAACAAAATAGAACAGCCCGCCCGCCCGAGATCCCCGCGCGTCAAAGCGTCACTGTGATCTCATAATAATAATAATAATAATATTAATAATAATATTAATAATAATAATAAATTAAGAGAAAAACATATAATAATAATAATAATAACAACAACAATAACAGCAATTAATTATTATACATAACTACCTACTTATATTATGATTAATCGTATTAATAATTGTAACCCGCAAATTAATTACTGTGTAAATATGTATATGTATATGTATGTATATATATATATATATACATATATATATATATATACACACATACATTGTTCAGGCATACGACGTGCTGTGTTTCTCTCTCATTGTCAGTATCTTTATCGGTACGTGAATTTTTATTCCGCGTAGTTTGTATCACATATGCGCCTACACATAATCAGTTAATACATTATACCCTAAAGACAACTATTGTACGTCGTGTACGTTTCTATTTCATTTTGTTTTTTTTTTTTTTTTTTTCCCTAGCTTCAATTTTCGTTCTCTCGTCCCGATTCCTCATCATTTCACCTTATTTTACCTATATTGATTAGTATCATTATCATTAATATTATTATTATCATTATTATTGTCGTAGTTATCCTTAAATGTTATTATCGCCTTTCGAATGATCTCCATTTAAATATCGCGACACCGGGACAACCTTTACAGACATCGCAAATACACGTAATATTATGAAATGATACTTAATGCTCATAATCAATGTCTCGTAAATTAATTTTGCGATCTTCATTTCGCATTTATTCTCCTCCGTGTTATTACTTGCCTTATACATTACGTATTGTAGTCGATTTGATATAGTGATTATTCTTATTTTAATTAATAATTTTTGTCTTTTGTGATTGTACGTGTATAAAAGAGGGAAAAAATAGGCTCTGTCCCCGTGGAACGTGTAATGATTATTATTAATCGTCGTGTATTTGTTAAAATAGACAAAAAAAAAAAAATTATAATAATAATAATAATAATAATAACCGACTAGTCTTTACCGGACCAATTACTATTGAGCGTTGAGATTGTTTCATACCAGTATAAATATGTACTTGTATGTGTATATACACATATATATATATATATATATATTTATACACACACACACACACACACATATATATATATATATATATATATATATATATGTATGTATGTATAAATAGCGAGAATATTTTTTTCTATTATTAATTCAACTTTTTTTTTTTACGTTCGTAAGAATTTTTGTTTTGTTCTAAACCAACTAACACAATGCTGCCGAGTATGCGACTCGCTGCTCACTTAATATATCCTCGATTATATACCTTACGTCCAAGGTTTATTATCATATTATTATACGTATGAAAATGCTCTTTTTTTGCATATTATTTGCTCATGTCAGACTGTATGTTCTAAGTTTGCCATATTTGTACATTGATGATGATACTTTTTATTGTTATTATTACTACTACTGTCATTATTATTGCGATGGTTATTTTATACCCGTTCCGCGATTTAACACCAAAAATTCATTGGCGATACAATCGTGAACTTGAGAAAAAAAAAAAAAAAAAAAAAACGAATAGAAAAAAAATTACGTTCACGAAAAATTTTCAGCAGATACGTTTTTCATTGACTTTTTATTCGCTGATTTTATTGTTTTGAGCGAATCGATATCTATCTTATACTCCAATTAATCACGGTGCCAATTTTATTGCGAAATAACTATTACATCATGATTTTTCCCACGTACGCCACAAACGTACAACATTAATTGTATATAATAATTCGGTAATTATTTACGCACGTTAGTTTAAAATGATTTGATTAATTTTTATTTTTTTTTTATTTATTTCACAATATCTCCTTCCAATTTTGATATTCACGATATATTGAAAAGTCGAATCAGAAATGCTTGAAAAATGTTACCTCTAGCCAAATGTCCGTGACATATAATGCATACATATGTATGGACCCACGTAATTAAACTACATATATTATTTCGACCGTCGTTGTATTTCCGTATATTACGATAGTTGTATCGGTTTTCCGAATGTGTCCCCCCCTTTACACTCGCCACTAAGGCAAAGAAATTTTTACGAAAAATATATACGTAGCTGTGTTGAAGAACAAAGAGAAATTAAATCGAATAAATCACGGTTATATGATACATTATACGACGAGAATAATGAATTGAAAAAAGTATTTGTAACATCTCACGCCTTGTGCACCGAGCTCGCATTTGTCTTGTGATAGAGTCTGGACTCTTTGAGCCGTTTTATATGCAATTTTTTTTTTTTTCTTTTACTTTTTTTCTCCAAAAGTTGTCGAAAACTGGGATGTAAAAAAAGAAAAGAAAAGAAATACAAAAAATAAAAAGACATGATAATATCAAGTAAATATAAACAGAAAAATTGAAGAGAAAAGGGGGCAAGTAGAGAGAGAGAGAGAGAGAGAGAGAGAGAGAGAGAGAGAGAGAGAGAGAGAGAGAGAGAGAGAGAGAGAGAGAGAGAGAGAGGAAAAGTTTATATTGAGATGTATTTATTCTATAAACTGTATATTGTATTATAATATTTTTCGTCCAGCTGACCAATCCAAAGAAGTGACCAAATAATTAAAGGGGAACGATTTTTTGCGAGAGCCGATGCACATTGCTAGAGATGCTGTTCTGTAATACTAACAATAAAATTCTTTTTTTGACTGGCCGATCGATATTTGTTTAATTATTATTATTATTATTTTTTTTTTTTTCTTTACTCCGTCTATATTTTATTACCATGTATGATATGTTACTATACGCAAAGAAGAAAACTGTAATAAGTGACGCTCACGTGATATACATAATAATAGTAATATAACGTAACGTACATGATAGTATAACGTAATATAATATAATATAATATAATATAATATATAATAGTAATGAAAATACGTTTTCGCCAGCAGGATATACAATTGAAATGGTACTTTAATTACAATTATTATTATCATTCTTACAATTACCTTATGATGTTTTGATTTTATTTTTATCTTGTATTTATTATCGTCATTTTGGTAACAGAGAAATGTGTTTCTACGCCAGGAATTCGATCCAATAAAACCCCTCGGTAAACTCTAAAATT
The DNA here is from genome assembly GCF_021155785.1 of Neodiprion fabricii. Classification (NCBI taxonomy): domain Eukaryota; kingdom Metazoa; phylum Arthropoda; class Insecta; order Hymenoptera; family Diprionidae; genus Neodiprion; species Neodiprion fabricii. The sequence continues at coordinate 26,669,959 of NC_060243.1, read as the reverse complement.
TGAAGTCTCTCAGACTTTTGTCACTATGCGGTCTGGCAAATTTCCGAGATACTTTCAACCGTTTTGAATTAAACGAATGAAAAATCCAATAATCGAATAAATTGTAATTGGATCCAATTCTCATTTTGTAATATCATTATTTCTTTGATTTTTCAAACTCATAATATGATAAAAAGTGTATTAGGTTCTAGGCTTTCGGGCCGGGACTGAAATATTATAAAATTCATACGATGCTGTGTTATATTTTTAAGTCACTTCTTATAATTTTATACATATACAATACATACATACATATATATATATATATATATATATATATATATATATATATATTATTTACGGCTCACGTTTTATTGCTACATCAATTATTTTATCTTAATATTTCGTTATTAATTTAATGACTAATATTATCATTACCATACCGCGTAATTGTATTATAATTTCGTTCCATTTTTTACATACAGTCGCCTCTACTTACCTTGCTTCTTTTTACCTTTGGTCCGTTCAACGCTCGAGAATTATTTTTCTCTCGAATTGCGTTGCCATCGGTGTTTTAGCCGCTTTACAGCTGAAAAACTCGTTATATACATCCTTAATAAAGTTCAAGACAGGACTATAAAATCGCGTAATGTCTTTTTAACAGAAAAATAGTTAATAATGACTTAGTTGAAAGATTTTAATTTTTTACTACGAAGATTCAATACAATTACTTCGATTAAGCTGGACACCATTTTTTCAAAAACATTATTCTTGCAAATATTCATGCTTTGCATTATGCAGAAACTTTTTAACGCGCGCGGCAACGTAAACATAAGACGAAATTGAATCGAATCGAGCACCGGTTGTGACCGGGGAGGGGGGACATCGTTTCCACCAAAATGACTCCTCTACGGTCCCAACCGGGCAAGGGATATAGAAGCGACTGTATATATTTTGATCTTCTATTCTTTGTACGCCCATTTTTTCTACTTTTTTATTACTTTTATAGATTATCATTCACAATTATGCATATATTAGTACGTAAATAGCATAACTATACGTTATCCAAGTCCGTGCTGTTCCACCCGATGGTTCCAATTCGTTTGTTATTATTACTATTACGATTATTATATTTAATTATTACCGCAAATTTGCGATTGAAGTTTTTATTTACCAAGACTATATTTCTGTAATTATACATATGTACGAGTAACGTATAAATGATGCGTCGCTTATTTGCCAACATAAAGTGCTGACAACGAACTGAGAACTTGCAGCAGTCGTTATAACCTAGTTTGTAAATCTCTTCGAATAATTATTTTAAAGTTTTACCGTTTCTCCTTAACATAGGTATTTTGCCCAATGTCAAAATCCGTCAGTCGCGGCGTGATATATGAGAATATATACGTATGTATACATGTATATGAATAATGTAAAGTAACTGCTGTTGGTGCTGCTGCAGTTTTAAATATTACGTACGTAGGTAAACGCATCTCTTCGCTGCCCGAAAGTCTTTCATGATTCATATGATTATTGTTGTGATTTCTATCATTATTGCACTATCGTCAAATGTGATGATATTTTTCAGTCTTATACATATGTAGGTATACGTATACAAACGTGGTGTTATTATTATTATTATTATTATTATTATCATTATCATTATCATTATTACTACCATTATTATTAGTATTATAATCGTTTATCATTTGTATTATTTGTGATTTCAATTGCATTATCGACGACAAATCGCCAATTTTTGTCGTCTCGTATCAATTATTACTATTATTATTACATTGTACTTCATTTTTATATAATTAAATAAATGTGAACATGACGGATCGTATATACATATATATATAAATATGTCTGTATATATATATATGTATATTTATATATAAATATTAATATACAGTATACACAAGTTAATTTATTTCGTACGAATCATATTATATCATTTCCGTGATTTTTTTTCTTGTTTTTTTTTTTTTTTTTCTTTACCAACTTAATCTCATATGCTTACAACAATAATTTGGTTTCTCCTCTCACCACGAGCGTGTCCTGTACATTCTTCTTTCACTTGTTTCTGCACAAGTGATTCATTCAAATGCCTCAACCGTAGAGTATGAATTCTTGGTACGGTTTCGATATGAATTTAATTCCTGTAGTTTTGTGAAATACTTGGCGCGTTGTAAAAAAAAAAAAAAATGCGGCATACAAGGGGCAGAAGACTAACATTACAATATAACTATTCAAGCTAGTTGTTGCTAATAATCGAAAGTATCGACGTTTATCAATCGTGCATACGGAAGGAAACCTTGGAGCGTTCGAAAATCACGGAATCTAAATCACGGTAAGTAGAAAATTCTGTCTAAAGTCGCGAAGTGGAGCGCAATTGCGGCCGCGGCGGCCATATTAATTTTTTGCCAAACGCTTTGTTGTATCAACGGTACTCGGAGCGGTAAAAAAGAAAAAAAATACGCGGAGTGAAGATGCAAAGAATAAAACCTCAATCGATTCAAAATTCATATTCGAACGACAACGTCAACGATCCCGTGGCTCCTGTTCGACCACCGTGCAATCTGGTGTAGCTGCAGCACATGCACCGTGTGGAGCGAAATGTTGACGCAAACGTATACCTGTTTACCCGTGCATACATCAAGGTGCCGTACATGCAAACTCTGTATACAGGTGCACCGATCGTCTAGGCAGTCGCGAGTGTTTAGACGATGAGATGGGGGGAGGGGGGAGGGGGGGGGGGGGGGGGGGGCTAATGGGTTTCCCGAGACGCAACAGCGGCAACAGCAGCATCTGGGCATCTCATTACTAGAGATGTGACCGCAAACCAATCTACTCCTCCTCCTCCGCCTCCTCCTCTACCGTCTCTACCTACACTTCATCCTCGGTGCGATCCAGTCTCCGGACCGCAAGACACCCGTCGCAAATTACCGATTGAGCCGTGCATCCGTCGTCCTACGGACTCTATGGGGAACCCGATCGTGAATAGAGACTTCTGAAAGTCAGAGGGGTGTGGAGGCAGGGGGTGGGGGGAAGGATGGACTAGGGGAACTTGGAAGTGCCGACGGCCTGATTTGCGGCGACGCAGGGTGCTCGATTTAAATGCGAATTTCCGTGCTGTGTATTATTTTCCAATAACCCTAACCACCGCTATGTGGTTTTTCGGACGAAACGCGGTCCGAACAGCACGGTCTGCACATGTCACAGCGGGGGCGGCGTGTCAGAGCTTCGCTTTTCATAGCATTGTGCAACCTAACCTGCCCGCCCGGCTATCCGGTGCACATCCATATGCAGATCGCAACGATATGACAACATTTACATACTGCATACGTTTCCCGTTCTGGAACCTCCCTTCGACACCCCCCCCCCCCCCCGTCACCCTGCACTCGCTTCTACTCTCCTCTCGTCTGTCCTCCTCCTCCTCCTCCTCTTCCTCCGCAACTCTCGCATCCCTCTGTTGATTTTGAGCCGGCGCGAACCGCGGCACAAACTGCTGCACCCGCACGCGATGCAACGCGATGCAACCTGACGCTGCAATGCAGCCCTGTGGTTGATTGACGTTATTGGTCCCACCGCTGACACCAGATTACGCTTATATTTGCATACCTACGCGATACGGATTTTCGATGCTACGATTTTAACCAAGATAAAAGAAAAAAGAGGAACGGAAATATTCGGCTCAATGTATTTTACCTACCTGCGATACGTAGTCGTCGTTTCGTTGTTTTCGCTCTGATCCCTGAATCCTCGAAAAAAGACACGGATAGCCCGTCAGGATTTATTCTGGAAACTGGTTACTTTTTTGACATTTTTTTTTTTTTTTTTTTACTCCAATTAAGGTCTCTGTGTATGCACGAAACTCATTTTACACAGGTGATTGACCAGCAGAATTTGACTACAATAATGCCTCTGACTCTTCCGTAAAGAGGAACCTTAATCACGCGAACTAATTCATTGATAACGATATTCCCGGTCTGATCACGGAATTTGGAAGTGTTTTCAAAGTTTTGCTTCTTCCTCGAAAAAAAAGTACGGTTATCAATGTTTGCTAAGATTTAGATTCAGTCCAACTACTATCAGTTTCTGATATATATATATGTGTGAACGATATACGAAAACGAGTTTTCTTGATACATGTCGCTAAATATTGTGAGTTCGTCCTGCTATCTTCATTTTTCCAAATAAGGTGAAACGTTTCTAGCAAACTGACAAACCGTCGCTTCGTCGCTTCTGGTTCACACGATGAGCAAAATTGCGCAGAGATGAAGCATCTCAAGGTTTGCTACTCCTTCGATTTTTCTGAAATGCGAAGAAGAGAAAAAAAAAAAAAAAAACCACCGAAGGCATTGTCAGGCAGTCAAGTAGGAATGCCGATGACTGACTAACCGATCAATTTCGAAGCGGATTTAACCCGGTAAGGAAAAGTACAAGGGAGTTACAAGTTCCGCGTGCAACTAAACCGGCACTCGTTTTATTTTCTCTATGCATTTTGTGTGTTTCATCGTAGTTGTTCTCCTTCTCTCTTGTCTCTATTTCTTTTATTATTATATTTACTTCGCGCGGCTAGTTTGCCACCTGGTCTATAAGCTCGTGACACATCGCGGTACGAAGCTCTGAATCACCCGTGACTAGCATTCGACACTTGTGCAAGAAGCCTGTATACCTGTGCCTTTGCCTCTGTGAGGGTATAGCCACGATGGAATTGGCTGCATGCGCGCTGCTCCTCTTCCGCAGACACCTGAATTCATCGATCGTTAACTATTAAACCATGCTAGATACGGGCTTCCTGGTTCCCGAGGCGGTCGGGCTCCCCCATCGACAACTGGCTTCTGCGGGGCACGCTTACGGCCAACGGAAGACCATCGATCATCGGACTCTCTCGCGTCGGAAGAAGAACGAAGAGAGTAATTCTGATAATTAAGTCGGAGATGCAGCCTGAATCAATTACCCTCCGCAATTAGTATAATCGAATAAGACCTGATTGGAACAATGAGTTGAATCTTGATTGGGAATGCATCGGTCGTACAGTCCGGCGGATAATCTGTCTGAAACCAAACTGCGACAAAAAAATCGGACTTGAGGTACCGATCGCGAAGTTGGGGTTCAGTTGAATTTCACTGAAAGATTCTCTTGTCGAAAACGCAAATTCGAACAATTGTTACGTAGAATAACGTTGGAACTCTGACTTGTTTTTCTTTCCACTGTGCGCCTGATCCTTACTCGACTATTCGTCAGGTGGTGGAATGGTAAGAAGAAAGTGGAAGCGAATTTTAACCGAATCTCACCGATTAATTCATCGCTCTGTATAATACTTGAGTTAATTTCGTTGAAAGCTCTGTAGGGACAATGGCGAGAACTGCGGTCGGTGTAGGCTATTCAAGAGTTTGCGGCTTCTCAAACTGTTCTCTATACACTTGAACCACTCGGCCTTATACCCACTGAATAATTGAGCCGTGAACCGAGGCCGGAATGCTAGATACACACGAGCACTTGGAGGAACATAGTGATGAAACATTAATCGCGTTGTAGATAACATTTGCCGAACTAGTCTGCGGCTTGTCGAAAAAGCATCGAAATACAAATATCCCTGAAAGTGATCCAAGCGAGGGCAAGAAAAAAAGCCGATGTTCGCGATCCCGGACGGTTTTTAACCCGGGGATGAAAAAGGCACGCGAGTTTTAATGAATTGAACCGGTTTCCTCGAAGGCGTGACGATCAATGACCCTTGATTCGGCTCATTGTAGTAGAAGATCGAAAGAGGTTTTCCAGCGGGAGAATCCGGACTGTAACGCTGATAAAGTCCTGATTAGATTTCGCGGAAAAGAACAATGAGTGAGACCACAAAGGACGCGTGTCGCGATCCAGGAGCTGCAGCCAAGTCGGTCTTGGTGGGCATTATTGGAGGCTCCCGATCGTGAAATATTACTCGTCCGTTGCACCTCTCGTAATACTCATGCGATATTTAATGAAAGAGGGATGTACGCGCGAAACAATCCAGCCGTGAATTATTGACCGCGTTTCTGCAGGTACGCCGAATAGCCGGAAAAAAAGAAAGGGCACGAAAAATGTAACTCGCCGCACGTGCATGCGTCGGGATCAACTCAACCGGGGCTCGTTATTCACCCAATATTTTTCACCCTGCACCCCCGATGCCTGTGTGGGTACATATTTACGCGATTGATAATTCTCCAGGCGGTATAATGTTCAATTACTTTAACCGAGGGGTTAACCGCCTCTCGAGGATGCGATGTCGCGTCGGTCGCGGTGAAATTCTGTCTGGTCTCTGGAATTATTAGGGAATTTTTTTTCGCACCCTTGCACACGTACCGGAGAACCGACGAGCCGTCGACTCTTCGGCTTTGCCCGTGTAGCGCCATGCATCACGAATTCATTGAAACAAGATATTGTCTTGCCCGTACACACGGCGCAGTGGCTGCGAGCGTCAAAGCTGTATTTAAACTGTGTAAAACGGGACAAAAAGGGCAGAAAAAAAAGTTGTTTATAGTATCACCGTACATGTGTAGGATGGTCGTTAAGCGTGTGGTCAGTCGAGTTACTAATTCCAACAACGAGCTCGATAACAATTTCGAAGATAACACGCACGCGTATCGGGCGCATCCATATGTTTAGGTGCGTGTTTTTCAAACGACCGCAAATACTGTGCAATGTACGACTCGATCTATGTGTGCTAGTTGCACCGACTAGACTGTACGACGCGACGCGTAATACTCGTTAGATACGCATTATCGCGTTGAGATAAACTCACGCTCGACAAAGAGTGTATGAAAGAGATAACGTAATTATACGAGAGCTGACCTTACCAATCGTTTCTTCAAAGCAAAGGTGAAACACGTGTATTAAAAACGTGCAAATATTGTATAATTGGACCGGATTCCACATTTCAGGTAGAATTCATTCGATCCAATTCGACTTTGATTCATTTTAATAAAATTAAACGGATTTTGCCCGATTATTTGTTTTAACTCGACAAATGTGATTCGGGGGAAGGGAGTAATTAACTTTATTTTCGACCAAGCGAAGCGTAGCTGAGTCACTCGTATTAACTAAATGTAACGAGTATTTTTGTCCAAAAGTTTTTTCGATTTCGTACAGATAACTCGACTCAAATCGCAACTCTCGAGCGTTTGACGAACGGATAACATGACGGTTGTAAGAATAGAAATATTTTGACAACATGGTTGGAAAATGCGGCGTAGGAAGCGAGATACTACATATAAATCAACAACGCAACGGAGAAAAAAATAAGAAAAGAGAAAGAACCATACCGGAATTATGTGGCGAAGTAGACGGAAGTGCAAAACCAGGATAAGATGCAAAATACTATTCATGTAATCATTGTTATCGTCTGATGTTGACAAGATTGAGTCAGGTCAGGGAATCAGCAGCGCAGAGCGGGGATTGCAAATTATAAGTGGAATAAACAATCTGAAGGATCAGTTTAGCGCATAAACGAGACTAATTGACTCTTCGGAATTATCTACTCGATCGGTGGGAGGAGGATCGATTCTACAAGGTAAATGTTGTACAGATTTGTTTCTGTAAAAAAACTATTCTTCTACAGAATATTTTTATACAGAAAAGAATTCGAGATTCGCATCAAAAATAATCCTCTATGAATCATTCTACAGGAGAATTGTTCTGCGGAACAGTTCAGTACGGGACACTTTTCTGGTTTCACACATCAAACACACATTCAATACACAGATAAATTTAACATAAATAATTTAATTTACATGAGATAAAAGTAAATTAAATTAAATCAAAATATGAAATTGACGATTAAATGTACGATTTTGATGATTCGATAATTGCTCTGAATGTGTGTTGTGTCAAACACAATCTGTAGAAAAATATTGCTTCGAAAACTTTATGTAGAAAAATGTTCTTAAAAAAAAATATTCTCTAGACATATTCTGAAGAACAATTCTCCTGGAGAATAATTCAGGCAGGGATTATTTATGTTGCGGATCTCGAATTTCTTTCTTTAATAAACTGTTCTGTAAAACAATTCTCCTGTAGAACAGTTATTGCAGGAATTATTTCTGATGTGAATCTCGAATTTCTTTCTGTAGAAAAATATTCTACAGAACATTCGCCCCATGGTACTGATTTCTGCAGAATGGAGCCGCATTTGATCGATGCATCGCGAGTCGCTATGAGTCATGAATGGAACCTGGCGGCTCGCTTCGGCGATGATAAGAAGTTAAAATAGGTGATAAGGCTCCGCGGCAGCAGCGAGACGGCGACACGCGGTCTGGGCCACCGATAGGCGCTCACCTTGCGCACGCACCTGCAGCCGTAACCCTGAACAGGGTTGAGTCGGGACTGGTTCGAAGGTGTAACAGAGTTACGTGCGCGTAGCGGAACTGCGGAGAATCATACGCGTAAGACGGGAAGCAACAGGTAAGCCCCGCACTTTACGGCTCCGAGTGCGGATGGATGCCCGCTTCTCCTCGACCACCACGTGTTTCAACCACTGCAGTTTATCTCGCACGATAAGCTCCCAACCTCGCCAGGATTTAGACAAGGAACGCTTATCGAGGAGCTGATTACGGCTGAGCCGCGGAATCAATCCAGCCGGAACAAGGTCGTCTGGGAATGTCGCAATACAGATGTTGGATTTCATATAATGCCGATGAAAGTTAATTGATTTGATTTTGACGCTAATTGATATTCCTTCGGAGAATCTTCAGGCAGGTACTCTGAATCGATTTAAGACGGTTACGTATACAGAGTGATGCGTGCTACAATGTAATGCGTATCCGCTGAAATTCAAAAGCACTTGTGTGACAGGGTAACCAACCGTTATATATTCAAATGACGGCTGTGTAATCTCTGACATTCTGACAGCTATCGGTGCTGAGCACACAAGGGACAATTTTCTAGATTTTTAAGGTTACGCTCGTGAAAATGAGTCACCCTGACAAACAAGTGCTCTCGAATTTGAGCGCATACACACTTCACTATAAAACTAGTATGTATGATAAAGATATATGTATATGTATAATTTTATGAATTTGGAATTTTTTTAATTCTAATCGTCATCGCGGTGAGATACAACATCATTGGCGGCTACTGTGAGACGTGCGCAGATTTTTTGATTTTTTTTTGTTGGAAACTCCGATACCATTGGATATATTATATTAGAATTATTGTGTAGTGGAATATGACTATGATTATGGGCGTAATACATCGTTATCGGAATGATGTATTGATATGACATATTATAATTATACTATTCTAAGACATGATAAAGTAGGATACACTGACGCCTGAACACTTGTACTGAAAATGAGGCACATTGAATAAACTGAGACTGAAACAATGTAACTATGTCGTTTTTCTCCCAAACCTCCCTGGTCACGCGGTCAATATACGTTTTTCGGCTGAAAGTTTCGAATCGATTTCTCTTGCAAAATTACGTCGGAATGGTGCCGGATAGAATTTGGCTCTAACTTTTGATTCGTTGATCGCAGCGTATTGGAACTGCGCCCAATCGATTTTTCTCGCAAAATTACGTCGGAATAGTGCCAGAAAGATTGTATTCCAGCACTTTTCAGAATCGTCAGAATTTTCGCCACAAATACAAAGGGGTTAGCCTTACTTTTTTTCCATTTTTCGTCCAAAAATTTTTGGTCTTAGATTCGATTTTTATGACCCTTTCCTGACTAATTGGACCTCCAGGAACCCAGAAAACGCAGCGAAATGAGCGTAGCATCAACAGGAGAGAACCTAGGAAGAAAACCGCACCTGCTGAAAAATGCCGAAAATACTGGTTCTCGTTTTTTGGCTCTGACTTTTGATTCGTTGATCGCAGCGTATTGGAACTGCGCCCAATCGATTTTTCTCGCAAAATTACGTCGGAATAGTGCCAGAAAGATTGTATTCCAGCACTTTTCAGAATCGTCAAAATTTTCGCCAAAAATACAAAGGGGTTAGCCTTACTTTTTTTCCATTTTTCGTCCAAAAATTTTTGGTCTTAGATTCGATTTTTATGACCCTTTCCTGACTAATTGGACCTCCAGGAACCCAGAAAACGCAGCGAAATGAGCGTAGCATCAACAGGAGAGAACCTAGGAAGAAAACCGCACCTGCTGAAAAATGCCGAAAATACTGGTTCTCGTTTTTTGGCTCTAACTTTTGATTCGTTGATCGCAGCGTATTGGAACTGCGCCCAATCGATTTTTCTCGCGAAATTACGTCGGAATAGTGCCAGAAAGATTGTATTCCAGCACTTTTCAGAATCGTCGAAATTTTCGCCAAAAATACAAAGGGGTTAGCCTTACTTTTTTTCCATTTTTCGTACAAAAATTTTTGGTCTTAGATTCGATTTTTATGACCCTTTCCTGACTAATTGGACCTCCAGGAACCCAGAAAACGCAGCGAAATGAGCGTAGGATCAACAGGAGAGAACCTGGGAAGTAAACCGCACCTGCTGAAAAATGCCGAAAATACTGGTTCTCGTTTTTTGGCTCTAACTTTTGATTCGTTGATCGCAGCGTATTGGAACTGCGCCCAATCGATTTTTCTCGCGAAATTACGTCGGAATAGTGCCAGAAAGATTGTATTCCAGCACTTTTCAGAATCGTCGAAATTTTCGCCAAAAATACAAAGGGGTTAGCCTTACTTTTTTTCCATTTTTCGTACAAAAATTTTTGGTCTTAGATTCGATTTTTATGACCCTTTCCTGACTAATTGGACCTCCAGGAACCCAGAAAACGCAGCGAAATGAGCGTAGGATCAACAGGAGAGAACCTGGGAAGTAAACCGCACCTGCTGAAAAATGCCGAAAATACTGGTTCTCGTTTTTTGGCTCTAACTTTTGATTCGTTGATCGCAGCGTATTGGAACTGCGCCCAATCGATTTTTCTCGCAAAATTACGTCGGAATAGTGCCAGAAAGATTGTATTCCAGCACTTTTCAGAATCGTCGAAATTTTCGCCAAAAATACAAAGGGGTTAGCCTTACTTTTTTTCCATTTTTCGTACAAAAATTTTTGGTCTTAGATTCGATTTTTATGACCCTTTCCTGACTAATTGGACCTCCAGGAACCCAGAAAACGCAGCGAAATGAGCGTAGGATCAACAGGAGAGAACCTGGGAAGTAAGCCGCACCGGCTGAAAAATGCCGAAAATACTGGTTCTCGTTTTTTGGCTCTAACTTTTGATTCGTTGATCGCAGCGTATTGGAACTGCGCCCAATCGATTTTTCTTGCAAAATTACGTCGGAATAGTGCCAGAAAGATTGTATTCCAGCACTTTTCAAAATCGTCAAAATTTTCGCCAAAAATACAAAGGGGTTAGCCTTACTTTTTTTCCATTTTTCGTCCAAAAATTTTTGGTCTTAGATTCGATTTTTATGACCCTTTCCTGACTAATTGGACCTCCAGGAACCCAGAAAACGCAGCGAAATGAGCGTAGCATCAACAGGAGAGAACCTAGGAAGAAAACCGCACCTGCTGAAAAATGCCGAAAATACTGGTTCTCGTTTTTTGGCTCTAACTTTTGATTCGTTGATCGCAGCGTATTGGAACTGCGCCCAATCGATTTTTCTCGCAAAATTACGTCGGAATAGTGCCAGAAAGATTGTATTCCAGCACTTTTCAGAATCGTCGAAATTTTCGCCAAAAATACAAAGGGGTTAGCCTTACTTTTTTTCCATTTTTCGTACAAAAATTTTTGGTCTTAGATTCGATTTTTATGACCCTTTCCTGACTAATTGGACCTCCAGGAACCCAGAAAACGCAGCGAAATGAGCGTAGGATCAACAGGAGAGAACCTGGGAAGTAAACCGCACCTGCTGAAAAATGCCGAAAATACTGGTTCTCGTTTTTTGGCTCTAACTTTTGATTCGTTGATCGCAGCGTATTGGAACTGCGCCCAATCGATTTTTCTCGCAAAATTACGTCGGAATAGTGCCAGAAAGATTGTATTCCAGCACTTTTCAAAATCGTCAAAATTTTCGCCAAAAATACAAAGGGGTTAGCCTTACTTTTTTTCCATTTTTCGTCCAAAAATTTTTGGTCTTAGATTCGATTTTTATGACCCTTTCCTGACTAATTGGACCTCCAGGAACCCGGAAAACGCAGCGAAATGAGCGTAGGATCAACAGGAGAGAACCTGGGAAGTAAACCGCACCTGCTGAAAAATGCCGAAAATACTGGTTCTCGTTTTTTGGCTCTAACTTTTGATTCGTTGATCGCAGCGTATTGGAACTGCGCCCAATCGATTTTTGTCGCAAAATTACGTCGGAATAGTGCCAGAAAGATTGTATTCCAGCACTTTTCAAAATCGTCAAAATTTTCGCCAAAAATACAAAGGGGTTAGCCTTACTTTTTTTCCATTTTTCGTCCAAAAATTTTTGGTCTTAGATTCGATTTTTATGACCCTTTCCTGACTAATTGGACCTCCAGGAACCCAGAAAACGCAGCGAAATGAGCGTAGGATCAACAGGAGAGAACCTGGGAAGTAAACCGCACCTGCTGAAAAATGCCGAAAATACTGGTTCTCGTTTTTTGGCTCTAACTTTTGATTCGTTGATCGCAGCGTATTGGAACTGCGCCCAATCGATTTTTCTCGCAAAATTACGTCGGAATAGTGCCAGAAAGATTGTATTCCAGCACTTTTCAAAATCGTCAAAATTTTCGCCAAAAATACAAAGGGGTTAGCCTTACTTTTTTCCATTTTTCGTCCAAAAATTTTTGGTCTTAGATTCGATTTTTATGACCCTTTCCTGACTAATTGGACCTCCAGGAACCCAGAAAACGCAGCGAAATGAGCGTAGCATCAACAGGAGAGAACCTAGGAAGAAAACCGCACCTGCTGAAAAATGCCGAAAATACTGGTTCTCGTTTTTTGGCTCTAACTTTTGATTCGTTGATCGCAGCGTATTGGAACTGCGCCCAATCGATTTTTCTCGCAAAATTACGTCGGAATAGTGCCAGAAAGATTGTATTCCAGCACTTTTCAGAATCGTCAAAATTTTCGCCAAAAATACAAAGGGGTTAGCCTTACTTTTTTTCCATTTTTCGTCCAAAAATTTTTGGTCTTAGATTCGATTTTTATGACCCTTTCCTGACTAATTGGACCTCCAGGAACCCAGAAAACGCAGCGAAATGAGCATAGGATCAACAGGAGAGAACCTGGAAAGTAAACCGCACCTGCTGAAAAATGCCGAAAATACTGGTTCTCGTTTTTTGGCTCTAACTTTTGATTCGTTGATCGCAGCGTATTGGAACTGCGCCCAATCGATTTTTCTCGCAAAATTACGTCGGAATAGTGCCAGAAAGATTGTATTCCAGCACTTTTCAGAATCGTCAAAATTTTCGCCAAAAATACAAAGGGGTTAGCCTTACTTTTTTTCCATTTTTCGTCCAAAAATTTTTGGTCTTAGATTCGATTTTTATGACCCTTTCCTGACTAATTGGACCTCCAGGAACCCAGAAAACGCAGCGAAATGAGCGTAGGATCAACAGGAGAGAACCTGGGAAGTAAACCGCACCTGCTGAAAAATGCCGAAAATACTGGTTCTCGTTTTTTGGCTCTAACTTTTGATTCGTTGATCGCAGCGTATTGGAACTGCGCACAATCGATTTTTCTCGCAAAATTACGTCGGAATAGTGCCAGAAAGATTGTATTCCAGCACTTTTCAGAATCGTCGAAATTTTCGCCAAAAATACAAAGGGGTTAGCCTTACTTTTTTTCCATTTTCCGTACAAAAATTTTTGGTCTTAGATTCGATTTTTATGACCCTTTCCTGACTAATTGGACCTCCAGGAACCCAGAAAACGCAGCGAAATGAGCGTAGGATCAACAGGAGAGAACCTGGGAAGTAAACCGCACCTGCTGAAAAATGCCGAAAATACTGGTTCTCGTTTTTTGGCTCTAACTTTTGATTCGTTGATCGCAGCGTATTGGAACTGCGCCCAATCGATTTTTCTCGCAAAATTACGTCGGAATAGTGCCAGAAAGATTGTATTCCAGCACTTTTCAGAATCGTCAAAATTTTCGCCAAAAATACAAAGGGGTTAGCCTTACTTTTTTTCCATTTTTCGTCCAAAAATTTTTGGTCTTAGATTCGATTTTTATGACCCTATCCTGACTAATTGGACCTCCAGGAACCCAGAAAACGCAGCGAAATGAGCGTAGGATCAACAGGAGAGAACCTGGGAAGTAAACCGCACCTGCTGAAAAATGCCGAAAATACTGGTTCTCGTTTTTTGGCTCTAACTTTTGATTCGTTGATCGCAGCGTATTGGAACTGCGCCCAATCGATTTTTCTCGCAAAATTACGTCGGAATAGTGCCAGAAAGATTGTATTCCAGCACTTTTCAGAATCGTCAAAATTTTCGCCAAAAATACAAAGGGGTTAGCCTTACTTTTTTTCCATTTTTCGTCCAAAAATTTTTGGTCTTAGATTCGATTTTTATGACCCTCTCCTGACAAATTGGACCTCCAGGAACCCAGAAAACGCAGCGAAATGAGCGTAGGATCAACAGGAGAGAACCTGGGAAGTAAACCGCACCTGCTGAAAAATGCCGAAAATACTGGTTTTCGTTTTTTGGCTCTAACTTTTGATTCGTTGATCGCAGCGTATTGGAACTGCGCCCAATCGATTTTTCTCGCAAAATTACGTCGGAATAGTGCCAGAAAGATTGTATTCCAGCACTTTTCAGAATCGTCAAAATTTTCGCCAAAAATACAAAGGGGTTAGCCTTACTTTTTTTCCATTTTTCGTCCAAAAATTTTTGGTCTTAGATTCGATTTTTATGACCCTTTCCTGACTAATTGGACCTCCAGAAACCCAGAAAACGCAGCGAAATGAGCGTAGGATCAACAGGAGAGAACCTGGGAAGTAAACCGCACCTGCTGAAAAATGCCGAAAATACTGGTTCTCGTTTTTTGGCTCTTACTTTTGATTCGTTGATCGCAGCGTTTTGGAACTGCGCCCAATCGATTTTTCTCGCAAAATTACGTCGGAATAGTGCCAGAAAGATTGTATTCCAGCACTTTTCAGAATCGTCAAAATTTTCACCAAAAATACAAAGGGGTTAGCCTTACTTTTTTTCCATTTTTCGTCCAAAAATTTTTGGTCTTAGATTCGATTTTTATGACCCTTTCCTGACTAATTGGACCTCCAGGAACCCAGAAAACGCAGCGAAATGAGCGTAGGATCAACAGGAGAGAACCTGGGAAGTAAACCGCACCTGCTGAAAAATGCCGAAAATACTGGTTCTCGTTTTTTGGCTCTAACTTTTGATTCGTTGATCGCAGCGTATTGGAACTGCGCCCAATCGATTTTTCTCGCAAAATTACGTCGGAATAGTGCCAGAAAGATTGTATTCCAGCACTTTTCAGAATCGTCAAAATTTTCGCCAGAAATACAAAGGGGTTAGCCTTACTTTTTTTCCATTTTTCGTCCAAAAATTTTTGGTCTTAGATTCGATTTTTATGACCCTTTCCTGACTAATTGGACCTCCAGGAACCCAGAAAACGCAGCGAAATGAGCGTAGGATCAACAGGAGAGAACCTGGGAAGTAAACCGCACCTGCTGAAAAATGCCGAAAATACTGGTTCTCGTTTTTTGGCTCTAACTTTTGATTCGTTGATCGCAGCGTATTGGAACTGCGCCCAATCGATTTTTCTCGCAAAATTACGTCGGAATAGTGCCAGAAAGATTGTATTCCAGCACTTTTCAGAATCGTCAAAATTTTCGCCAAAAATACAAAGGGGTTAGCCTTACTTTTTTTCCATTTTTCGTCCAAAAATTTTTGGTCTTAGATTCGATTTTTATGACCCTATCCTGACTAATTGGACCTCCAGGAACCCAGAAAACGCAGCGAAATGAGCGTAGGATCAACAGGAGAGAACCTGGGAAGTAAACCGCACCTGCTGAAAAATGCCGAAAATACTGGTTCTCGTTTTTTGGCTCTAACTTTTGATTCGTTGATCGCAGCGTATTGGAACTGCGCCCAATCGATTTTTCTCGCAAAATTACGTCGGAATAGTGCCAGAAAGATTGTATTCCAGCACTTTTCAGAATCGTCAAAATTTTCGCCAAAAATACAAAGGGGTTAGCCTTACTTTTTTTCCATTTTTCGTCCAAAAATTTTTGGTCCTAGATTCGATTTTTATGACCCTTTCCTGACTAATTGGACCTCCAGGAACCCAGAAAACGCAGCGAAATGAGCGTAGGATCAACAGGAGAGAACCTGGGAAGTAAACCGCACCTGCTGAAAAATGCCGAAAATACTGGTTCTCGTTTTTTGGCTCTAACTTTTGATTGGTTGATCGCAGCGTATTGGAACTGCGCCCAATCGATTTTTCTCGCAAAATTACGTCGGAATAGTGCCAGAAAGATTGTATTCCAGCACTTTTCAAAATCGTCAAAATTTTCGCCAAAAATACAAAGGGGTTGGCCTTACTTTTTTTCCATTTTTCGTCCAAAAATTTTTGGTCTTAGATTCGATTTTTATGACCCTTTCCTGACTAATTGGACCTCCAGGAACCCAGAAAACGCAGCAAAATGAGCGAAGGATCAACAGGAGAGAACCTGGGAAGTAAACCGCACCTGCTGAAAAATGCCGAAAATACTGGTTCTCGTTTTTTGGCTCTAACTTTTGATTCGTTGATCGCAGCGTATTGGAACTGCGCCCAATCGATTTTTCTCGCAAAATTACGTCGGAATAGTGCCAGAAAGATTGTATTCCAGCACTTTTCAGAATCGTCAAAATTTTCGCCAAAAATACAAAGGGGTTAGCCTTACTTTTTTTCCATTTTTCGTACAAAAATTTTTGGTCTTAGATTCGATTTTTATGACCCTTTCCTGACTAATTGGACCTCCAGGAACCCAGAAAACGCAGCGAAATGAGCGTAGGATCAACAGGAGAGAACCTGGGAAGTAAACCGCACCTGCTGAAAAATGCCGAAAATACTGGTTCTCGTTTTTAGGCTCTAACTTTTGATTCGTTGATCGCAGCGTATTGGAACTGCGCCCAATCGATTTTTCTCGCAAAATTACGTCGGAATAGTGCCAGAAAGATTGTATTCCAGCACTTTTCAGAATCGTCGAAATTTTCGCCAAAAATACAAAGGGGTTAGCCTTACTTTTTTTCCATTTTTCGTCCAAAAATTTTTGGTCTTAGATTCGATTTTTATGACCCTTTCCTGACTAATTGGACCTCCAGGAACCCAGAAAACGCAGCGAAATGAGCGTAGGATCAACAGGAGAGAACCTGGGAAGTAAACCGCACCTGCTGAAAAATGCCGAAAATACTGGTTCTCGTTTTTTGGCTCTAACTTTTGATTCGTTGATCGCAGCGTATTGGAACTGCGCCCAATCTATTTTTCTCGCAAAATTACGTCGGAATAGTGCCAGAAAGATTGTATTCCAGCACTTTTCAGAATCGTCAAAATTTTCGCCAAAAATACAAAGGGGTTAGCCTTACTTTTTTTCCATTTTTCGTCCAAAAATTTTTGGTCTTAGATTCGATTTTTATGACCCTTTCCTGACTAATTGGACCTCCAGGAACCCAGAAAACGCAGCGAAATGAGCGTAGGATCAACAGGAGAGAACCTGGGAAGTAAACCGCACCTGCTGAAAAATGCCGAAAATACTGGTTCTCGTTTTTTGGCTCTAACTTTTGATTCGTTGATCGCAGCGTATTGGAACTGCGCCCAATCGATTTTTCTCGCAAAATTACGTCGGAATAGTGCCAGAAAGATTGTATTCCAGCACTTTTCAAAATCGTCAAAATTTTCGCCAAAAATACAAAGGGGTTAGCCTTACTTTTTTTCCATTTTTCGTCCAAAAATTTTTGGTCTTAGATTCGATTTTTATGACCCTTTCCTGACTAATTGGACCTCCAGGAACCCAGAAAACGCAGCGAAATGAGCGTAGGATCAACAGGAGAGAACCTGGGAAGTAAACCGCACCTGCTGAAAAATGCCGAAAATACTGGTTCTCGTTTTTTGGCTCTAACTTTTGATTCGTTGATCGCAGCGTATTGGAACTGCGCCCAATCGATTTTTCTCGCAAAATTACGTCGGAATAGTGCCAGAAAGATTGTATTCCAGCACTTTTCAAAATCGTCAAAATTTTCGCCAAAAATACAAAGGGGTTAGCCTTACTTTTTTTCCATTTTTCGTCCAAAAATTTTTGGTCTTAGATTCGATTTTTATGACCCTTTCCTGACTAATTGGACCTCCAGGAACCCAGAAAACGCAGCGAAATGAGCGTAGGATCAACAGGAGCGAACCTAGGAGGGAAACTGCACCTGCTGAAAAATGCCGAAAATACAGGTTTTCGTTTTTTGGCTTTCACTTTTCATGCGTTGATCGCAGCGTATTGCGACTGCGCCTAATCGATTTCTCCCGCAAAACACTTCGGAATAGTGCCAGAAAGAATTCATTTCAGCACCTTTCAAAACCGCTATAATTTTCGCCAAAAATACAAAGGGGTTAGCCTTACTTTTTTTCCATTTTTCGTCCAAAAATTTTTGGTCTCAGATTCGATTTTTATGACCCTTTCCTGACTAATTGGACCTCCAGGAACCCAGAAAACGCAGCAAAATGAGCGTAGGATCAACAGGAGAGAACCTGGGAAGTAAACCGCACCTGCTGAAAAATGCCGAAAATACTGGTTCTCGTTTTTTGGCTCTAACTTTTGATTCGTTGATCGCAGCGTATTGGAACTGCGCCCAATCGATTTTTCTCGCAAAATTACGTCGGAACAGTGCCAGAAAGATTGTATTCCAGCACTTTTCAGAATCGTCAAAATTTTCGCCAAAAATACAAAGGGGTTAGCCTTACTTTTTTTCCATTTTTCGTCCAAAAATTTTTGGTCTTGGATTCGATTTTTATGACCCTTTCCTGACTAATTGGACCTCCAGGAACCCAGAAAACGCAGCGAAATGAGCGTAGGATCAACAGGAGAGAACCTGGGAAGTAAGCCGCACCTGCTGAAAAATGCCGAAAATACTGGTCCTCGTTTTTTGGCTCTAACTTTTGATTCGTTGATCGCAGCGTATTGGAACTGCGCCCAATCGATTTTTCTCGCAAAATTACGTCGGAATAGTGCCAGAAAGATTGTATTCCAGCACTTTTCAAAATCGTCAAAATTTTCGCCAAAAATACAAAGGGGTTAGCCTTACTTTTTTTCCATTTTTCGTCCAAAAATTTTCGGTCTCAGATTCGATTTTTATGACCCTTCCCTGGCTAATTGGACCTCCAGGAACCCAGAAAACGCAGCGAAATGAGCGTAGGATCAACAGGAAAGAACCTGGGAAGTAAACCGCACCTGCTGAAAAATGCCGAAAATACTGGTTCTCGTTTTTTGGCTCTAACTTTTGATTCGTTGATCGCAGCGTATTGGAACTGCGCCCAATCGATTTTTCTCGCAAAATTACGTCGGAACAGTGCCAGAAAGATTGTATTCCAGCACTTTTCAGAATCGTCAAAATTTTCGCCAAAAATACAAAGGGGTTAGCCTTACTTTTTTTCCATTTTTCGTCCAAAAATTTTTGGTCTTAGATTCGATTTTTATGACCCTTTCCTGACTAATTGGACCTCCAGGAACCCAGAAAACGCAGCGAAATGAGCGTAGGATCAACAGGAGAGAACCTGGGAAGTAAGCCGCACCTGCTGAAAAATGCCGAAAATACTGGTCCTCGTTTTTTGGCTCTAACTTTTGATTCGTTGATCGCAGCGTATTGGAACTGCGCCCAATCGATTTTTCTCGCAAAATTACGTCGGAATAGTGCCAGAAAGATTGTATTCCAGCACTTTTCAAAATCGTCAAAATTTTCGCCAAAAATACAAAGGGGTTAGCCTTACTTTTTTTCCATTTTTCGTCCAAAAATTTTCGGTCTCAGATTCGATTTTTATGACCCTTCCCTGGCTAATTGGACCTCCAGGAACCCAGAAAACGCAGCGAAATGAGCGTAGGATCAACAGGAAAGAACCTGGGAAGTAAACCGCACCTGCTGAAAAATGCCGAAAATACTGGTTCTCGTTTTTTGGCTCTAACTTTTGATACGTTGATCGCAGCGTATTGGAACTGCGCCCAATCGGTTTTTCTCGCAAAATTACGTCGGAATAGTGCCAGAAAGATTGTATTCCAGCACTTTTTAAAATCGTCAAAATTTTCGCCAAAAATACAAAGGGGTTAGCCTTACTTTTTTTTCATTTTTCGAACAAAAATTTTTGGTCTCAGATTCGATTTTTATGACCCTTTCTCGACTAATTGGACCTCCAGGAACCCAGAAAACGCAGCGAAATGAGCGTAGGATCAACAGGAGAGAACCTGGGAAGTAAACCGCACCTGCTGAAAAATGCCGAAAATACTGGTTCTCGTTTTTTGGCTCTAACTTTTGATTCGTTGATCGCAGCGTATTGGAACTGCGCCCAATCGATTTTTCTCGCAAAATTACGTCGGAATAGTGCCAGAAAGATTGTATTCCAGCACTTTTCAGAATCGTCAAAATTTTCGCCAAAAATACAAAGGGGTTAGCCTTACTTTTTTTCCATTTTTCGTCCAAAAATTTTTGGTCTTAGATTCGATTTTTATGACCCTTTCCTGACTAATTGGACCTCCAGGAACCCAGAAAACGCAGCGAAATGAGCGTAGGATCAACAGGAGAGAACCTGGGAAGTAAGCCGCACCTGCTGAAAAATGCCGAAAATACTGGTTCTCGTTTTTTGGCTCTAACTTTTGATTCGTTGATCGCAGCGTATTGGAACTGCGCCCAATCGATTTTTCTCGCAAAATTACGTCGGAATAGTGCCAGAAAGATTGTATTCCAGCACTTTTCAAAATCGTCAAAATTTTCGCCAAAAATACAAAGGGGTTAGCCTTACTTTTTTTCCATTTTTCGTCCAAAAATTTTTGGTCTCAGATTCGATTTTTATGACCCTTCCCTGGCTAATTGGACCTCCAGGAACCCAGAAAACGCAGCGAAATGAGCGTAGGATCAACAGGAAAGAACCTGGGAAGTAAACCGCACCTGCTGAAAAATGCCGAAAATACTGGTTCTCGTTTTTTGGCTCTAACTTTTGATTCGTTGATCGCAGCGTATTGGAACTGCGCCCAATCGATTTTTCTCGCAAAATTACGTCGGAATAGTGCCAGAAAGATTGTATTCCAGCACTTTTTTAAATCGTCAAAATTTTCGCCAAAAATACAAAGGGGTTAGCCTTTCTTTTTTTTCATTTTTCGAACAAAAATTTTTGGTCTCAGATTCGATTTTTATGACCCTTTCTCGACTAATTGGACCTCCAGGAACCCAGAAAACGCAGCGAAATGAGCGTAGGATCAACAGGAGAGAACCTGGGAAGTAAACCGCACCTGCTGAAAAATGCCGAAAATACTGGTTCTCGTTTTTTGGCTCTAACTTTTGATTCGTTGATCGCAGCGTATTGGAACTGCGCCCAATCGATTTTTCTCGCAAAATTACGTCGGAATAGTGCCAGAAAGATTGTATTCCAGCACTTTTCAAAATCGTCAAAATTTTCGCCAAAAATACAAAGGGGTTAGCCTTACTTTTTTTCCATTTTTCGTCCAAAAATTTTTGGTCTTAGATTCGATTTTTATGACCCTTTCCTGACTAATTGGACCTCCAGGAACCCAGAAAACGCAGCGAAATGAGCGTAGGATCAACAGGAGCGAACCTAGGAGGGAAACTGCACCTGCTGAAAAATGCCGAAAATACAGGTTTTCGTTTTTTGGCTTTCACTTTTCATGCGTTGATCGCAGCGTATTGCGACTGCGCCTAATCGATTTCTCCCGCAAAACACTTCGGAATAGTGCCAGAAAGAATTCATTTCAGCACCTTTCAAAACCGCTATAATTTTCGCCAAAAATACAAAGGGGTTAGCCTTACTTTTTTTCCATTTTTCGTCCAAAAATTTTTGGTCTTAGATTCGATTTTTATGACCCTTTCCTGACTAATTGGACCTCCAGAAACCCAGAAAACGCAGCGAAATGAGCGTAGGATCAACAGGAGAGAACCTGGGAAGTAAACCGCACCTGCTGAAAAATGCCGAAAATACTGGTTCTCGTTTTTTGGCTCTAACTTTTGATTCGTTGATCGCAGCGTTTTGGAACTGCGCCCAATCGATTTTTCTCGCAAAATTACGTCGGAATAGTGCCAGAAAGATTGTATTCCAGCACTTTTCAGAATCGTCAAAATTTTCGCCAAAAATACAAAGGGGTTAGCCTTACTTTTTTTCCATTTTTCGTCCAAAAATTTTTGGTCTTAGATTCGATTTTTATGACCCTTTCCTGACTAATTGGACCTCCAGGAACCCAGAAAACGCAGCGAAATGAGCGTAGGATCAACAGGAGAGAACCTGGGAAGTAAACCGCACCTGCTGAAAAATGCCGAAAATACTGGTTCTCGTTTTTTGGCTCTAACTTTTGATTCGTTGATCGCAGCGTATTGGAACTGCGCCCAATCGATTTTTCTCGCAAAATTACGTCGGAATAGTGCCAGAAAGATTGTATTCCAGCACTTTTCAGAATCGTCAAAATTTTCGCCAAAAATACAAAGGGGTTAGCCTTACTTTTTTTCCATTTTTCGTCCAAAAATTTTTGGTCTTAGATTCGATTTTTATGACCCTTTCCTGACTAATTGGACCTCCAGGAACCCAGAAAACGCAGCGAAATGAGCGTAGGATCAACAGGAGAGAACCTGGGAAGTAAACCGCACCTGCTGAAAAATGCCGAAAATACTGGTTCTCGTTTTTTGGCTCTAACTTTTGATTCGTTGATCGCAGCGTATTGGAACTGCGCCCAATCGATTTTTCTCGCAAAATTACGTCGGAATAGTGCCAGAAAGATTGTATTCCAGCACTTTTCAGAATCGTCAAAATTTTCGCCAAAAATACAAAGGGGTTAGCCTTACTTTTTTTCCATTTTTCGTCCAAAAATTTTTGGTCCTAGATTCGATTTTTATGACCCTTTCCTGACTAATTGGACCTCCAGGAACCCAGAAAACGCAGCGAAATGAGCGTAGGATCAACAGGAGAGAACCTGGGAAGTAAACCGCACCTGCTGAAAAATGCCGAAAATACTGGTTCTCGTTTTTTGGCTCTAACTTTTGATTGGTTGATCGCAGCGTATTGGAACTGCGCCCAATCGATTTTTCTCGCAAAATTACGTCGGAATAGTGCCAGAAAGATTGTATTCCAGCACTTTTCAAAATCGTCAAAATTTTCGCCAAAAATACAAAGGGGTTGGCCTTACTTTTTTTCCATTTTTCGTCCAAAAATTTTTGGTCTTAGATTCGATTTTTATGACCCTTTCCTGACTAATTGGACCTCCAGGAACCCAGAAAACGCAGCAAAATGAGCGAAGGATCAACAGGAGAGAACCTGGGAAGTAAACCGCACCTGCTGAAAAATGCCGAAAATACTGGTTCTCGTTTTTTGGCTCTAACTTTTGATTCGTTGATCGCAGCGTATTGGAACTGCGCCCAATCGATTTTTCTCGCAAAATTACGTCGGAATAGTGCCAGAAAGATTGTATTCCAGCACTTTTCAGAATCGTCAAAATTTTCGCCAAAAATACAAAGGGGTTAGCCTTACTTTTTTTCCATTTTTCGTACAAAAATTTTTGGTCTTAGATTCGATTTTTATGACCCTTTCCTGACTAATTGGACCTCCAGGAACCCAGAAAACGCAGCGAAATGAGCGTAGGATCAACAGGAGAGAACCTGGGAAGTAAACCGCACCTGCTGAAAAATGCCGAAAATACTGGTTCTCGTTTTTAGGCTCTAACTTTTGATTCGTTGATCGCAGCGTATTGGAACTGCGCCCAATCGATTTTTCTCGCAAAATTACGTCGGAATAGTGCCAGAAAGATTGTATTCCAGCACTTTTCAGAATCGTCGAAATTTTCGCCAAAAATACAAAGGGGTTAGCCTTACTTTTTTTCCATTTTTCGTCCAAAAATTTTTGGTCTTAGATTCGATTTTTATGACCCTTTCCTGACTAATTGGACCTCCAGGAACCCAGAAAACGCAGCGAAATGAGCGTAGGATCAACAGGAGAGAACCTGGGAAGTAAACCGCACCTGCTGAAAAATGCCGAAAATACTGGTTCTCGTTTTTTGGCTCTAACTTTTGATTCGTTGATCGCAGCGTATTGGAACTGCGCCCAATCTATTTTTCTCGCAAAATTACGTCGGAATAGTGCCAGAAAGATTGTATTCCAGCACTTTTCAGAATCGTCCAAATTTTCGCCAAAAATACAAAGGGGTTAGCCTTACTTTTTTTCCATTTTTCGTCCAAAAATTTTTGGTCTTAGATTCGATTTTTATGACCCTTTCCTGACTAATTGGACCTCCAGGAACCCAGAAAACGCAGCGAAATGAGCGTAGGATCAACAGGAGAGAACCTGGGAAGTAAACCGCACCTGCTGAAAAATGCCGAAAATACTGGTTCTCGTTTTTTGGCTCTAACTTTTGATTCGTTGATCGCAGCGTATTGGAACTGCGCCCAATCGATTTTTCTCGCAAAATTACGTCGGAATAGTGCCAGAAAGATTGTATTCCAGCACTTTTCAAAATCGTCAAAATTTTCGCCAAAAATACAAAGGGGTTAGCCTTACTTTTTTTCCATTTTTCGTCCAAAAATTTTTGGTCTTAGATTCGATTTTTATGACCCTTTCCTGACTAATTGGACCTCCAGGAACCCAGAAAACGCAGCGAAATGAGCGTAGGATCAACAGGAGAGAACCTGGGAAGTAAACCGCACCTGCTGAAAAATGCCGAAAATACTGGTTCTCGTTTTTTGGCTCTAACTTTTGATTCGTTGATCGCAGCGTATTGGAACTGCGCCCAATCGATTTTTCTCGCAAAATTACGTCGGAATAGTGCCAGAAAGATTGTATTCCAGCACTTTTCAAAATCGTCAAAATTTTCGCCAAAAATACAAAGGGGTTAGCCTTACTTTTTTTCCATTTTTCGTCCAAAAATTTTTGGTCTTAGATTCGATTTTTATGACCCTTTCCTGACTAATTGGACCTCCAGGAACCCAGAAAACGCAGCGAAATGAGCGTAGGATCAACAGGAGCGAACCTAGGAGGGAAACTGCACCTGCTGAAAAATGCCGAAAATACAGGTTTTCGTTTTTTGGCTTTCACTTTTCATGCGTTGATCGCAGCGTATTGCGACTGCGCCTAATCGATTTCTCCCGCAAAACACTTCGGAATAGTGCCAAAAAGAATTCATTTCAGCACCTTTCAAAACCGCTATAATTTTCGCCAAAAATACAAAGGGGTTAGCCTTACTTTTTTTCCATTTTTCGTCCAAAAATTTTTGGTCTCAGATTCGATTTTTATGACCCTTTCCTGACTAATTGGACCTCCAGGAACCCAGAAAACGCAGCAAAATGAGCGTAGGATCAACAGGAGAGAACCTGGGAAGTAAACCGCACCTGCTGAAAAATGCCGAAAATACTGGTTCTCGTTTTTTGGCTCTAACTTTTGATTCGTTGATCGCAGCGTATTGGAACTGCGCCCAATCGATTTTTCTCGCAAAATTACGTCGGAACAGTGCCAGAAAGATTGTATTCCAGCACTTTTCAGAATCGTCAAAATTTTCGCCAAAAATACAAAGGGGTTAGCCTTACTTTTTTTCCATTTTTCGTCCAAAAATTTTTGGTCTTAGATTCGATTTTTATGACCCTTTCCTGACTAATTGGACCTCCAGGAACCCAGAAAACGCAGCGAAATGAGCGTAGGATCAACAGGAGAGAACCTGGGAAGTAAGCCGCACCTGCTGAAAAATGCCGAAAATACTGGTCCTCGTTTTTTGGCTCTAACTTTTGATTCGTTGATCGCAGCGTATTGGAACTGCGCCCAATCGATTTTTCTCGCAAAATTACGTCGGAATAGTGCCAGAAAGATTGTATTCCAGCACTTTTCAAAATCGTCAAAATTTTCGCCAAAAATACAAAGGGGTTAGCCTTACTTTTTTTCCATTTTTCGTCCAAAAATTTTCGGTCTCAGATTCGATTTTTATGACCCTTCCCTGGCTAATTGGACCTCCAGGAACCCAGAAAACGCAGCGAAATGAGCGTAGGATCAACAGGAAAGAACCTGGGAAGTAAACCGCACCTGCTGAAAAATGCCGAAAATACTGGTTCTCGTTTTTTGGCTCTAACTTTTGATACGTTGATCGCAGCGTATTGGAACTGCGCCCAATCGGTTTTTCTCGCAAAATTACGTCGGAATAGTGCCAGAAAGATTGTATTCCAGCACTTTTTAAAATCGTCAAAATTTTCGCCAAAAATACAAAGGGGTTAGCCTTACTTTTTTTTCATTTTTCGAACAAAAATTTTTGGTCTCAGATTCGATTTTTATGACCCTTTCTCGACTAATTGGACCTCCAGGAACCCAGAAAACGCAGCGAAATGAGCGTAGGATCAACAGGAGAGAACCTGGGAAGTAAACCGCACCTGCTGAAAAATGCCGAAAATACTGGTTCTCGTTTTTTGGCTCTAACTTTTGATTCGTTGATCGCAGCGTATTGGAACTGCGCCCAATCGATTTTTCTCGCAAAATTACGTCGGAATAGTGCCAGAAAGATTGTATTCCAGCACTTTTCAGAATCGTCAAAATTTTCGCCAAAAATACAAAGGGGTTAGCCTTACTTTTTTTCCATTTTTCGTCCAAAAATTTTTGGTCTTAGATTCGATTTTTATGACCCTTTCCTGACTAATTGGACCTCCAGGAACCCAGAAAACGCAGCGAAATGAGCGTAGGATCAACAGGAGAGAACCTGGGAAGTAAGCCGCACCTGCTGAAAAATGCCGAAAATACTGGTTCTCGTTTTTTGGCTCTAACTTTTGATTCGTTGATCGCAGCGTATTGGAACTGCGCCCAATCGATTTTTCTCGCAAAATTACGTCGGAATAGTGCCAGAAAGATTGTATTCCAGCACTTTTCAAAATCGTCAAAATTTTCGCCAAAAATACAAAGGGGTTAGCCTTACTTTTTTTCCATTTTTCGTCCAAAAATTTTTGGTCTCAGATTCGATTTTTATGACCCTTCCCTGGCTAATTGGACCTCCAGGAACCCAGAAAACGCAGCGAAATGAGCGTAGGATCAACAGGAAAGAACCTGGGAAGTAAACCGCACCTGCTGAAAAATGCCGAAAATACTGGTTCTCGTTTTTTGGCTCTAACTTTTGATTCGTTGATCGCAGCGTATTGGAACTGCGCCCAATCGATTTTTCTCGCAAAATTACGTCGGAATAGTGCCAGAAAGATTGTATTCCAGCACTTTTTTAAATCGTCAAAATTTTCGCCAAAAATACAAAGGGGTTAGCCTTTCTTTTTTTTCATTTTTCGAACAAAAATTTTTGGTCTCAGATTCGATTTTTATGACCCTTTCTCGACTAATTGGACCTCCAGGAACCCAGAAAACGCAGCGAAATGAGCGTAGGATCAACAGGAGAGAACCTGGGAAGTAAACCGCACCTGCTGAAAAATGCCGAAAATACTGGTTCTCGTTTTTTGGCTCTAACTTTTGATTCGTTGATCGCAGCGTATTGGAACTGCGCCCAATCGATTTTTCTCGCAAAATTACGTCGGAATAGTGCCAGAAAGATTGTATTCCAGCACTTTTCAAAATCGTCAAAATTTTCGCCAAAAATACAAAGGGGTTAGCCTTACTTTTTTTCCATTTTTCGTCCAAAAATTTTTGGTCTTAGATTCGATTTTTATGACCCTTTCCTGACTAATTGGACCTCCAGGAACCCAGAAAACGCAGCGAAATGAGCGTAGGATCAACAGGAGCGAACCTAGGAGGGAAACTGCACCTGCTGAAAAATGCCGAAAATACAGGTTTTCGTTTTTTGGCTTTCACTTTTCATGCGTTGATCGCAGCGTATTGCGACTGCGCCTAATCGATTTCTCCCGCAAAACACTTCGGAATAGTGCCAGAAAGAATTCATTTCAGCACCTTTCAAAACCGCTATAATTTTCGCCAAAAATACAAAGGGGTTAGCCTTACTTTTTTTCCATTTTTCGTCCAAAAATTTTTGGTCTTAGATTCGATTTTTATGACCCTTTCCTGACTAATTGGACCTCCAGGAACCCAGAAAACGCAGCGAAATGAGCGTAGGATCAACAGGAGAGAACCTGGGAAGTAAGCCGCACCTGCTGAAAAATGCCGAAAATACTGGTCCTCGTTTTTTGGCTCTAACTTTTGATTCGTTGATCGCAGCGTATTGGAACTGCGCCCAATCGATTTTTCTCGCAAAATTACGTCGGAATAGTGCCAGAAAGATTGTATTCCAGCACTTTTCAAAATCGTCAAAATTTTCGCCAAAAATACAAAGGGGTTAGCCTTACTTTTTTTCCATTTTTCGTCCAAAAATTTTCGGTCTCAGATTCGATTTTTATGACCCTTCCCTGGCTAATTGGACCTCCAGGAACCCAGAAAACGCAGCGAAATGAGCGTAGGATCAACAGGAAAGAACCTGGGAAGTAAACCGCACCTGCTGAAAAATGCCGAAAATACTGGTTCTCGTTTTTTGGCTCTAACTTTTGATACGTTGATCGCAGCGTATTGGAACTGCGCCCAATCGGTTTTTCTCGCAAAATTACGTCGGAATAGTGCCAGAAAGATTGTATTCCAGCACTTTTTAAAATCGTCAAAATTTTCGCCAAAAATACAAAGGGGTTAGCCTTACTTTTTTTTCATTTTTCGAACAAAAATTTTTGGTCTCAGATTCGATTTTTATGACCCTTTCTCGACTAATTGGACCTCCAGGAACCCAGAAAACGCAGCGAAATGAGCGTAGGATCAACAGGAGAGAACCTGGGAAGTAAACCGCACCTGCTGAAAAATGCCGAAAATACTGGTTCTCGTTTTTTGGCTCTAACTTTTGATTCGTTGATCGCAGCGTATTGGAACTGCGCCCAATCGATTTTTCTCGCAAAATTACGTCGGAATAGTGCCAGAAAGATTGTATTCCAGCACTTTTCAGAATCGTCGAAATTTTCGCCAAAAATACAAAGGGGTTAGCCTTACTTTTTTTCCATTTTCCGTACAAAAATTTTTGGTCTTAGATTCGATTTTTATGACCCTTTCCTGACTAATTGGACCTCCAGGAACCCAGAAAACGCAGCGAAATGAGCGTAGGATCAACAGGAGAGAACCTGGGAAGTAAGCCGCACCTGCTGAAAAATGCCGAAAATACTGGTTCTCGTTTTTTGGCTCTAACTTTTGATTCGTTGATCGCAGCGTATTGGAACTGCGCCCAATCGATTTTTCTCGCAAAATTACGTCGGAATAGTGCCAGAAAGATTGTATTCCAGCACTTTTCAAAATCGTCAAAATTTTCGCCAAAAATACAAAGGGGTTAGCCTTACTTTTTTTCCATTTTTCGTCCAAAAATTTTTGGTCTCAGATTCGATTTTTATGACCCTTCCCTGGCTAATTGGACCTCCAGGAACCCAGAAAACGCAGCGAAATGAGCGTAGGATCAACAGGAAAGAACCTGGGAAGTAAACCGCACCTGCTGAAAAATGCCGAAAATACTGGTTCTCGTTTTTTGGCTCTAACTTTTGATTCGTTGATCGCAGCGTATTGGAACTGCGCCCAATCGATTTTTCTCGCAAAATTACGTCGGAATAGTGCCAGAAAGATTGTATTCCAGCACTTTTTTAAATCGTCAAAATTTTCGCCAAAAATACAAAGGGGTTAGCCTTTCTTTTATTTCATTTTTCGAACAAAAATTTTTGGTCTCAGATTCGATTTTTATGACCCTTTCTCGACTAATTGGACCTCCAGGAACCCAGAAAACGCAGCGAAATGAGCGTAGGATCAACAGGAGAGAACCTGGGAAGTAAACCGCACCTGCTGAAAAATGCCGAAAATACTGGTTCTCGTTTTTTGGCTCTAACTTTTGATTCGTTGATCGCAGCGTATTGGAACTGCGCCCAATCGATTTTTCTCGCAAAATTACGTCGGAATAGTGCCAGAAAGATTGTATTCCAGCACTTTTCAAAATCGTCAAAATTTTCGCCAAAAATACAAAGGGGTTAGCCTTACTTTTTTTTCATTTTTCGACCAAAAATTTTTGGTCTCAGATTCGATTTTTATGACCCATTCCTGACTAATTGGACCTCTAGGAACCCAGAAAACGCAGCGAAATGAGCGTAGGATCAACAGGAGCGAACCTAGGAGGGAAACTGCACCTGCTGAAAAATGCCGAAAATACAGGTTTTCGTATTTTGGCTTTCACTTTTCATGCGTTGATCGCAGCGTATTGCGACTGCGCCTAATCGATTTCTCCCGCAAAACACTTCGGAATAGTGCCAGAAAGAATTCATTTCAGCACCTTTCAAAACCGCTATAATTTTCGCCAAAAACGCAAAATAATTCTTTGTTACAGAATCGATTTGCAGGACTTTTTTTCAGACGAAGTCGACCCTCAGGAATGCAAAGAAGTTTTGAAAAAGACTGTTCGTTCATCAGTCGAGAATCTATAGAGGAAAGGATCAACTTTCATTCCTCCGAACGAAAACTTTCAGTGTCAGAATCCATTCAAACCACCTTTCGTTCACTTATTCGATCCCAAGGATTGCAGGAAACGTATTCGGAGCATCATAGGACCAGCGCATGAGAATTTATGAAGCAAATGCGGATAAACTCATGTAGGTATTATGAATTTATTTTTAAGTCACATAAAATAATCACAATACAACATCATACAGTCAACGTGTCGCAGAGGAGCATTGCACCTGGATTTAGTCCGAAACTGTAATTGCGCTTACAAACTTCAATAGGTACTATCTTGTTCAACATTGTTTGTATTCTGCCTGATTCACTTATATTAATTAGTCTAATATTCTAATCATAATCTTTATAATATATCAATATCAGTTTAATGTATTACTGTAACATATCATAGATAGGTATATTGTATACGAAAACTTGGTGAAGTAGTATACACTGACACCCGAACACTTGTACTATAACTAAGGCATATCGAATAAACTGGAACTGAAACATTCTGGCTATGAGTTCATGATTTCTTTTCCCATCTTCTTGCAAACCCGTCGAAATGTTTTTCATTCTTGTGTCCAATGTTTTATCTTGTACTTGTGGCAGTTGTTCCGGTCATAATTACGATGTTAACATAGCGGACATTTACATAGTCCCATGGATATATCGAGGGTACCGAAGTGTGTACTAAGAAAGTAAAGAGATGATAAGATTTCGTGAATACACATTTGTCAACTCTATTCAGTGTAAAATACAATAAAGTTCATCGGGATTTCTTCCCATCTCATCCATCACAAATTCATTCCAATTGTATTTCTTAATTTCAGCTGTTCTCGATTCCCGTAATCTACTATCCTGTCTATACGTCAAGACCGCAACCTTTCAATAGTTTTGTACGTAGAAGTTCTCGATCTCATCAGCTCGTTTCTTCCGATTAGAGATGCGCTCGATGAGTACGCATAGTTTATTCTCGCCGTGGTCCACGCCCTGAATTTGCATCGGTGACCTATTAGCATACCGCAAGTCACTTGGCATGGAGCAACGACTGCTTGCCTCGGTGATATGAGTTACGAGCGAAAGGGTTGAATTATGAGTGAAATTATTCAACCGGTGAATTAATGCGGTGCCAAACACTGTTCTGGTTCAAGTGATATTAATTATCCCTCTGCAGAGGCAAAGAAAACACCCCTCAAAATCGCAAACTCACGGTTGTAGGTTCATTATACAAAAAAAAAAAAAGAATTTTTTTTCACCAAATGTTCTGATCTGTTTCATCTCAAACCGTAATTACCACGTCAGATACGTCGAAATAAACCCGTCTCACCGATGGTCAACTACTTCAAAATAAAATTGACCCCTGAGATTATTTGTACAAGGTAATATACACATCAACGCCGCAATTATCTCACGGTATCGAGAAGATTCCCACTCTAGTTTTCAGTTACACTGACAAAGGACTACATCGATATTCGTGTCACCATCATCTCGAACGTAAGTTATCCTCAACAGTGATTGAGTTGCTAATCGTGTTCACTCGCCAATTAAGTTGTATTTCCTCTCGATCAATTCGCAACTTCTCAATTTTTCATGGGTAGAATAAAACCAGTTGTACAAATCAGCAGTGAGCACGCTCGCTGTAATTGTCAGGTATTTGGATGTCAGACCCGTCGACGCCGTAATGCATTTGTGACGCCCGTGGCTCATGGGAGTCGAATTTCAACCCCTGCACGACTAGGCTAGCCGCAATGTGTAACCCCACGTATTGTCGGCTTAATAATACCCCACGGTAGCCGAAAGTGCCGAGGGGAGGAACGCGGAAGAGGTAGGCAGTGGCTGCACCATAGCTGCGCCACTGACACCATATAATCACATCTCGGTCAATGTCTGGAAATGATTCACGCCCGTGGTTGGAAAAACGAGTAACAAAACGCAGTGAAATGCGGATGCTTATCGAGTGGCGATTGCGGCTCACATAAGAGAAATAGGAAAATCTAAGTATCGAGGCAAAAATTTTTCCTCCTCTTCGAATGATGCGGGCTGTTATTCAATATTTAC
Source organism: Neodiprion fabricii (assembly GCF_021155785.1). Classification (NCBI taxonomy): domain Eukaryota; kingdom Metazoa; phylum Arthropoda; class Insecta; order Hymenoptera; family Diprionidae; genus Neodiprion; species Neodiprion fabricii. The sequence goes on along the minus strand of NC_060243.1, from coordinate 26,637,371 downwards.
TGGCGAACATTTTCGAGGGGCTGCAAAGCTGCGTGAAGATATCGCGATACGTCCCCTCGGCAGTGACCGCGGACACTGGTGAATCAACATATAAATTGGCAACCTCTTGGAAGACCCCGAAGGGCCGGACTTGTCGAAAGACAGATTTTTATCAGAAAATCCAGGGACGGAGATCCGGAGTCCTTAGACATAATCCGCACTGTCTTGTCTCCCGTGATAATCTGTGGGATTGAAGAACGGACAGCGAAAGAAAAGGGAATCATCGCCGATAAGCAACGGATCGTACTTATGCCGAAGTATCCAAAACTCCCGTTCCGCACTTAAGGGTGTGCAAATATTTGCCCTTTCGCTTACCACGTTTAAGTTTCAAATTTTAGCCCGAGATATCGCTTATCTGGCGGATTCAATGCGCCGGAGATCTTTGCATTTTAATAACCAACATCCCGCATTATACGCGCATGTTTGGTCTGGCTCTAAATTCATTTCGCATCATGGGGTCGCAGAGAAGGGTGGCGTGACACGCCATCGAGTATACAATAATAACAACAATAATGAGAATGAAAAAGGAAAGAAGAAGAAGAAAGAAAAAAATCCCCGCCGGCAACGGTACAAAAATATGGACACGCGACCAGGACGCCCGCTTCATAGCTGATCCGCGGCACGTGACTTCAATGCTGCAATCAACGCGGATGACTGACGTCCCATCGGGCATTGGGCGATACCGAACGCGATATTTATAGGCGATTTGAAATGGCTAGTAGATTAGTTTTCACCCGGTGATGACTGACGCCCGCTAAGCCCGTTATTTCCTCGTCGAGCTTCCGAGGTTGGACCGGGATCCGTTGGAAATCGGGAACAGGACAGGAAGAAAAGGACACGTCGTGAAAAGACGTCGACTGGTTAGCCGAACGTCAGCGACGGACATACTCGGTCCGTAATTCCACGTGTACACCTTGGGGTGTAGCGAGTGATCGTTAAATGGCCCTTTTCAGCTCTGGTATATTCGCCCCGATTTTGCGTAATGAGTTTTTTAGTTTTGCCTCAGAGCTGCTTTGTCGCGGAGCAGTGAGCTCGGCTGCGTCTTCTCGCACCCGTTTCAATTCAAAGGGATTTGGCGGTTCACTTGGGGTGTGGTAAGCCGACATGAAACCGGCAGCGGATCCTAATAACAGGGAATTATGACGGTAATACGATATGCAGGATCCTCTTTTGACGGCGGTTCACCGCTTGGGGAAAATAATGCCGACAAAACCACCCTAATGGAATAAGATTATATTCATACATCCAGTGCGGGAAAGAAGAAGAAGAAGAACTTATCGCGTCTCAGACGAATTCATCCCGGAAAGAGAATAAGCGGTAAGGGAAAGTTGGAAAAACAAACTCGCTTCTTCCGCATGACCGAGACGCGGACTGCGCGGTGCAAGGGCCTTGAGAATTATTGGTACAAAGTGACTCGCGGTCGAGGAGGATGGCGTGTATTGGAAGGCCAATTGTCTCCTCCTGTCAGCAGCACACCCCTTGGCCCTGTCCAGGCCACACGCCCTTCGGCAAACGGCTCACGGTTCACCCCGTCGAAAATTTCCACCCCATCCCCCGGCCGTCCCGGTGATACTAGAAGAGAGAATTACACGCCACAACGGATAAAATAATTACATGGTAGCCTTTCACCTCACGGTGATAGGTATCTAATCATCGCGGCCTGCAGCGCCCAGCAACTTGTTTGAACGCTGTCCTCCAGACGACGAACTTTGCCGACTTGCAAACAATCTGACGACAGTATGAATAGCCTGTGAACTTGTACGTGTCAGGCCTTTGGGAAACAACTTAGTTCGGTATTTCACTCGTTCGGATTGTGCATTTTTACAAATAATAATTTATTCTCTGGAATTGGTACACCAAGTTTTCAGTTTTCATATCTCTTCAATCTTACTAGTCCGTTTTTCCGACATAATTTCATCGATGCTAACAATAACTGAACAACAATAGACCAAACGAAGTGCTTATCACCACTTTTAGGCAGGCGAAATGCTGTCGAATTTAAGTCACTGCAAAGAAAAATAGTCTTGCCATCAAACCGAATGGGACTGATGATTGTTCGAGGAAAGTTCTCGGTTTTTCTTTGCTTCCTGTAGCGGTGCTTGAGTCGCTGAAGTCGAGGTCCGGTCGTCACTGGAATAACTCCTCTCGGATATATCGGCGCGTCTGTCATACGACGATGGGTTGTTGGAAAATTCGGAACCAACGAACCTCACCCTGCGTTCATCGCGATCATTGGGGAAGATGACGATAGATTGGGGGCCTTTTACTTGGTCAGAGGGTAATCGGTTTTCGTACTTCGAATACGAATTGTAATTCCGCAGACCCTGTAAATCCTCGTCACTCTCAAAGGCCACGATGTTGTTGTCCTCTAAGCTCTCATCGTCGTCCTGTTGATGAAAAATAACGAAAAGTTAGTCGATAATGCCTGTTTTTACTCCTTTCCTCTGTAACATGATGCTACGCAACGCACTCGGAGTGGAAAGAAGAATGATTGATCCTTCGAAGTGGCCGGAAAGAATGCTGACGACGGGTTCGACTGCAATGACTTTGACACTCTAGTGCCGGACTTTTCATCCTCGGGAAAAACAACCTTGGAATATTCGTGGAAAGGATGGAGGATGCGCTCCGTTTCGTCCTGTCGCAGCAGCGGATCCGGGTTGTCGAATTTGAGCTTGCCCGTACCAGTGCGGTCAGATTCTGGTCCAGAGAGTCCTGGAGGAAGTGCCGGCCGCGTCCTAGCGTACCCAATCCCGTTTGAACTCTGAGCTACTGAAACAGGGAGACTGATATTAGTCCCAGATCGAAATGGACGAAGGTTTTTCAATCGCAAATACGCACCGTTGGAGTGTCGAGTGTTTTTGAAGAACCTGAAAAAACCCCCGTTGTGATTGTTCAGGTAGTGGACAAGCGCTCGAGGATTTTTCGGACATCTGACGTACTCCTCATAGCAAACGGAGGGGTCGCCCTTGCTCGAGTAACCGAGAAGCGCCGCCTTTGCGAAGCCCAGGAGCGGCGATGCCTCCTCGAAATTATAGCCTGTCAGGAGTCTGCGTGGTAAGCGATAAAGTAAATAAGTTTTCATAATCCTTCGTAGTGACTCACGTGTGCGCCGACTCGTAGAAAGAAAAATCCAAATCAATATGATTAAAGAGGGGGAAAAATGGCAAGGAATCTGCGAATTCACTTTCACTCTTCGACTGTCGAGCTCGGCCCACCTAATGTTAATTCGCAATTAGCCTAAGGCATTGCGCTCTCTACCCACCCGAGTACTGTGTTCATGCCAAAACTGCCGAGACTTGACGCCTTGTAGTTGCCACCTCCAGGCTTTGACCCCCCAGCGATTTCGCACAGGAGACGCGGCACGCACTTCAGGTCGTCGTACTGGCTTATGGACGTCAGGGCATCGGCCAGGCCCAGATCAGAGGACTCCGCATATCCCTCAGAACCGTAGAGCCCAGATCCGAACGGATATTGCGGAGGATCTTTCTGCGAGAATCGCGAGTCATTTTTTTCTCTGTCAGGTTTTTGGGTATCGATACATGCATGAAAAGTCGAAAGGAGTGGTTCGTCAGCTGCTTACCGGTCTGCCGGGTCGGTAAAGAGCACCGCCAAGTCCTCCGTTAGCGAATCCATAGGACCCAGGACGCTGACGTCCCTGGGTTTCCTGATCCTTGGGAAATGCGAATGATGCGGATTTTGAATCCTCGGCTAGGTTCTCTATGCATCTTGGGATCAAAAGATAATCGTCATCAATATCGTCGCAATCCATTCAACAAATCCGTCTTGATCTTTTACAATTACTTTTTCAAATACTTACTTCAGCAGATCTGAAACGCTGTTGGTCTTCACCTCCGAGTTAATATTGCAGGGGTTCAACCCCGACGGTTCTTGTCCGGATGATTCGTGCTGCTTTTTTACTGACACTGCTAGAGCTGTTCGCTGGACGCAAGGTATGACAAAGGATGCAATCCCAATCCAAAAAAGAGTCGACGTCATTCTTGAGCACGAGTATATTCTTCAGTAGAAGTCTTTCCACGATTGATCGATATCCTAGACGCAATGTATCATTGACTCTTTCTTTGGATTTTCAGACACCTCACACTATCACCGTTAATTGTCACACTATGAGTATCGATTAATCTTGATCTTGACGAGTTTCTGCACTGTCTAGTTTAACTATATCTTAATCTGGCTTTTTCAGTCAAGATATATTCAAAACACAATAGGATCAGCGCAGTTCAGAATCCACAATTTATTACGGATTCGTATCGAACGTGTCAGCGAAGCAATCGGCACGAAGAACTCTGCCGAAGTGTACCTTTCGGACAACAAGCTGTTTGTAAGACTTTTCGCAGATTTGCGTGGGTTGACACATCCACGGACATGCATTGCTTGTGTGAGGCTGCGTCACTCAACTCTCTCCAGCGGACCTACATTTGGTCAGACGCAGCCTACGGTCGCAACAACACAACAAATATCCGTATGCAAAAGCAACGGTATTCCCGCTAGAACATGTGTGCTCATTAACCACTTAAGTATGTTGCGAAATTGATTTTCTCATCGACTCTCCGCAATATGCGACTCTGACGCGATGCCACGACTGACACTGTGGATGGCCAATCATCAAGTATCGCCGAATATTAATTTCACATCGCGAATGCAGAACCCGTAAGAACCTATCGAAATTTCAAATCGATCACCCCGCTGCACTCGGTCAAAGGACTCTAGATTGCATTTTGTTTTTTTCTATCGATAAGTTTATACCACACCGGAAATGAGAGAAAGTTGAGGGTAGAGTGTTACAATTAAATTGTTGCGAGAAACAGAATGCTGAACGGGTTGAGAAAAAATAATTAGAGAAAGTCAGTCGCAAGAATCGTTTGAAATGACTAATGAGTTTGGAGCGAAGAGGAATAACATTCGATAACTCAAACAAATTTTATTACACAACCATTCGAAAGCGACGACTAAAGCTTCATCGGCTCGATAATAATACATGACAGTATAACAATATATTCTGTACAAAACTGCGTAACGCTCTATTCACAACTTCATTGCTATAATAACAATAACAATAATGTAGAAAAAGTGATGAATGAATATCATATGGTTATGTACAATTGAAACGTTTCAATGAACATTTTCATTCTTCGTCCGTTCATTCTGACTGCAGCGTGCTCTCGTCGCAGGCTCGTCCTCGTTTCGCCAACTGATGACAGAGTCGCGGACTACCGACTATGTCGCCCAAAAACACACTTAGGAGGTAATTTTCCTTCATCGGATCCGGCGACACTTTGTACTGACTGAAAAAAATAAAAAGAAAAGGCCGTTTTTTAACCACGAACAGATCAAACGATTATTTCAAATCAGAAAAACGAGGCTCGTCGTGTAATTTTTTATCGCATTCCAGCAGGCGTAGTTTGGTTGACGAGGCCTTCAAACGTCGACATTCTCCGACGAACAACGGAGACTTTAGATAATTTCTTGTGACTCGTATAATACGGATTTGAATATCCCGCAGAAAGATGTTGGGGTGAGAAGGAATACCAGCGGACGTCTTATCAGACATTAATACTTTGTTATAGGCAGGCGTAGAAAGGGAAATAGAAAAAGAGCGCAGACGAGCGATTAGAGAGGCAGGCATGAGCATGTCACGTTCCAAAGATTACATCTTCGTCGTCCCGGCCTTTAAATCCGTCTAGACCAATATTTATCTGACTGGTCTTATTTGGCGCCAAAAGAATTTTTCGTCAAGACAGTCGAGTAGCTAGGAACAGAGAGAAAGGAACGGTCAAGCTCACGGCAGTGTGCGCCGACGGATCACTTTAGCTGTCTGATAAGCAGGTGACTGGAGCGCAGTTTGAGGTTACACGGTGTCCGGTAAAAACTCCGTAACAAATTCGAGGACGTTCCCAGGCTATTCAAGGACATTAAGAACAGAACATTTTCAGGACGCAAGCAAAATTTAAGGACATTTCCACGACCACTGGACACCATAGGCTTGGACCGCAGTGGCACGCGCTCGCTATCTCCTGGAGAGGAGTTTCCCGGCGCGAGATAGAGTGACGGATTTGAATACATCTGTCGAAAGGAAGGGCAGCGCGGAGCGAGAGGTCAACGGCGAAGAAGAGACGCGAACGTGGAATACAAGCCGGTGCATTAGTGCGCACGAGCCACGGCTATTAAGACCGAAGGGTCTTATCTCCCCGGCGAGACGCTCGGGCTGAAACCTGGTGCCATGCACGCGCTGGGTGGATAAGGGACTAAGAAAGGATACTCGGACAGTAGCCGAAACTATTAAAATCCGACTAACTCTCAGCTCTTCGTCGTCCGAAGAGCCGCTCATTGATGGCACCAGCTTTTAACGCTCCATCGTGCGTCTTTTCCCCTGTTACGACTCTTGATGGGATCCACGCGCTCACTAGTTACACTTTATAATCGACCGTTCGCCGTCAAAACGAACGCTACTCTAAGGGCTGTCCATACTCAGGTCACTAAAACATCTCGATTATTACTTCTAAGTAATTGCGGTAAGATACTTCGGTCACTCGATGGCCGACTTAGGGGTCCAGGTCCTTCGAATCGGTCCATCGTCCGGACCGAGCATTCTGACGCCGGATTCCAGATTAAATGATCATGGTTTGAGGAAATGCACCCGTGATGACCAGGATTGAACTCTATGCTTTCAGAGCAGAGCCGTTTGACTGCCGGACGAGACACTTGAACGGTGACTGAGTCCATTAAACTTCGACTAATTCTGGGCCCACAGCGACCACAAGGACCACACATCACCGTCCACACCCGGCTTTGACAGTCCGTCGTGCGTTTCTAGACCGTAACAGTTATGCGTGTCCAGAGTACCATACGATTACGTGTAATACCACCTAAGCCGTGATAATGTCAAAATAAATACGAGTCTAATGGGCATGAAGAGAGTGACGAGTGTCCATCGGGTCAAGGCATTAAAGAGTATCGGTTATAAGGACGAAGCAATTGCGCGACACTCCTGGCCATTTCGATAACTGGACAAAGACTTTACGGTCTGTAGATAATTGATTCCCGCACTGGCTAGAGATACGATAAGTAAAAAAAAAAAACACAAAACGACCGGCGCCTACACCGTTCATGCCACACACACTGATCGTTGACGCAGAACGTTGACGGAATGTCAAACGGGTTTGCAAAGTCCACTCGGCACAAACTGTCGATGACGAAAGCAACGGACGGGAACTTTGAAAGTGACGAGGTTTCACATGCCGATCATCGTCGTAAACTCTCAGAATATGTGCATCGTAGAAATTTTGTTGCGAAACACAGTGGGGAAGAGAAAGAGAGAGAGAAAAAGAGGCTCTTAGCTCTCACTTTTACTAAGTGAAAATTAAACGTAGACAGGTTGCTAATCACCTGAAGACGTAGTCCCAGTCCATAACTCGGTCTCTGCTTCGCCTCTGGAGAGTCTTGGTCGCGTACCTTGAGCAGACTCTTTCGTAAACGCAAACGTCACTTCCCAGCTCCTCGACCAGTCTTTTCTCGACCTCACCGACGTCCAGCAGCTCCTCGTCAACGGCCCGAATGGCCGATCGCCTTGCGCGACTGACGTAGGTCTCTGATGCAATTGAATTGAGTTAGAAATGGTTATCGTATCGTGACAGAGAAGGGTTGAACGAGGGGTAAAAGAGTTATCAGGACCAAGTCTCACCTGGATTCAGAGAGTAGGCAAGCTTCTTTACGAAGTTCGTCAGTCTGACCGCGGCTATGATGACCGGGAACCCTACCAGCTGAACGGGAATTTCAAACGCTGGTTCTTGGGGGCTCGGCGCTGCCGTTGTAGACTTCATCGCCAGGAGGCAGAGTCCCAGAATCACGAGTGTCCTCCGGAGTTCCATAGCTCAAGGGTGCAGGATGATTGCTGATAAAAATCAGAGCTGAGTTGTTAAGCCAGCCTAATATTTTTGACAATTATCGTCATTAATTATCGCTCTTAACGAGGAAAGCGTCGATCTATATTTTTCACTAGTGTGTTCAGGGTGACCTTACATCTATCTTCACCGCGAATGCCGTACACTACTGCGCTTCGTATTCCGCGAGGATTGTTTTTTCTACACACGCAACGATGTTGTCGATTAGATTCTACCAATGCGATGGCGGGTATGTACTCACGTCACGAGGTTCGGTTTTTGGCGAAATAGCTGTTTCCCGTTCGCGGAGCGCGGTTCCCCTGTGTCTTCTTGTGTTAAAAACTAGCCGTTGAATGTCCCCCGATGCCTATGGACGGGCTGTTCAAGTGGCGGGGTTTCGACTCGGTGCCGCTCACAAGCTGAGAGAAAGTGAACTCGGATCCCCCCGCGCAAACCCTGGTCAGGTAGTCTGGCAACACGTTGCAACACGCCGGGTTGAAATCTACTCTATGTAACGTATGACGTAGATGAAAATCACCGTAGGGAACATATGCCATCGGCGTTCAGCCTCAGCATGCTTCGACCGTTGGTACCATCGGACTAAGTCGTGTCGTCACGTCGCGCTCATCATCAACTTTCGCGTATACGTGCCACAAGGCACGTCATTTTTCACCTTGGAAAGACCCGCTCGAAAAACATCATTTTGCAAGTTTACTTATTTGTTTTTCTTTTTTTTTTTTTTTTACTTGGCACACTTGTAGCAGCTAACTTTCAAACTTCAAGTGTTTCGTTACACTGTTTTCATTCGGTTGCAGGTCACGTTTTTGCACTCTAACCGCAAAAATACTGATAATCGTGAATGGAATCTTTCATTCGGACAGTTTTTAACAGGATTTTGACAATTTCTGTAGTGCCGTCGAAGGGAAACTTGCGAAGGATCAGGTTTTTCAAAAATCTGACATTATTCAACGAGGAGTGTATGAAAAAATCGCAATGTGACGATTGGAAGAAGGCGCCATATTTGCTTCTCGTCTATGACCCGAAACAGATGATTGTCAAGACGTGCACATTATTGTTGAAAAAAAAAAAATTCTCACGGCAATTTCTAACGCCGATCAACTTGATTAGTTTCACTTGATTGAATTTTATTTATACACAGATTACAATTATTTTATACATGCGAGTTAATCGTATGGAATATACACGTACATAGACATAACGCATATGTGTGATAAATCAATTTATATGTAACTAGATATTACAGTGAGGAATAATTATAATTACACATGTAAAACGGATGTATTTAAATAAATGGCGAATATAAAAAATGGTTAGTATGCGTATATATACTTATATTAAACGGCTAGAAATTCTGAAATGAAACTAAAGAAAATGATAATGCACTGTACAAATACAAATCAACGATTCAGATTGTTCATTTTATTCCCGTCAAGTCAGACTAGCTTCGCTATCTTAAACATATCTACAATATATCACTCGTCGTATGAGATAGGTATATATATATATAACAACCACACGGCGCAATTACTAATTAGCGTACACAAAACAAAAGCATAAAAAAAAAAAAGAAAACTTCACTTCCGCCATACGAAAGACAAAGTGTATATATCGTCTATAACAATTCATGACAATATAATTGAGTATTATTACAGCAATCTCTCTTCCATTATATTGAAATTTAGACTTTGTATCCCTACAGAAAACAATTTAGGTATCCTCAGTCTTTGCACGCATCGCAATCTACATTTTAGAAAAAATAAAACCAAGACGATTTCACAGCAAAAATTATCGTAATATACATCGGACTGTGTCCAACTTTTAACCGCGGGCTAATTACTCGTTTGAATGCGACGCAGTTTTGCGAATCCAGGAAACTCTCCGCCGACTTCAACCCCAACTCAGGAAGTTACGGAGAGTTCCACCGTCCGCGATGTTCCTTGTTCGCCGATCAGCGCATCCGGACCTTCTTCATCAAGCTGAGAACAGTCGAACCGGGAAATGGGCAGGTCGGGTAAAAATTGTGGCAGCCTTGACCCTCGAGACCGGAAATCAGCTGGCCCATGTGAGCGGCAAAATGATACCTCGATGCGACCTCGGCTGTTGTGCTGAGACTGGTGTCTCTGTAAAATAAAAAGAAAAAAAAAAAGATAATCAAACAACAATAAACGATAAGGTACTAAGTTGGATTTTGTGGCTAAGGGTCAAATTATTGAAAAACAAAAAATAAAAAAAACTTCGCCTTGCCGCAAGCGTAGAACAATAAACGTTATCCGATGAATAATTGTTACTTCCCACCCAGTTTTCGCCGCCGCTCAAGTCCGGGGTTTAAGACAACCGGATATAACAGACAACCCCCGGGTTCCCTGCCATCCAAGTTGCGAACTCTTTTTGCCCCATAAATCTCTCCCCTCTCGCAATTCTCGACGACGACGCGGAGTATGTAGTAATTTTGCATAGGTAGCGCGAAATGAAATATCGCTCTACAATTCAGCGATTGCCTCCCCCCCCCCCCCCCCCCCCCCCTCGGCCTCCACTACGTGCCACGGAAAATCGAGACAAACTCCAGTTCTCCGAGATGTAAGATAAGGTGCGGTTTTATTGCTCTGTACATGGGGCTTTTGCACCTAGAGAAAAATAAAATCGGGTCAACGGATCGGGTTTCAACGGTTTCTACGTTCCTTTATCTCTATCTCCGCGTGACAAAGCGTACGACTTTGCGTACAGGCTGCGGTTTCGATATTCGATTCGAACGTTACGGTCAAAGGTAATAATTGTTTTGACATTCCGATAAAAAATGGGGGATTTTTTTAATTTTTTTTTTTTTACACAGCCGCGTACAAGTCGCGATGACGGGCGATCCGGAACGGGGAGTGGCCGATATGTCTCGATCTCGTATAACGAAGTGAAGTAAAAACTTGCCAACAAGTCACGCGAGGGGAACAAGCACAAGGTAAGAAGGCGACGCGTTCACTTTCTATAATCAGTAACTTCGAGGGAGGGAAACAACTCGAAAGCCAGTTATAACTTGTCTCGGGTCGGTAGTTTATATACTGGATATATGTTACATGCGCAGATATAACTGCCGAGAGAATGCAGCTACCGGTAACGCTATAGTTTCTATAATATTCACGGCTTTCCCTCAATAAAAGTCCAGATCATAAGATTAAGAGAGAGGTGCAACATTATAAATATGCCGAAAATATGTGCAAGCACCGCGCAGACTTTGGTTTAACATGGAGTAACGGTGCAAGAATTGATGCCCTCAACTTGTATCGCTAGAAAGTGGTAATTTTCGGTGAAAGTACAACTGCACGATGGTATGAGTGTATAAAGCTCTTGAGGAAACCGCGGGTAATCAGTTCGGACACATCGACCTTAGAAATTCACGGTAAATAAAACTGGACCGATTTTTCAAAATCCGGACAATCAGAGGTGTAGCGAATTTTTTTTTATACCGGTAATGAAATTGAATTGGAGACAGCAACGCCGATTGTCCGATAAGACTTGAAAAATTATACGCATGACGCGATTCGGCTAACATTTGCGGTTTCATCTTTTCAACCAGCTGGAACAGTTTTCGAAAAAAAGCGTTTAACCCTTTCGGTCACACATTTTTCAACCCAATATTTTGGCCTGAATTTTGTTACTCGGGGCTATTTTCGAGTCGCTAATCACTAGTCTAAAGTCAGAATTTGATCATTTCTAAATTCAAGATGGCGGATGTATAATCACAAAAACTACACTGTGAAAAATTTCATTTGTTACAGTAACGAGAAAAATTAAGTGAAACAGGTATAGTTAAAAAAAAATTCTCTCGGTGCATCGCAATTCAATGATTCTGGCCGAAACTTGTTACTCGGGGGTTTATGGTGTAATATGAAGTAACAAAAATCATGACATGGAAATTTTTTATATGGGACGGCGAGCATACTACTGTGACTGATAGGGTTAACCGACGACGTGATAATAATACGGCAGGTACGTAAAAACGTAGAACTCGTATGCGGAAGCAAAAGGCGGCGCGGTATAAAAGCCGAGTTGTGTTTGTCCGATCCCGTGTAAAGTTGGCGGATTTAAAAGTGGCGCAAATAGGAACGGTCCTCCATATCAGCAGCGAGATCTCAGCTCTGCAGGAAAGATATCCGGTGTTTATAGTGCGATTCCCGGATCGGTGGGCGGGAATAAGCTGGGAGACAGACGGGAAATTGGCGATCCAGAAGCTCTTCTTCCTTTTTCCCAATTCGCTTGTCACCCACGGATACCAGATACCGTCGCGCCATTTTGGTGCCGTTGCAGCAGCCGCTGCAAGATTCGCGGAGGTCGATGCATTCGAACCGAGTGCCGGATCGTGTCCGTATATCTGTTTGCGGAAAGTCTTTATCCGGAGATTGCCTTTCCTCACATTCATCATCGCGGCAAAAGCTTTCCGGCAAATCCTTGAGAGCGTTAAATTCCATCTTCGATTCATTGAGGCACGTTCGCAATAAAATTCGCAGTTATCAATTTTCATCTTCATATTTAGCGCAGTCGATTCCTTTTGTTAAATTTTCGACAAATTGTCAATTCGTTCCGTTATTGAAACGGCCAAAATCGAAATCCGCGAGTCCAACTCGTATACGAATGACGTCACGCGTCTCGCCAATCAACGCTACGAGCAATCGTCGACATCGTGAACTCTGACGCAATGACACGACAAGTACCTACTTGGACTTTTTCTTGAACCTTGCTTGAATCGCCAGTATATAAGGTACCTGCCTGCAGCTTCGAGTCACTCTTCTTCGCATACCAATCGATTTTCGTACGAACAAACAGACGTGTTACGGGATCGTTGTGAAAGGCGATGCAACCCACAAGTTATCGCCAGCTATTGAATGACCCTCTCTCTTTCTTACTCTCGAGAATCAAGAGAGAGAGAGAGAGAGAGAGAGGAGGAGAGCAGGTTCTGTGTACTATATGCTCGTTTAAGTCGCGAGAGAAAGTGGCAGGCTTTAGTTAGGTAACAACGCTTGAAATCGAAAGGCTGACTACGGTGTATAAATATTCATTTCACACGCATAACGCGAAATTGATTATATTACATACGTGAAGGTTTGCGCGTGGCTAGTAAAAGGAGAAACAAAGAAAATGACGTGTTACCTTGTGATACACGATGCAATAATAGTTAAAAATTATACACTGAGAAAAATTTCATTTGTCATGGTAGCTAGAAGAATTCAGTAAAACAGGTATCGTTAGAAAAAAACTGTTTGAATATTATTGGAATTACGAAAAGCGAGGTTCGCGTAATCGCTTTGCGCCATTGTCGATCCTTTTTGGTAATTGCAACGTGAAATCAGTTTGTCAGTTTTACTCTACTTTTTTAGTTAAACAAGGCTTTAACGTCAATTTATCGTTGCACGAGCAATAAATTTTCGCAACAGTTGCAAGAAAATCTAGTAACAGTGATCGTAATGAGAATGAAAAGTAACGGATACCAGACTTTCCGGTAACAGCTGGAAAACTAATTTTGATTTTTTACCGAGAACTATATCTTTCGATTGTGGTAAAAAATGAAAATAATTAAAGACTGAGCTGTAACTGGAACAAAAAATTTCTCTCCGTGTATTATATTAGTTTACAGTAAATATAATCAGGATAATCCAAGATCACAAAATTCAATTGCAAAATCTGAACTGTCAACAGAATACATTTTTACGACCATTTTCTCTTGTCGGGTTACAAGTGGGTACTAAAATTCACTCGTTTTTAACGACGTCCTGTTTTAAGATTAACATCGAAATTGACACACGAGACGATCGAGTATAGTTGCAAGGTATACCAACATAGAATTCTAATTTCTACCGCAAGGCAAAAATGAAAGTTGCGTGAAAGTACTTCCCGGATTTGTATATAGGCAGAAATAACGAGTTGCAAGAAGCTAGCTGAGATGAGAATAACTGGAAACTATATTTGGCCGCAAGTGTTAGGTCCAGATTTATTGGGCCGTGAAAATAAAAAGGAAAAAAAAAAAGAAAGAAAGAAGTTAGGAAGTTACCCTTCGACTCGATCCACTCGCACATCACGAATCGTCTCTTTTTAAGTGTAATTCTAGCCCGGAAGTGCCTTGACCAATATGAGAGAGCGTGTCCTTTTTTAAATTTCAATAACCCTCGATCTCTCTGGGTCATGTATGCGAGATGGATACGCGGCCATAATTTGTACATGCATGGTAACTAAATCTCTGTAATACATTTGGCCTCGAGGATCGTTAATCGGTAAAATGCGGCATCGATTCATCTTGTGGTTTCACGGAGGTTGGACTTGTCCGTTCGAGTTTTGTTGATCGATTTTTATACTCGCATGTAGAATCGCCACTTCCGTCAATTGAAACGTTGAAAACAGCTCGAGGCAGTTTGGGAACGTGAACGTGAGATACGAATGAATAAACATTGAATTTCATAACCGCGACTAATACAAGTTACGAATATATCCTTTCGTGTCGAATTTCAATTAATATCAAGGAAGATAATCTCTTTGATAATTTCTTGCAAATTGATAGAAAAAAGGAAGGAAAAAAAAAAAAACAAAAAACATAAAACAAAAACAACAACAATAACAACAAAAAGATAGAACGAGGATGTAATTGTAAAATCAAATGATGGACAAGTAAAACATTGTGCGGAAGGGGAGAAAAAAAAAAGCAACAAACAGGAAACCTTATTTATTTTGTACCCTTGTCTTAATCCTCACCTTATCAGATTAAGGAGTGATCTTTCCATCTCGCTGAGCTGATCCTGATTCGTCGACGCTGTAAGTTCGCAAATCAATTTCGGCAGGCAGGAGCTTTTTATCGTTGACATGAGCTTCGCTTTCGCCGAGATTCCTGTGATGAGAGAAGGAGAGGAAAAAAGAAAAAACAATGTCAAAAACGAAGTAAGACATGGAAAATAACAAAAGTACGAATAATGAAAGAAAATTAAAAAATCAAGCTACAATGTAACTCAGAATTTATTCTGTTTACCGAGACGTTGCTGCTACGTGTATAATTAAACCTCAGCGGTGGTTCACAATGATTTCAAAAAATAAGATAATCATAACTGCATTCATCATTGAAAGATTTTGAATTCTTGCCACGCATACGAACTGCATTTCGCTTTTGCGTAATTTTATAACAACGTTTACGGGTATGTAACTGGTTCAAGGGTGGCGGTGTGATTTTAATTTTTTTTTTTTTTTTTCACGTCCAAGATTTACGGCTGATTATCGAAAACATGATCAGACTGGCGAGTCGATCGACGATGCAAGAATAACAACAATGATTGATGTATTAGGATTCGTTACGTACGCGATTCGAGTGTGCGGTAAACATTCTAGAATTCTTCAAGTAACATGTTTCCGTCTCGCTTTATCTACCTTTGTGTCTGTTTTTTTTTTTTTTTTTTTTTTTTTTTTTCCACCTCCGCTTTTTCAGACAACGAGGATTTCGTTTCAATGTACATACACAGAGGCTCGCGCTGCTCTTCCATTATTCAAACAAACCGCGTGTGTTACGTCATTGGAAACGGTAGCCTTGCAGCAGTCTAGTTTTTGTTCAGGATAATCAAAAAGCGCGGGTTCAATCGAGCCAACTTAGGCAGCTGGTAGGTAGAGGATTATTATTAAACGTCGTTGTGTATTCGCATCCGGATTATACAACGCTCCATTCCCATCGGGATTCAGCATCGAAATAAAAGTAAAAGGAACGAAATTTTTTGCCAATTAAATGTATAATGCACCATGGAGTACTTGATTGTGCAATTTCTTATTCACCATCGTCCGTGTAATAATCGCGTCGGGTTCTCTTCGATCTGCATTCGATTACTCCGCGTTCGCGTTTGGGACGATTAACTCGTTACACGCACGCGTAGAATGACATTTACGCCAGTCAAGTTTATGATTCTGTGACATACATTTTTTAACGATACCGATTAGGTACCTACCTCGAATTAAAGGGGTTATGAGGAGGTCAAAACCGGAATACGATGAATGAGAATTGGCAAAAATTTCATGATTTATGCGAATCGGTCAGAGAAATCGGATCGCCGACTTGAGGGGAAAAATAAAAAAAAAACGAGGTTTTTTTTTTCAATCCGTATGTACGCGAAAATCTAAGCTTAAAGATTTGGCGAAACGAATGCCGGTTCTTTGATCGGTAAGTTTTAGCGCGAAACGTGCGTCATAATTGGATGTTGATGATTTCCTTGTGATTTTACCTGGTCCCAGTTCTAGCAGGACGTTCACCGATGACCTCTAAATCGAGAATGTTACGGTCCTTCGAATTTTGCATATCGTTCTGGATCCAAGGCGGAATCGTGGGATCGAATTAATACAAGATTAACCGAGCTCCCCGAAACGATAAGTAAAATTCCACGGTCAAAAACTTGAATCGTTTACGACAAGGTTAGGTGAAAAAATTAATAACTGACCGATCCGCCGAGCGATCGAGGAAACAAAATCGAAACTCGTAAGGTGAATAACAAAATAAAACCACAGGGAAACAAACATCGATAAATGCAAAATGAACCGATTTTCGATCGATTTACGTAGGGAAAATATTTTCGAGTGATAAAAGAAAGAAAAAAAAAAAAAAAAATTAAACGAACAGCATGGATTGCGGAAAGGAAAATCTAACAATTTCCGTGAAATTAAGTCGAAGGATAATAATAAGAAAAGAAAAAATTTCTCTACATACCGATAAAAAATACGTTGGTTTTGCAAAATATGGAAAGAGAAAGATTTTTGCGGCTGAAACAAGTATAACTTTGTACGACAAGCAAAGCGATTGTAATTATAACAGCCAGTATTGCGAGATAAAATATAATTTAAAAAAAAAAAAAAAAAGCGGTTACATTTGCATCAGAAAACGGTTTCATTCGCCATATTAGAATCGCATACGTGGTCGTAGAAACGACAATTTAAAATTTTTTTTTCTCCTTTCGCGTATAATATTCAGCTACCGCTTTACAGACAGAGCGTTTACAGTTTGGATAAATTAACAAAAATCTATACGTCCGTGTGTAAAGTACGTTATATTGATTCGTGGAAGTCTCGAACGAGGATCGAATGGTTTAAATTTACGTCTACATCGGCGGCAAGTGGCTGCACGGTTACATGATAGGTATAAATGTATTGAATCTTGCATGATACATGCTGTATACAGCGATTACGCCGTGGGAATTTCAATGAAGCTTCCGTCTGATGTATTATACGTATAACGTGATTCGCTTCTTGTATCTTGCAGACAGAGACTCTAAATCGTATGCGCATAGAATTAAGGAAATCACGAATCGTACTGATGTTCTAGAATTCTCTCCATCTCATTCTAATTCCAAAAGTAATCATCGTCCGTTCCAAGGATTTAACCAAACACATAGAATCTCGATCAGAGTTGTCTCCTTTTTTTTGTTTTTTTTTTTTATGTGGAAGGGAGGGAGGACTCACCGTTTTCCTCCATAAAAATTTTCTCCTCCGGCAGTGACTGACCACGTGGCGAATCCTTTGGCGAGCTTTGCGGCCGTTTGGTGAGAGACGTTGTGCCGTTTTTGTCGGCGTTGATGCCGAATATCGAGGACATCAGAGCCGTGTAATCACCGGCGAACACGAGGAACATCCCCAAGAAAATCACCAGACGAACGGTTCCCGTATCCATATTTTGTGTTTTTGATTTTATTATTTTTTATTTAATCAAGTTTCTGTCACTTTATTTGTACGTATTTATTATTGCCGTTAACTCTGTTCACTTATCTAGCGAATTAGAACAGAATTATCGTTCACTCTTCGATAGCGTCGAAATTAATGAAGCTGGTATCGTAGCTGGCAGTGATGATAATTATTCTCCAATGGCAAAATTTGGAGAAATTTATTGTCTTTAACTTTCTATTTTATTTACACTTTGGTAGGTTTTCATTTTATTTGGCGTCTATTTTTTTTTTTTTTTTATAATACTGGTAGCAGAAAGTTTCCAAGATCCGATCTTTTGATTGTTATCTCAGCTGTTTACACACCTTCGACTGTCGGTCAGTTGATCTTTTAAAAATTGTGCAATATGTCCATCGACGTTGGATTTATCCGAATGAGTAAAATGATTATTTAAAAAAAAAGGTAATTCAATTTATTTTTATCGCCGTTACTCTCTGGATTATTAATATATTTCGTATTAAGAAATAACCATCTCAGTTGCAAGATCGTCCCGATATTTTACGGCCGATTTCGAAAATCGGTGTTTACGAATTCTGAAATGTCGTGACTTTTTAACCGCAGATGTTCGAACTTTTGAGGATTTTTAAAAACCGATCGGAAACCTCGTCGTTGACGAACCGACTCGACAGTTCGCTGATTTTCGATCACTTGTCTCTCGAATCTCGTCGAATGATTCAACGGTAGGAAAAGAATAATAATAAAAAAAAGAAAAACCGAAAACGATTTTTTTCTTCGCCAACGTGTCAATGAGTTTGACCGTTAACAACGGCTGGGAACGAACCAAGTGCTCAACCGGCGAGACTCGGTGCCAGAGTATGACTGGATACGAAATGAATAGGCGGAAAGACGACGGTTCACAGCCTTCTCTCTCGCCTTCTTCGCGAACCGAGCAACTCGCTAGCCGAGCAGCCGGCCGGTCACGATCAGAAGACAGTGAAAGTTCCCGCGTTACGCTGTTTGGAGCTATTTTACACCGACTTTGAGCAAACTCGGGTATCGCCGTTTTTTATTATCGCAATAAATCGGCACGCGATCGGCGGAATCTGCGAGTAAAGAAGAAGGGTGGAAAAAAGATGTTGACTTTTGCCTCGAGTAGAGGCGAAAATCGTTCTACAGTCAAAAGTTGTCAACCGATTTTCTGATCCGAGTTACGATCGAGTCTTCGTTTACTGACCTCCAGCATCGCGTAGCGGTCTTGGCCTCATTTCTATGAAAAAAAATAAGGAAACTCGACTCGGACGACCCTGAGCAAGCCGAACACCCACACGATCTTCTCAAGGAAAACGTCACTGATACATTAGCATCGGTCTGATCGGTAAAATAACCGCTCGAGGACACGTTGCAATGGTTTTCTGACACTCGAATGACGAATGGGTTCATGGAAAAACCGATAAGCGAGTAAACCGAGTCGATCGATGGCCGGTTTTTGCTGCTGTTGAGGACTTGCGGGAGAAATAAGATTTCTGTCGATAAAATCGTCCGTATTAGTAATGAAATGTATAAAGACGATAATAATTAGCGACGAAGCTTGATGCAATTTTTTTTTTTTTTGGAGGTTCTGCTTTTTCAAAAATCCACCAAATTGTTTTCTTCGCATGATAATTTCTCGTAAATGATTTTGAAATCAGCCTCTAGCATATAACAGCGATCTGACTCGTGGGCGAATACCGGTAAAGTATGGAGTGCAAACGATCTGTTTTTACCGACTATTTGTTAAAATTGTAAATTTCTTTCAGCCACCGCATCATTATCAAGCTTCATCAAGTATTTCTGCCATATTGGCATTGATAAGCACAGGCAATTTTCAGTCTTCTTAAATCTAAACCGAAAACCTGGTCGAAACACTCGATAATTATTTAGAAAAACGTTCGAGTCACATTGAGCTTATACAGCTTCAAGAGCTAATCATTGATGAAAATTTCATAAAGACGAATTAGAATTGCGTGGAAAAGATTTTAGAGGAAATTTTAAATAGTGTGAAATTTTTAATCCCGACCAAAGAATAAAGAAGAAAAAAATCTTCAATGTCCGTTAGTAAAAAAAAAAAAAAAATTAATAAATAAAAAAAAGGAAAATGCAATTTGTACAAGTATTTCGATATCGTTAGTAAATGTGATACACGTTTCAGTTTTTGAATGAAAGTAAAACAAAGGTGGGTCAATCCCAGGGGAAATGACTCCGTTAAATAACGAATTCAAAAGCGGTTACATGTGTCGTTCCAAGTCGGAATTCATTTCGGGTGAAAGTCAAGAGTGTGGTGTAACGCGAAGAAAGGAATAATACCTAGCATTATGGTCGAGAAGGAGTTTGTTGAACCGAACGGTCGGCGCTTTTTCTTCCTCCAGCCAGCACAAGCCTACGAAAGATTTCGTCGAACCGTTGATGATCACGCTCGTTGTCAGTTGCGCCGAATGAAAAAAAAAAAAAGTATGTTGAGAACTCGAAAATACGTTTTATATCGCTCCAGTTTTTAGTTTTTCGAATTTTTCCAAAGTGTACGTTTTTTTTTTTTTTTTTGCCTCTCACGGAACCGATTTATCGACCAGGTTTCGTTGTTGAAATTTCGAATTTGAAAAGTTCCGAAAGCGCGAAATTCCTAACTTTGCGCTGACGAAACTTGAACGTAGAGAAATTAATCTTTGACGAAACATCAAAGTTTCGAATGGGAAAAGTTCTCCGACAAGTCAAAGTTCCGAGAGTGCGAAAATGAGAAAATTAAAAAATCTGAAACATCGAAATTTCGAATGATCAAGGATTTTCAATTCAATTGTTGTGAGGTATATATTTATGTTAAAATAGGCAGATTCGTCACATGTTATTTTAACTGTAAAATTATCGTTAGCGTTTACAACTAGACCATTTGTAAAATTCTAAGTACGGACCCGCCGAACCTGGTTTATGACTTTAGCCAGGTCAATTCGTACCGCACTGTAGGCAAAACAATATGCTTCGCCGGAACTCTGTAATTAAGCAATAAATACCTTTCCCGGTAACAAACGAAGGCAATTCCCGTTTTACAACATTTAGTTGGTTCACAGATATGTACGGTAATTAATCTGGACAGAGTGGCCGTGAAAAGGTCGCTTATTGTTCAACTATTAAGAATTGACTTGATCCTTTTACGACCTTTCATGCCATTCCATTCCTATTGACCCTTGACCAATCGTAAAATTTGTAACATTCCCACCAATCACAAATCGCAAAACCATTCGATTACTTACTTCCGTCTCCTACCCTTAAACCAAATTTGCTTTTTATTTAGAAAATCTTACAAGATCTTAACCTCTGTCCAAACTCTACTTTTCGGAACTTTGCTCTATCGTAATTTGAATTTTTCGAATCTTGCATTTCGGAACATTGACCCACCGTCCGATGGCAAGAGTTCGATTTCTTTACCGGCTGCATATTCACAGGGTCAACACGAGCAGATTTGTTAAACTCTGCATCTCAATGTAAACCGAACCTGAAAGTCTTGACTTTCCCTTTTCATTGCAATTAGATACTTCCACGTTAATATATATATAGATATAAAAGAATTAAAATACAGTCGATTTGTTACTACCTTTTTACTAAAATCGTGTAAATATAGTAAACCGACGAATTAATTATTCTCGTAGATTTATTTATACATATTAAATAAAAACCTAATCAACTTGACGTATTTTATTCCTCGGAAAGCAGAATAGGCGCAAGCCTCAAAAGCGTCTTTGTAAGCGGTGATAAGTTTCTCAAAATATCTGCACTGCGATCGTCTACCGGCCGTTTCGTTCCGAAATTTCGCGATTTTTCCTCACTTTCGCCAAATCTCCTCGTCTGCCAAATATTCCGCTCAACGATTTTTCTGTCCGAATGATCCGATCCGGCGGCTGAAATCAGTGAACAATATTTTCTCTACAGTGTTTGCATAAAACTGACTTTTGTCTATACTCTGGGGGTGAGAGAAAAGAGGAGCATTTTAATCGCTAAACGATAAAAAAAAAAAAAACTACAAAATCGTCGCAGGAATTTTGTTTCTATTCGTTGTAAAGGGGGGAAAACGATATGAGAAAAAGAGAAAGGGAAATCAGGTAACTGACCGAATTCCGAAAGCTCAGCAGATGCCGGGCAGCTTGAATCCGATTTTCGGGGGCGGTGGAGGGGGTGGCGGTCCATATCCGGGAATGACGCGATGTCCGGGTGGCCTGGCGACGAAGATTCCGTACTTCCGGGGCGGAGGTTCGGGCGGCAAGGGGGGCGGGAACGACGGTTCCAATACCTGAAAAAATCAGGGATGAAATTTTTTTTTTATCATTTTCTTTTCATCTAACGAAGAATTGAGATTATAACGATCGTTCGTCACGTGTAAACGGCGAACCTTAACGTCTTCCGGTTTTTCCTCCGATGACGCCTGGCCGTCCTCGATCGCCATTTCGCCTTCCGGACCGGAAGCGGGTATTCCCGTGTTAAAAGCGCTTCCCACAGATTTGCACTGAAAATAACCTGTTACGTGTAATTTGCAAGTTTGAAAAATTCCCACGACGACATTAAGCGACGTTACTTTTCCAAACACTTTTTCCAAATCGCCTATTTTCCGCTCCGTCGCCGTCAGTTCCGCGGTCAATATTTCCAGCTGAGGAAAAAAGAATTATCGTCGTTTAGGTTTTTCGTTTTTTTTTTACGAAATTTTTTGCCTCCCCTCGTATCAGACGCTCACTTCGTTTTCTAGATATGTTTCGATCTGACGTTGCACACCTTTCTGAAATAGAAATTAAAGCTAGAGATAGATCTTTAGTTTTTCAGATTTCTCATTCTCCCTTTCAACTCACGCATTTAATTTGTATCCGACTTTGTCAAAAAATTTTACCCACCGTTTTGACAACCACATCCTCGTACTCTAATCGCTTCTTTTTCAGGGTGCTCAAGTCCTCCAATTTCTAGAATCGTCAATCATTATGATAATTGTGTACAAGTTGGTACATACTTTTTGGCAATGGGATTAAATAACAGTAACAATAATAATCTGCAGGAAAGTAATTTGCAACAAATTGTACATACGGTTTTATTGTCACGTACAACCGCGACCATTTTCTCGTTTACTTTCTCGATTTGATTGATGACCTGGATGGGAAATTTAAAATAAAAACGGTGAACCATGATTATTGGTTTATCAGTAGCAATATTCTCTGTATTTGTTAGAGATTAATTGGTCCCTCGTCGTACCTTGTCGGCGTACCATAAACCGAAATAGAAAAGGCAGTAGACGAGCATGCAGACGACAAGGTTATCCAGAACATCTTCGCGGATAAACGACTGCCGGATATTAATATCAATGAAAAGTTGATAGTCGATAATGATAACGATGACTGATTTACGAATCAGGCGTTTTACGATGTTTTAGGTTAGATTCGATGATAAAGCGGAGAGTATTTTACATGAATTTGACCAACGGTTATGAAAATAGACATGCTCGTTGGTTGAATCATCGTCGCGATTACCTGAGGATCGTAGATATCGAAGTGCTTGATAAAGGGTAAATGTTTGATAAGCCGATAGTAATATCCTTGTCTTCTGTAAAACATACTTTCGGGATGCCGATAATTGTTTATTCGTCCATCGATATAATTTTTCTCTATAACAGAAGATAAAGAAAGGGAAGGGATAAGAGTAAAATAATTATTTAAAAAAAAAAAAAAACCAATCCACGCGACGACAATAAATCGCGATATAATTTACGCCTGTCGCATTACGTGTTTTCACGCAACGCAAACAGACGCGAAGGTCGCAGCGAAAATTTGACGGTCGGAAGGAATGACAAACTGTTGAAAATCGTTATAGATCGCCAATGTAATTACACTCGAAAAGCGTTGTTACGATAAAAGTGTGATTACTCGATTTAACTGATTTATAATATACAAGGATGAATTTAACTTTATTACATAAGACTGAAAGAAAGTCAATTACATTTTGTACCCACTGATGCAAAGGACAAAGATTTCATTGCACAATTTCACGCGATATCCGTTAGTTTATTCAAGATTATATGTGTACAAATCAATTTAGTCCAGGTTTTACAGATAACTAGCGTTTGAACGACCCCGAGTTTGTTTAATCCCGATAAAAATACGGGTGTGTAATAAAAAATAACTATAGTTGCACAGCAATTTGTCCCCACGAATTGTACACATATTACATACGCGTACGTAAATATATACCGGTAAATATTTACACCGTCTCGAATGAATTCGATGTAAATATACGTATATTTATACATAATTCTGTTTGTGCAAGCCGACAAATTTCGGGGCCTAATGTACCGATCCGCGATCGTAGCCGCGAAGCTCCCGGCCTGTGATCGTTACGCGTACGATGTATTATAATATTGTACTCCTGAATGCAGAAGAGGAAAAACACGGGACGACAAGGATCAGAGGTAGGCGAGGACAGAGAGGGAAACCCGACTCGGCCGCAGTCGTTGAACAGGCGTTTGATTGAATCAATATAGATTAGCACATGAAAGGTTCTATCTCGGCGACACTTGCTGGCTCCCATCGAGCCTCGGGGCAGGGTTGACTAACTAAATACCGAGCGGCCTAAACACGGTGGAAGCCGAGGGTGGGACGCCCGATTTGGATCAACTGTCAAAACACTAGAAACTCTGCTTTCAAACACTCCAAGATTCCGTCGCTATCCCGGAGCCCGGAATAATTGTATTCGAATGCCCGCATCGACTCAACGACGAGGAGGAAACCATTCGACGATTGGCGAGAAAATTCCTAGCGAGAAACCGTGACGATTCGTCGAAACGCGAGGCTCGACGGTTAAGCGGTTTTCAAATGAGAGCCGTTCGAATTTTTAACGGTCGCGCACCGCGCCGGCCAATCAACAGCGACCACGTGACGCGACGGCGCGACGCGATTGGCTTCCTTCGATTCGCTCTAGTTCAAAAACCGCGGGGGCTAAGAATTTGCGTCTTTAGGAGCGCTTCGTTGCTGCGATCACGACGATTTTCACATCGGACGAAAGGCAAATACGGCGGAAAATTCTTAGCGTAGGACGGATAGCT
Organism: Neodiprion fabricii; assembly: GCF_021155785.1. Classification (NCBI taxonomy): domain Eukaryota; kingdom Metazoa; phylum Arthropoda; class Insecta; order Hymenoptera; family Diprionidae; genus Neodiprion; species Neodiprion fabricii. The sequence continues at coordinate 26,612,654 of NC_060243.1, read as the reverse complement.
GCGAGGTTGTTGGGTGCAGGGTGCGTATCACCGATTATTGTGAAATTGATGTTGGCTGGTTTGAATATTTGACGAAGGAGGCGGTAATTCTGCATCGCTAATATCATAATTGACTCGCCGCGCTCACTGTGCGTACGGTTGTAATTTTCATCGTGCAATTTTGTATGATTGCAGTAATTGGATCTATGCTGCACCGGCGGCAGCGACAGTTTGACATGCATCGCAGTTACAGGTAGGTATAACAAGTACGTATGTACATATTTACGCAGCCGACAATAAACGCTTCTACGATACTATCAACCCGTCGAAAGTGCCTCGACGATTATAAAACCATAAAGATCAAATCGCTTTCGAACTTATAACGTTGCGTATACGGGGTATAAAGTTTTAAACAAAGCAGCAAAACGAAATATTTCGGTGATCGTGAACATAGAGAGAGAGTGAAAATAGGTACGCTGCGTAAAAGTGACACAGCCAAGATTTGAAGATTGGATAATGGAGTTTTCGAGATAATCGACCGTCTGTCAAATTTCTAAAGTATAGTTGATCCGATTTTGCATATTTTAATCTACGAGTCGTATCGACATCGTGAATCGGATATTTATTCCCTATCTCTGTTTCAATTTTTTAATACCCAGGTACGTTAGTTCGATTAAAAATTTGTTTCAACGACGCACTGAAAACAAACGGATCGTTTTAAATCTCTGACATTTTCTGGGGTTCTAAGGTAAGTAGCGAATCGAAAAGCTCTTTAAAAAAAAAAAAACTAATCCTTCAACTAACCTATTTCCCAAAATATTTATCAGTCCGTTGAAAACTTCAAAGAATTTCATTTCTCATTAATTTTCACATTGTCCGAAAAATGACACTCTGTATATGAATAAATTCCGAGCTTTAGAATTGCGACATTTCTGATCATACATTGCGATTTTCATACGTTTCTCTTTTTCTTCGTTCTATAGATACTCCCCCTCTTGATTATCTTGTTCTCTCTACTATTCTGTTGTTTCAACATATCTCTGGCATCAATCTATTCAATTTCACTCGAGGAAAACGAACGACTGTATGCATCAACTAGACAATCATAAACTCGAGGCAAAGCGGGCAGCTGAACGTGGCGGCAAGGGGGTGAGGGGGGGGGGGGGGTAGACATTTGGCGTTGTAAAATTGTGAAAAACACGGTGATTCGGTATTATTTCCGATGTTTTGTAAAACGCCACGTGAAATAGGTCTAAGGAAATATTCGTATCGCTTTTAAATCAGCGTGCATACATCAACAAGTTCTTCCTCCTCGCCATTAAACTGCATAGCCGTATCATCGCTTATATATTATTTTCACCGCGATTAACATGCCGCGCGTGCAGACAGGTATGGGTTTACGTACGCATATCGAGTTGTAAAAAAAATTACCCCCTGAACGAAATGTAATACCTTTGTTTTTCACCACCTGCATTTATCATGAGTCACGTTTGCCCAAAAAATTTGTATCAACGATCTCCATCCCTTGGAATATACGTACGATAAATACCCTTTCCTCTTGAATATTGAAAGGAGAGAAACAACGCCGTCATTTTTTTTTTTTTTTTTTTTTCTTCGGATTTCAACACAGTGGAGAAAAATAGTGCAGAAACTAAATATTGAAATCCGACCACCCGCGTCCGGCAATTAGTTACTTCCAATAATTAGCGATCACTTTTACTGCCTCGTTCATTTTTCTCCCCCTTCGCCTCCTCGATCCTTCTCATCCGATAAGGGTGAACCAAAGATGAGCCCGGAGCGTGTCCTTAGGTGACTCTGCGAAGTGTGTACCTGGTCCCCGGAGGATCAGAGGGATGTCTGACGTCGAAACAGGGAAGAAAGTAGAGACTTCTGAATGTGAGATGGGCGGGGTTCTCTTGATTATCTAATTAATTAACCTCAATCGAAACGATGAGTAATTTCTCGCTCCGGTAACGTCTGAACGTCACAGAGCGATTTCCGCTCGGCTTCCTGCCGAATCGATTACGCCTGTTCCGAACGATGAACCCCTCCACCCCCCGCCCGCCCCCGTCACAAACACCAAGACGGCACCCTCTCGCTTTTCGAAAAAAAAACCAACCTTTCATCTGTTGGCGAATTGGGAAAAGTTGTCGGTAACATTGAACGTGCAAATCATTGTATCAATCCCCGATTCAATGTTTTATATACTTTTTCTTCGATCAGACGTCAACATAAGCAAACTGTACTGGTAAAAATTTCATTGAGTACATACCGCCATAGTTGTGTATATATATATATAAAAAAAAAAAAAAAAACGTAATTTATAGCCGAAGGGTCTGTGAAATTTATTTTTGAATTAAGTTCGCCATCGGAATTCAAATTTTTCCTTCTATTATGTTTTAAATTGTTGTCACTCAGCTGCCTCCAATGATGGGATCTCGTTCCTGGAAGCGATTTGTAGAGAATCAAATTCTTGAGGAAAGTTTCCTCGAGTAAAATTTGTAGCTTAAATAGTTCAAAAACCCTGAGTCAGCTCGGCTCGAAAGTCAAGTTCGTGTAAAAACTTACTTTTAAACTTCTTCGGTCGCTGAATTATTGACTTTACAAACAAAATTTGAACGACAGATTTGTAGGTAATTTAATTCTGTAGAAAAATGTTTTCACAGCAGAGTCTGCAGCTTCAACAATTTACAAACTACCTCTTGAAACTCAAATTTACGTAAAAATTCATCCTTAAATGTCTCTACATGTACATGTATTAGTGACTAAATTATTGATTTTACAGGAAAAACAATCACGAGATCTCTGTAACGAATTTGACTATAACAGGTTTTTCGGGTATGAAAGAAAACAAAGAAGAAAGAATTTTCTTTCCAACGACAGGAACATTAAACCTTCAACCCTTGGATGCAACTTCCAATTAGATTCTGGGAGCGATGATTCGAGGATTGAATTGGCTTTCACAAAGCGTAGATTGGGGCGAAAAGTACCAATTCGCGTTCGAGATTTGAGTAGTTGGAAAGTAGTAAGAAACCTAGAAACTGGAGGGCAGTAAAACGAGTAGATACTGAAAGGTGAGTCAACTCTCTCGCCTCGCGTAAAACCGGAGTCACCTGTTTACCCGTGTAAACAAGTGTGGGTACCAGTATTTGGCTCGAGAACAAGTCGAACCTGATAACTGATAATTTGAAGAGAGAAAGGAACACCTGTCGCATTCCACCAACCGAACCCCGTGATTCCTTTGATCGGTTATCCGCCCGAAATCTGCAGGATTATGACAAGTTCGTGTCACGTTTTTGTTGTTTTTTTTCTTCTCCCTTTTTTTTTTTTTTTTTTTGTTACGCCGCCAATCGATTCACGCCGCAGTCATGGGGACGCAAACTTAGGGAGGCGTCACTGAGTGCCGTTCAACCGTGAATATAATCCATCTGAATCATCCCTGATTTAATCTAAAACGATTCAACAATAGCGAACTGCCACTGCCCGTTGCACTTTGCAAACGCGACGTCGTCACCCTGTTGGATCAAAATTAAGGATGTGTGAAACCCCAACGGCATTAGGACCTCGAGCATCATATGTTGCCGGCTCAGGTTCGGCTAAATCGGATATAATAAAATAAATAGTCCAAGAGACAAAATAATCCCCGTAGTTGTCGAGTTGGTAATGATACAAGTGCCCAGCTACAAGTAAAAGCTTCCGATTTCTCTTTCTCTGTAAACTTTCTTCCCAGTCACTGCGTGTCCGGATTTAACATTTTCATGGAATTTAAAACTTCCATCTCCCAGCCTTATTGTCACAGTTTATTTACAGCTTCAAATAATCTTTATACTTCGTACAAACCCAAAAATCATTGACTAACAATTTTCGGCCAGTATCATCGAACTTTTATAGTATTTTCGATTTTACATTCGCCGTATTGGATCCGCCATCTTGGATTTAGAAATAATCAAATCCTGACCCTAGATCCTTGATCAGCGACCTCAAAAACCTTCGGGTTACAAAATTCATGCCAAAATATGGAGTTAAAAAATGTGCGACCGAAAGGGTTAAGTAATAATCGAAAACGCTATTCGCTTTGCAGGTGAGTAATTATTTCAACGTTTCAATAACTTCAGCTCAACCGTAACTGAACTCGTCCTTTGTCATCCGTTCGACTTTCTCACCGCGATCTTTATGCCCGACGTGCCAACAATAATAACAACAGCAATAACGATGCGTTCTTAAACATCATCTGCGAGCAATTATAGGAAAGATTCAGAGATTTGTCGAGGGGATCGGAACAGGATTGCAGGGTGAAAAAATGTGCAACTTGACCGAACTAGTGTGCGGATTGTACGTGCAGACAAGGATCGACTCGAGGGTGTTGGGCGTAGCGGAAGAGTCTAGTGGATATTGGAAGGAGGGTTGGGTGTCAGTCAAAGGTTAACCAACCATAAGAGGGGCCATTGTCCGTATAATACATATATAGAAACGAAATATATATAAGAGAGAAGATAGAAATACAGAAACTAGGGTGTTGCCGAATATTCGTCGCGCTGCGGATCCTCCTCCCCCTATCCGAACGAAACAGGGGATCCACTGATTACATGTCAACTTGGATATATCCACTCTCTGCGGACAATATGCAGCGCCCCCCACCCCCCTACCACCTTCTCTTCAAATTGAAATTAATTTGAGTGGTTTTTCCTTCTCGCTGAAGCCGCACGACGAATCTCAACCGACACCCTACGCACCCTTCGTATCTGTTTAGGAACGTATTATACACCTATCGTATGTTGCGATAAGAATCGAGATTAGAGTTCAAAGGAAAATAAAAAATACGTTTAGGAAGAAAATATATCGGTGATGAAAAAAAAAAAAAAAAAAAAATTAAACAAAAACACAGCAAACGATCACGAAACTTTCGCTTTGTGCAGAATACTAGGAGTATACAGTCAATTCAGATTTTCATTCCTTACAAACCGTTAATTTGTCCGAGGACATCGAATTCAAGAAAGTAAGGAACAAAAAAATGTACTGAGACGGGGTTACAGAAAAAAAAAATTTACTCCTTCGAGCCGGATTTGAACCAGCGACCTATGGATGTCTCTCTTTCGTTATCTTGCCAACTACAGTCCACCGCTCTACCAACTGAGCTATCGAAGGCTGTACGATGGAGGTGCAAAATTAATGACATCACCGTTTCACCGATCAAAGTTTCGACCCATTTTTATCTTCCTCGATGCCGCCTATCTTTTCAACTCGGATAACGGCGGGAATATCCGCGTATGATGAAATCTATTTTGTTACGGTGATGAAATTGCCAACTTGGTGAATTTGCCGGGGAGTTGAAGAGAAACAAACAAATAATACCGAAATCGCGTTTTCGCCCGAATGAAAAAGAGCGGGAAAGCGTGGCCGCGGGTCGTAAAATCATCGAGATGGGGTAGTGTTTTAGTGTTTTCGTGATAGCGACTCGCCGTGAACCGGGAATAGGGGGGGCTTAACTGCTCGGAGAAATTGATCCGTGTACATGCGATGTCCCGCACACCTAATTACTGGCCATCGGTGAATAATCCAGGAAGCGCGAATGCGCGCGAGCAGAATAAACGACGGTCGCCGTGCGACAAACGAGCGGGAAAATGTGGCGCCATTTTCAAACGGCGAATTACCGCGCGATGCGGATCCGTTAACGAGAGAATAAGAGAGCGCGATCCGACCTACCTTGAATAATTCAAGGGGTCAGCAATTCCGAGTTGCAAAGAAGAAACGCGTCTCCGGTTATTCCGGACCGATATATCCGGCATACCAGCACGCTTTTAGGCATGTGCGTGTTACGTGGATTTTACGAACGCCGATGAGGGGGACGAGACGCGATCGTTTTTACGCCCGGAGGAGTTTCGGGCATAAAAATTTCGCGTCTTGTTTAAACGGCGGCCCCCCATTCGTCGATGGAAACTGGAAAGCGTGGCCTAATAACATTTTTACGATGAAACTTATTCCGCGCGGCTGTGGAACGGGGAAGAAGGAAAAGCAGGAGGAAGAGGTCTAAGATGGGGGGGGGGGGGGGGGGCTTGTAATAAAAGACATTATAATTGCCGTGACGGACGTAAATCTTAAATATCAGACTTTTATGACTCGAGGTAACCGGGGGCGAGGAAATTGGCCCAAGATGCTGTACGGATTTATTGGAAATATATTCGAGGAGACGCGAGATCGGTTTAAAACCATCTCGGTACCCCTTCTTCGGGAAAAATGATCGAGAGATTCGAAACTTGAACGGTTTTCGAACGCAAAACGAACAGAGTTCTCGACGATCGGCCGATCCGCGCATCCGGCCACGCGCATCCTTAGCTCCCATTGGCCGTCCAGGGCACGAAACACGAAACGCCTGGACAAACTGAGCAATTTTACGGAACCACGATTGCAGGGTGATTTCGTTCTCTTCTCGGGGGCAATCAATTGAATTGAACTCGAAGAACGCGCGGTGCTTGAGACGACAGGGTGACGTTTTTTTACGCCTTTGCATACAAGGGAGTCCAGAACCGCGGGGCTTTCTCTCGAGCCTCTGTGTCATAAACAATAAAGATTCGCGTCATAACTCGAACGTATCACATTTTATTTAATTGCCTGCACGAGGCTAGGATGGAATGAGGATTTTTCTTCGTTCTTGCGGGGTGCGGCGACGGCGGATGTTCGTGTGCATAATATTATTTATTGCTAAGAAGCTGTTAAAGTTTAACGTTCTCGAGAGGAAGCGCCTTTTACCCCCCACGTATATGTATGTATATATGAATGGTATTGCACCGCGGGCGTTTCACTTCGAAAATTAAACTCAATAAAATGTTTGTTATCCAATCAAGTCTCCGTCTTTAATGTCCCTGAATTTGTAGAAAGCGATCTTAGACCTGACAGTATAACGTATTATCCTCGGGGATAAGACATCCGCCGGGGCTCCATAACTAAGGGTTCTAAATTAGTTATGCCCTCCGTCCCCTTTCCCCTTTCCATCCCGAGGAAAACGATGAGCTCGCCCCATATTCCCGGGCTCTAAACGATTTCGCTTCAATTTTAACGCCACCGGATCTACAATAAAACCGATATAAAACCCACAACTCGAGCATGTAGGTATAAAGTATAATTCAGATGAAAATAATTACTGTCAGTCGGTGCGGGTCGCGATTCGTTTAACCCATCGTTGGTTTTTTCCTTGTTTTTTTTTTTTTTCATCTATTTTTTTTTTTAACCCAAATCTTCTTCCTCTTCGATTCGGCTACCTTCGGTGCTCTCAACATCCGCCCGCAACCTCTCCTCGTCATCTCGGTTACGCGAAGTTCTGCTCGTTAACCGCAGCGTAGAAGCTCTTCTCTTATTATATACCGGTGCTGCCGGTGCTATTCCTTAACTGCGAGAGGCGGGAGGGATGATGCCGTTTAAATTTAAATTGGGAAAGTATTTTACGATCGAAGCGAGATTTTGATGGGGCTGTTGTCACATCTTGATGAACTAACTTGAGAGCGGTAATAATCTTTCAAAACTGTTTACGATAACGTCGACTTGAATTTTATAGAGAAAAATCTTCAATAAACTCTCCCTATCTCTCTCTCTCTCTCTCTCTCTCTCTTTCTCTCTCGATTTTATTACGAACTCGAGACTACAGGTGCGCAAAATTTTATAAAATATACCTCATCCCTTTCCTCTCTCTCTCTCTGTCTCTCTCTCTATATAGCTATTTTATTTATATACCTATGTATACAACCTGCCTGCTCGCTCTCTCTCTCTCTCTCTCTCTCTCTCTCTCTCTCTTAAGCTAAAATTAATTACAAGTAGTACGTAAGTCTGATATCTCAAAATGTACTCTCTCACTTTGTACCCGCGGGTGCATACGTCCTAGTACAACAAAAATATGTTCTTTCTTTCTTTCTTTTCTCTCTCTCTCTCAGGTTTTTCGATCACGAACGTTTGCAGACGCGATACTAATTTCAATTTATATTATTGTTATTATTATATTTGAATGAAAAATAAGTTATTCGTAAAACCTGTTTCACTCGTATCGTATACCACCTATAAGTATATGCGCAAGGCATGCGTATGGTTATACAGATCAGAAATTTAGTTAGTTTCATGCTGTTTTTTTGTTCTTAACAATACACAGATCCTCTTTCTTACGATAAAATTAACAATAGAAAATAATGTTGGGTTAAAAGAATAAGAAGCGTAAGAAATAGATGAAAAAAAAAATATTACTAAGGTCCCACCGAGATTTGAACTCGGATCGCTGGATTCAAAGTCCAGAGTGCTAACCATTACACCATGGGACCTCGATATTCAACTGTCTGAACTGTTTGTACAAGAATTGACACAGCGAGAGAAGGCTCATCGTAGGCAAATTACTTTTACAAAACCGAATGAAATTAAATAAAAACGTCACGCACGCTCACTTTGGTATTTGTATCGATGCGTGATTGAGTATGCGTTAGAAGAAGGTGAATAAGTAATGAAACAAAAAAAAAAAAATGTGAAATAATAACGATAAAACCGAACGTGTGTAGAATATATTATGATAACCTAACTCAACCTCGAATGCTTGAATAGATAAGACGCATTATTGCAATTGAATAAACAAGCATGCTCGATTCTTGGAACGATTAAACGTTGCTCTATTTCTAAGTGTACATTTTTCTTCTTTTTGACCACACTATTATCTATAATTAGACGCATAATTTAACTATGAAATTTCATCTCTCGCTGGCAAGATAAATTAAGAATTAAAATGACGGAATATCAATGAGTGAGATAATAAATTTAACGTCTGTTTGTAATTGTGAATATAAAACATAACGTCGGAAGATGCAATTATAGAAGAACCGATATGCATACGCATAATTACGTATACGTAATAACTGACAAACGATGCAAGATATCGCGTTAACGATAATTAAACAAATTGCAACAAGCCAAAGGCTTTTATACGAAGGAATTCTCTTATCGCTTTTTCAATTTTAAAAATTATTTCGTCACTTTCACCGATACACAATTATTTGTATCGTAATTCTACAATTGCCTCAAATAACCACGAATAATTCAATTGCTAAATATTACAACTAATTATAATACATCGCGTAGCGATTTTTTTTTTTTTGAAACTTGTCTCTTAGTTTTTTTTTCCCAGCTGTGTTATAGATGTATATGTACGGTGTAAAACCCCCCTCGGAAAGGAAAAGCGTCGGTGTATATAATATATTATACCTATACCTACGTGCCGAGTAAAGTTGGCTCTTCGCGAAGTATCAGCAGCCCCTAATTGAACGGATGTTGGCAATAAATATGCCGTTGCACTTGAAGGGTGATTTTTATAATAGCTCGGGTAACGAAACTATATACGACACACTATCGTACATGCACGTATACACAGGCTTATACACACGCACAGTGATATTCTATGGGACGGGAGTTTGTTGCGCAGGGTTCGTACACCGGAAACCGGAAATGCGAAGCTATCGATGCGACGTAACCCCCAGAGCTCTTTTGAATAATGCGCGCGCTTGCGTCCGCCCCGCAAGTTTTTTTCAACTTTACACAATTGCGAATTGTAATAGGCATTTAATGCGCGCATAAGGACAGATATGACATATGTACATTGTATACGGATGTGCATAATAACATTAGGTGTACGGAACGAGCGGTGAATATTTCAACACAATGTCCGTCAAAAGTTTAAAACCTCCTTTTTTTGACGATTAAAATTTGCGTCGTCGTGTAATTTTCGTGTTTTGAAGTTCGGTCGTTGACAAGTAAAAAAAAAAAAAGAAGAAGAAAAATGTTCTAAAATTGTGATAATGCTCCGGAAGCATGGTAAAAAAAAAAAATAAATAAAATATTTGTGCAACTACATTTTCATTATTATCATTTCGTTTTGTTTTCGGGATACTTGAAATGTAAAAGGAATAATCCAAGAGTCGTGCAATATTTGAAAATGTGGTAAAAAAAGAAATAAATATTCAAACATTCGTATAATATAAAGATCGTAACCCTGCAGAGTCGATAAACGCAAGATTTAAAATACAGGTTGCTTTGACTTTGATGATAAATTGAAGGGGAAGAGAAACGAAGATGAGGGAAATGAGAGAAAGAAAGGTCCTCGAGACGGGAAGATATCTGCAATTGAGGTGAAAAAAAAAAAGAGGGGGAGACGGCATAAAAATTAACCCTGGATTCATCTCCGCGGCTTTTCTTCCCTCAAGGAGAAGCAGCGCAGCAGCGGCATCATCGGTAGGTATACTCGTACATCGAGCCTTGGTAACGTGAATCTCATTAGTTCTGCCTTGGCGCATGTAGTTGCGGAGGCTGCGGTACATAGCGTCACTTTGATGTCACCCGACGTCACCGAGACGCCCCGGGCATCCAGAACATGCGACGCCATTACCGTTCCCGTCATTATTGCCGTTGTTGTTATCATTATTACTATACAGAGTGACTGTATCTAACGGCCGAACGGCCCGTCGTCTGCTGCAACGTAATGCGCATGTGCAAAAATTTGTCAGGGTGACCAACCGTCATAACGCCGTGCGGCGTTGAGCGCAAGTGTCGAAATTTTTTAGGTTATCTTCACGACGGTTGGTCACCCTGGCAAACAACTCCTCGCGGTTTTTAGCGTATGCGCGTTGCGTTTTAACAGATGGCGGACTATTCGGTCTATTCGGTTAGATAATCACTCTGTATATCACCGTTGCTATTGTTGTTGTTCCTGCTGTAGGCGCGATAATTGTTACATTATATGCGTTCTTAACACCACTGGCAACAAATTACATAGATATATTTGTATAATAGACGCGACCCCGCGAAGCGTCTGCTAATTATCTGATCCGAACGGAAGAGGAAACCGGAACATGGAATCCGTGAAAATATCAACAGTTATTCCTGATATAATTGGCCTTTCACTTATATAAAAAATTTTATCCGATATTACAGTTTAAAAGAATCTTACTCAGACAACGAGCAATAAGTAAAATCTTTGAGAATGATTTCCTATTCGGAACACAATTAATCACCGTTTTTCAATCCTGATATTGTCTGCGATATTTTTTTTCGTTTAAATATTTTCACGGTGAACTTTAAATTTTAACGTTTTACACGTGTTTATTATAATTATTGTTTGAATAGGCAATGCACGATTTTCTCCCAGACGTTCGGATCAGTTCCTCTGCTTACTGAATATTTGACAATTACTTTGATCGTTCCGAAAAACGTGTGAATTTTTTTACAAGTTTTCTCAAATTTTGTCTCAATTTTTTTGTTTACTTTTACCTCCGTAACTCTAAAAGTTCAAGTTAGTAGATTTTCCCGAGACAAAAAATGTTCCAAATTCAAGTAAATCAGATCGTTCCAGTAGTAATGTGTAAAAATGATTGAAACACAACTTCAACAAGTGCAGTGATCTTACATGTTTGCGTGGTACATTTTTCTTTTTATAATTACCACTGAAACCACGTAGTGCGTTGTTATTAAAAAATTATCCGTGTCATTGTTATCGTCGTAATAATTATCATCTTCGTAGTGACGCCCGTTATTATTGTTCTTATCATACAAAAGCCTTGAACAATGCAGGGACACGGAGTGCGTTACGGAAAGAGGGGGGGGGGGGGGGGGGGGGTGTCGGGGAACGGAAAGGGGCCCGTATAGAGCCACGTGACCGCGCGTCACAAGCGTCGGCCATGTTGTATTTTAAAATACGCGGGAAAATAGGGGCAGTCACACGAGGCGAGGAAAGAAGACGAACGGGGATGACATAATGGGGTGGGAAGCCGGTATTGCGGGCAGACAGGACGAAAGGGTGAGGGGATCGTTGAATTAACGATCAGAAAAAAGCCGAGGAGAGAAAGAGACAGAAGCAGGGAGAGAGTAAGAGAGAGGGTGAGAGCACCTAACGTCGTCACGCCTGGTGGCAAAATGGTGTGTGACTAATGCGCCTCTTTGTGCATTATTACATGTGTATGTAGTATGAAGTACCTTTGAGTATTGTGCTCACTGCACTACGCTGCACAACGCTTTATATATATATACATATTGTAAATGGTGGACATTAATTATTGGGCAGGAAATAAATATTGAATTGACCTTTAATTCAGCGTGTAAAATTTTTCTGTGTAATACGAGAATCCATATTTGTTTATAAATTTATTTATCACATTCTGTTTATAATGAGGAGTTCGAGGCAAACCTGATCTCACAACCATTGAAATGACGTCAATATCAATTATTTTAACGGCTTTTAATTCATTCGAACGAATTGGTGTGGCTTATTTATATATTTTTTCTTTATTTTTTGTTATTTGTTTTTTTTTTTTTTTTTATTTATGAATATTTTTGTATTTTTTTTTCAAGCGCACATCAGCAAATCATTTATTATTCACCTGATTCACATGCCATTTTCATTACTTCTAGAAACTGCGAAACAGTGCGAAAACATTGCACAACTACAGTGAATTTGACCAAAGAAAAAAGAATAACTTCACTTTCACTTGAATGATATTAAAAGACGACTTCAATTTCATGTACTGCGTAGTGAACCTGATAATATTGACGCACAATAGTCAACATTTTAATTTGAATTTATTGTCGTTAGACTGATCATCAGAGATTTTTTAAATACCCTAAAAAAACGACCCGTGATTGCTACTATATTTTCAAAACGTAAATTAGAGTGAAATTTTAACGATACACGCAAACGATGCTATTAATGATTTGAGCTATTAAAAATTCAAGCAATTTCTCTGAAATATAATTGCAAATAATAATTATTCTGCATTTCAATCTGTACAAATCACAATAAAATTTCTAATTCCTCATTTTGCACTTATCGAATAAAAAGTAAATAAAAATTGAACAAGAATAATTAAAATCACTGCCCGAGCTTCTCTTCTTTGCTTTGTGCCTGTTTCTTTTTTTTTTTTCTTCCAATTCCCTTACGAAAAGGCAGAGCAATTAGGCGTGATTACGAGTATCAATTTACAGCAGTGGGGCACCGGCGTGGCCGAACGAGAGCGATGCAATCGACCGAGGGAATTGCGGGATAGGTCAGTGCCGCTGCCCGCGGTTCGATAATTTAGGTGTTTTCAGGGGAATTTCTCGCCCTCCCTCTTTCTCCCTTTACGTACACGTCGTCCCGTCCCACCAACGGTATTCGGTAATCAATTTTACGCCGCGACAAAATCCACCAGCTACGTATACACGCATGCAAGTAAACGCGTTCACATACGCCTAAATGCTACTCGGGTTATACTGTAGGTACTTAATTGCAATCGTAAAAATACCCACCTGCGGTCTTCGAACAGAGGAAACAAATTTCTCGTGTCAATTAACCCGCACGATTCGATCACTCTTTCATCAATTTTTTTTTCGGTGCTATTCATATATTTTCGATCTTTTAATCAAAGAATATTAATGAGGTTGGTTGGACAAAAATTTATGACGAAAGCTTTGTGGATCTCTTTGAAAATAGAAAAATAAGAAATATTGTAATCTTAAAAAAAGTTTCAAATTGGTTCAGAATTATTAAAAATCCATCACATTTGTTCCATTTCCTTGAACAATAGCTGAATAATTGATTTTCAAGATTATTTTCTACACGTTCAGTGGAAAGCTTTGTTTTTCTTTTTTTTTTAATCATGTCGGCATTGAAAAAACACTCGATTCGACAACGTATCACCAATTAATATTGATTACGATCAAAAATGTCGATATTGAGTGAACAACTAGAAAAAAATCCGTCGACATAAATTCGTTGCAATAATAAAAATTTCTCTATTAAAGTTTTCATTTGGTATTTTACTGCCTCTACTATATAACGCTGTTATCATTATCACCGTAGATTTTTATTTTCATTTTCTTGCTCCGTAGTTATATAAAGCAGCAATGAAACCCTGTAGAGCACGCAACAGCATCACAGCGAAACGCCCCAAGTTTCACGTGAGCCATCATTTTACTGCTTAAGGGTTATAATGCGACATTAATCGTTCGAGATCAGTTTGACCCGGGGGGATACGTGGCGCGTCACGAATGCTGGGTATAACCAAAATGCATTAAAAGTATTTAAGGACCTATCGGGCGTACAGGCTGAACAAAAAATATAATAACATGACTCGGAAGCTGAGATGCCAATCAAGATGAATTTAACCCAAACGATTTCACCCAATTCAGAGCCAGAAAATTTCGAATAAAAAAGCAATCATTTCAGAGCAATGAAACACGGATTGTACCATTTTTCTATTCCCAAATAAACACTGCGCTGTTCGTTTTATTTCACTTATAATTAATGAATACAGACTAATCATTTCATTCTGGAACGAATTATTCTTCTGTACGGATTATCAGTTAATCGAAAAATTATGTGTACAGAAAAAAAATCTTTTCGAATGTAGAGTTTTAATTGATGAACGTATTTTTTTCAAGACCTTGTTGAGTTTATTAAAATTATATTGTTCGCGGGTGTTTCGTAGAAAATCCACGTACGATCGAAATTAACCCTGACTTATCTAAATCGGATCGCAATCACCCGATGCTGGTATTAAATAAACCTGACAATGACCTGGTTCTCGAATAATAAAATTTACCAATAACTGCACTTTTGTCACTTAATTGAAGAAGAGATTTAAAAAAGGCTGTAAGTATCTGGAACTAGATATTTCCAAAAAAAAAAGAAAACGGTTGAAAACTGTTTTTTCTTCATCGTTTGAATTTCGTTTGAAAAAATGGCACCTAAAGCCGTTTTTTAATGCTCCTCTTCAATTGAATTCAGAGTTTGAAATTCTTCAAACAAATCGGTATCATGCTTCTTAACCCTAGAACAGTGACGTTATTTATTTATTTATTTTTTTCACCTCTTCCGGTAACGGAGGGTGAAAAAAACGCTCCAATCTTGTAAATTCCATCTCTCAGGCATGTCATATCGTTGAGGATCCTACAGAGTCTCATTTTCTTCGTTTTCCAATAAAGAATCACGTCTGCCAAAAAACTTTTAACCCCCCTCAGCGTTGAAGGGTTAATTCTTATCACATTATTATCGCCCAGTTTTTCGATTATTATTTTTTGAACCAGAGTGTACTAATTACGATACACCCTTTCACGTGATTAGAGAGCTAGAGGCGACCTCTGACCAAACGGTGGCCGTTGACTAGGCGCAAGTGGCTGTCCTAACTGTTATGATGAGAAGCGGCCGCGGGGCGTCGCGACGCCAGATGCTAGAAATGCGGGTTTTATCCTGAAATGAAATCTTCGCGGCTCGGTACGCGTTCTGGATTACTTACATTAGTTTATAACGTGGTCATTAGCCGGCGTGACGCTTTTGCTCCCTGCGTGCATGCGCGTTCGTTACATCCAACTCCGTGCTCAGCGCGCCACACTTCAGTGGCGGTTATATCATTTCACTTCGATACCTTACACGACCAGGAACTATACGATCTAGATTGATAGCGATAACCCCGGCCTCGGGCAGACCGAAAGGGTTCCGGACTCCCGCTGCGCCCGATTGTCCGGCTGCTACTCGACGCAACGAAGCGACGACGGGTGCACCAACCTGGTGCAGAGCTTGGCATTGCTTCGGGCTTCTGCATCGACGCCCCCCCGGCGTCGGGGAAAATCGAGGCGTTCAATTTAATTGAAATCCGTACGCCGTTGTTTCCCTCTATTTATTTCCCTCTTTCTATTTTTTCTTTTTTTTTTTCTTTTTTTATTGCTTTCTTCCCTCATTCACTATTTTTTTCAACAGACGGAGAGTGAGAGGATTCGATGTAGACGCACTTGATACAAATCTGAACACGTGTAACAACTTTTCTTTTTTTTTTTTTATTATATATATATATATATATATATACCTTGGAAAATTTGAATTTTTACACGTATATATATATATATATATATATATATATATATATATATATATATATATATATATATATATATATATATATATATATATAATAAAGAAAAAAAAAGAAAAGTTGTTACACGTGTTCAGATTTGTATCAAGTGCGTCTACATCGAATCCTAGCTCTTACTATATATATATATATATATATATATATATATATATATATATATATATATATATATATATATATATATATATATATACGTGTAAAAATTCAAATTTTCCAAGGTACGAAGACAATTTATCTGATATTGTATTTAGAGCGTAAAAATATACAAGCCGGAAACACAGTTATTTCGAGAAGGTACTTTTAATCACCATATGAAAAGGGATAAGAGTCTTGTCGGTCTGTCCGATAAAACTTCCGCGGGTGATCTGGGAAACGTTCGAGTAAAGAAGTCTGAAATTGATGGGAGTTGGAAAGTCGGATGAAACAGTTGTGAAAGAAAAATTAGACACAACGCTATTTTGTTTTGTTTTTTTAAATAAGTGTATAAACTGGGAAAAATATAATCGTTTATTTAGAAGAAGTAATGAGAAGGTAAAAGTATAAGTTTGTTGGTAAAAGATTGAAAATCGATTTATTTCCGGTAGAAATGGAAGTTGAAATTAAATGGAACATGGCAATTTTTCATGTCCATCACTCGATTGTAAAATCCTGCAAGTTTCAATTTTTTTCATCAGCGTGACATTTTTCTAAAAACCTGTTCTTCGGATTCTAGAGGTTAGAAAACGTAAAGATTCGTTGAAATTAGAAAACGTGATTTTCGACTGAAACCAATACTTTTCTCATATCACTAAAGGTGATGAAAATTAAAAAGAAGGTTTGCACGAATACGTCATTTGTAGAAATCTCTTATTTTAGAGAGGATTTCATTCCTTCACACCAAAAGTTTAAATCAAAAAACCGTATTATCGTATTTTATATGACCAATAAGGATTTTACATAAACTTGAAATGTTTCAATTAACCTCATACAAAACCTGCCCATTATAAAAAGACGCTAATTAAAGAAATTCTAACAATATCAACCGTTGGTACAACGAATTTGTAGGAAATAGGATTTGAAAAACTAAAAATTATAAAACTTAGTTCTGGCTAACTTGACGGTAAATCTAATTTGTATGCTCGGTAACAAATCAACGAATCGGAAACTTCGGTAAGAATTTTTTCCAAAATTCTCGCCCATTAACCAACATAACCTCAAGTATAAGCAATGCGAAAACTAGGATGAAAATAAAATCGATGGAGTAAAATCTGAAATGGGTAAGTTTTCGATCATTTTTTTCCCCCTGATTTCGCAGCATCACGGATGTAATAATGAAGAAAGGCGAACATAGCCGAGTTATGAAATTGATATTACGGGATAATAAAGCGGAATCGCGGGTTTTTCCCCATTTCGTGGAAAATTAGGGGTAGATTAGACGCTACGTTCGGTGATCCCGGTCGTATATCTGCCTCACCAACACTCGAATCCAGATGCGTGTGCGTGTGTTTATTGACCAGGATCGGTTGGTGTATGGACCGTTCCACGTTCAGGGTGAGTTACGGTACTGTGGACAGTGTGATGTATTGCCGGAGAACTGGAGGACCGGACTAACACCCGAGGGAACGGAGTACGCAACCCCTTGCAGTCGCCCAAGCCTGTGAATTATTGGAATATTGATGGCGCCGCCCTTAAAGTGCCTCAATTATCTCTCGCTATAGACGGCGGAAAGATACAGGCTAAAACTAATTCGACAACCGTTGTTGCGTAATTGGCACACCTATGGATTAGCGTCCATCTTCACAATCCCCGCACTTTTAACTCTCATCGAAAGTAGTTTATAGAAAACTTCTGTAATCGATTTGTAACCGATTTTTTTATCTGTAGTTGATTACTTTGATGAGAAAATGGTTAAATCAAGTGACAGATCTATTTGATCGGTAACGAAAATAATCTCAAATCTGAATAAATCGTTATTTCACAGATGATTTATTTTTTCAATCCATTTACCGATTTATTTATCGAAACGTGTTCATTATTTGACACGAGAATTCGATTCGATTAGTTATTTGTATCGAAAAGTATTATGAAAAAATCGCTAATCACCGATTATAACCGATTTTTGTATGTGCTGTTGCTTACTTCGATGAGAAGATGATTAAATCAAGTGACAGATCTACTCTCTCGCTGGAGGTTTAATTCCGAGTCGATTTATCAATGAAATCGGTATCGAACAAGAGGATAAATTGTTTCAGTGAACAAGATCGACTGATTTTATCAACTTATTACCACTAAAACGAGAACAAGTTTAAGAACAAGTTGTTTGGATAAACAAGAAAATCAACCGATTTAAATGAACAAAGATACGTTTGGACAGGAAATTAAATTATTTCAAGGAAAAAAAATCAATCGATTTGTAGATGAAAATATGATTAGACGTAAAAACAATTCGTCTGAATTGATGAAACCAGTTGATTGAATAATCAACGCATCGCGAAAAATCGCAATATACTTTCCATATTCAATCGGCCACGCTCAACAAATTCTAATTGCGTGGAATGAATTCGTCCGACATCCGTATGAGACACAACAAGCGGAGAGCCCGTAAATGGAATCAGATTGATAAATTAAACTCACCCCGCAGTCTACAGATCGTGAGAATTCCATCCCCCTCTGCAGAATAGGTAACGGCGTCGTCGATTGGCAGTTAGAATATCGGAATCGTTAAAAGTTGAGCGTAGTTTCCCCATCCGCTAATGCGTAATCGAGGCCCGCGAGGAGTTTAAATAAAAATAAAGTAGTCTCTCTCGCTGGAGGTTTAATTCCGAGGTACATGCATAGATAGGTAGGTGAGGAGAGCCGGGGGAGGGAAGGTGGAGGTGGAGAACGAGGGCCGCATATCCGTGCGGTGCAGAGACGAAACTGCCGGATCGATTACCGCGATTAAAATAAAATGTAAATTGGGTATATGTATGTGTATGTGTGCGTGTATGTCTGTGTATACAATACAATACATGTACGGCAGGGAGGTTATCGCGGCTCTCGCGTCCTATGCAAATATACTTTGGTAATCATTGAGTGGAAGCTGATGTTTTCCTGCTCTTCTCTTTCCTTTCCTTTCCTTTCCTTTCCTTTCCTTTCCTTTCTTGTCGGTCCCATTCCATTTCTGCACAACGCAGGATATATCAAGCGGGACTGTGGAAAAAAACAGGAAGAAGAAGAAGAAAAAGACACGAGAGTTTTTTTTTCTTTTTCTGGTTTAGTATCTTTACGTCTAACTACAGGTTTAGTTCCTGGTTAATTCCTTAGATACAAGTTGGCTAACCTTACAGGTATACAAAGAGAAGTACGCTCTCTCTGCCTAACGCGATGTTGTGATGCGCGCGTTAAAACGACGAGTTTCTAATAACTTAAAATATCGACATCTGAACAACGCTCTCAGATATTATATTGATGGTCATGAATTTGGGACGAATTGCGAACCCTGAATCGCAGCCACAAGTAACGATCTGATAAGAGGGTGAAGTCAAGCTCGTGATCTCTGCACCAAAAAGCCGGATGTATTCCCTCCCAGCTTATGCTCTCTGTTTTACCCTTGGGAATTCTCTCTGTTTTACCCTTGGGAACAATCGGTATCAATAGTTTATCCGCAGAGGATATAAAGAACGGAGATATCATATACCGTGTAGTTCTTCGCGAAAGAGAAACGAATTTATCTCATTTCCAGATCACACGTTTTTCTTCCTCATACCCATCAGACACGATCCGATTCGCGACTGAATCAACTATTCATAAGTCCATTTCGTTGTTCGTGTACAACACAAAACTGCAACATGATAAACGAGACTGGTTGAAGTTTCTGTCGCACCTGATGATTGTTTCGGTCGCATAAAAATAAATAAGTGCAAACCGAGATCCGACGATTGATGGGGTGCCATGGTCGATTTCGATGCTGACATATATATCTCTAAATATCAAAGTCCACGTAAAAAAGGCTTAACAGCCTCATTTTATACACAATTCTAAACAAAAATACTCCAATGCATTTTCATTTGATGCTGAAACAAAGAAATGGCATGATTTCGTAGAATCCGTGCCATTTCCTTATTTCTTCGTCAAATGAAAAAGTATCGGATCGTTTTTGTTCAGAATTGTGTATGGAATGGAGCTGTTGAGCCCTTTTTGCGTTTGATATACGTGGACTTGAACAGTTGGAGGTATATATACATCAACGTCGAAATCGACCAGGGCACACCCTTAATATTAGTGCAAATCGGCGAGGACTGGGGAATATTAATACCGATATCCGCGTACGGATCTCGCATTGTGTTTGGCTGCTGCATCGGATACATACGTAGGTGCACCTTATACGGTAAAACATCGTTCAGCGTGCAGGGAGAGGGTATGCAGTGTATACACAGTGATTAATTGGTTGTCGTCGGTGGACGGGCGTTGCATGTCACCGTGTCACACTTGTCAGGGCTTTGTCACTTCGTACAAACACCGAAGCTGAATGGCCCACCACGTACACACACGCACTCGCACTCACACTCTCTCTCTCACTCTCACACACACACACACACACACACACACGGGTGGACATAGCGGGTCGAAATTGCATTGTGACCAAACTGCAACAGGCGTGTCATTAATCAATGCCCAGTGCATCGCGAACCGCGATGCATATCAAGAAATATCCTGCAGCACGCGTTTACACCTTTCTCCCTATTGTTTAGCGAACGAGCCCGCATAAATAATTCGCCGCGGCAACTAATTTTGAAAATTCAAAAACGCCACGGTCAGTAATTATCTGCGATGAGCAAAATTGTCGCTGGGAATTGAACCGCGCGTTTGGATCTTTATCGCAACATGCCTTTTCACTCCCATTCCAATGTCCTTTAATTTCACCGACTCCCTCGAGGTTTGCTCTGATTCTTGAATTCCGTGTCGCCAAGTGCAAACCTGCAATTTCATCCGCGTCTCTCACACCATGGTTTTATGCAGTAAAGCGAAATTATGATTAAACATTTTTTTTCTCGTACAGAGAATTTCACCGTCACCTTGACAAATCGCTGTTTAATTGTTTAGAACTGTATAATGGAAAGAAATATTTCAGATTTTTATCGCGGCCCCGGTGTTGCGGAAAACTTTTGTAATGTTTGCTGTTTTTTTAACAGATCCTCGTTTGAAATTGACTCGAGTGAATTTTGCCACTTTTATCTTTCTTTGTTTTGGATTTCCGATATTTTTCTTTTCGGAATCCTGGTGATTCTGATTTTTTACACCCACTCGTTGAGTAAACTACGCTGTCTGAGTATACTTTAATTTTCAGAATTTCACTCTATGGTAACTTTACTTTTCGGAAGTTTGCATTTCGAAGCTTTGAGCCGTCATGTTTCGGACCATTCGAAACTTTGTTGTTTCTTCAAAGTTTGATTGCTTTACACCTCAAGTTTCGCCATAAAATAATTCGGAATTTTGCTTCTCCTTGACCAAAAATATTACTCAAGCAGCTCTCAATCGACTCTATTTCTCTCTTCTCCTTCTTCGAGCCAGAAGCGGCAATCGCACTGACTGTCAGTTCGTCGCAACCGGATAAAAGCAACGGGTGCAGTCCGGAAATCGAGAAAGGAAAAAATTACCGTAGGTCAGAATTATACCGAGAATTTCAGATCAAACTGTGTTTCCTGAACAGGTGGAGGATATTACAAAAAGGAATATAAGGTCTATCTTGAGTATTTGCGGTCAAACAAAAAGTGATAAATGCTTTACAATGGTGTCCAAATCGCGATTCGTTATGGGGACTGTTTTTGCTCTACAACCGTTTCCAACCCTGTACCTACGTACCGCTTCTTTCAACCTAGACATACATATTTATACATACAATCAATTCTGTACCGATAGCTAGTCGGTCCCACCATATGTTTCACGATTCGATAGAAAAAGAATGTTATGATATACTTGACGTGTTTTATCAAGCGTGCAGCAATATTCACGGGGTGAATAGGAAGATTAATCGTTTGTACTTCAGCCCAAGTCAGGTTACGGTCAAATATATAACCGATTTTGTTACCCTGCAACCCTTTACACACCGTAAAAACCATCGAAATGTGGAGAACGGTCAGTTTTCCGTTATTAAAATCATACCCGGAACTTGACTTTGGGTTCGAATCGAAAGTTAAGAATGCAGAAGAAAAAAATCGTTTCAAAAATCTTCAACATACCTGCTGTTTGATAAAAATGAATATGACCAAATTTGAATGACATAAGCTGAGGTATCGTTAATTCGATAAAAGGTTTTATAATTAGAACGTTAATGAAATGTTCAAACTGTGGCGTTTGTCGTTCGATTATAATTTTTTTTTTTGACACATTTTGCTCACCGATCAGGTCTCCACAAATTGTCTGATTTTGAAGCGAAAAATATGATTGAAAAACGGACAAATTAACGGTAAAATATGATGAAGGACGCAAAAAAAAAGATCAGTTTTTTTTTTTTTAAATCATACGGTTTTCCCTTGTCGAAACTTCAAACGCGATTATCTCGTAACTTTTTTTTTCAATGAGTTGTAAGTCTGTGTACAGGGATTATTCAAATACCATTTGACGGATCAAGCTTGGCACACAAAATTTTATGACACTTGCGTCCAACTGATGAGCCTAAAGTTTGACTAAAAATTATCAAAATAAGCATGATTTTGGCTAAGTCAAGAGTTTGAAATTTTTTTTCCAAAAAAAATCAACTCTTTTATTCTACGGCCTCCCCTTTAGCCAAATAATTATTAATATTTTATAATAAATAATATTTTTTCCAATATTGTTTATATAGGTTTTACATCTGTTGTGGTGAATATACATATATGGGCAGCACTTTTTTTGTAGTCAAATCAACGTCAATCTCCCTAAGAATATTCCAACTCTTATTACCGGATTTGTGTATCTTGCCACAATTGCTGTCGATTCAACTCGAAAAAAAGTGCTGCGATATATATTATCACCGCAGGTTACGTAAAATCTAAAATATTCATCTTTCTGTTCGCTACTTTCAACCAATAAAAATTGTTTCGAAACCTAGAATAATAATATAATAAAAAGTACCTATGACCATGAATATATGTATACATTCTTTACCCCCCCCCCCCCCCCCCCAAAAAAAAATTAATAAAAATAAAAATAAAAACATGAAATTCGACCAAGATTTGTCGTTCTATGGTAGGTACCTCCCTATTAATTAACAGCAGCAGTTCCCCATTTTTCAAGGTGTCTCTTTACCAAACACCAGGATACCAAAAGGTCAGCGTCATCGAGCAGCCTATCCCGTAGATGATCTCCTTCAAGATCCCGTCGAGCTGTTACCAAGGCATCGATGATGGGGTTGCTATGGTGACCGCTAAGAGCCTATTGTTGCACCCTGGGTGCTGCGGTGCGACCGCGCCTGCCATGGGATATTTATACGCGGGCTGCTCGGCATGCCCATGCACATCGGCCATACGACGGGCATATGGGGAAGGCGTCTTGCACGTTGCTCGCTTGTCGAAGGGGCGCCAGGTGGAATTGCGACGGGGGGGGCGACGGATTGCACACATCGAAATCCGCGCATCTATGCCAGTGGTATCAAGCCCCTTGACGCGGGTGCAACGTCCTCCCTTAAAGACGAACCCCCGTCATTTTTTCACTATCCGACAACCAAGGAGTCAAAATTATACCTTATCAATGAGTTTTTTCGCCCTTATCCGGTACGTGTTAATGTACGTTCTCGGTGCCTTAGGTCTCGAAATGAAAAACTTACAACTACCCGACGTACTCGGCCCTTTGAGGGAGGCCTTCTCGGAAGCTGATAATATATCATTTATAAATATACAAGTTATACAAGAAAGAATTAATATATAACCAGGAGAAGCAAAATCGCAACAAAGTTTTTTTTTATTTGGTCAACTGAAACATTGTTCGAACGGTCTAAGAATTCCCAAAAAATTGTCAAAACTTTTATTTTCAAGTTAGAAAATTTGTATACCGGTTCCACTATAGAGCGATTTTTGTATTTTCGATCCGGTATTAAACAGTGTATTAATTTACCCCTTCAATATTTTGTTTGTTTTAATCGGGGTACACAAATGCTTTTAAATTTTCTCGACAGATTTGTTCATATGGACTAGAAAAGTGTGATATTCTGAATCGAATATAGAGCATGAAAAGTGGGGAAATATGAAAGTATTCTATAAACCGCACTCCATTACCAGGCAAACCGGACGCAAAATTGCAGAGGCAAAGTACAGAGAATAAAGAATTTGGAGTGCGTAAAGAGGAACGGAACGACGAGGAAGAGGTGAAGGGAGATGATAGCGAAGCCTGGAAAAAGGGAGCAACAGAGAAGAGTTTATGGGGAAAAAAAAAAAAAAAAAAAAAAAAAATGGATGATAAAGAGACGGAGAAATATTATGCATGTAAAGAATAAACGAAATATCAATGCGTACGGTTTGAAAAAAAATGCGGTGGGAGGAAAATTCGAGAGGAGGAGAAAAAAGTAGAGGGAAAGAGAGAGCATTCATATTATACATCACACACGGCGGTGCGGCGTGCAGTAATTAAAAAAACTACGTCGTCATATCCTTGACGTATAGGTATACGCGTTATTATGCCTACAGGAAAACCGGCGCATAATTATGTCTCCCTCTTTGGTAGAAGGGGGGAAAAAAAAAGAGAAAGAAAGAAAGAAAGAAAGAAACAGGGGGAAAAATATGCACCACCAAGAGGAAGAAGACACAGGACGGAAAATCAAACAAGGGACATACACGCGTCCCTGTGGTCGTCAGGATGTTCAGAAGCTGGGACAACGTTTCGTTGTACTTCTACTGATTACTCGGACATAGATTAAACAGGGATAAATAAACCTTCGCGTTGTACTATTCGGTCATAGACTGGTTTTTTTTTTTCTTCTTCCTAAGTTGGGACTAAGGAAATGTGATCCTCTTTACTCACGATTTAATACATCAATTTTTAATGAAACAAGTACCGATTTAATATTCAAAAGTTTCAGCCACTCTAAGAATGATCAACAATTTTGACAGGAAATTTATGTGGAATTATTTTTTTTTTTTGTTGTTGTTCTGTAGCGTACAATATTAATTTTCGATCAAATCTCCTGACAAATCTATTGCCGTCATTTATTTCGTCGCATTATTCTCACATTTCTAGAAAAACGCAAATTACGAAAAAAAAAGATTCGGATAAAATTTCTGAAACACGTGGAAAACATCTCAAAATCTGCTAAAAAACGTTTCTTTATTCAAATAAAGGCAATTCGGGTTAATATTTTCGTTTTAAAGTGAACCGGTTAAATGACGCGAACAGAAACTTTTCTAATTTTGCTTTTAATGAAATAAATTGACGGACGAAAAAAAATGAATCGTGCAACGCCGATCGATCTGGCACGAGGATATCTGTATCTTGATCTGTCAAAATCAACGCATCGCCGAATGTACATGTGCACGTATGCATACGTAGGCACGTACGGGTGTGCGGTTCGTTTGAAACGACGCGGCGAATTAACAACCGAATAATGAAGTCAGCGTTTCATGCCCTGTGAAATTGCTCACGTTGCTATATATATCCGTATGTCCTGCAGTGTGTAGGTAAAGGTTCACGTGCAGGTCGTATAAGGGTGTACGAAGCTCCGCGTACAAACCTCGATTTGATTCAGAGATCATCCCAGTGATTGCATCATACGCGAATGAGCGTGCAGACCGCCCATAAACTGTCACCGTTCAATCCTCTGACTCGAAAGCCCGAAACCGCAACTCTACAACCTCTGGATACTCGCCTAGAGATCCTTGTCACCATAAAGAGTCGCCTGAAACAATTTTGCGGCGCTCCTCTTCTCCTGGAAAATTTCTCAGGAAGCTGGAGAATGTGAACGGGACTGGTCTAAACAATAATTTGTCTTATCAAATGATGCCGAAATGATTTCAATTAACAAAACGTTTTTAAAGTCAGCTGCAGACAAGTTTGATTTAAAAGTCAAAAAACGATATCTCTTTGACATAAAATTACTTTAAACCAATATCGCGAAAAATTCAAAATTGCGGTGGGCTTAAAATTTTTATTTCGTTTGAAAATAAATTTTCACACGTTTCCGATGTTCTGTAAACAACAAAATTGCTTAAAACAGCAAAATTGAATTTTTAAAAAGAATCGAAATATCTTTTCTTGTAACGTAACTGGATACTTAGATTTCATTTCCGTACTAGTGCGGGAATGTGATATTTTGCGGACTCGTGTGAGGACGCAAAATTGAATTTTCTGCACTCAGTTAAAAAAATTCACATTTCCGAATAACAAGGAAGAATGAAACAACTCGTGATTCACGGTTCGTTTAAACGCGGGCTAACCCGAAAGTTCTGGCACTTCTGGTTCGTGCAAAAGTATTCGCTGAGGTCTAAGTATTGAGGCAAATTTTCTTTTGATATCGGATTACGAGCTATTCTATTTCACGCGTCAAATTTTAAAAATGAAATAGTTTAATAAGTATTTGGATGGGAAATTGATCTAGCGCTTCTAATAAGATGACGAGTTTTTTTCTTTTCTTTTTTTATTTATAATTTTCTACTGCTCGATGCCAGTTTTCTGACGTTTCTCACTACCGCGGATCAATTTTTCATTAAAAAACTTGTCAACTTTCTGCCGGGTAAAGAATTTACATCAAATTAGATTAACTCGTTATCCGATTTGAAAAAATAATATCATCGATATTTCGACCACAGGGAACACTTTTGTCTTGAAATTTCGGGTTTTTTCCGCGTTCAAACGACCCGTGACTTACGAATATCAGGATGCCGAAAACGAGTTGGTCCTTGAGAAGGATAACTAGATGCGCAAAGTTTCGGGATCGGATGATTCGGTATCGATGTCGCGGCGTGTTTTCTGTAAATTTCAGTTCGGGATAAACGAGCGAACTTTTCACTAGCCGTTCGCAATTTCGTCCCGATAATTTGGCACATGTGGCGATATTCGTTGGCGTATAACGATGCCGATGGGAGGGAATGATGAACCGGGAGGATTGAAAGCAATCGTGGGTGTTAACAGCGTTATAACGCCAAAACATCCCGGATATATTGCAGTGCCGCGCTCCTGCCGAGTTGTCAGGACTCCTCCCCCCTCCCCGCATCCTGGATGCTGCGTCCTGCATCCTGCATCCTGCACCCGTGAAAACCCCGTCGACACGTCCACCCACGCCCACTGCACGCGCATTACGCCGCCGGTATTGGCTACGAAATTCACTTAAAACCTTTCCCCCCTATTTCGCTGCCCTCCACGGTTCGACGGGTTTTCACAAAATTTTCAACTCGTTTCGCATCGACGGTTATACGGACGGCTTTGTTTGCCGACCAAACACAGCCCGTCTCTCCGTAACGCTTCATCTCCGTTCGCTAAAAAAATATACTGCCAAATTTAACACCGATCGAATTTCGCGACTTATCCACCATTTTTTCATTTTTTTTTTTTTTTTGTTTTTTCAAATTTTATTTTTGTACCGTTGTTGCTCCGAACTGATGGCTGGAACTTCGGAACCTTAGACAGTTATCGGCGACGGTGTTTTGCGTTTGAGGGTTGTTGAAAATAAAAAACAGAGCTGGAAATAAAAAATTGCCCAGATTTTTTATTTATACCGTTTCTTACAAATTGTCACTCACCGAAAGCGGGAAAAATATTCAATAACTTCTGTCGCGTCAGGTTTTTTCTTCAACGCGTGTTTTTGGTTTCGTTTGGAGTGAAACTCTCGTTTAATATGAAATCTGGTATCCTAGTCTTTATTCTAAGAATCTTATGCAGTAGTGATTTCTTACTTCCATTTAATATGTGTTGGAGCGAGACTCGAGACTAAATACAAACAGGGAAAGAGAAAATGGAAAGCGAAAGCGTTTTCGGAGGTGTATAAAAAAGAAGAAAAGGTTTCCACGGGCGAAATGAATGGAACACGGAATGTTGAATACATTTCATAAAGAAATCGTTTGTTTAATTTTATAAGAAATATTGTTTATTGGAATGAAATGGTGATTTTTTCATAGTTGTTATAGTTTTTTTACGCAAGCACCTTGCATCTTGCAAGAATACCGTGCGCGACGAAGGGAAATGGAAGTCATTGTTGGATTCAGCATACTCGAAAACACAACAATTACCAAAAAACATCCCGCGTAGCTCAAAAAAATATATTTTTATGCAGACCTGTGTAATTCATATACGATATTGTACCGTTTACGTCTGAAGTTATTTAATGTACAAAAAGTTTAGTTTTTTTTTTCTGTAACCCACTTAAAACCTTGAATCTTTTTTCGAGCAATCGTATTACATTGATCAAAGTTACAACAAGTATTTTTGATACGACAGTAATTTTTTTTTTATAGGGTACTTAATACGGTACAATTTATGGTTGGGTCTTTTGACATGCGTTTAACTATGATCCCAGAAAGCCAAAGACCGACATCAATAGTCTATAATATAGAAATTTCAGTTCCCTAAATCCAAATACAAACTATATCCATGAAAAACCACTAACGCAAAGTGAAGAACTGCAAAAACAGTGAACGTAAGCAAAACAACGAATACTATAGTAGAATATTCGGTTTTTTGCAAACGTTTTTAGCAACAACCTGCAACGGAGCAAGTTTGCCGTCGACTAACAGACACTGTCAGACAAACAAACTACAAGAGAACAATAAAAAGCATAAGCAAGGAAGGGTATAAAAAGAATTCTAAAATGTAAACGGGCATCATCGGGCAAAGGTTACACGAATAGGTGAATACATGGAGTAAAATTTCCCAACACCAACACCAAGAGCAGCAGCAGCAACGAGAGGGCAAGCAATAATACCGGGGCGATACCTGCAGTGTTTAGTACTTGTATTATCACGAGCCCATGTTTGTTCATGGATGCTATTGCTCCGGCTATTCTCGCTGCAGCAGCGTTACCTGCATCGTAGTGCAGCAATGCATGCACGTATATATGTATATTTATATGTATACATGTGTGGGTGTAACGTTTGAAACGCGTCTGCTATTCCAAACCTTCGTGCCACTTGCTTGGGAGAGGAGAAAACCCATAAAAAAAATAAAATTAACCTGCCTTACCGATCATTTTCATATTATGACACGCGCTATTATTACCATCGTCACGATTCGCTCTCCCTGCACTTGATAAGAAACAAATAAATAAGTGAAACAACGATGCACAGGAGGAGGTTATATTCCGTTCACTCGATTCACTCGAACGAGTTGTAATAATTTTGTCAAGTCAAAAATAGGATTCAAGACAGTTTTAACTTCGATGCAATTGCGACTGGATTTAATAAATGACTTGAATAATATCCGAAAAATATTAATTAATTGAGTCTGAAAATAATTTTTTTACCTCGCCGATCGAAGGTTGAATAGAATTTATAACACTTGGCAGTTCTTCGGATAGTTGGAAATCATGTTTCTTTGAATCAAATTATAGATTGATTTAATTAAAATAAACTCATCTAGACTAAATTAAAACTGTATTCGTATAAGATGGGCAAGATTATTTGTTATTACAAATTTCCAATTCCACCGTTTGCATGAGTTTCGCAAAATTGCCCAACATTCTGTTACCAATTGCAATAAAATTCGTTAACTTCTTTCTCCGACGTCATCGATTATCGCATTTTGTATTTTCTTCTCCGTCCTCGACCTAAAACGTTTCCAACATTCCTATCTACACGGCCTATACATTTTTTCCTTCTAGTACGTCTATTCCATAACGATAAATGCAGTTTGGTTGGAAAACCGCGTACAAATATAACCGAAGAAAAATGGCAGGTGATTAAAAGAAGGGTTGGGGAGGGAGGGGAGGATTACAGAAAGCTTGAAACAAAACAACGGCGAATTGCTACATGGCGGATGGGTATTACACGTGTGCAACGGGATGAGCGCATTATGTAGATATGAGACAGGGCCGTCCCTTTACGAGCAATATCTATAATGGATTGCATCGAGCAGGCATGAAATTTCACGTTCACGATTATTGCCATGACGGTGGCGAGGAGGTGAATGGCAGGTGGTCCTTTCGGGGAGGCATCTAGTCAGGTTAATTTCCCGGCATTCATTGCGAGGCGGGAATTTTGAACGTGTTTAACTCGATAGTTAATGCAACCGTACTGCGAAAGTCGGTAAAATTCGCATAATAACTCGCGGTTAAAGGGTTGCCTTATTGTACACACAGTCCTTGAATTCAACACCCCTGAACTTAACAAAGTTATACAGTTTTACGAGCCGGAGACCAAGTTTTATGTCTTTTTAGTTACTTGTTGTGATCCCGCAAGCCCCTGATGCGCGTATACTGGTTACGTTATGTTTGTCTGTACCGCCGAGTTACGTTCACGGAAGGAAACTCACCCTCCAGATGCTCGGATAACCTCAAAAATTATTCTAGTAAAAACAAAAAAAAAAAAAAAAAAAACCTCAGACTGACTCCGGAAACCGTGCCACGATTTTATGCCGGGTCTTCTCATTGTTTTACACTAATTTCTAGCGAAAACTCGTTCAAAGTTTTGTTCAAACTGCATATTTTTTGACTCAACAACATTCCCAAGGACCAAAACTTCTATTCCTCGTCTTGGAATTCGAGCAATCAAAATTCTACGACATTTTTTTCAGAATAATGAGCTTGTGTGTGACAATTTCAACAGTTTAGTAAATACCCTTGAAAACTTTTGAAGTGGACTTTTCGTTGATAACGTTGATATGTTTTTCTCAACAATTTAACAATTGTAAGAAAATCTTTTTTATTGGTATACAGAACCGCGAATAAATTCATCTGACGATGAGAAACGCGTTGTATTGATTACCATTTCAATTTTATAACCCGGCATTTAAAATTGTTTCTGATTAAAAACTTGCCACCACCCGAAGTTTTTAAAAATGAAGAAGATCTAAAATACTTGACGCGATCACGCGTCGCGTGCAGAATAATGCAAAGGTTTTTTCTTCACCTGACGTTAGTTATTCTTATTATTGAATATTCCTTGATAATACTGCACCATACGTCGTGGAACAATGGCAGGTTTCTTCCTTCTCTTTTCCAAAATGAAAAAGTGAAACGAAGTAAAATAGAGAAAACATCCTTCATTGTGTCACCAACAGGCGCAGTGTCGCGATGCTGCTGCAGTGAAACTCCGGCAACGAGTCAGCGGGATACAGAATTTAAAAACCAAACAATAATAATAATAATAATAGACAAAAGTTAAAGAGATATCTAAGAGTAAACGAGAATTTATTTGCAATTGATTGGCAGTTTTGTCGGACGTAGACTCTAAGTTCGAATCTGCAATTCTTCGAACGCGCGAAAGCGTTTACGTATAAATATCATTTTTCACAATCTGTGTCTTGAGAAAAAAGTCACCCCTTTTAGGCCCCAGTTTATTGTTAATAAACAATTTTTGATTACATTGAGTGGAAACAAAAAAAAAAAAAAAAACGAACAAATGCGAACAGGAGTCGGGCTCTGAAGGTTCCGTACAAATTTAATAACTTTTTTTTATGTGTTGTAACTACAAATTAACGATTTTCAAACTTTTTCCTTTACTTGCGCTGTGAAATCTTGCTTTTCTCCAAATTTCGTGGTTCTAGATCAACGGGAAGTACTTTATAGGTTTTGATTTGTGAGTTTGTCAGTATAAAAATATGTGACATAAATGTCCGTATCTTTTGATCGCGTTGACTTAAAAGCTTCAATTTTTTACACCTCGAAGGGACTGTAAACCTTAGTATTCGACATTAATTTCAACTTGATACCTCGACCCGTTCCCGAGAAAAGGATCTCGACAAACGGACGGACGAACAAACAACCAAGCCATCCTCTGTAAGGGTTCCGTTTTTTCCATTTGAGGTACGGAACCCTAAACATTGAAAAAAGAAAAAGAAAAAAAAAAAACAATAATCCCAGTTGAAGAAAGCGACACATTTCCAATACGAAACAAGATATCGGTATGCATCAAAGTGAGCGCGGGAAGAACCAAGAAGATTATGCCGTTGAGCAGTGAGCGAGAATGGCTGGAGCACTTTTGATGCCTACCACGAACCGAACACGAGTTACGCACGAGGATGTTGGAGGGCAGGATTAAGTCTTCCGCATCGCGAAGCCTGCAGCAGCTCCTCGATCTCCCTATATCCTCCCCACATCCCTCCGCCCCTCGAAGCGCAGTGACTTTATCCCTCCGCTATTGCCTCGCCCCCTTCATCCCTGAACGTGCAGTGCGTGTCGGTTCTTTGCTCTCCTCTGGCCGTGGTTTGTACCTATAAGTATATGCGTAGGCGTAGGTGTAGGTGTAGGTAGGTAGAAGGTGGGTAAATACGGGGCACAATGAACGCGCGAATCGCAAACGCGGTGCAGCCCCGCAGCATCACAGCGTGCAAAAACGTCCCTGCATCCGCAGGATTGCATCCCTCTCTTTCTCTCTCTCTCTCTCTCTATCTGTGTTTCCTTCTCTTTCTTCGTCCCCCTTCCATTCTTGAATGACGTTCACAGGCGCGTAAGGACAGATCCGTATGTGTTTCACCAGGTCAGGTCAACGTCCTTTCCCTCCTCGCGTTACCGCTGCAGCTTGCACAATCCGCCCCATGCAACTTCCGCACTCTTCCCTTGATTCCTTTCTTTTTGCACGTATAATGCGCGTACCCCTCCTCACTCCTTCAATGTACCTGCGACGCGGATTCTTCGCATCGATTCGCAACCACCAACGTGACGATTAATCAACCCTCAACGCTTGCGTAGAGTGCAGGCCTGAAAACGTTCTCGAAGCCCAAGCTTTTATGATCGTAGGGCTTCAAGTGCATCGAAAATAACTCTTGAAGGTGTAGATTTAGAAACGGAGGACCGTGTACTTTGCAAAACGTTACTTCGACCTGGTTTTGCGAACACTGTTCAGCTTCGAAATTTTTATATCGTTGATATAATCTCGCGGACTAGACTTTCAGACTTGAAGAATTCCGATCTTCGGAGACTTCGAAGTATCTCACGAGACTTTACGTAAAACTTGGTATAAGTTGGTGGATTGCATTGGAGATTAAAAAAAAAAAATTATGATACTTTGTCAAGTCACAGATCGTTTCGTACAGAATCTCATGAAATGTGGAATGATTTAGAAAAGTGTACCAATTTTTTACCCTGTTCTAATTATTGACCGTTTTTAGTTGTAGCTGTTTGATCCTTACTTCCAAAATTAGCAAAAAATAAATTCGAAGTGTTCAACACTCTAGCAATTGGTTTTAGCCATTGAAAAATTCAGAATCTGTGGCGTAAATTTATAATTTTGAAAAATAAAAGGGTCAACAATTGGATCTAAGCGTGTCAATAACTGGTACACTTACCTTAACAGGCTTTTAACGATTCTTAGGAATTTCGTAAGAATTCATGAAACTTGACGGATTGGAAAAAATGTATGAAATTAAACGGATTCCGTGAAACGTTGTAAAGATATTGTTGTGGGTTTCATAGAACTTTGAAGTGTATAGACTGGAGTTAAAAAGTGAGTACCGATCGTCCCTTCGGTTCGGAACAAAGTTTCCCATTCCCTCTTCAGTTTCTATGGTTCATTCGTCAACCTCTCTCTTATAAATTTACCGTCTTTTTACAACGGCACCGTGTGCTTCTGTTTGTTGGATCGTGTTACGTAATATATCTGGCCCTTTGTCAACCTATTCACAACATCACGCCTCTTCTCCTTATTGTCGAGTCAGTTTTGGGAGGCAGCGGTAGAAGAGGCCCTCTGCGTCATTTAACAGATCCAGTCCCTGCCATTCTCCCCGTATGTAAATGTATAACGCAAGGGCTGCACGTAAGGTTTGACGGGTTGTGAGACGCACCGACGAAGAAACGGTCCTTGAAAGTTCTCACTCGACCCGACGACGTTCCATCCCTTGGAATGCGAGAAACCCGGGCGAAGTAATTCGGTCGACGTCCCATTCTTTGCCGGATAGTTTTACTGCCGATTTCGTAACTAAATCGTCTCATTACCAAATTCGTGGGGGGTCGCGCCTCATCGTCAACTCTCGACGCTCATTTGCATCGCGGCTTTTCAACTGGTCCCTTGTTATATTCATCGGGGTAGCTACTGCAGCCAGCCAAAGTCAGCGAGGAGACTTTTTTCTTTTTACGATCGAATGCCAGGCACCAAAGAGAGAAAACTACGCAGTGCGCACCGACGGTCAAGCGAAAAGAAAATAAAAATGTAAAGAAAAAAATGAAAAAACTTTAGCGACGCTCTTCTGCCTGCGAGAAACGCCGCCGAGTCGTCTGGGAGAAATGGATCGACTCGTATGCATGAGCGGAGGAACCGGAGGCGCGAAACCGTTGGAGATATTACGTTTAAAGTACCATTTTGTACGACGGGTAAGACCGAACAGGTTTACACCGCGAGGTCGGCTCGCTCAATGACTGACTGACTGACTGACTGACTGACTGAGTGACTGACTCGTGCGAAATGCCGGGTGTCTTAACAACAGCAATTTATCATGCTCAATCTGTATTTGCATACACGTATGAGATAGACGTGTAAAAGCGGAGTTGAAAGGGCTTCGTCGAGGAAGGCTCAATTATGTCGTAAAATCAGATATAACGCAGGCAGCAACGCGACTACGCGAACGAGCTGAGAGTCCTTTGAATTTTGCATGTTTGCGAATATGTTCTTGTACACCCCGCTGTCGCCCAACTCATTATGAATACACTCATGGGACCGATCTACGAGATACGAATTGACGGGGTGTACGGAGGACTGGAAAACGTCGTTGTGAGGCTGTTCCTTGACAAGGTTCAAACAACATTCGCAAAAGTTTCCTTTCAAGGAGATTCACTTTGCTTATGGGTCTGCATTTATAAACGTTGTACGTTAATCCCATCCGATCACTGAAACTTTGCAGCGTGAAAATGTGAATTGACTGCTCGAGAATGGTACAACATTGGAGACAAGGATATGACGGAGTAGGTACGTGTAAAGAAGTGGTGAGTGAGGATCTGGTCTATCCGGTGGCATGAGCGCTAGTCCATTATTCCCATTCGCTATTTTTGCGGACTCTTACAAGAAGCTTGACGAGGTTATTGTAGACACGCCTCTACCAGGAGTTGATATTTTGAGCGAGCACAAGATAGAGAGATAAGTCACGCCTGTCATTTTTAACACGGTGACATTTGAGGGCTTCTGATGCTCGGGTCCTCGAACCGAGTACGACGCTGTAACAACGGTCAACAGCAATTTCATCCATCCGGCAAAAGGTGGCAGACTCTCGGTCATTTCTCACGCGCTTAAAGCTGAAACCCCGTGTCAGCTTTTGATCGTACAGGGGCGCGAACGAAGAGACTTTTCCACGAGTTTGACTTTTATCTTGTTTTTCCACCCTTGATTTGATAAATCGACCAGATTTTAACCCTTGCAACGGTGGCATTAATCGCCGCTGCGAAACCGTATGCATACATGTCCCTGTATTAAGCGCGGGGCGATGCATGAGAGGACCTCCTCTCCGTCCGATGAGGATACTCGGTGCAGGACGCAACGGTCATTTATAAAACGTTCAAATCTTGTTTAAAAGTCAACACTCGCTCACTTTTCACTCGGCTGGACACAACGGGATTAAATTAATGGCGGATTAATGCGCCGCGATCGCTCCACCGACCCTCGGCCGACCGACTATCCAGAAGGTCTAACGCCGCTTAATCAATGAACTCAAACTTATAATTCCACTGTGCTACGTACTAACCAGCCACCTATAAAGCGGGTGAAAAATATCCCACCGGTAGGAGGGTTTCGCGGTCTAAATGAAGAATAATGAGGAAATCGCGCGTCTCTTCCAGAGGTTCTCTGCGCAAGAAGAAAAAACACGAGAAACGAAATTCAACCTTTGTTGCCAGTAGTCGGGGAATCAGGGTCACTTCCGAACGTAAGGATAGTTTCCAGGTCAGCGACTATCATGGCGGTGACAGTGCATCATCGTTACGCCAAGCAG
This sequence comes from Neodiprion fabricii, assembly GCF_021155785.1. NCBI lineage: Eukaryota > Metazoa > Arthropoda > Insecta > Hymenoptera > Diprionidae > Neodiprion > Neodiprion fabricii. Next base: position 26,576,769 of record NC_060243.1, on the reverse strand, counting down.
TGCAGTAGAACGTTGGAGAACGCGTGCAAGCCGATCCATGAGCCACACCCAATGGTCCCCCAACTGACCCTTGGCCTGAGGCCCAAAGCCGAGTCCTGATTTACTGGCTGTTTAGTGTTTATACCCCTTTAACCCCTGCCTGTATTATAACCGTATTTAACCTAATAGCCCCGCATCCACGTTGCCCATTTCCATCCGAGTTGATCTAGGATCGAGCAGGACGTTTATGTAAAACAGCTGCGCGGCTGTAGGAGAGGTATGAGACTGAATACGTGAAAACGACACGTTTTATTTCTGAGAGGAGTTCGAATGACCAATGAAGAGAGCATCTAGGGTTCAGGGTACGTGTTGTGAAAAAATAGTTTCGGATCAAAGAGTGTGTAAATGATGACGGTGATGGTTTGACTCGATCTTTATTTCCTTCGGCAATCTTCGATTACGCTTTTTCTACGTCTCGATTTCAATCAGGTATGACTTTTTACTACCAAGAGTCAGAGCTGCCGCCGAGGCACCTGCGTGCAGGTACCATGACGATGATCCACTGCAACTACGCCCTCTTGATCAGGTATACACTGCACCGCCGCTGCCACCGGACAGCGTGGTGACTCATACTTTAGCGTTTTTTATGGATTGCACGAGATGCGCGACAGACCGACAGAACTATACCGACTTTCAAACACAAGCGTACCTCGCCTCACATTCACGTTAGGTGCATTATGCTCTGTGGGAAATATACCTGCGATTCCGCCAACCGCTGCGGGGAGACGTCGAACAGGTTCAACGAACCTCCGCGATATCATTTTTCCTCTTTTCAGTCTACTTCCAGTTGACATTAAGCTCAAACTAAGTGCGTTTCGCGATTACGAGTTATGGGTACCGATATTGAAGAAAGAAAAACGTAGTTCATGCATGGTTCTACAGACGATCTCAACCTTGATCGATGGTTTGACTTACCCGAAATATGGTAGTTGTGACCATTCGTATGGTCACGTCGCGATATTTTCAATGGCTTATCTTGACCTTGTACGAAAGCTAAGGTTAATTGTAACAATATTTTTCATCCAACGTGTGAAGTTGTCGGTGTCCCTCGTAGTTGCAATTGGTACCCTAATTCGAAATTGAACTTTCCGGAACCAAGCGTTGCCTCATTGATGGCATTGCATGCATGCGTCGCACGATAGATGCCGCTGGTTATTAGGCAGCAAGGCGTAAGCTGAGGTTGTAAATCAGTGGTTAGCCGTTGCAGGGAGGACGGATTTCTCGAGGCGTTATCGGGGACCGAAGCCGGGCGAAATATCTGGGAACAGGAGGTAATTATGATCGGTGAGATACGTCAGGCGTAACCCTGCCGCCGTATTGACGTCCACAAATCACGGAGGCACCTCCTATCCCATATCTCTCCGTATACGCGACTGGAATCTGCTGCGTTTGTCGATATTCCATCAAAATCGAAGCCACCTCGATACTGTTCCGTTGGAAGACAGATTGGCGGGCTGCGAAAATCACGGCGAGAAATGAATCCGAGGATTAATGATAAGAAAGCAGCATTCAAGGTCCCCGTAAGAGACATTACGGACCGTTTGATCACACATGGAGTTTTGTCTTTTTAGTAAAACCTCACCGCATCTTCGAGTCACAATCTTTCCGAACTTTTTGATCTTACGGATGTTTAGGTAATTTTCCCCCAATCGTGAGGAAGAACCGATTGTTTTTTGCCGCATCCAGTAACCGCTCGATTCCTGCCGCACTAGGGTAACTTGACTGAAAGAGTTTTTATTTGCGGTATACTTAGTAGGTACACAAGGTGCGATCGAATCGAAATGTTGAAACCGTCGAACGGAACGGGTCGGAACGTCTCTTTTTTAACTTCACCCTCGAGGAATCACCCGCAACCCATCTTTTTCCCAGGCAGTCTCACGGTCTAAGGTGCGGTGCACAATAAGCAAAGCGTAATTAGGACTAAACAAGTTCAATGTTCATTATCAGGTATTGCGGTAAAATTTACATCAATGAAGTGTGACAAACTGCATTTGGAGAACTTACGACATGATTGTCTCTACGCGTCATGTTATGGACATAAATGTCCGATAAATTAGGGAAAGGAATTTGACTTCAAGGTGTCTAGTCAATTACCACCAGCATGTTTCATGGAAATTCAGTTTTTTCGTTGCATCAATGCAGAATTGCGTCGGCAGTGAATTGATAATGTTGAAAAACGATAAGTCCAGTTCTTACTGTGGTGTTGGTTGTACAGAATTAGTTCTCTGGTTACACCGAGAGTAGGCTTGAAAGTGAAGTATCCTCGCCTTTAGAGCTGAAAAAAGTAGGAGCAATGAATTCAGCATGTTGAAATTTTCAACGACTTGATTCGGTGAGGTGCAAAAAATTAGAGACTCCGTAGTGTGGGAAGAAGGATCCTCCGCGAAGTCTTCATGGGTTGCTTGAGTGTAGACGCAGCTACCAGTGATTCGGCAATGATTCACCGATCCCTGTAGATGGCCTCGATGTCGAATCTGTTCCTGTTCACCACGTCAGCCTGAGGAAAATATAATACAACAAAACAAAGCATGTAAATAAGAAAGTTTCCGACTACCATAAGCCGGTCGTTTATCAGCAGAGCAACGCAGGCAGGCGGTCCGCGTCTATAACGTTGCAGTTTAATTACCCACGCTTAGAACCTGCAGAGTCGAGCAAAGGACGAACGGACACCTGTCAGGTGAACGACGAGCACATAATCCCGACTGGTAATTGCATTTCGAGAATATATTATGTGGCTATGGGACAGAGGAGCGGTGCATTCGACAGACGAAGAGAGAGGGAGAGGGATGGAAATAGATTACGGGGTGCCTACAGAGGCTTCGCGGGACGGATCCTCCGAGCTCCAGAATGCCGGACAGATCGACGTACGCCTTGATACGCGAGCCGATATGCCCTGCATCGGGTGCGGGAAGGCTTAACCTATTAACGACGATATAGGCACCTATCCTGCGGCCCCATCACGCGTGTGACATCAAAGCCAAAGGCATTGCTCTGCCCGGGAGTTGCACTGCCACGTTGATCCACCTCGAGGCGAACGTCGGTCCTCAGCTGCAGCTCATATTCCCGACGGCATGGTAATAAGGCATGCCCACCATCCGCATCGACCAGTGCAATGCTGCTGACGATGCTATTGGGGCTGAAACACTTTCGATCCAATTTCAAATACAGTGCAAAGACGAAGAGATGTACATTTCTCAGGATCCAGACGTTTTTCAGAATTGTGGTTCCACGTCCATGCACCGTGCGTGACAAAGATCTCAGTGTGGACCATAATTTAATGTCTGATGTTCGAATCTGAATTGACCATAAAACTTGGTCTGTGGTAGTTCACTCTGGTTGATTTTGGCCAGTGCTTCCGATGCTGGCGGGGCTGAAACACTTTCAATCCTGTTTCAAATACAGTGCAAAAGATGAAGAGATGAATATTTTTCAGGATCAGACGTTTTTCAGAATTGTGGTTCCACATCCATCCACCATGACAAAGATGTCAGTGTGGACTTCTACGTGGACCACAATTTAATGTCTGATGTTGGAATCTGAATTGACCATAAAACTTTGTCTGTAGTAGTTCACACCGGTTGATTTTGCAGAGTTTCAACACCACTGTTTTTGGCAGTATGGGTTTGAAGATTGTCGATTAGACCGAGGACAAAGATATTTAAACGAGAAACTAATCCCACGATCAGATCTCTTCAGAGGTGTGCCGTGAACTTACTTCGTGCGTTACGAACGCTGGTCGAGGTTACCTATACCTATGTTACCAAAAAATTTGCATACCCGGTTTGATTGAGAGAAGGTAAACAAGTGGAAGAGAAACCTGTTCTCGACTATTTCCCAAGATTACTTGATACTCGATTCACCGCCATTCAGCACGAATCAGCAATCAGTACGAATAATGCACCAGCTCAGCGAACACGACAAGGCTGTCCTGAACAGCATCTTCAACCCTCTGACACCGCTGGGCGAGGCGGTATTTTCTGAGGAAACAAATATTGACGAAGAGAGTGAGTTGAAAATAAATATCGATAAGCAGGCATGCGCAATGTTTCTCAGATCGATTGCATCAAGCAAAACTTAACATTTCACAATCTCAAGCAAGTATCTAATGATTCCAAAATAACGTTTCAGCTCAAAATTCGGAGGAGGATGTTTTGATACCGGAAATTGCAGAGATGCACAGGCAAGCGATTAGCGAAACGGAAAAAGGAAACCACGATGAAGCACGGAGACTTTTCGGGGAGGCTTTGAAAAAATCTCCAAACTCAGTAACACTTCTGAACGACAGAGCTCAGTGTCTCAGATTAGCGGGACTGGATGAAGGTCAGCATTTACATTTGTTACCGTAGGACTAACAACTACTAAATATACTTTGTTTTTTGCTTATTTTGGTATCCGTCTTACGCAGACGCAATGAAGGACTTAAACTTGGCTCTGAAATTGAGCAACGGTCGAGGAAAAGCCGGAAATCGCGCGCTTTGCCAGAGAGGAATTTTGTTAAGAAAAAATGGCAAATTGGACGAAGCCAGGAGGGATTTTTCGGAGGCTGCAAAAGGCGGTTCGAAATTTGCTAAAACTCAACTTGTCGAGCTTAATCCCTACGCGGCTATGTGCAATCAGATGCTGAGAGAAATGACTGTGAAATTAAGCAATCCTTGAGGAACTTATCGTACAGTTATTAAATCTACGAAAATAAATTCATGGATAATCGTTCAAAAGTTTACAAATAAACTACGTTGTTGTCAATGTTTCTAATTAACCAGTGAATTTACATAAATGTAAACGTTATATGCATTTTTATATTTGTTAGCTTTCAAGCTGGTAATAAATAAATGAATTGGTCAAAATTCGCTGTTTTCTGTGGTCCAATGTTTTTTATTTTCGCTTAGTTGAGAAAAAAATTAAGGTAACAAGGATTCGAAGAAAAAAAAAAAAATGTCAGACCGTCAAACGAATTCTGGTAAAAATGTAGGTGGCTATACGTTATATTCGGGACACCAGCGGTGAATCTCGTTAAAGCCAAAGCTTTATCATCGGCTATTAAGTCCTTATAGCTATAGCTATATGATGGAAGTGAACTTATGCGCAGCGCCGCAATCAGATCCCGGGATACAAGTCAATGCGGTATAATCTCTACCTTGCGCGTTTGTGTCTCTCTGTCCCCACACGCGGTTCATGTGTGTAACGTATGAATCTGCAATATCGCGCATCAGCGGTCATCAACCTACGATAAGGCCGATATCTTTACGCAATACGGTGAAATTCATTTCCCTATGTCTGCAAAAAAAAAAAAAAAAAAAAAAAACTGAATAGAGTGCAAGTGATTGAATTTTTGACGCGTTACATGACAAACAAAGGAAAGAAAAAACGTGCATCATATCAATCGATGAAAAGATGCGGTTCAATTTTAGAACCTAACTAGACTATAGATTCTTTTATTATTATTGTTATTGTTGTTGTTGTTGTTGTTATTATTAACGTTTGGTTTGCCAAGATTGAAATAAATCAATTCATAGATTATAATTCACAAGCACTAATTACACAGGTCAGGAAAAAAAAAAATAAAAAATTCTCTTCGAATTTGTATTTAAATAAATAAATTTTGATTCTATACATAATATAATAACCAAAATCTTTATCTATCACCTACAAAGTTTGCCTTTGTCTTTTTTACGTTGATCAATAATCACCGGTCAATACGAATTTTGAGTCTATTAGTGTCTAGCTGTCAAATTTTGCTTTTTTAGAAACCAGAAGGATATTTCGAATTTTACGAAAAATTACTTGTTTTCGTAAACATTTGTTGTAAATAACAATAACAAAAATTTCAGTTTCGCATTTGAATCACCTTTATTCAAAAATTCAAATGCTAAAATGAAGTTTATTCAATTGTTACTTGCAATAAGTGTTGAGAGAAAATTGGTAATTTTTCTTAAATACCGAAACATCATTCTGGTTTCTACAAAAGCCGACCTTGCCGAAAACAATTTTTTTTTCATCAGGTACCAGAGCCAAACTTGTCCATAATCCGACGAGTTGTTTGATTATCATACATTTTCACGCACAAGAAAAACAACGACGAACGTATTTACGACTATTTTTTTCCCCTCGTATCGACCAATCGACGCATATCGAATATATCCTTTATTTTTCATTTATTTTTCCTCTCCTTTATTTCACTTTCGTTCCGTAAAATCACTCGGCAAAAATAATCGAAGTAAACCGATTTGGGAACCGCTGCTGGAGGTGGACTCCGCAAATGCATAGGTATATACGTGCATACATGCATGGTTTACGAATAACGCCGTAGAGCACGGTAGGTATGTTCTGTGCATAGAAATGGCCCATCCTCGAGGAGACTGCTCCTCCGGCAGATATAACACGAACGCAAATACACGTGTATGTGTATATATAAATGCATAGCGTGGGCAAAATATATAGCTTTGTAGAAGATAACAGTGATTTCATTAGCGCAAATGAACTCCGCCTCACAACGACTCTGTACCTATATGCTGTACATGCGCACAGCTGTACACACACATACATACACACGTTTGTATGCTGCATCGCGAGTCTGATTAAAGCTCATAAAACTTTTCGAATCTCTCTGTTTTTCTCCCTCTTTCTATGCTCGTTCTCTTTTGCCGCGCAGTAATTCTTTTGTGACCTCTGCAGCACGGGGTTACACTTCCGCGTTAAGATATGTATGTGTGTGTGTGCGTGTGTGTGTTTGTAGGTGTTCATGTTGTATTCGAGAACTACCCAACCGATTTTGAACATAATTTTAATCTGCGGTTGGTTGGAACGTCGGAGCAAATTTTAGGCGACATTTCGTTACAATCGGATCGATATTTTCGGAGATATAAAGATAATTGTAAATCAAGTCCGATGGGAATGACACACGCTTATGCTGATTAACTCTTGCAAATAGAGCAAAAGTTATGTTCAAGAAATTTCAAGGTCTCGGTGAGCTCTGCACAAAAGTTCCTGAGAGCGTGTTGCTAGGTTTAATAGTTTTTTAAAATAAAATAAGAAACGATATCGAGGAACAGACATAATTTTAAGAGGAGATACGTGATCGAATTCTAATTAACGAAGCTTAACCCGATAGGGAAATAACTCGATATTTCAGCGACACGATAATTTTTTGAATTGAATTAGTTCTAATTAATTCATGCAGTTCAACTTGATTCGTTTCAATTCATGAATTTCAATTTTTTCTATTCTTATATAAAGTGCAATTCATTCCTTTGTATTTTCTGTTGATATAAAATAATTTACTGTAAAATTCAATAAACAGATATCTTTTTCTCCGTAAACTAATTCAAATCAACTCGACTTAATGCTCCATAATTCAGATATTTCCAACAATAAGTTTTTTCTCATTATTTCAGTAAATTTCCAATAATACAGTCGATTCTCAGTTAATTCTCATTATTTCAGTGATTTTTTGGTAATTCAGATGATTTCGTTATTTCGCATCAGTTCATTTGGTTCCCATTAATTCAGGTGAATTTTAATTAATTCGCAAGCCTACCGACGCATAAGTTCAGAGAGTTGTTACCCCCGCGTGTTAACCTCATCATCAATTGGTCGTAGAAACGAAATTGCAAATAAAATTTGTCATCAATGATTTTCGAAAATCTATGAAAAGTAAACCGTAACCCTTGTATCGTTTTGCGTACCACGGTAGGGTTATAACGCCGAAATAACGTTGAGAATAACGATTGCCGTCCGCAATGGATATTTGTCAGTTTATAATTGAAACGTGCTGTAATTTGCGAGAGTGCCTCCTCTTCCTCCCTGCCGTCTCTCCTTCTTCCCGCCAACACACCCTCGGTATATAACCACGCTCAAGGAGGGACGTATAACCACCATCGTTGACGGAGGTCAGGGCGAGGTAATACACTCGGTAACAATAGCCGTTATACCGGCGTAAAGCACGTTGTGAATATGAAATGTAGAGGAGAGATCAACCGGGATCAATCGACGATAAGTAAGTTAAAATATTTACAGTAATTAGAATGCGCGAATTCGTTTCAATTTACGATTCGTCGCATCGATTTCTCTGATCTCCTTCGTTCGTTCGGGGTAAAAAAAAAACTATTTCTTTACAAGCATTTAACAGAGATGTGGAAAATTTTATGCGCAATCTCGTTTGACCCTTTGAGTCACGCGTTATTGGGCTGAATCAACTTTTGTAACAAGATGGTGTTTTACGGTTTTTGGGGTAGCTGATCACGAATCTGAAATATGATTTCAAAAGATTCAAGATGGCTGATACACAAAATGGCAGGTGAAAATTTCAAGTTTAATTTAATCCGGTGAAAAAGCGATGCAGTGATTTTGGGGGTTGCTGGTTACGAATATGAAATCAGATTTTGAAAATTCGGTATTGCAAATCCAATCAGCGACCCCGAAAACCGCTAAACAGAGCTTTTTTTTATCGAATTTGAAATTTTCGCCTACCATATTGGATCCGCTATCTTGAATTTTCAAGATTAGATTTCAGATTCGTAATGAACGACCCGAAACACTTGTAATTTATGCGTAAAGGGGTAACTTTCTGGGAAATGAATTATTCCTTCAATTTTTACAATTTTTTTCAATTAATTTTTTTCTAACAATAACAACTTACATTACATCGCAATAATTACCCTCGACTGTTGAATACTTATTGGTATTCTATCAGAAATAGCAAAAAAAAATATGCTGAAAGGAATAATTACCACCACGACTCAAAGGTTTAAAAAAAATTGGAATTTGAAAATTTGAAAAAAATTTTTTTTAAATTTCACGCTAATTCTAATACAGCTCATTTTCCTAATTCTTGAATAAATTCGAGTCACCTATTTTTCCGATCATCCAAAGCAACTAGCGAGAAGTAAAAAGCGGCATCGCATTTTCGTACAATTTCAGCTCTACTACCGCACGGCCTTTATTCGAGATCCCGCAACAATTTGGTTCGGAGAAGGGGTGAATTTTGACTCGAGAATGGGATGAAGAACATCGGTTAATTATACAAGAGACATAACCGATGATTGGTGATCAGACATCCCTCGGGCGGGCGCGACCATCACGGAATGCAATGGTTAAGCTCAGAGTTATTGCTGCTGGGGATCACCATTAAAACTGGGAATATATATGTGTGTGTGTGTGTGTGTGTGTGTGTGTGTGTATGTGTGTATGTATACGCATGCATACCAGCGCGTATGTATCAGTGACGTGAAACCTCGCCCAAGCTAGATTGTCCCCGGACCTGCGGATATTTCACCGCTTAATTCTGCTTTCGATGTTATATATGTGTAACAATACCTACGATGAGAAAAATTTCATTTATTATAGTAACTAGAAAAATTGAGTGAAACAGGTATCGTTAAAAATAAAACACTGTTTCAATATTGTTGGAATTACGAAAAACGAGGTACGCGTAAACATTTTGCGCTATCGTCGATCCTTTTTTGATAATTGCAACGCAAAATCGGTTTCTGAGGTTTACTCTACTTTTTTTTAGTTAAACAAGGCTTTAACGTCAATTTATCGTCGCGCGAGCGTTGAATTTTCGCAACGGTTGCAAGAAAATATAGCGACAGTGATCGTGACGAGAAAGAATAGTAACGGATACTAGACTTTCCGGTAACGGCGAGAAAACTAATTTTCATTTTCTAACTGGAACAATATTTTTCCATTGTGGTAAAAAATGAAAATAGTTAAGGACTGAGCGGTAACTGGAACTAAAAATTTCTCTCGGTGTGCCTACTTCATTCACAAATCACTCTTCCAGGGGAAAAATAGAGGGTTGCGCATGATATTTTGATAGAAGCAGATAATTGTTAAACAGAGTGACCAAAAATAATTTAGTCGCATTTTGATTGCACAATAATTGTAGAAAATATTGCAGGTTTAAAACTACAACGATACGACGTCACCTAAACAGGACCTAATTATCAATTCATTGTCTCTCTGTGTTGGACGGCAGAGTGAATAATTATTCTTCTCCTTTTGACTTTTCGTTTCTCTGTTTTCAGAGAAAAAGAAAGTTATTGTAATTACTCTGAGAATGAAAACTTGATTTGAAAACTAGAACTCGACGTTTCAAGGTCTAGAGTCATCGGATTTCAATGATTTTGGTCTCAATCGACGCAGATTTTCCAAACTTAGAACTGATTAGATTTTGACTTTGGTCGGTCGACCTCTTTTTCAATTATTTAAATAACAAAATTCCAAAATAAAAATGACGATATCTTGAGAATGGATGAGCAGATTCGAACGAAAATTGGTACCGTTTGGTTTTTGGGGTCACTGATCACAAATCTGAAGTCAGATTACGAAATCCAAAATGGCGATCCAATATGGTGGAAAAAAAATCTAAAAACATTCCGATTTTGATTAAAATTGGAAGTCTGAAGTTCTTTGGGTCACCGATAACGAATCAAAGGTCAAAATTTGTGACAGTGTAAAAAAAAAAAAGTTAGTCAAAAGTCCGAATACGTAGTTCGAAATTCGAATCAGATATTCTTTTTTTACTCTATAAAATTGGAACCAGTCTACGGCCAGTCTAAAGCCGCTCGTTTCAAATGTAAAGACCGAATTAGTGAAGAAGAGAAAAATTGGAAGAGTAATAACGTCGCGTGAAAAATAAACAAATTTTCATTGCGCAAATCGAGCCGGTTTTATGCCCCCATTAAAAACCGTGCTTCTCCCCCACGCCCGGTGTAAGTTATGAATTTACGTACGTATCTCTCGGTACGTTCAATATTTCTTCATCGTGTGAATAACGTGTATCGAGGCCTGATGTATGCACGGAACGAAACAACGCGTTATACGGTGGGTGCCTAATAAAGACAGAGCTCGAGTGGTCTGTGCCAGGCGGTTTATCGTTGAACGAAATTAAACGGTTTACGAGCAGCGAACAGATTAGTACGAATGTGAAGTTTGCCGGGTGTCGAAGGGGGCTCACTACGCTTAGCACGGGGTGATGCACTCAAATTATGACCTCCGTTTTCACCGTGTCGTATACGTTGTGGAAGACTATTGGCTTTTAAACATGTTCACGAATAAATAATTAATACGGTGCTTAAATTCCAGTTTGAATAACTTAAACTTCGGTACGCGTTTCTTGTAAAGAATATTTTCAAAGGTTTGTCATTTCAGAATTAAAATTTTAGTACCCTGTGCTTAATTAAACAAATAACCAGTTGTTTTATTTCAGAGTTTGAATAATTTAAATTTCAGTACATGTTTGTTATCAAGAATATTTTCAACGACTTGTCATTTCCTAATGAAAATATTTTTAACCTGTGTTTAATCAAACAAATAATCAGTCTTTTTTATTACCCTTCAATTTCCAGACAATTTTTAACAAAATCAATTGCCCATTTTTCACTTATTGTCAAAAAATGAAAACAAAGCCTACAAATTGCCCACTCAAAATAGTCGAACAAATTCCCTGACTTTTCACAGAATTTTCTTAATCAATTTCTAATTTGTACTTAAAATTTTTCTTCTGCATGAAAGAATTTTCAATCTTTCTTTTTCCATAACGCAAAAAATGTCACACGCTTTTCCCACTGTGTCCTGGCCAAAATATAAAACGAGCAATCTTTCTTCTTGATTTATCTACCTAATTTTTTATTTTGAGTCTTATTTTAGGGTAAAAGAAGCTGAAAAGAAATTTGAAACACTTGCACTAATTCCTAGAACAAAATGCTAAATGCTAGTTGTCGTTTTTCTTTTTTCTTATTTTTTTTTTTTTTTGTCCAAATTTGAAGGTACTTCTTCTATTTTTCACATCAATCCGATTCCCTGCTACCCTTAATCCAGATATTCCGTGTCCAAATCTTATTACAAGTGTGCCAGGTATCAGGTAATTTTACAATCCAAGCGACGCGGATCGAGGCTAGTAGAACTTAGCGAGGAATTCTTCGGCCCTTAATTTATTTCGTTCTTTTTGCTTGTTCGCATCACGCTCCTGCATTTTCACCCTCGAGTAGAGGATCGTTTGACATGCCTGGAGCAACCGAGTGTCGCTCGGAGAGCGAGGGTTCGGGGGTTTGATACGTCAAATTGAAGTTATTTTACGCACGCGATAGAGCTTTGGCCCGATGAATTTTGGCGCGCGGTGATTCTTGAATTATTTAACGTATGAGCCGTAATACCTGGCCCGCGAGAAATCACGATGATTAACTGCGCCATGGTCAATATAACAAATGGCTCCAACGACAAGTGGATCTGATGATCTTTTAATAAACCTTAACGAGCTTATGCCCTTCCTGCGCCGGTTATGTACTTATGCTGTTGTTACTGAATTCGGTTTATCGTTTTTGAGATGCAGGATTACACTCTTGGCCATTTGCGCTTCTTAAACAATTATTAACGTGTTTGTTACACGACGTTTCTTCCGACGCATGGAATACCAATCTTTAGTAGCGATTCCGATGTTTCCGACTCCAAAATCTCAAATTGAGAAACGTTGTATTACTTTGCAATCATTTTTGTTCTCCGATTAGAAGAAAAAAAAAAAAATAGTAATAATTTCAGCTAGCCAAGAAATCGCGCGATAAAAACATAACTCGACAATCCAAAGGTGAACCATCCGCGAGAATTCAAAGTATCTGTGTGTACAGATTTCATTTTTCAGTCTACAACACTCCACCATTTTTCTTTTTTTGTTTTTGTTATTAAATTTTGTTAGTCAAGCAACGTGAAGCATCAAACAAATTATAAATCGTCATTCGGTCACCACAATGAAATATATTTGTTACAAAATTTGTATAATCGTTAAAAACGTTTATTAACTTGTGCGATTTGAAGGGAAATTTTTAAAAAATTTGTTTTTTTTAACCAAACAAAAAATAAATTTACCCGTCTAATTAGTAGCCGCGACTTTTTTTCCCTTCCAACCAGCGCAACGAGGATAAAAAGGTTATGGGAACATGCGTGCATGTCCGTCTACCTGCTACCCGGGGGCAATCTACCAGTATTAAATTAACCCTTCGCGCACGCATCTATATAATATACCCTCCGCGCAAGTTCACCCCTTTGGACACGCCATCGTAGAATTCCCTGCATGGGAATCGCCTCGACAATCCAGCCTGCAAACACCCGTAAAACTATTCGCAATTCTGTATCCTTATAAAGCTTCCCCTAATTGACGCAGTGATCGCAAGGCGGCGGGCTTGCAGTCAGGATCAAAAGTGAAGATGTTAAAAGTGTGTCGGAAGAAATTTTTTTTTTCAAATAAAAAACGAAGACACTTGTTAACAGATTAGAAATTTTTTTCCATTAAAATTATTATTCCGATTCGACTTTTCAATACTGCGAAAACTTGGTCAAAGAATTGTTTCTGCAGTGTTAGAAAATCGAACCACCTATTTCATGAATATTTTACTTAACGGTTTATATAATTCTGTTAAAAAAAAAAAAAGTGAATAATCGCCTAGAAAAAAAAAAGAAGGTGCATACCGATGACCCAGATCTACGATTCAATTATACGATACAACGATCGAATGGAAAGAACATTTACCCCGAAAATATCCAACTTTTAAATTGACAGTAAATTATTCGTTAATGCGAAAATTTTATATCGATACCTGTATAAAATAGTGAAAATTTTTAAATCGTAAAACAATCATGCACGCTGAAAATTTTTCTCGTGTTGTTTTATTGCATAGTGGGTGTGCGGTTCTGTTCTCGTTTTTTCTTTTCTTTTTTTTCCCCCGTTTCGTTTGTTTTCCTCAAGTTACCCGTCAATTTGACGAGCAAACGTGCCATTTTAACGCGGCGAGAAAGAAGGGGGTAGGTCTATCGGTAAGGGTGAATGCATAGTCGGTCCAGGTCACGCGGGATGGGCGGAGGGATAGGCGGATACGCGTAGAGCCAACTCCTCTCCTCTCCTCTCCTCTCCTCACCTCACCTCACCGGATTGCACTTAGCTGATGAAGTGCAACCCGTGTGCGCGGCGGGCAGGCGGTAGGTAAGCGCATATACGAAATTGCACGCAACGAGTAGAGAGACGCACACAAACTACGGCAGGCGAAGCCATCGAGGGTTGTCCGTGCGTGCGTGGACGGCTGCGTGCGTGCATGCGTGCATCGTGCAGTATCCGCGCCGAGGGTAAACCCTTTATCATCCCGCAGTCAATTTCAGGTCTAATTATTTAACCGTGAATTATAAACGCCTAATTGAATCGCCCGGTGCCGAGACAGAGGGAGAAAAAAAAATATCATCCCGTAACCAGCTGCGATCAGCAGTTCGATTCCAATTTTATTTATTTATTTATTTATTTTCGTTTTTTTTTTCGTTTTCAACCGAAAACAAGGATCAACCAGCCCTCGGACTTCACGTTTTTACACCGCAGGTTCCAGGTTCACGGAACAAACAAATATTAATATCCAATTCGGATTTTCGAACTGAAAATTTAGAATCGTGATTCACGATTCAACAGCTCTCGGATACCATATTACATGTAAATGTAACAATTTTTTAAATTTGATTTGGATTCCTTGTCGGTGATACAAAAAACCTCAACCTACTAATTTCTACCAAATTCGGAAGATTTTTAGAATATTCTTTTCACCATACTGGATTCACCGTTTTGGATTTTGCAAATCTGACCTCAGATTCGTGAACAGCTACTCCGTAAACCATACGGTACCAATTTTCATTCGAATCTGTTCATCCATTCTCAAGATATCGTCATTTTTCTTTTGGAATTTTTTTATTTAAATAATTGAAAAAGATGTGAACCGACCAAAGTCAAAACGTAACCAGTTCTAAGTTTGGATAATTCGCGTCTACTGAGACCAAAACCATTGAAATCCGATGACTCGTTACCGAGATATCGTCGGACAAAAAAATTGATCACACACATACAGCGTCCATCCTAAAGTTGTCGGAGGTGATTCTCTAGGCCTTGAAACGTCGAGATCTATTAAAAATTCGATTTTTCATTCTCAGGGTAATTACAATAACTTTCTTTTTCTCCGAGAACAGAGAAACGAGAAGTCAAAAGCATGTGAACTTTTCGCAAAATCACTGACAGGTTGAATCGGCATGATTTAACGTCATTCAAAACTGGAAGGTCAACGCAGAGCTTTGAATGCACCGATTTCGACACCGTCTCCTTACCGTTCCACTTTATTCGACGTTGTCATTCTACCAGCAGTAACGTTCGATCATACGGTATGTATATTCGACTGCATTCGTTGCCACGATTTGCACAGTTAGTAATCCAATCGCCAGTTGCACACGTACCTAATATCGGCGTGAACTCGTTACCTTGAAGTATCCTGCTCTGACGATCAAGGCTCCCCTCCAAATCCCATCGCCAATTGTCTCCGGATGATTATTGGTAAACAGTGACCAGCAACAACAGAGTAGTAGGCGAGAGAGGACAAACACGTTGCAAGACGCTCGAGCAACGAAACATCGACACTTATACACAACACACTGTATCAGACACTTGAGACACTGCATCACCAATGCAACCGTCGATCAAGATTCCATTATATTCATTCGAAATCGCGGGTTAGAAATTATCGGCGTCCGTTCACCACCGCCTCGAAATCAAGACTGATCAAGACTGAATTTCGAACTGTTGGGGTGAGGCGACCTTCTCGTCTTCAGGAAACGGTCGACTTTGTTTATGTTTCTATACCAAACGGTAGAAGCATCGATAATCGATACCGAGGAAACGATAATTTCACAAACGTAGGTACTGTCGGACACTGTTGACGAAGCGTTACGTTTGTCGGGGTTGCGAATGGTGCGTGATTCGATCACGGATACAGACACATGGATACAGTACCGGAATATTGACACAGCCACACAAGAAGTGGCTTATCCGGTGGACAGATCACCGTGCCTCTAAGTTCTTGGACATGCTAAATTCGAATCCGGTGTCAAAATTGGGAGTACTCCTGAATGAAACCTTCCTTCGTCGACCTCGAACATCGCAAGTTTTTTCGATACACACGTAGAGTGGAATACTCCGTGTATAGCTGAAAACCAGAGAGTGTTGGAGCAACACCGAGACCGGAATCGGATCTCTTTTCATGTGCCTGTGCAATATCGTACCTACCCGTCGAAATAAGTACCCACATATCAGCTTGTTCAGCACCACGGCACGATAATTGCTAGCGAATGTAAAAACATCCTGTACCCGAGCACTGCATGCAGGACCCATTTATGTGAAAAGTGTGTACGCGGGGTATATTATATAATTACATTAATTTTGACCTGAAACGGTGAAATACGCATGGGGTGGATGTTGCGCGACAGGGTCTGAGGGTCCTCGGGGGATGGCGGTAACCGATGATTAACTTTTGTCTGGTCACGTGCCGGCAGTATTAACCCAGCCATTATCGAAGCCACTGCCGAAGGTCCGCGAACCACGGTCGTTTGTTTTCTCTTCAGAATCCGTGCACATTGTAGGTGTAGACCTCCTTTGTGGAGTAAAATTACACCGCGTTGAAGTATTCCGAGTGCCGTGGGTTTCCTGATTATGGTCATACCGCACAGGCGCCGCAGCTACGCAACTGTGTGGTTATAAATAAATGCACCAGCTTATATCGCATGCGACCGCTGTGCCACGGTAAAAGTCCTCGCAACTGCCCAGGCTTGACATTAGCCACATTATATTACCGGGGTTGACTTTGGGGCGGGACGGACACCGACTCTCTGTACGCGCCTATCCTACACTGACGATGAGACAAGTTTACAGAACAGAAACCTCTGCTCAAAAAATATACTAAAGATTGTAACGTAAAGTGTTGTACAAAAATGAAAATAGTCAAGGACTGAGCTGTAACCGGAACTAAAAATTTCTCTAAAAGAAGTTTTGCAGTGGCTCGCAGCTTGCCGTTAGTTTGTTAAAAATCGAGATCCCTTGTATGAAAAATATCGCTGTACTGTATAGATAACCTTTCACGCGGTGAGAACCAATTTTTTACCTCCTCTCTATCGTTTTTTACATAGTTTTATTTTTCCTCCTACACATGGTCACTTTCCAGTTGCATTATTAGCCGACGATACGTTGGTACGCGTTCCAAGGGTTTCTGACCCGACCTTCGATTCCACATTCCAAGTACAGGAAGGTCATGAAAATGAAGAGAAACTTTTTATTCGGCAAGAACTTTTCTCTTTCATCACTGTTCCACTATTTTGTCACGATTCGTGTTCAACGCGAACCTGTCAACCATTATCGACCCGCGATTGACGGTGTACAATTTTTTCACTTTAGCACGACTTTCGTGGAAGTCGCTTTTCGAATGTTTTTTAAACCACCGACACCAAGTCTAAAACGAAAATTTCAACACCAGATCCAACGCAAGACGACCGGTTGAATAAAAGATAAGCATGATGTCATTTTGACAAAAGTTTCTTGACGCACAGTTTTTTTTTTTTTAGCACAATTCCTGCTTACGATCGACTTTTAAACAATTCTTCACGCACTGAGAGAAATTTTTAGTTCCGGTTACCGCTCAGTCCTTAACTATTTTCTAAGAAAAAAGGATCGACGATAGCGCAAAATGGTTACGTGTACCTCGTTTTTCGTAGTTCCGACAATATTCAAACAGTTTTTTTTAACGATACCTGTTTGACAAATGAAATTTTTCTCAGTGCGACTGATTTGATCCGTTTGTAAAATTTCGTACAAGACTGTCGCGCTTAATACAGTTCGTTACAATGGAACAAAAGTTTGCGTATCTAGGTTACCAAAAGTGGTGCAACAATAACAACAATAGCAGGAACTTAGAGAATCTCGAGGATACGGGGGCTGTTCTATATCACGTGACCTAGTTGCGCAGAGATTGCAGGAGGAGCTACAAACGCGTTTTATAAGCTCCATACATACCATTGTCACGTTCAACGGGTTGAGTTGAGTCGGTTTATACGGGGAGAGCTAATGAGGAGAGGAGGGAAAGAGAGTTCAAGGAGCGGGAGTGTGTGCTGCGTGGTTTACATACGCTGTAGGAGAGCCATGGAAGCAATGCCTGTTCAAGCCTGCATTACACGAGTTACACGTGCGGACTTGCTTAATAAAAATAACTGATAACTAGCCATGTAGCCATGCATGCGTCGTCTCTTATCGCCGTCTGACAAAACTACGCTGCGGCTATAATTAATCATTCTTCACAAATGGTAGGTAACGTATCGTAATTGCGTATACGTACGTAGATTAACTGCTGAACTTACAATCGTAGCAGTCCAAGGAGAAAAGGAACGCTGGATTGATTCAATGATGCGAGTAACTCCTCCAGCCCCCCCATCGACCACCTTCGTTCAATGACTGCAATGGAAATCCCGATTACTGCACCATTGACTGTCCGATTGGAATGAAGAAAAAAAGAAGAATAATCCATATATGTATATAAAGTGACTTGACGTCACTTTCACATTAACTCGATTACACTTTCAACTTTTTTTCATACCGGCACAATTCCAACTCAATCGTACGAAGCAATTTTGACTCTACTGGAGGAAATGTGTATAGAAAATTTCACTGGATTTGATTTTCAATTTTAAGTAAACTATGAGTGATTTTATTTGCTATGTAATGGAATTGGAAATGACATTAAACAGGATATAAATATCGAATTGAAGCATTATTCTTTTTTTCTTCCTCGAAATCTTGTAAGACTTTCAGGTTTGTCTGATCATTTGTTGAATATATGAGAACACGGAATGAAGTTCGCATTGAAAACCCAGTTTGACCTTTCTCAAGTTGGATGTTCTAGGTTAATTCAATATGGCGGATGAAAACAATCTAAGCAGTTCAATTATCATAAAAGTGGATATCCCAAGGTTTCTTTGGTCCCTATAACCGCAAATTTGATGCACCACCACAGAAGTTCATAATCTTAGAAAACGTTCGACGCACTGAGAATAATTTCATTTGATACAGTAACTGGCAAAATTCAGCAAAACAGGCATCGTTAAAAAAACTGTTTGAATATTGTTGGAATTACGAAAAACGAGGTACTTTTTTTGCTAATTGCGACGCAAAATCAGTTTGTTAGTTAAACAAGGCTTTAACGTCAATTTATTGTTGGAATTTATTATATATATAAAACTAATTTTCATTTTCTACCTAGAACAATATTTTGTCGATCGTGGTAAAAAATGAAAATAGTCAAGGACTGAGCGGTAACCGTAAATAAAAATTTCTCTCAGTACGAAACGAAAGTCGTGAAATGAGTTTAATCACGACATAAATATGCGATAGTCCAAGATTCTGTTGAGTTTGTTTGACTTGAGGATATAACGTTTTCACTGATAAACACTTATGCGTATTGCTGATACATCAGCTGTATTAATACGTACGTATAACGTGCAACATTAGTGCAACATGCTATATTTACACGACGCCACGCGCCTTCAGGGAAAATAATCGCGGTGTTAGAACATCGTTGCGGGATAATTTTAATCACAATTTATTAACCATGCGACGGTCTATTCCTAAAGAGTGTATAACCGCGATGATAAAACGTCTACAAACACACACACATATACATATATATACACATATCCGTAGAGAGAGAGAGAGAGAGGAAGAGGGAGATGGAGACAGAGCGCAAAATGCAAATATACTAATTGAGTAATTAATTGTGAAGCTCGGACGAGCAGACGACATCGCATTGGCGAAGATATAGTATGGCTGAACATTACGCGTTTAGCGTTGCCCTGTTTATAATTACTGTCATAACCGTCTACCGTTATCGTCGTACTGTTAACGACCCAGAGTTTATAATCGCTATCGCGAGATGATATTTTTATTCGATTTTTTTTTTTTTTTTCATTTTTTACCTCTGTTAATACGAGCCTATTTTGTTTCTCTTTCGTCTTCTCTTTCCCCCCTCCTTTTGTCTCGTTTTTTTTTTTTTTTATTTATATAAATATATATAAATATATATATATATATATATATATATATATATATGTATAATTCTCCACGCAAATTCACCCAGTCTCTCTTTTCTCCGCTCTATTCTAGGCAGCGGAACTCGTGCCGCCATCTAGTTTCACTTCGGCGAAACAGAAATCAGGCTGCGAAACCTAGTCCCCTGATTAACTAACGACTCTGCATTTGGGTAGTTTTTTTTTTTTTTTTTTAATCACTTCTACTTATCAGCATAATCGTACAACAATTTATTAATATTGGAGTTGCGAAAGTTTACTATGCACTGATTAATTATCCGTCTTGTATATGGAACTGAAAAAAAAAAAAAAGGAGCGAAACGATTCGATTATAACGAGAAACTAAACTGCGTTAGGGATTTATAAAGTCTCTTGGTTACGTCTTTTTGCTTTATTTAGTTATTTTGATAAAAATCTAAATCCAGGCGATAAGTGATAGACGCATTGTTGAATAATCTTATTCAAAGCCTTTTTATCATTAGGTAATAACAAATCATCTGACAATAATAAAGAACGAGCAAATAAACGTTCTGATAATAAGCGTATAAACAACTCGGTGACCAGTTCAAATGAATATCTCGTACATCGGGATAAAAATGTTTAAAGGAAAATAAGCTTCTTAGGGGAATAGGAAAAAAAAAACAAATAAAAAATAAAAAATAAAAAATTCGAGAATGAGGAAATGCGAATGATGTAAAAAGAGATTAGAAGTATCAAGCAACGGTCAATGTTCTGCGATGAAATAATTTTCATTGTCAGAATACCAAAAATTTTAATGACTGATTATGTCATACTCGTATAATATATTCCTATCGCGGTCGGAGTTGATTTGTATTTAGTTTAGCCACACGATTTGAGACAAATTTATTAATCCATCAGACCTTTTGTCGTCTGAACGAATGGTTGGATGGATGGATGGATGGATGGATGGATGAGCGCAGCTATTACATTATCAATGCGAAGTGAGGAGAGGAAAAGGGGCAGAGATGGATGGATAGATGGATAGATAGAAGGAAGAGGAAGGCAAAATGAAGAAGATGGGGACAAAGTGACAGCGAAGCTCACACAGCTGTTTGCCTCCAATTAGCTCCGCTTGATAAGCTCAACAATACCAGCATTATTGTACCCGCGATGTATAAAACAGAAAGGCCCTTCGCCACGTCGCACTGACCCTTTAACACATATATAAATTGATACCAGGCTTTCCTGGCTTTTCACCCATTTTTTTTTACAACGAAATCGTCGTCTTTGCGCCTGCTTATTTTTCTAATTCTTTAATTACTCGGCAAAACGACGTTAGAATAAACATTATAAATACGAGCTTGAACTTGTCGCGGATAAAATTGATGTCTTTTTGAAGAACCGAGATTTTAACCGACGACGAATTAGAGAAAAGCAACAAAGTAAAATTATTTTTCTTTTTAGGTGTATCAATCTCCAGGAAAATTAATTTTCTTACAATATGGCGAAAAATTTCGTAGCTAAGATTTCACAGAATGCTAAGACGAAGAGGCCGCCTCTGATTCACGGGGTTTATCAATGAGAAAAGAAAAAAACGGCCTCACACTGTTATTCATTTTTTCGACTAATTTCAGTGTAGACGTGAATTTTTAGTGTATTTCTATCAAATACCACGGAAAAAAGAATTAGTTACACTCCTTTACCGCCAATTTCCGTAATCCCAAATAATTTCTCACGACTACTAACGATTACTGACACAGAATTTCATTTTGTTATTAATATTACTAATGTCAGTATGATTTCGGAGATTACGAAAAAATCTTCAAAGTCATTTTACACGCAGCGATGCGAACAATAAAAAAATAAATAAATTAAAAAAAAAAACGATAACACGCAGTCCGCTTGACACAATCATTGAGTAAAATATATACAAATCCCGCGTCATCGCGGCATCATAATACGCGCGCAATTGCGTTGCAACCGAGCCAGAGTTGATAAGAAAAAAATGTACTCGGTGTGAAAAAGGAAGGATAAAAAGCGCGAAGAGTCGACGATATGAAAAAGGAAGAGATCGAGCGTTGGACGCCACTGACACATCGCTAATTTTCCTTTTACATTGTACGGTTATTATCGAGTGTGTGTGCATCTTTGATACTGGAGGCTTGTCACTTCTCCTTATACTACAGTTGTCGTTACTATTAGCATTATCATCTCCGCATTTGTTCTCCTCCTTCCTTTCTCTCTCTCCTTCGGTGCCACTTTATTGTGTATGTGTGTGTGTGTGTGTGTTTGTGCGCTCGTATTGTAAACAATTTCTACACGTGCGGGGTTTTATGGAACTCCAAGAATGCATCCGGCACGCTGCGATAACAAGCTTATGGCACGCCGATTTGTTGTTATTCGTTATTTAATTCACGCCATTGTTATCATTTTATCTTTATCCAATTTTGTTCCACCGTCTTTTCTCTGTTTGATGAAACGTTGAGAAAAGTCAAGATTTCTCCGATTTATCACGAATCCACGCAACTGCCTTAAGGCAGTTGATTAATTAAACATACCTTTTTATCTGGATCGTACAGAGTGAAAACTTAACCCCGGACATTAATTTGAAACAAATTTTTTTATACAATTTAAAATTCAGTATAATAAATTCGGATAATTTTATATTCAAGTCGAAATAATGCCGCAAAATTCACGAAACTTTTGCGATCACTTTGATTGATGTGTAAAAAAAATATTGACGCGTAACGATTTTTATCGAAATCGTTACGTTGTATCGAAACGTAGTTTTGTGCGAGTGTGTCTTTTTTTTTTTTTATATGTATATAAATTAACACCCTCGTCTAAACCCTAAAAAAAAAAGGAACTGCATCGCTGTTCTGTAAATGCTGCAGCACATGTATATTACATAAATATATATGTATACGATCTGAGAAACCGAGAGTAAAAACGAGAAAGAGAAAGAGAGAGAGAGAGAAGGAGGAAGACGGAGATTATATCACTGTTAAAGAATATAAAAAGAAACCAATCTTGAACCGAAAGTAAAAGAGAAACAAGAATAAGAGTGAAAATAAGTCTATAAGGAAAGAAAAAGTAACGAAGAAGAAGAAGAAGATGATGCGACGATGATGAAGAAGAAAAACCTGAGAGAAGGAGAAAAGAGAGGCTGCGTGCTGCAACGCCTCGCCTCGCTCGGTGTTACGACATTGAGTAAATTATATATACCTACTTACGTATCACATAGGCAATACATGGCATATACATTATGTGTGTATATATATGTATATATATACAGCATACACCGCAGCAGATGATACACAGAGTCGGTCCGTATAGCTCCTGCGGAGCGTAGCCGTTACGGGATTTTGCGTAGCGTGTAAAAATGCAGTTGATTCTTTTATTTTAACGTAACATATTATATTATTATGTATTATTCAGTTTCTCTCCGGATTATTTTTTTTTCCTTTTTTTTTTTCTTCTTCTTCTTCTTCCTCGTTTTCTTGATTATTTTATTCGTTTTATCATTTTTACCTACAGTCGCACCGCGTGCCGCGGGTATAATGGGTATACCTATGCATGTAATACCGTTACATTATCACGTATGAGATTTCAAAGCGTGCAATTATATTTTTATCATTATTCTAAGTCTGTTCGCACGAACGAGCTGGTTACAAATCGTATACGTATCGGGTGTTTTCTTTACCGACGGAACTGCGGTCTGATTGATTGATGGTTATGCATGCTTGATACAACCTCACAATTTCCAATGCATTTCTGTTTTTCTTTTACGATTATTACACGTGTAACATATAAATGCGATTTGTGAAAATTACCTCTTGCGTTTGTTTCCATACTTCCAAGACCGATGTCAGCTCATTTTTCTTCCTCCGATCTGTAATCTTGGCGAAAAAAACGATAAGCACAAAATTGATTTCGGGTACAATGAAACTGGATCCTCGCTCTCGGGAATCGGAGGAATTTCTTTACTGTTAATTTTCTCCTTTTTTTTCACTTATCATATCGTTCTCTTTTTTACGGAAATTATTAGCGAACCGTTGCGTGACTGGTGCGAATTACCTTTCTCGCATAACTGGACTTTCGCATAAAAAAAATTCAACTTGCACGCTTTGTTTACAAACGGTTTTCATATTCAATAATCACAAGGTGAATTCCTAAGGACTGCATGGTCCGTGGTCGCGGTAAAAAAATAAAATAACAAATTTTTTTACAATAGTTTTCTATTCAGTAAATTGACGGTCACAAAAAAAAATATTACCGGTCATTTACAAAATTATGACTATATAAAAGTAGCGCGTCAGTTTTTTTTTTCCCTTTGTCGTCCCGTAATCATAATTGTCGTTTTTTCAGTAGAATGCAATACAACATTCACAACCGATTACGAATACATCGATATATTTATTATACTTTGATTACAAAAATATGCGCCTAATAAGCCAATTTTTAGATCTCCTCTTAGTTTTTCATAGAAAATTTTTCTTAGATTAAGTATTGTATATTTTATGATGTGACATTTACCACAAACTTACATTTCAACGACGGACCATGCAGTAGTTAGGAATTCATCCTGTATAATATCTAAAAGTTCACGGAGTATTAAATCGACTTTCCGATAAATAAATTGACTTGCAATCATATCACGAGCACTGAATTTCATTTCATCTTACGTAATTGCGTGAAAAGTTCGCGATTTGTTGATTTCGACAATTACATATTACATACATTATAGAAAATATTACGATCCTAGACATTTCCTAGGCATATATTTTTTAACCTCGTTGTTATTTCTTGGTTTGAAAAAATTCGATAAGCAATAAAAAAATAAACCCCATACATTTGGTTAACGTACCGATTCAGAATCTAATAAATAAACAAACGATACGTTGGTACGATATACTTATTATATTAAAAAAAAAAAAAATATACAATTATTACCTCGACGAATCTCGATCCCCTCTTTATACCGCGTATGTAACAATACTCTGGATCGCATCGGTTCGCGGTATAACGTAGCTGCATACCTATGTGCAGGCCGAGGGATTGAGAGAGAAAGAAAGAGAGAGAGAGAGAGGGAAAGGAGAGCATGTGCTGCATTTATACCGCAGTAGAGTGGATGCAGCAGCGCGGTGAAAGGCGATAGCGTAGGTGCTACAGTGCGAGGCGTAGTACTACTACTACGAGGCGTAGTAAGCCCCCTTTTCCTCCCTACTCATCCTCACTCGACCCCCCCCTCCCCCCCGAGGCATCCTCTTGCGGGTACGCGTCGTGTATTACGACAACGACGAGGACGAGGAGGACAAAGAGAGTAGAAGCAAGAACAACATCACCAGAAGCCGAAGCCGAAGCAATTTTATCGCGAGGTCACGTGGTGTAACTACAGAGGAGAGTCGAACCGCAACCTCCGGCACGTCACACTGCACGGTTCACTAACCGTATACGTATATAATATGCTTACGGATGCACGCACCATATACGTGTATCATGTAATATATAACGGGGGAATCTCTTGAAAATTGAAAATCAACCGCGCGTGCGCTAAATAGTTTAATCCTATTGGTCGGCGAAATCTTCGCGCAGCGATATTCTTTTCTGCGACGCAGGCGGGCCAACCTACGCAAAATGCGTACGTTTGAATTTTCAAAGCGCATGAGCATTAAATTCCGACCGTACTTCGAAGAATCGACTTTCCGACCCGACAACAAATGCTTTCCAAAACTTTCCGAGTCAATACCTCAACTATCCGAGATTCTAACCTCGAAAATTCGTATCAACTACATCGCCGGCAGAAACAAAGTTTGACAGAAAACTCGGGATGGCCAGCCTGCGCGAACGGCCGATAAAACTGGCGCATGCGCGGTTGATTTTCAAGTTTCAAGAGATTTTACCGGTATATGCTCGCCTATATTTATCATTTTCGCGGCACTGACCTTACCGCGACGTACTTTTTAATCTTTTACATGCACGGTACATACGCGTGTGTTATTATGTAGATATATGTATACGTGCAGCATCTGGGCGGATGAAGATCTTTGTATTTACATGTATATTTATGTATATGTATATATATATACGTTGCGTCATGCTGCAGAATAATTTGCACGATAGGGAGTTGAAGAAAGGAGAGAAGTCATTCGAATGAGCGATGTTTTTTGAATTTATCGAATTTTTATTCAGGATGACAGTGAAATTTTTCGTAAAAGAAAAATACGAGTATAAATCGTGAGTTTTAAGCAAATTTTGTAGCTGAATCGATCGACGAATTAATTACGTTGATCATGAACCAATTGCAATATCTTGTAGAGCATACGAAAAACAGTTTCGTGTTTTTAAATCATATTGACCTATTTTTTACTAACAATTTTTTCAACACCAGGCACGAGGGAATTTAATAAACGATACCAAACTAGAGTGATATCGTTCGTCCAGTTTTCATGAATCATAACTCACTCGAATGACTTACTAATTCTTTATAAACCGACAATCCTAGTAATTAATTTTTGTCGCCAAGCTCGTCAGTTGATAATTTTAAACATTCCAAGACGTTCAAGGTAGGCCAATTTATCACTGATCGAACGATTATTTATCCAAAATCCGCGACATTCGCTGTCGTTTATTTTTCCTCTGTAAATAATAATTGTTTCTTTTTCTCTTCTTTGAACCGTCTGTTAAATCTTAAATTTTTTTATCCATTTGCAGCTTGCTTAAGAGGCAGAAAAAGACAGTTGAAAAAATCCGTTTGCCGAATCCTATCGTATACTATAACATAGATTAAGTGCCACAATATTAAGTGAACAACAGAAAACGAGAATTAAAAAATGCTGCAAATGTTGTTTCAGAACAGAAAGAATCAAAAAAACATTATGCTATAAATAACTATGCAGTGAAAAAAAAAAACGGTCCTTCTCCGTTTGTTGAAATTCTTGGTCGCAGGTACTCGCGATATTCTTTCATTCTGCTCATCAATTTCTATACTTGACGCTCTTGAAATAATTCACAGATTTACCACGGATATGGTTTAAACGTTAAAAAATAAAACCAAAGAAACAAAAAACAAATAAATAAATAAATAAGGGAGAAGAGTTAAAATTAAATACCAACGTAGGTACGCATGACGTTATAATATTATGCCAGGATGATATCGTCTCGTAAGAAATATCGAGTATAACGCAGGTATGGTGAAGTAAGAGAGGCTTACGGAGCGTGTGCCACGGCTTGTGCCTGGAACAGTAGCCGACAGGATATCTTTCTTCCGAAGTTTCCCTCTCGTGTTCTCTCTCTCGTCTCTCGATTTCTTTTTTTTTTTTCTTTTTTTTTTCCTCTTCTTCTTTTCTTTCCTTTTTTCTTTTTACCTCTCTTCCTGTACCTCTCCCCTCGTCCTACCCTTCGCTCGGCTCCATTGCACGTACGTATACACGCATACCTTGTATGCAATACGTGTATACATTCATTTTTTTTTGTTTCTTTTTGGTTTATTTTCTCTCTTTGTAGGATATAGGATTGCCGTAGCAGGCCTATGAGGCTGACAAACCCGTTCCGTAATAATAAAATAAGCAAAACCCGAGTGTAGCCTCCGTTGAAAGCAACGCGATAAAAGAAAAAAAAGAAAAGGCAAAACATAGCGGAGGCTGAAGAGTGAGAGAGACCGAGAGGGGGGGGGGGTGAAAAAAATAGTTTCTCGTGGATGAAGAGTACAAGAAGATTGAACGAAAGGGATAAAGAAGATGAAATAAAATTTAGAAACAAGAAATGCAGCGAGACTATAAAGAAAATCAAAGAATCGAAATTATCACGGTAAAACGACGCGGAAAGAAAATGAGACAAAAAGGAAGCGAAAACTTGCCGCGTGAGTCAGGAGTTAGAAAATAAATGAAACGGAATAATGGGAAGAAAAAAAAAATCAGTGGGTATCTTCGATTTCCTTCGGATTCCCCGCCGCGTTCGAACAAAAATAAGCGATACTTAAAAATTGGCCAACTGCATCGTGGAATATAAATAGTTTTGAAATTTATGAATTTATCCATTTGGCCGTAAAATGAATATCAGTGGTGAAAAGAACGTCAATCTTAAAATCAAACGTGCTTAAAGGTTTAGGAAGATAAATCAGTCAAGTAATTGGTTACAGGATATTAAGGTATAAGCTGAAATTAGATCCCGCGGATAAAGAAGCATCAAGAATTCAAATGTTAAGCGAACCCAAGAAATGTCATCGCACATGTTCGCCAAAAAATGTATGTTTCGATCAAATTTTATCCTTGACTCGTAAGGCAACAATTACGTTCGAACATAACACGGACATGCGCACAGATGTCCGAAAGTTTCCGAAACGTATTTCCGCATTGAAAGTGAGGAATTTTTTTCACGACGACAAATCTCAAAAGCACTCCATTTCCAATTGGGAATTCGGTTTTGAGTTACCGTGCATTTCAGCAATTGACGTTTGTACCAGCTCTTATACGAATCAGATTCAGAGATCGCGTTGAAACTGATCTGACCAGCTGAATCGAAGGATGAAATAACTGAGAAAACTCTGTCAGTATTCATTAGCGCAATGCAGCGATGCGTGGAAACAATTGCGAGAATGATGGATGGACGAAGATTAAGTACAATTAAGTCGGGATCGCGTGGCAGTTGCGTTGAGAGGCAAGAATTCCGCACGCGGAGTGAACGATGTTAAAATTTTAGCAAAAGGATACCTGTACCAACATCCATGAAAACGGTAAGTTAGCGCAATAAATCCGATGAAGAAAACGCAAAGAGCAAAATACGAAAAAAAAAAAAAAAAATTTCAAACCAATTCCGGATTTCCGGAAATCGGTAAAAAAAATAATCGAGACCTCGGACGCGGCGTTACGGATAATCGAGGGGTCGGGATCAGGAGGCGGAAAATATTTGGTCCTGCGGACGGGTTTCGGTGGTCAAAGTTTCACGACGAATCTCTGCCCATAATCCATTGTGTTCAGTGCCAATTAAACGGGGCTGTCATCCGTGATGCAGGCAGCAGCACCGATCGGACAGAACTCTCCGGACGGACGCGGGTCTGAACACCGAGGTGCACGGCCGCAGAGGACGGATACTCGCTGATTGGGGAGCATCTGGAGCTCCACTGGCTGCGGCAATTACTGGGCCAAGTTACACCCAACCCATCCCACACCAACCGAACGACGTAAATACGTGCACACACGTCGAGGCATCGTGTAGCCACACATATGTCGCCTTGCGACCTGAACCAGCCCGCCACTGCATGTACCAGATACGTGTGCATGTACAGGGTGTATTGTTAATTGCGTGTGATAGCTCCCGGCCGACGAGAAGGCTTACAAGAAGCACGGATTTACGGACGACGTCTAAAAACGGTGCGTCGGTATCGAATTCTCTTTAGGGCTCGTCGCGTTCCGGGGTCAGTTACGGTGACCGGTGCTACATGGGTCGGGAGTTTTAATTGATGATGTACGAATTCACGGTTTGTGGTACGGGTGTTGCCGTTTTATCGGGATAATATTCACATGCCCGGAGTCCAATCAAGTACCATTGCTAAGTCGTGGAAACTTGGACTGATTCAATTATCGAATGGTGGGAAGTCGTTTCAGGTGGAATCAAACTTTGAAGAATCACACTTTCCGTTGGTAAAAGTTCCGAGTGATTCAATGTTCGAATGTTTTAGAGTAGTTTGAAGTAAACAAGATTTCAAAGAGTCACACTTTCAAATTATGGAAGATTGGACTGGTTTGATCACCGAATAGTTGGAAGTGATTTCAAGCGGACCGAACTCCAAGGAATCACATTTTCATGTATTCAAAACTTGGACTGATCCAATTAGCGAGTACTTGAAACTGGTTATAAATAGACTAATCTGACCCAAATGATGACACTTTCAAATGTTCAAACTCCGAACAGTTCAAGTCGATTACCAAAAATTTGTACGAAGTGTTCTATTACCTTGCTCCGTAAACTCGGACCATTCGAAATTTGCTGAACCCTCATGTTGACAATTCCTTGAACGATATTGCGTCTGGATACTATTTCCAGCGTCTATGACAACGACATCGTTCATTGGCAATCAATAATCCGAAATCGGTGGTATTCGACGACACCCTGTGCGTCCATCATTGGATCCATGTACACATAAGGTTATACATAGGCGCGTAAGTACATACGAGGCGAATCGGGCAACGCGTCTGGCTCTGGGTCCGTCTTGTGCGTGATGGAAGGGGCCGTGGTCTGAAGCGATGCGATATAATCGACGGATTACCGGATGGACGCTGACCGGATCGATATAAATCGGTTGATTGGTTTCTACCGTTGCGACTGCATGATGCGCCATTCCAGATCTGCACCTGCATATATCGCGAACCTTCGTTACATCGCGATAAGTATAGGTGACATTATCGATGCGGAACTGGATCACACTCAGCGTCCGAAAATTAAGGGAGCAAGAAAAACCTGCAACGACGACTTTTATTACCCGACGTTATGTCTCATCTTGTGACTGGAATGGAAAACTCTTATTCCCTCGACGTTCCCTACAGCATAGCAACGGAACTTTCCAGTTTCGCTTGCCAAGTATTCTTCGAATGAATCTCTGATCCGTGGATCCTTTTGTTAAATTCGTTTTAATTTTATTTTCACGACTAAAGAAAACTCCGCGTACCTACCTCCTACTTCGTAGCTCAGGATGGTTACTTATTCGCATTTTTCACTTCTACCATCTCACTATTACGCTCATTCTTTTCCCGGCTATCCTACCTACTCACATTTCCAGGCTGCACTCGCTATTGCACCCACTCAATTCCGTTCCCCTGCATTAAGCTATCGAAAACCAGTGGCTCTCGAAAATTTATCGACAATTCTGTGCTCGGTTCGACTACTGGAACGACCCGCGGTATGATGTGCGTACCAAGTAAAAAAAATATACTACGGACAGAGGAATTCCTGGTAGGAAAAGAAGGTAGCGCCAAAGACGAAGTTGGGGAAGGTCGATGATTCGCAGGACTCGATGATACCATCGTTTTTCGAAAACTCACTGTCAAACCGAACAGCCAACGTTCCTCCGTGAATGCTTTAACTGCTGCGAAGTGAGGCAGGATTGGGGAGAAATTTGAGGGTGCAATACGAACAGCCCCGACAACTAGCAATATCGCACGGTCAGATTGCGCCGCACAATGCCCGCTGGCATTCTATTCCACGATTTTCCGATTCTACAATGCCATGCCGTTCGAGGAGTCGAGCACTTGCATCTCCACTGCCTTGCAGTGTATAAAACTTCCTCATATATACGATCAAAATTGGACCCGGTCTACTCGACGATAAATTCACACGAGGCGATTCGCATGTACGACTATCTCCTCCAGACTTGTCCGTTGCTGAAATGATTTACTACAGTGTTCAGGCGCACACTGGTCACCTTTGCAATTGGTAAGTATCGAATGGAAGTTAGGAGTACAAATCCGGAACAAGTCTCGCACGCTTCGGTTATGCTACAATGGTTTCACAAGACTCGGGGAGTGATTCAACGCCTCGATGCAATTACGGTCCTTGTCTTCCGATACCGTCGTTTCGAATTGACGACTCACTGCGATTGGCGAAAACTCAAAACCACGATTGCCGCTGGCAAAGCTTTGACTACCGTACATACACGAAGCCGACACATCCATGCATGCAGTGGCAGTATTATACCGAGTAATACATTATACGCGGTGTCCATAATCAATATCTATCCTCCTGTTGGATGAGGTATGCGGGTATAAGGCAGCCGCCTCGGGTGGCACTTTGCGCATGGATCCATAACTACAAGTCAGTTTGATGTTGTAATCAATTACGCCCGGCCTCGCATTAACCCGGGGCTGTTTACCCTCTGCAACCCCTGTCTGCGCGGCGTATACTTATATTTACTCAGGTAGTATCTCATCTGTAACATCCGCAACATCGGAACCAAACCGTGTCTTTTGTTCCGGAAAGTCCGAATCGCGAGCTAAAGAGAGAGAGAGGTTTGTCAATTAGCGCTGGGATGTTTAATCAAAACTCGAATCTTTTCTTCCTCAATTTTTATCTTGTTCATCTTTTATATCCGACGGAGATGTAATTGGCTTCATACCTCGAGTGTTTGCTGCTACACGCTGTATAGCAGGGACTGGTGCAGGCCTCAAAGAAGGAGTTGAATTTTCTATCACCCTATGGAACGGTGCCTAAAAGAATGGGAGCGACCCGCCGATGGGCGGACTCGAGGGGCTCGAAGCACCAGAGCAAACATGTCAGACACAGTCGATCGTTAATTCGCCGCTATACATATAATTCTCCGTCAGCAACTCGGCTAAAAAATTTTACGCAAACTCGATTCAGTCGCAAATCAGTCTCCTGCTTCATTTTATTCGCAACTCCGGACGTTTTCCCCCTCTGTCTTTGTTTTCTTCCTCTTCGTCCTTTATCTTTGAACGATTTATAAAACAGATGTCTGTAATTTCGCGTAATTACACTGTCAAATTTGCAATCTTTTTGTTCTCTCTCTCTCTCTCTCCTTTCTTTCGTCAATGATTACGAATTGGAGTATTTTTCACGTCTACCATTGTTGGTAGTTAACAGGCTAATATCTCCAGGTGCGTATCCACCCACTGCGGTGTATTTAAAAAATGTGAATGAAAATTAAAAAAGCGTTGTTCGAAATTATCACGAGCGGTCATTGCCGGACGGCACGGTGCAGTGACGCTGTTAACGGGAGCACCGTAGTTGCATATATACACATATAGCTGCAGTACGAAATGCATTTAATGAAAGTTAATTGGCAATTGACAACAACAAAACGCTGGTGAATACCTACATACAGGCCTCAGAAGTCGAGGGTTTATATATGCGGTTTGTGTAGATATTGTGCGAATTATACGAAACACACTGCGATGTGTACATAATGGTTCGTTTCTTTTTTCGTTTTTTTCTTTTTCTTTATTTTTTTTTTATTTTTTAATTTTATTTTTTCCAATCGAATCAAAAGCGCGATCCCCGCGACACAATGCGCCGGTATATGCACCCGTGAATGACATGCGGTAGTGCGTTTAAAATGAAAAGTCAATAAGTTCTTTGGGAGAAGAGGAGGGACAATTATTAGCAGGCCATTATACTCGTCGAGCACATAATTACTAACGATAGCCCTCGTGGAGGCACGCGACTGTGCGACATCTGCTGGCACACATAACTACATGTGTGTGTACATACATGCTATACCCAGTAGATGTAGAGTAGAACTTTGATCGCGTCAAAGTGTCACGCTGATGACTCCCCCTCGTACCTCTCGGCTACTATTCATTTTTCTACTCTCTTGACAATTACCCGCACTGACAATCAAAGATGGATGAAAAACATATGCATGGATGTGAATGCGGTGTGCATCGATTAATATCTGCCATACAGCGACTGAGAACCGTGCGTGGGAAGTGTGTAATTAATATGTCTAGGTCTGATCCGTACCCTCAATTACTCATCGGTTCAGGAAATTTTTCAACAGTGACCGAGAAGAGGAATAACCGAAGGACCGATGGATCATTTTTTACGACGTTCACATTAGTCTCTGTTAATGCTACGGACGTTTGTTTCACGAAGAGTTAAGATAAAAGTTTAAGAATTTTGGTAACAAACTGATAACGGGGCATGATGTAGAATCATTCCAACCGATCCTAAGCCATAATTAAAAAAGATGATTTTCTCTTGCACGTGAAAAAATATCTGAGCCTGAATTCTTCCCATCCTTAGAGAAAGTTAGGTCATAATTATACCGATCCCCTTGAAGACGCAAAAGAGAAATAACAAGAAGCTATACCCGCGAAAAGAAGAGTTGAGAGTACTTGAGGGTTCTTACTTGAGCGAAGATCAACAGGCGTGACTTATTGGAGATGAATAATAAAATCCATCGGGATTTCGGCGACAAGGTTAGAAGGCGGGAAGAAGAAAGGGAGTCAGTATTAGCGCGGATCCAAGGATGGGCGGTTTGTTTCAAGTCAAACAGCTTTCTCTGTCTCTTCCTCTCTCTCTCTCTCTCTCTCTCACACACACACAGGACGCTAAGATGCGGGGGATGAATTTCCTGGCGCGTCTTTGCGCCAGTTCGCTCCTTACACAGTTTACCCGAAGCGTCACAGTAGCTCCAGGCGTCATACACCGGCTCCTGTATTCATTACTTTAATGGAGCGTGCCAAAGTCGGTGAACTGATCCTCCTTCGCAATCTTCTGCACAAAATCCTCGGATAATACTGCTTAAGGAGAAAGCTACCGGAAGCTATGCTGCCGGGCATTCCTCAGGTGTACTCTACAGCGTTCGCGAATAAACGCTGACAATCCACCCGAGGCTCTCCGCGATGTAACTCAACCCTACCGAATTCGCAACGACGTATAGGTATCAACACCGCGTCAATTCCAAACAGAGAATAGAGGGATGGCTCAGAGCTACGGGACAAATCGTATAAGACCATTTGATTTAACGAAAGTTCTTTTCACGATCATGTTATAGTCACGTTAGCAGTTCAGGATCGTATTAACATCAATTGGAAAGCTACACCGTACTCAGAGTTTCTTTCAACATTGAGTGAAACTACAAAGAGAGGTTGCGTTCAGTCACAACATGTACAGTGACATCGTACCATCGGATGATTTCTGGTTTGAACACTCGGTAAATATTGTTCATTACTTCAATCCATAGATTGCGT
This sequence comes from Neodiprion fabricii, assembly GCF_021155785.1. Lineage (NCBI taxonomy): Eukaryota > Metazoa > Arthropoda > Insecta > Hymenoptera > Diprionidae > Neodiprion > Neodiprion fabricii. The sequence continues at coordinate 26,542,147 of NC_060243.1, read as the reverse complement.
TGGACTGATGGTGAACTTTGTGTTCAGGACTTCTGGTATTGGAACAGTGTCATCATTCACCTTTACTATGCGAAGGATTTTGAGGGACACGAATCGTTACGTTAATAGTTCATGATCACATTGACATTCATTGGAAAGCTACACCATGTCCAAGTTTCTTTGAAGATTGAGTGCAACTACACGGAGAGTTTGCATACAGTCGCAACGTGTATAGTGAGTCCATACCATCAGATGATTTCTGGTCTGAACACTCGGTAAATATTGTTCATTACTTCAATCCGTAAATTGCGTTGGACAGATGGTGAACTTTGTGTTCAGGACTTCTGGTATCGGAACAGTGTCATCATTCGCGTTCACTGCGCGAATGGTTTTAACGTTTTTGAAGTACTTTTCAGTCATTGTCTCCATGACGTCGTGATTCTGGCGGTGGAAACTAGGGGAAGTGAGAGGTATACCGGGGAGAAGGAAATATGAAGGACAACAGAAGAGGAGAGAGAGTGAGGTAAAGGAAACGAGGAATGGGGCGCCGAATAGAAATTTCTGCCGTTGACATATTGGGCGCATCACACTTGGGCGGGAAAAGTGAAGCGATGCCGGTTGTCTGAGTGACTATGACCCCTCCGGGTGCCGAACGAGAGGGCCATTTCTCCGTAGTGCGCCTCTCCCGCGCCGATGACAGCCTCTTCACCCAAAATCGTCTCCATTCGGATTCAAATGAGGCCCCTTCGCCCATCCCGACACGCGCCATATCACCCCGAGAACTTCCAACCATTTCGTCCCTCCGGGAAACTCTTCGGTCCTCTCCCATCCGAGCTTCTCCTCCGCGCACCGAAATCTCCGAAATTATTGCAAATAAACACCAGATGCTGATGACGCACTTTAAGTTCTGCCGCACCTTCGATCGATCCCGTTTCGTTCGGATTTCGACGATCCGATTACACGAGTGTAAAGAAATCGTTCGTCTTTTGATAAGTTTTCGGGGTAAGATGTACGGGTGTCTCGATTTCTGATCGTGAAACAATTTTCTATGCATCTAATCGGGCGAAGAAATAGTCTACGATTGTATAATAAGTACAAAAACGGAATCTCTGTGTATCCGATGAAAAGAAATTGCTTTTCCGTTTTTCTAACCAACAGAAGTTGGCAGGACAGCGGAACCCTAAGAATTATAAAAACTTATTCACAAAGTTGCGAGGGATGTTCAAGACAGAAAATTCATCTGAATTTGAAAACGTACGAATTTGGCATATTAATTTTTCACGGGGCATTTAGAACCGCAAATAGTGGAGTGCGGGCCCTTTCTTTTGGGATTTTCTTTGGTTAATCGGAGTCGAGAATTACGGGGCGAGGGTTCGGTGCTACTGCAGTGGCGGACCCTGAGGCGTCTTAATTACCTAATTGGTTGGGAAATTCGTATCCCTGGAGAGTAAAGGGGGGCAGAGAGAGAGAGAGAGAGAGAGAGAAGATAAAGGATTCGTCGAGGACAGAGAATCCGAGAGACGGATCCCTCGCGGCGTCAATATCTCCTTACTTATTCATTTCCGTTTCATCTTGAAGCGCAATCGAAAATTATACAGCTACACCACTTCGCGGATCTATTTGGTAAAACGGGGATACTTAGAGGGCTTTATGCCGTCGAGGATATACGCCGAAAGCTTTTAGACTTCAATTTAGATCCAGCTAATACCGTGCATTCCGTGCACGTGTGTCGGTACGTATGCTTGTGTTTAAGGTATTTATAACGATCACAAACGGCATCCCAGGGGCGCGTCGAGCCGCGAGCTATTACGAGAATTAGGGGATGTGTCGCTTGTGTTTGCGACACTTTACAAATCTCGATGAGACGCGATGCCCTGCTTTCCGTTCACTGCAAATTTTTTTTAGCCGATTTGCCAATTTCCCACGATGCACACACAAAACTAAAATACTTAACACGTTTGTGCGAAATACGTTTCACGTCTGACTCGGTTTTTATTTGGAAAAAAATTGAACCATCCGAAGATCATGCTGTAAAAACATTTTTCCACGTACTTTGAGGTCAGTAATTGTACAATCAGGACGGGAAGATGAACATTTTGTATTTTCTGGGACCTGAAAATAGCAAAAAACCTACTTCAAGGCTGTTTTAAAAAACGCTAGAACAAAGTTTTGCATGTAATAAATGGACATATCTTACGGAGAAAAACGATTGTGAAGAGTTTCAAGGCTACGATGAACGGTGGAAAAAATGCAGTCAAAAACGGTAAAATTTTGTAGTATTTTTTTCACCTGTCGATCCTGCGTTGCTTTTTCACACAAATTGCCTCACGGTTGATTAAGAAAGTAAAACGCGATCGTTCACCAGAGTCCGTCTTTTTCGCTCGATGGAAAAGCGACGGTGAATATGTTGGGTCGTGAATTATTTTACTAAATTTATGAATCAAAAAGAAAGGAATCTAGAACGCGTCGTCGTCCCTCAAGACTATGGGGCGCCGTAACCCATGGCAGTGGTATTCGGTAGCGGAATATAGACATAATTCTACTCAATATTCAGTAACCTTCCTTGACCACAAAGGTTCGCCCTTACAGCCCGAGGGTCGCTTACTGACCCCAAATATGAGGAGAGCTCTGAGCTATACATAAAATATTACGCGCATCAAATCGGAAGCGAACGGACGTTACGTCGGCTATATACGGGCCTAAATCGAGGTTAAGCTCTTCCGGTTTCGCACAAATCAAAAATCCCGTCGATATACGGCGTGCGGATACATCGAGAGGCACCGACGACGACGGAAGAAACGGGAAACGAAAAATCTCATTATCGATGTCCCTCAAAATCAAGTTTCATTTTTACTTGGCTATATCGCGTATCGCGAGAATGTAATTAAATATACCTACAGTGGTTTTGTCAAAGCTTAAGAAGAAACGATAGCAATTCATTAACTCCACGCGTGTAATTTTTCCATTCTCAGTATATGATTTTCCTCGAATTTTCAGATTTTATATCCGCCCATGTGTGATAGCGAATAATGTCTGCAGGTATTTTCTCGTCCCCCGTTTTATCTATAAACATATTCAAATGCGCCGCGAGAGAGAGAGGGAGAGAGAGAGAGAGAAATGGACGGGGAGCTAGTTCAATTTTATTCCCGCAGCCGTCAGCGATTGAGAATTATAGATACACTTATAAAGCGATTGTACCTCGACCGATGCGTGAAATGGTACCGCGATTGTCTCAAGTGGTGCTTAAAAATTAATCAAACGTCTCTGTACGAATAATCCATCAAATGTCAATGACCGTTATAGCCGCATATTATATACGTGTAAAATACAAGAACGACAGGTCTGTACGATAATATTACCTCGACATAATCGTGATTTTTCTATCGTCGTATACCTGCACGAGTAGAGTGTGTATATAATACAAGATATAATATAATTAGATTCGCTGTCTCGTTCGGCGCGTTATCGCATTAATTTCAACTTGCCTATGCTGCGGTATATCATCATATAGGGTAGATACAGAGTCGTGAAGAGGTGAGATATTGATAAATTTATGAACTAAATACATCAATAAATCGGGACCGCCTGAGCAATTCAAAAACTCGACGATAACGAATCCCGCCGTGGTCATGTATCACACACTGCGAAGTGCTCTGTGTGCTTCGAATAACTCGAACTGGAGCTCGAGTAAATTTCTTAACCTATAAGTAATAAAATACAGAGTAACCTCGCAGATGAGTTTTTAGAGAATATCTGAAATTTGAAATCCCCGAACTGTATCAGCATGTCGTTCGGTTTTAAGCAATAAGGGATTTGATTTTGCATGCGAGAACCGCGCGCCGTCTAGCGCCAGATTCCGTAACTATTTCGATAACTCTATCAGGACGTTCGAAACGACATTGAAAAAAATTCAACGAAATGAATGCTACCCGATCAATTGTGTATACCGGGTAATTTTGTTGCAGTTTGAAGGAAAACGAACACAAAAAAAAAAAAAAAAAACAAACGATTATTTTCAGCATTCTCTCCGTGCACCAATTTTCAACTTACGTTTAATAAAGTAATACGCGCGAAGCCCTCGTTTTACGTGTTACGCACTATATATTATACGGGACGTTGGCGTGTGTGGAGCGTGGCGAGAGCTGGAGGGCTCGAGGGTGTGTCAAGGGTCAGACCTAATTGGACACGTGATACCCTGGGTAACTCTGATAATTGTAGGCAACCAGAGGAATACCTACTCGTGCGGTATTCCTCGAGCAGGAGATATTGACTTGGGCTATCAGCTGGAGGTCGGCGATTATCATCATGCAATGATGATTGATCGTTTCTCGTTCGCATACGTGGCGGAAGATCGCGTAGGTATGTAAAGTGTTGGCAAGCAAGTTCACGTCATATTTGCAACATGTTTTTTCATTCGATTCTTTCCAGATTAACCCGAAGTCTGGCTAGAGAGAGAGAGAGAGAGAGAAAAATGCAGAAATGCAGAAATCGTAACAGAAATGAAAGGAGGGGGGAGGTCGGAGATTCGTGGGCAGAGGGCGCGGCGTACGTTTCGTGTTTCGCAATATTTCAATAACTTTACGCTCCCGCATTCAATTTCGGATTCAGATTTTTCTGGCGAAATTTGTTTTGCCTTTTATTTCGATCCCGGGAGCGAGTGAACCAGCCTGGAGCATAAATCCCATAAATATGTAACGCGTTGGCGCTCTTAGGCGCGGGTTAGAAGAGGAGGTTAGGTTAAGTCATGGCTCGCCTTTTCTTTATCGTTTTTTTTTCTCCCTTCTTTCCCCCCTCTGCGTCGCCGTTATACGTCGCGTCGCGGCCGCACGACTGCTGCGGCGAGGAGGGGGCGAGATACCGAGACGTAAATCACTCCGGGTAAAAGAACGAAAGGAGAAAACACAATGTGCGATATCCTGGGACGGAGGAACGGAATCGGAGCTGCCGCCGTGGATTTCCGCGCTTTTCAAAAGCGATACACAGACAAGCGCATGCGACGGTTCGTGGTGGTAGAAGCCGAATTCCCGAACCCATAAGTCACCGCTCCCGCACCTTCGGTATATTACCAAAAAATACTCTAAACTACCCACTCAACTCGGGGCTTCAGGCATCAGAAACACTTTACCAGCTCTTAGCGTTTTTGCCTTACCCCGTTATGTTGTACCTAGACCGATCTTCCAACGTCATATTTTATTACCTCCCCACTTTTCTTAGACTCTTTCTTACCCGGAGTACCGATATCAATTGATATTGTATCCACTCTGCTCGACGCAAGATGTCGAGTACCCAACCAGAAGAACAAAGCGAAAATGAGAAGTTGGCAATTTCTTCCGTCTTCGCAGATTTTCCGGCTAAAGAAGATGAAACGTGTAATCACTAAAACCGCACTCACGCAGCTAGCTCAAACAATCAAGCATCAAAGAAGTTTATGGCGGAAAATAAGCCGCATAAAAGTCGAGTACAACCTAATTCTACTTACTAGACGTTGAATCATAGATTCCTTAGATGATTCGATTCTTTAATCGTCGGTCGTTCAACAGCTGAGAGTTATCTTTTCTTGCAGTGCGTAACTCGTCGCGGTTTTTAAACGGAAGGGAAAAATTGCGAAGCGGTATTTTTATAACACACAAGAAAAAGAACGTCTGAATTATTTACGTAATGTGTGACAAGCCCGTATAATAATTCGATGAATCGATAGCTGCGTTCGCAATTAAGCTCACTTTCAAATTTCGTCCAAAATCGCACGTCTTTTTCCACCATCTCAAAACAGTTTCACAAAACGGGGTAAAAAATGGCCGCGATTTGACCGACGAAAGGTAGAGGGTCAACAGCCAGACGGCGGGTTGAGATCGATCGACTTAAGTCTGGAATATTAGAGGACTACTGCCTCGCTAAGTGTTACTTAAGTCGTGTTAGTCACCCTGCGGCAAAGAATTTCCGCGGGTTGTATGCACGCGGCGAGGCATTTTACACATGGAAATAATGCTCGGGTTCGTTTTGGTGTTCGCTTCACCGCCGGCGCGGCCTCGAGGCGGACACAACCGAATCACTGAATTTTATATGAATATGAATTGAGAATTCCCCGTTTCGGGTTGACGGTGGTTCGTTCCTACGTTTCAGTCGACTGTAATAAAACCGCCTTAGGAACAAACCGCGTCGCGTGCTGCTCGAATTCATCCGTAACTATACTTTGCCGCAAGAACGCAAGACAAATAATCGAGAGAGAATTCGGGAATGAGAAAAGAAAACACAAGTCAACCTCTGCATCCCGACATGGAAATTCATATCAGCGATTTTATTTTGCGGTAAGAAAAAAATAAAATTAAGTGTAGGATTGCAAAAAAAATAAAAAATAGACGTGCAGAAATTACTAATTCAAAAATGAAACTGAAAAAATGTGATAAAAATCAATGGCAAGAAAATTAACCGAAATTCAGTAACTACGAAGATTTTTTAATTTTATCAATCGCTTCGCATAATCAATTATACCCGAAATTGACTATTGCACATCCAGAAGTTACCATGAAAATGATTAATCCGAGTATGAAATTAATGAAATATTATGCTATTTACTGTATACATGGATAAATTATTTACTTTTCTTTTTACATATTTTGTTTTAATTACCGAGATGTTCATTGCACGTGACAAAAAAATATTCCGACGGACGAAAAAAGTCTCTTATCATTGATTAGCAAATACAAAAATCTTCAATTGGAATTCACAATCTTGTTATTAGAAATTAATTTTTCACACGAATATTCATATATGTATGTATCACCCTGTATATAAGAATAAATAATTATTCTGAATGAAGACGCATGAATCTTGTTCTTTGTCACTTTAGCCTCGTTTATCTCGCTCGTCTAGCTCTCGAGCATTTATTAAATTACTACAAAAGCTCGATCTTTCCGGCGTTTTCTTTTTTTTTTCCGTGCAACTTTTTTTTCCCATTTTCTCTCTCTCTCTCTCTCTCTCTCTCTCTTCTCATGTGAGGAGAAGGGGGAGGAAATGTATCATAAGTAACCGAAGGATATGGCCGATGCGGTTTGAGGGCACCAGGGGCAATAATTCAAGCTTTTGTTCGATTCCGCGGGGGCATTATTTTAGGTTACGTCTCGAAATGCTTTTCGGATTGCTCCCACAGAGTCCCGTCTCTCTCCTCTCCTCTCCTCACCTCGACTCCGTTGCTTTTTTCCTTAACCCCGGAGAAAAATATGCTTCGCTTCCTGCCCATATAATACAGAATTTTTCTGTATCAAAAGAACCGCGAATACTGCACGGTAAAACGGGGGAGGCAACCATCCACTCACCCGTAATAATTGCCTCGGTTCAACCGCCGCTGATCTCTCCGAGTCGGATAAGTAGACGGAATAATAAAATTTTGCGTATATTCCTTGAGTGAGTAAATTTTTTTTTCCCTAATATTTACAGCATATTTAAATGTCATATTAGAATTTTCAATCTTTTTTTTACAGTGTATTCTGCTTATGACTTTTTCTTTTCGTTTTTTTTTCTTTGACAAAAATGTATCTATCATACACACGATGTTAAAATTTTTGTGTCCAATTCTTAAAGCATACAGAATTTGAAGCAAAATTTGCAATTTTGTACAATTATCGGATGAATTTGAAGAGGAGAAATAAAAAAAAGTTTATTTTTGAGAAAGTATATACCGGCAAAATCTCTTGATGCTTGATAATCAATCGCGCGTGCGCCAAATAATTAAATCTCATTGGTCGGCGAAATCTTCGCGCAGCGATATTCTTTTCTGCGACGCAGGCGGGCCAACCTAAGCAAAATGCGTACGTTTGAATTTTCAAAGAGCATGAGCGTTGAATTACGACCGTACTTCAAAGAATCGACTTTCCGACCCGATAACAAATGCTTTCCAAACCTTTCCGAGTCAATACCTCAACTATCCGAGATTCTAACCTCGAAAATTCGTATCAACTACATCGCCGGCAGAAACAAAGTTTGACAGCTGAAAACTCGGGATGGCCAGCCTGCGCGAACGGCCGATAAAATTGGCGCATGCGCGGTTGATTCTCAAGTTTCAAGAGATTGTCCCGATATATGCCAAGGCCGATATTTTCTAAAGAAAGAATCTTTTTTCTTATAAAAGTAGTACTCAAAGTCTTTCCAAATTCCTCTCTTCGATCAATTGACTCAATGAGTATCGTTTTTTGTCATCTTTTTATAAAAAAAACTTCCGAATACCCCGACAAAGATAATTCTTCTCAGATAAGGTTAACGACAACATTATACTCATGCGTTAAATTTCGAACGAATACTACCACCGGAAGCATAATAACACCAAGTGAATAATAACGAAAAATTGCATGACAATATCGCTGCATACTCGCGAGAGTGATTTCTTAGCCTGAAGATAACTCGAATAGTTGAGCATTTACGAGGTTAATATTTTACCAAGTTTATAACCCCGTCGCTCGAGTGCAATTCTTCTGCAGACGGCAAAGATATGCAGCATTCTTCGCCGCGGTATCCCAACGATCGCAAATAATAATATTAATAACAATAATAACAATAACAACAACAATAACAATAATAATAATAATAATAACCGTACGAATCCGAATAACGATAAGGATGATGATTATAGTAAGAATAGTAATAATAACGATGCGAAATAGAAGCGGCTAGGCATGCATTCGCGTATAAAGCTATACCTGTGTATAGTATACCTTATAACTATACCTACGTACCTAACAGAGTTGGTCTACTAGTATAAGCAAAGCAGTTCGGTTCATTGCAGGGTGTACGGGTTATTCACTCACGTGCAAACAATGTATATAAGCACTTTACGACGGCTTTTGTATGCATATAGAAATCCACTAGTAGGTACGGAACATACATGCATATACGCATATTTGTACATGTATACGTATGACAATTTCTCTCTTTATTCCTCCTTGGCTCTCTCACTTCTCTATTTTATTACCTTATTTTGTTAATGCGAACGGCGAGATTCTTGTACATGGATATGTATTGTACGTGTGTACACAATATAACGTCGCAAGTCCTTCGAACGGACACGAAATATCGGCGTATATGGGGCGTTCCGTGAAAATTTTATCGAAAATTTTAACCCACGATATTTCGAGTCTCGTCCGTATTTTTAGCAGATTCCTTAGCCGATATATGTGTAGAAATTTTTTTTCATACCAAAGACAGAGAAGGCGTTCGAAGAAAAACTGAATCCTGAGAGAATTATAATGATCTTCGTACTTGCAGGAGATTAAATCGTTAGATGAGAAATTCTTTTTCACTACCTTCAAAATTGACATTTTTAAACCCACTTGATTCGAAAATCTGATTCGTGGACGATTTTTACTTGAAATTTCGTGTAAGCGGTATAAAAAAAAAATAAAAAAAAACTATTAAAAAAAAGAATAAAAATCGACTTTGATGCGAAACGAAGGTTAAAATTATCATTATCTGATCGCGAAATATTGAGGATAATGTTTTCTTGAAAATTTGCAGAAAATTCGAATCACCAAAGCAATACGGAATGCCCCATGTGTGCCTGCGCATATACTTATATATGTGTAGAATGTTAAAAGGTGGGAAGGGATATTTTATACTCTCGTAAGTGCAACATACATTGTATAAACGCCTACGAGTTTGTATTATAGCTAGCCGGTTTATATCGCTACCATATAGTCACACAGAACTCGACTCGACTCCTTGCAAACATTAATGGATATAGGTACGTAGTTCCGTCGAAGATGGGTAAAACGTCGTCAAATATTTTATCATCTCTTCCTGCAGAAATCGTCAATTTTTATACTTCAACGTTTAGAGTAACTCCTCGTTGTTATAAACCTTCGAGAATATCTCTGCACGTCCCTTTTAGACGCTCTCTCCGTTTTCCGGAACTTTCGTATACATACTAATTCGATGCATTTTGCATAACTTGATATTCGGTCAGAGCTAAGAAACAATTTCGTGCAAGTTTGAATGTAAATCGGTCCACTGGTTCTGGAGTTTATCGGTAACAAACGGACAAACAGTGAAACGATTTTATATATTAGTATAGATGGAAAAATTTGATCGAAAAATATTGCATATTGTTTTTTTTCAAAAATCGGTACCTTTTTCCCTCTTTCAGTTTTTTTCCACCCTTTTGAGAAAGGGAAGACTTTGAAAACGATATAATTTTGCGGTTAACACTAGAAGCCTGTGCAACACGTCGGTATACACTGAGAGAAATTTTTAGTTCCGGTTAACTATTTTAATTTTTTACCACAATCGAAATATATATTTCTAGGTAGAAAATGAAAGTTAGTTTTCTAGCTCTTACCGGAAAGTCTAGTATCCGTTACTATTCTTTCTCGTTACGATCGCTGTTGCTATATTTTCTTGCAACTGCTGCGAAAATTTAATGCTTGTGCAAGAATAAATTGACGTTGAAGCCTTGTTTGACTAACAAAGTAGAGTAAGCCTCAGAAACTGATTTTGCGTTGCAATAACCAAAAAAGGATCGACGATAGCGCAAAATGGTTAGGCGTACCTCGTTTTTCTTAATTCCAACAATATTAAAACAGTTTTTTAAACGATACCTGTTTTACTGAATTTTTCCATTTACTGTAACGAATAAAATTTTTCTCAGTGTATGTATATTTTTTAACAAGGCACGCGTGCCGATGGTTTAGAGCTCCGGGAAGCGTTCAACGTGTTCTCGACGTTCTTCGACGTAAAACGGCGTCGTTTTCATTGTTAAGCACGAGGGGATTGAAGTTAAGTGGAAAAGGCGTTAAGTGAAGACGGTTGTTTATGGTGAAAAAAATAAATGAGGTGGGAAAAAAGGAAAATATAAAAAAAAACAAAAAAAAAACAAAACGAGAAAAGAAATTAAAACAGTTTTAAACATTTGACGCGCATTAACCGCAAACGCGGTCCGCGCTTTGCAAATCTTTCAGCATTCTTATGCCTCTCCCCTTTCCGCCCCCGAGGTTTACTCTGTGACCGCGAATTGCCCGCTTAAATAAAACCCCGCCTCCCTGGCTGCTTCGTCGTTTAAGACTTCAACCCTCGTTCTCGTTCAAAGAGCCTGTTAGTTCGACGTTATATACCCTCGACATGGGGTATTCCGTTCAAAGGCGATTCACTTTTGCGGAATGTTGGTTTTCACCGAATACCGATACAAGTGTTTTTATTATTTCATTACAAGACAGTCGCGCTCTGAGTATTTATCGAATTATTATACACGTAAGCTGCGAAGATCGTCAAAAATTGGAACATAAAAAAAAAAAAAAAATGGAAAATACAGACATCGATGCTGTTTCAAATCGCTTTAAGATACTTGAAATCCATTAAATCCGTTCGAATTGACTCTTCGAAGGCTCATTTTGTTCAAAAGATTATTTTCTACATTGTCACGGAAACGATATTTAATTTTTTTAACAGTTTCACCGATACCGATGATAATCTAGAAATGGCAATATTGAATTGATTATTGAAAAGAAGGATAATCTGTTTCAGTAACTTTGATAAAAAAAAAAAACGTTTTCTGAACGAAGAAAGCGAGCTTTGAATTCGAAAAATTGGATCAACTATTAATTCAAATTGATATTCGATTGAATTCGCAGCTCACCTGACCAATCAATGCTCGATACCCATAAATTTCAGTAACGATTTAGATAAAAAAAAAAAAAAAACCTGTTCCAATTTTCAAACGGTGCCGATGAATATGTACGTTTTTAAAAATTGTAAATAATTCAAATCGAATCGAAAAATTCCAAAATAAAAAAACTAGCGCCTTCGGGAATGAGAACAATCACACAAAAAATTGCGAGCTAAATCAGATACGCGAAGGGCCAGACCCACGTTGAGTTGGCATGGAATACCTTATATATACGGTATAATACCCACATCTTCAGGTCTGGCCATGATTTAAGTCGATTGTTAGGCTGCTAGGTATTTTTTACGGTGAGGCAATAATTTTTTGTCACTACAGCACGCGTATGGGTGGCAATAAATCACCGCAAACCGAGCCTGAGACACTTGAGAGGCTAGAAACGCGACGTTTATATCCACCGCATGCTCGGCGTGTGAAGAAAAAAAATGAATTTTTTATTTTTCAAATACTCAACTGCACACTTCCATGCGGTCGCAATTTTCAACAACAGCGGCATTTCTGACGCACTCTCAGACACACAAGTAAATTAAATTCCAAACCACTCACAGGATAAACGAATTGTTACACTGCTGTTTATAAAAGTGACGATTGCCCCGTGTGATATTGTCTCACATAAAATTATTGACGCCACCTTTTTAAGAATGTTAATTTTTTATCTTTTTTTTTTCAAGTATAACAAAGATGTTAAAGTTATTTAATGACCTTCCACGCTTGATTATTGAGTCAAGTTTAAATAACGGCTATTAATAATGGAAAGCTTGTAAATAATTGACGATCATACGGTTCAAAGATAATAGTTTTACCTTTATTTTCTGCTTTGAAATTTTTAAAACTGGTGTATAATTGTTCAAGTTATCAACCCTTCAGCGGGTTACAAACTTCTCGACGAGTCTGCACTTTTCTACGTCATTATAAGCGGAATCGTTGGAATCTGCTATATTATTCACAATTTTGAAAATTCGATAGCTTCAGTTCATTATATTATTTATATTTTCTATTTCCATATTTTCAAAGAGATCTAGATAGTTCGAAAAAGATAATACGTTAAATACTCAATAAACAATTTCTTGTTATCCCGAAATGAAAATGCACGGAAAAGTATCGTCCTTTGATCAACGAACCAGCTCTGGTGACCTTAAAAATTAAATGAAAAAAGGTGACTGCCTCCCCCCTTAAGAGGATGCCGATAGTCAATATTTACCGACCGAGTAAAATTTTACCCTTTTTACGATTATCAAAAATACCGCAATCGGCGCAAGCTTGCGCGTAATGTCAAAAAAAAAAGTATGAAAAAAACTTTTTCGTTGCATGCGAAAATAAGGGCAGAATATGTATGCTCACAATTGGTAATAATTCAATAACTGGAACGAATTCCTTGTCGTTATCGTTGCGTAAAGCGAAGCCAATTTTTGGACACCTGTATTCTGCGATGCACGAAGGATATCGCATTTTCAAATCAATGATCCGTAGGCTACGACAATAGCGAAAATAATAAACAATTAGCCCAGTCGATAAAGACCGATTCTGGCGTTCTTTTAAGCGACGAAACGTCAACGAGATCGTGGATAACGTCACACGGTATAGGCAGAAAATTAAATTAGAGACAATTTGTTAGCGCGGGATAATTTAGGTTTGTCTGATTCACTATTCGTACACGTGAGCCACGCATAAAAATTTATTATCTCGGTATGGATCTGGAATTCCTCGGGGTACACGTGTCGCATCGATTTAGCCTCCCGAGTTTTTTACCTCGTCATACCCGCACGCGAAATACGTCGCTCTACTTATACGTGTAAACGGACAATAAACGTATTTATGTACAGGTGCCTGCCTACCTCGGGAGGCTTGAATTATTCTTCGCCCGATTCTGAGTCACCAGGAATATACCTGAACCTGCAAGCTACTCCGAATCATAGCTCGATGTTGATTGATTTTTCTTTATCGACGGGACGATTTATCGAATGATCGATGGCTTAAAACAACTTATTTTAAATTTAAAATGATTGGTCGGTGAACAATAATTGACCTGTTTTGAATAGAGTTGGCAAAATACTCAACATCGATACTGCGAGTCTACGTCTTTCTATGTTGTTTTTAACAAATTCAACGGCTACGACTTTTCTTCCATTACAGATTTACGTACGTATTTGTCAATCAGAGATAAGAATCGCATGAAAAACTTTCTTTACACGATACGCACGTACTGTAACTTTGGGTTACAAGAAAATAAAGGGAATCCACGATCATCAAGTAAATGTAGCGAAACGGAGAAAATACGTTACAAAATCCTATATTCAAGTAATATGTACTCTCAAGTTAACGTCTAAACCAAGACTGTTTTTACAATAATAATGGTTAAAGCAGCAACCAAATAATTTATCTATTTGTAACATTCCCTTGTTTAAATATAAAGGGTGAGAAGGTGCCTTCGTTACGATACATATAATGTCAATTTCACGTACGAAATATGAATTCTATTTATAGACTGTAGCTATATTTTCGTAGGGATAAAAAATGATTTTGAATTAAAAATAAAGTTATATAATTTAATCACCGAACAAAAAAATTGTGTTTCTTAGTTAATGATCCTTTCTTTCTCTTTTTTCTTTTCACAATTTGGCCTGTATTTACGGAATCACACAGATCCAGGCTTCTCTTCGTCGACAATTTTCATTTTCCCCGATAATATTTATTCTCCTCATTCGGCTTTTTCTCTCCGATCGGGGAAGGGGGGGATGGAAGGATGAAATGTACAGAAGCGATTTGTCCTCTGAGCAATGCGAGTGTATACAGACGCCAAGCGGAAACTCGATAAAGGGTAGCCGTATTCTATTCAAGAGAAGTTGTATGGAGGAAGGGAGATTTTCAATTTTTCAATTCTCTCCAATTCTCGGTTTAGAATCTTTTTCTCGTTTTTTTTTTTTTTTTCCCGAGGGTCGGAGGGGAAATTTTCCACCCAGCCGAACACGAAACGTCCACAAAGCGCGGTTTTCCAAATTACCTTCGGGTACGAACTCTCCGGACGATCTGACTCATCCAGTCAACCGCGATTCCCGCCAATTTTGCGATAATCCTCTCTTCGCGGCTGAAATCGGGGCCTCGAGCCCCCCAAGAAATGCAACGACGACTCCCCTCGGAAATAACATATTTTACAATATTGACGCTGCACGTTGTGTTGCAGCATGAGCCGAGGATTCACGTCCCATTTAACTCGGGACAAATCGGCGAAAATTGTCGAATACACATCAGTCGTGAAGAGGCTCGAAGCGCGGTCAATCACGTGTCGAACGAAATTTCTTTTTCATTTTCGAACGCAACCGAAACATATAGTTCAGAGTACAAAATGAAAATCAGTTTTGTAGCTATAACAAATAAATCTGATACACGGAGCGAATTTCTATCGACTGCACGGGCCGTCGTCTGCTAAAATTTAATGCGCACGCGCTATGATCCGAGAACCACTGTTTGCCAGGGTGACTAACCGTCATAAAGGTAACGTAAAAGATTTTGACACTTGTCGCTGCCAGTTGTGCTCAATGCCGACAACTGTGGATATTTTTTAGGTTAGAGACGGTTGGTCACCCTGGCAAACAACCAGTCTTGGATTATAGCGCATGGGCATTAAATTTTAGGAATCCACTCTGTATGTGCATTTGACATCCTTTTTGATTATGTTCACTCGAACTATATTATGCAGTAACTGTTGCGATAATTTGACGTTGGTACAACAATAGTTTTTTCTCAGGGCCTTATTCGACTCAAAAATACGTATTCGATTGAAAAAAAGGCATGTGATATACCAGCAACGAAAACGTAATATGTTTTCTATATTATTTTTTGTCTATATTACAGCAGGTGTAATCGTACGAAAAGATACATTATCCTGTAATTCAAAGAATATATATAAACTGTTACTGTAACGACACCCATTTTACTAGAATTTTCTAGTATCTATTTTAATGTCGTCCATTTCACAGGTCACGTGAAGATTCGTTGTGCGAGTAAAAATTTGTTACGCGCTTCTTCAACCTAAACGACCTAATCACTGAACGTTTCTTTTTATCTTGTCCAACGCGTCTCAATGTTTGCTCACAATATGTATATGATAATAAATATCTAATAGAAAAGAAGGGAAGAATCAGTAACGATGAATGGCAGGAATATAATAGATAGAGGAAACGACAAGACGATTTCGTGCGATGTAGTCTTTTCATGCGTACACGTATGTACATATATATTATATAAATACTCAACTACCTGCGATCCTTTATTTTCTTCTTTTTTTTAACGCTTCGTATCGTAACGACCGTGGAAAATAAGATACGCGACGAGAATTTTACCCTCTTAGCTGTGTGACCCAATTCGTAATTCGTGACATGTTTAATGGGGGAGGGAGGTCATTGCACACGTATTTATGCCTTAGATACAGGGCGTCTCGATATCAAGAAAGGGCCACCTCCACCAGCTCTTCAAAAAAGTAATGAATAACCGTGCCCGGAAATACTTCTAAATAAAATTTGTAACGTGATAAGATATATTTTCCTTACAAATTTATTCATTCCAACGGGGTATTTTAGTTCAAAGATTTTCTCTTCACATATTTTGGCTTCTGTTCACGGTTTTTTTTTCTTTTTTTTTTTTTTTTTACCGAACACCCGGTACGTAATACAGTATACCTATGCTAGATATATCAATTTACCCTGCAGCACGTATGAATATGTGGGTTACAGCACATGCATACATATAATCCTGCTCGAAGCATACAAACCATGCGATCGGCAGGTTGTTTTCATTATTTATTACTTACATTCCTTTCTTCGTCCGAAGTTCGGAAATGATTTTTGTTTCTTTTTTTTTTCGTTCTTTTTTCCTTCTTTCTTTCCTGTGCTCCCTTTTATACGCTCCCTAATACGAGCAACTCCGATCAGCACGCAAGCATTCCTGATACCGTTTCCCGTTTTCTGATGTATAAGCAAACTGCCGAATAACATTGTTTCCTTGTTTTCTTTATCCTTCAGCTCACTCTATTATCCATTATTACCATTATTACTATAATGCTACTACATGCCACTATTATACCACAGTTGTTCATTGCTTTCGTTATTCTTAATATCGCTGCGTATTTCATCGATTTTACTTATCGTTACCATTACATATTTTTAAAATCGTTACGCGTACAATTTTTCCCAGTGATAGATATGAAATTTGACCATTGATGAACCGCCACGATTATTAACGGAAATTTGATTAATCCGAACGTGATGTGTTTCATTATCGTCATTATATTGTTGTCCTCATACACATTTCAATGTTTTATTCTTTATACGTACCACAATCTTCGATTTCGCTTCACGCACATCTTCAATATTGCTATGAATTGTTACATAACAAGAAAAAAAAAAAAATGAAAAACGAATCTCAAGATACGGAAAACATGGAATGGATTTTAAGAGGCATAATAAATTAATTGGTATTACCGTATTATTTTTTTTTTTTTTATACAATGGCTTCAATTATGTTTTACTTTGTCGTATTTTTACTGAGAAATTAAAAACTAAGAATAAAATGAAGACTTGAATTAATATTTATATAAATGTGAAAAATCGCGAGTGTTTTTCTTTTTTTTTTTTTGCAACGTAAAAAAATATATGCACGCAATATATACTGAGATACATCGATATTTTGCTTAAACGTTAACTGCAATTATCATTACTGTCACCACTTTTTTATATTATTACCATTATCGGTAATTTCTTACCCACACGCGGCCTTCGTAGAATATTAATTCTAGGAGAAATGAAATTGACGTACAGGCAGCAAAGGTTTCACCGCTTTGAACATATCGATATTGTACTGTGCGAAAAGTACAAGAGTATCGAAAGTTAAAACAAAATAATCTGTAGTCATAGAAAAATTATCTCGTTCAATTCGTTGGATTTGTATTTAAAATGAAAGAAAGAACGCACCGCGTGTGATTTTGGAACGATACTCACGAGGAACGAAGTTGTGAGTATTCGAGATAACGAATGAAATGAAACGAAAAATATTATTTTTGACCCAAGCATAGGATCTTACCGCACATCGTATCGGGATTAAAAAGGAAGAGGTTGTTGTGCGGCGATTGTTTTTGCGACACGGTTTTTATTATCTCCTGTGCCATTACCCCGCCGACGATCGCGCAAACCGGACTTATTTGCGCGTAGAGATTCTCACTGGATGGAAAAACATTTTACGTTATCAGAAGAGTTTATACGAAAAATAACAAGCATTGCAAATACGTTGAGAGAAGACGAAAAAAAAACATTTTCACCACAATTCTTGGCCACGATATGATGAAATTTGCAAAATTACGTAAGAAAAATAACAACAGCCTTATCTACCTGTTTTTAAGTCAAACATCGTTGACACTATGAATCATACGGATTGTAAAGACATTTTTTTCTACTTTATTGCATCAGAAATTGAAGCCATTGAGTTTGATAGCCACGCATTATCAATTCTGAGTGAATTCGTATCTAAGACTGATAACCTTCAAATATTACCGCAAAATTTTGACCTTTTGTATTACATTGTTACTTGTTTTCAATGTCAAAGAAATCTTTCGACACTTACCATATCAGATGATCAATTTTGTCACCGAGTTTGTACTTGTCGATGATGACTGCAGCCTCCTTTTTCAAACTGTCGGTATCTCGCTCGCTTGGTAAAGGATCGTGTCCATGTTTCTCTCGATAATTGAGTAATACTTGAAACATAAACAACACATAATTTGAATAGAGCAAGAAAAACAATGGTCCTAAATTGAAAACAATGATAATAATGAAAACAACAATCATCGTTAGTAAAATCAAAATTTTCACTCACTCTGCAGCAAGTAGTAGGGCTCTCCATCTCGCGGCAAATCACATGCATCGAGTATCTTTTCGAACGGTACAAAAGTTATCGATTTTTTCACAGTCGTCGTAATAGTTTCAAATTTTACTTTAGCCAGCGCTGGCTCACCCGCCTCGGACGACTGGATTTTTTTAGACTGAACGACGTCCCTGTGAACCGAAAATTTTGGAGTTTAATAAAAAGTCAAGACAACAGTGAGATAAAATTTTTTTGCTCGTGGACCTACTCGACAAAGTCATGCTTTCCCAGATCTGCAAAGGTGTATCCGAAAGTACCCCAGACGTCACCAGCGAAGAATTTCACCCCGTTCTTACGGCAGGCCCGATTTATCCGTTTCAGCTGCGTCAATGAGCATTCGGACGCGCACACAACGTCAAAGTTCTCAAAAAACTTATCGGGCTTGTCATCAACACTCTCTGTGTCTACGGCCACTTCCACCATCGGATTCAGGGTCTGCGCTCTTTCCAGTGATGCCTCGGCTCGCTGAAACATTTTATTTACGTTCAGTTTATTGAATGTTTTTTACGAACTGATCGATGTAGCTTACATTTTTTCCAATAGCATTTTTCGGCGCCAAGAACTGCGCACATAAGTCGAGCTGTGACAGTTCTCTGTTGTCTAGGAATGTTATTGACTTGACACCTGCCAAAATTATGTTTTTGGCTACTTCTGCCCCGAATCCGTTTAAACCGATGAGCAGAATCTTCGCTGCCCTCAATCTGCAATGTTGGAAACAAGAGAGTCGAATATTTTAACATGTTTAAGCTTCAGGAATATTATTTAAGTCGTTTTCAATAGTGAAAAATGTAATCAATTAAACTGGACAATTAGAACAAGAAAAAACCGAATATGTCACGGAAGAATCAGGACAGAATTTTTTTCATTTCTAATCTTGATCAAGAAAACAATAGCAAGATATTGACCAACGAACAAATAAATGGACGAGTGCAACAAGAATAAATCGACGATTTAATTTCGAAGCCACAGAAAACTGCTTTCGGTCTGTTAATTGAACATGTGATTTGAGGTTATGGTGAATAGGTTAGGTTAAGTTAACTTACCGTTTCTGAGATTCGAGACCCCAGAGTCGAATCTGTCTATCGTAAAGTTCA
Source organism: Neodiprion fabricii (assembly GCF_021155785.1). NCBI lineage: Eukaryota > Metazoa > Arthropoda > Insecta > Hymenoptera > Diprionidae > Neodiprion > Neodiprion fabricii. Next base: position 26,522,500 of record NC_060243.1, on the reverse strand, counting down.
GCCTCGGCATCCGTGAGCTCGATTATATTACCGTCCATCTCCTCGGTCATCATGACGAAAGTTCCGACGGTTCAACCGTACAATTCGATTCCTTGAAGACAAGAAGATAATTTAAACCGGCCGGCAAATTGAGCAGTGTATCCAAGATTAAGATTAAACAACACACGCAAGAAATCGAGAAACGAAGTGACGTTGGCAAATGGCTGTGGTTGAGCCTCAACTGTCGAGTATCGATTCGCGGAACCGTCTGAAGTTTGATGGAAGCTAAATTGCCAAGGTTGTTGTACCACCACAGATTCCGTCGTGAGACCAGCAACGGCAAGACGAGGCAGCAAGATACAGGTGTGTTTGAAATTAAGAACGAGAATTAATTTCTTGACATTTCACAGTGGCCACACATGTGAGAATCTCTATTGATTCTCAAAAATGCGTGAAAAACTATTGATTCTCTCTAAGTTTGACGCCATTTTATCGCTTCAGAGAGGAAACAGTTCGAAATAAGTTCAAGATCACCTTCGTTTCGAAAGTTCAAAAAAATTGTTGCCCTATAGTTTCATTCCAATTTGTAATCACAAGAGCAACCGTCTAACCGTTTGTCGTTAGCAACAAACCATAATTTTCTTTCCTGACAATATTTCTGCAGTGAAAAATTTTTTCACTAGTCAAATAAACGCTCGATTTCCTTTTTCACGAATTTTCAAAAGAATTTTCCGTTATTTTACTCTCGAATTGTTCTGTAAGATGAAAGAAAAAATCTAAACTTGCGTAGGCCTGCTTTACAAAGCCTCGACTAGGTGGCTCCTGCAACTTGGGTGAAATTCATGAAGTACCCTGAAATACTGAAAAGACTTTGACCAAAACTGTCAACTAGTGTAAACAGGGGGTGGCAAACAGTAGGAAGTGAGAAAGGTGTGCAAACGCGAGGGATCGTATTTCGTGCAAAAAATAAGTATCTGGTAAGAATTAAAAGTGGTTATCGAGCTGTAAAGTGCTCAGAAACCGTGCAATGTTAGTGTTGACTGTTAGTTATTTCTAAGTCAGTTATTCGCTCTGGAGTTCGAGTCAGCCAGTGGTTTTTCCATCACGTAGCGTCATCTGATGCTTGATCGTGCAACTGGTTATGCACGTATTGACTGAGTATATTTTTTATTGCAGAAAACGAAGACAGAGGATTTTCCGCTTTACAAACGTCGACAGTAAAAAGACACTGAATGTTCGTCTGCATGACCGCGAAACTGGATCAAATATTTGGAAACCTTGCGCCTTGATCTGAAACTTTCAGCTACTGCGCACAGATGGCGAGAAGGTTCTGAATAAAGCGGGAAATTTGAAAGGGAAGGGAGATTAGGAAGATGGGCGAGGAACGGATCGAGCACGTGTTCAAATTCAAATTCCCGACTTGCACCACGGGTCAGGACTACGAGCTTGAGATTCCTCTGAAGATCCCACACGATGGATGTATCAAGGAGCTTACTCACCGATTAATTTCCGCTTTCAAGCTGCCCTGCTACGTTGAGGACGACCTTCAGAAGGCTCTCGAGATCGCGGTGAAACGGTGGACTCTTGAATTCCACGACGACAGGTCGGAGCGCCTCATAAAAGCGGCGCAATCTGGTGACCTCGACGTAGACGAGGTGATCAAAAATTGGGAAAAACTGTACAAAGAAAAGACGACTGCCTATGCCGAACCCATTGGGACGACCGACGAGGAACTGTTCGCTGCTGCCTATCACAGACTCGTACACTCGCCCTCTCTCGAAACGATTCTTCAGGCTGAACACGAGTTTGGCAGAGCGGTGACCGAGGTTGTTCGGATGAGGGACACGGAGTTTGAGAAGTTGACGCAAAAGTTGGTATCGCTTTCCCTGTCACGAGGGGTTGACCATGCTTGAAGGCTTGTGTGTACTTCTCGGAAAATCAAGTGAATTCATTTGAAGTCACTTGATGTCATTTGAATTCACTCCACGGCTTGCGAATTTATGAAATCGGGTGTCAACTTTCTCCTAATGCCGTGACCCCTGTGACATAGGTTACTTCAATATCTTGATCAAGACCCTGAAACCACCCTGTTGTAAACAACACTTTTCAGACAAACCGACGAGGTCAAGGTAGCCGTGGAGACGTTGGAAGCCGGATCGACGGAAAGATCGATAAATGAGATGCTTGGAAGGCACTTCGAGGAGCAGAGTCTACTTCAAGGCCACTGGGGCTCCAGGGTAGACGCGCTGAAGCTTGAGCAGCGGAGGCAGTACCGAAACTGGATCATGCGGCTGCTGGAAGAGCAACAGACCAGCATGCTACCGACACCAGTGTGGGTAGTCCGCCAGTAACCGTATAGCTGATCTTAGTTTCACCTTCTTTGATTTTTCTTCTGATCCCGCAGAAACTCCCCGATCGTGCAGATGCCACCGCTCCGCGCGACCCTCGGAGACTTTGGCGATAGGAACGACAAAGGAGCCGCGGATTTCCCGCAGCTAGAAGAGAGCTTCACGATACACCTTGGTTCCCAGATGAAGCAGATGCACAACATACGAATCATGACGGGGGATGTGTTCGACTTTTGCAAAACTAAACACGGGGACTCGGGGTGTGTGGGGTGAAATTTGGACCTTCTAGCTTGTCTGCTTTAGTTCCTTCGTTGATGTTCATCCTCCTACCTTTTCTACTTCAGAATGGACCCCACCCCGCAGAGACTCCAGACTGCCCTCGGTCTCTATTCGAACGACCTCTGTGGTCTCGTACTTTTGACCGACAATCACGTAGCCAGTTATTCGGGGATAACTAAAGGTCTGGTCAAATTTTTATGCGTTGATTGCATGATACGACGAATCTATACGTAGTCGTAATTAATCGTTGCCTTACAGAACTCTGCTCAATATGTCAAATGACCACGGAATTTCACTTCCCGTCTTTTGATGAACAGCTTGAAAAACTTCGCGATGATGTCAAGGATGTTGTGACATGGAGACAGGCTCACCAAAGGGAAGGAAGCGATCCCCAGGTGAATTCAGCATGCCGGTACACGGTCATAGGTCGACAAGTGTTTCACATGAATTTCTCTTAATTTCCTTATCGTTTTGGTTCTAGGCGAAGAAATCAACTGGAAGTAAGAGTCTGCAAATTGGAGACGTTTTTATAACACGGCATTCAAACCTAGCTCAGGTTCACGTAATATTTCATATGGTGGTTCAGGACTCCTTAAGATCAGGTGAGGAAATAAACCAGTATTGTGGTTCACCGCCGCAAAAATGGGCTAAAATGAACGTGACAATTTCAGGAGAAATTAACTCCCGGCACCCGGCGATCTTAGGTCTAAGGAACATACTGAAAACTGCCTGCAGCAACGACGTCACTACTCTGACCATACCAGTCCTATTAGTCCACGAAATGTCTGGGGTAAAATGCGAATTACTCATTTCTGATATGTTCGATTTATTATGTTAAGTCTTGATCACGAAAAAAATGTGGCAATTCGAACTTTTTCTCCAATTAGGACATGACTGTGGCTTGGTGTACAAAACGAGCAGAGCTGGTTTTCAAATGTGTCAAGGGTTTCATGATCGAAATGGCGTCTTGGGGAGGTGCCGAATTGAAGAACTTACAATTCTTGGTACCGAAGGTGAGAAAGTTTAAGCGAGTTTTAAATCTGTTGTTCACAGCACTTCCTGATGAATTTTTTTTATAGCGAAATTGGGGATATTCACAAAACTGAATGAAACATATTATATTGCAGGGAATGTCCGAGGAAGTTTTCGGAACCTTGGCCACAATGTTGCCGAGTATTTTCCGAGTGTCGAATCCTCTCGTCTTCAAAGCGACCGACACTCTTCAAACACCGAAAAAATGATTTAGCATTGTATAGAAATAATTCCTTTAATCAAACCTAATTGTAATATACATACTAAAATTACATTTATAAGAATATTTGCTGAAAGGTTGATGGATTTGTGTAATGAACCCAAAATCTATTAAACCCAAGACGACTCTATTATCCACAGCTTATTATTTTTCACTTTCCAATCGCTCGAAAATAATGGAAACATAAATACCGCACTTTGTCAATATATTTTGTTGCTGAATTGAAAAAATATGCAAACTTCTATCGCCATTATCACGCCAGTATAAATAAAGCACGAAATCAATAACGAGTAAACAATGTAATTATTTTCAACATAGTGGATAAAGTGTATATACATCCTGTCACAATAAGAGATAAAAATCGTATCCATGAAAAAAACAATACAAATCTTGCAAACATGGTTCCTCGTACACATATAGAAGTGCAATTAGATTCAGTTAGCTGTGTAATAAGGTGTGATTATTCTCGAATATCCACGAGGCTGAATATTCGTCCCTGATGGCAATTGAAGTAACCGCAGCAGAGACGAGTATCAATAACGGAGAATCAAATTGGCGGAAGTAAGCGCATGATTATAATCTAAATTCTGCATGCGTTCTGCATACACGCGCGCTTATATCTGTAGACATGCGATAATTCGACTTCTTAGAATGAACTCTGCGAGTGTTGTAGCCACGGATATAAATACATAAAACTCCTCGACGGAGGCGTTGTGCAGATAAAGACGAGCTGAGCGATAAAATTTCTCTGAATGCAAGTTCCAGTGATTCATACATTATTATTAATTAGAATGCTGTTTGCATAAATGTATTCACTCGTTAACAATCCTGCGGCTTAAATGCATGCGATCTTTTCAATTCACGCTATACGTGTATACGTATAACATCCGAATTTGAAATTTTTCTGACATTTGCAAGACCGATAAAGATATTCTACTCAGCGAATAATAAACCGTTCTCAAAAATTGAAAAACTATTGGATAATCGTTAATTTGTAAATTGCAACTTAGTAACGCACAAAAATAAATTTAATTAATTTACCAGACATTGTTATCAAATACAGTTAATAAAGCTGGTTTCACTTAAAATTAATAACACAGGTTATTGTTTTGAACACTTTTCTGTTAAATCGAAAAGCATTTGTTTGGATCAAAAAATGATTTCTTTCTCCACACATGTGGTAAACTCGACAAATCTTTTCCCCGCGTTATACGCGTGCATCCGCATGCACTGTTAGACGCGAATATAGTGTTATAATTATATGCACATAGTTACGTGCACATAAATTATACTTACAAATAATTGTCGTTATCAGCGTCATGCGATAGTATTAGCGATACCTATCGCTTATCGCCAGCTTGTTTCCATTGACTTACTATTTTCTTTTTCATTTCTTTTGTCTTTTTCCGACTACTGCCGCATCATATGCGGCTGCAGCAGCGTCAGTCTTGCAATGCAGAGTGCATTGGGCACGTCAGCCACAAAGAAGCTGATTGAATACTATTTATAAATCGAAAAGGGATTTTGGATTCCATCGATTAATATTTTCAATAGTTTCTGCCATTACCGGAATTTTTGGTTGTGTTCATATAGTGTGGATAGGTTAACGCGAACTAAGAATAGTTCATACAGTGAAGTAGTTTGAGATTAATGACGTAGAAACAGAATGGAGGGAAAAAAAACAAATTAAAATTGAAAAAAAACAACAATAAGCTTGGAGTCATGTGAAATTCTATACATAAACGCACCTTTTGTAAAAGAAAAAACAAGGATTCGTAGATTAGGTATAATCCATCATTGACTACAATATTCCATTGTTATCTGGAGATAAAAAAAAATGGTGCATTAGCCTTTCGGCATTGACCTTTCGCCATCCGTGCTGGCCTACCGACCAACGACTTAGCAGCACCACTTTTCTCATTAGTGCAGTTTCAGTGAGAGCTGCAACTTCTACGCGGATTTCTCGCACTTGTGGAACCATCGCCAGTAATTACTTTCGCTAAACTTCGACATGTGGGTTAACATTATTTTCGTTCTGACGGTTGCGCATTTCGCGGTAGCGGCGGACAAGGTTTGATTATTTCCTGGTTTTCGTCCATCGATTCTTATTCACCGCAAACAGTTTGTCGGTCGCTTTTATACGTTTTTATTAATCTGGTTCCTTACAGCTGGACTTGTCATGGAGCGGTTTGACCAAGGAGAAGTTCTTCAGGGACAGCAACGGGTCGGTATCGAGCCGGGTTGAAAAGGCAACGGAGCTCAACCTGCGGGGTAATTTCTTCGACAGTTTTTCCGACTGTGCGGCGTACCTGGATAAGCTTGAGATCTTGGACCTCTCGCAGAACAACCTGCAGCGTTTCTTTTTCAAATGTAATACCGAGAACAATCTAGCCAGTCTAAACGTCAGCCACAACAAATTGCCGTATCTAAACGACACCGCGCTGACCACACAAATATCAAAACTGCAAGTGCTCGACCTTTCCTACAACGTCCTGCAGCATATCACGCATTGGACATTCGAGCACATGAAGGTTCGGTATGAACAAATTTGAAAATTAATTAGATACGGGCTAACTGTCGCCGTTTCCGTTTTCCAGGCGCTACACGTGCTCAAACTCAACGAAAACCCGCTAAATAACAACATAGACAAAGATGCGTTCAAAAATCTTGTTTCGCTGGTTGATCTCGACCTGACCAACGTCTCGTGTTCATATTTTCCCGCGGGTTTGTTTACTCCGTTGGTAAGTCTAAGGCATCTCAGCCTGAGCTCGAACCCTATCAAGCAGTTGCCTGAGTTACCGACCGCTATACAAGTCCTGGACATATCGCGAACGAACATAATCAGTCTGGGTCAAATCGCCGTGTCGCATCTGAGGATCCTGAGGATGAACGACATGCCTAGATTCGAGTGCCTGAACCTGACTGACCTCGCGAACCTAAGGAACCTCACCGTTTTATCGGCGGATAACTGCCCCAATTTGACCAGCCTCGCGGTCCAGCCACCCAGCGAAGACCTGCTGCCGCAACTGCACCGGCTCTCCGTAAGAAACTGTTCGATCGTCAGAGCGGGTGGTGAACTACTGCCGGTGATGCAGCGCGTATCGGACCTCGACCTGCAGCTGAACCCATGGCAATGCGACTGCGGAACGCAGTGGATAGTTTTGGTTAATTCGACGAGGAATTACTCGAACGAAATGAGGTGAGGACGAGGATTAGTCGGCTAATTTTTCAGAACCGCCAATTTTTCACGCATCATTTCAGGTGCAAGTCGCCCCCCGAGATGCGAGAGAAACTCCTTTTCGAAGCGCTCGACAGCGATCAGTACGACTGCAGCTACTACAAGCATTACCTCGCTCTCTGGATAGCGCTTGGATTTCCTTTACTCGCCGGCATTGGCGCGGCAATTTATTTCATCGTCAGGGAGGGCTTCGGCCCGAGGGGATTCAGACGCGCAGTCACAGTATCTTACAGGATTATGATCGCGAAGTCCGAGGCCGAGGACAAGATCCTCCAGCACAGCGACATTACCGACTACCCTTAGAGGCACCCTGTGTCACCGGCTGCCGACCGACAGGCGCGAACCGACGAGGAGGGCTGGAACGAGAATCGCGGGACGCCCAAAGCGATTTTATTATCACTCGTAACGGGGTTAAAAGTCATTCTTTCCAATGTGTTGATACGCTTTATCTTCGAGGTTAATTAAAAAACGCGATTATGAATAGTCAAACAATTATTTAAGTGTAATATATTACCGTGTATCAGTTTATACGGGAAAAACAATATTTACCACTGTGGAAATTTATCAAAAACGTTAGTTGCACATGTATCTTTTCCATATCTTTTTCCCTAACCGTTGTTGAGTTGTGAGACGTCAATATATCTTTTCCTCTTATTCTTTATCACTCTCTTGGGCAATGAAGTTCAATTTTTTATTCCGAAAATGAAACTGATCGATGGAAAAAAAGATCATTATTATTATTATTATATTAAACGAATTGTAGAAGAATATTTTGTAGAAGGATAAAAAATAATTTTACGCATAGACTTTTAACCCTTCTGTTAAAAATGGTATTCGATGAATTAAAAGCATCGGATTCTCTTGCTTTCTTTTCACGCTATAAATAATTCCACCGAGTGAGCCACTTGATATTGAATGATAGCAGCTTATTAATTCTGTACATTGTAGATAATAAATAAGTAACCACCGTTGGGCAGATATAATACGCTTCATTACTCCCCAATGATGTTGTATGTATGAAAAATGAAAAGATACGTGCTTTCATAATACGTGCTCACGTCCGAAAAAAGGAATGAAAAGAATCACATGAGAAAGGGTTATTGTCAAGAGTTGCCCCCGAGTTTTCTTTCATACAATGGATGGAAAGAAGAAAAGAAGAAAATTGTTACAAGAAATCAAATCAACGAATGAAAATTTTTTCAAAGAGAACAACAAATAACCGTTGATGTAAAGTAAAAGTTGATATTTTGAAAAAAAAAAAACTTGCAGCGGAGAGTTTTTTCTCTAGCAAGTTGAGGAGGTGAAAAAGTATGTTTTTAACCGTGTAAATAATCGTAAAAAAATATCTCGGGTATATGAACGTAACCACTAGACAAAATTATATTTATATGTACGTATAAATTGAGTTTTACGAATTTGAGGGCCAGTTTTAATGCCTCGTCAGAGATTCTGACGTGTTTCTTGATCGCATGTGATGCGGCGATCAGCCTTTGTACCGGGACCATGATCTTTCCATCGGAAGGCTATTGAGTTACAGCACGAGGTATAAAACACACCCATACCCAACTATAGCTACCCCCATAGAGGTTCAACGTCGAGGCGAATATTATACGTATATAATACATGTGTATATACAGGTATATGGAAAAGTACATAGCGGTCAAAGGCTCATGTATAGTATCTTTATTATAGCGATCGCACTGAATGGAATATTATAGACTACTTTGCTATACACCGAGCTGGAGCCAGAGATATTGGATGTCTGTAATACGATATTTCATTGGAGCCAATTTGGCGATAGCCAATGCTCCGGAAAAAGAACTATTATGCGCTTGTGGCTTGCGGCTTCACACTGGCTGCTGCTGCTTCTGCTTCTGCTCTACACCGATACACAAAATACGGTACTAGGTCCTTGTCTACTCATAATACAGGCAACAGCCCAGCGCCATTCATTGCTGATCAGGCAATGATCTTGAAATTCAATTTTATAACGACCGTGACGATTTAATCGAAAATCTCGTCACCAAATGTTTTCCATCAAGGAATCATTTTACATTTCTTCTTACATCTTACACGGTTGTGTAAATATTTCATTTTGCTCGAACGAATCATCAGTCTCGAAATTTCGTTTCATTTTTTAAACCGTTTCAATCACCAAAGTTCTAGCTTAAAAAATTCTACTTCGATCGCACAAAATTAATACATACGCCTCCCTCGAAATAACGGACTTCATAATACAAACCATACGTGGAAAATAACGATGGTCTCGATAGTTTGAAGCAAAACAAAAAAAAAATAAAATAAGAAATTGTGGATCGTACAGTACCTAAATAGTTGAAATTATTTACAAAGTTACGGTAGTCGAATAAAAGACAACAAGGTAAAAGTAAAAGCCGTCAACGTCGTCAAGGATTATGTTATTATATTACAGTAATAACAATTATCGGTATCGCAGAGATTAGCGATAAGGCGTCGGAGACACGAACATACGGGAATGGATGTACGGAGTTTAGTTGAGGCGTGTAATCCCGGGGTCCGTTGCATGCGGGGTGTGCCTAAATGAATAATAACGAAAATATAACCAACCCCAGTACGTACGTACAAGCGATGCTATCGCTAAGTAGGTACGAGACCGACTGTGCATGTGCGCACCTTCCCGATCCTGATCCTGCTCTTGCTCCAGGATTACGTGAACGCATCAACGCGCTCTTCATGGGTGTAACGTATGAATTTATGCCGGGTTAAAACACCCTCGTTGGAAAGGTTTGCGGTCTACCGCTAGTTTGTACGTACCTCGACACTTCGCGTATTAAATGGGAACGTCGCGTATGCGTTTGTATAAAAATTTGCATCTTTTGAAGAAATAATAAACGATTGAAATTTACTCGATTTAGTGAAATATTTTCTTGCGTTATAATTTTATCGAATGAAGAATCGTTCACTTTTATTGTGCGGAGAATTTTCTCCCGACCGCAAAGAAATCGATTTTAATTTTGCCGGTCGCAGTCGACGAAATATTTTACCGAGGAAAGAAAAAAAAAATTTGTATTTCGTCAGATGAACGGGAAGATAATGAATTGAAGCAGTCAACGTTTATTGAAACAAAATTAATATAACGTGAATTTATAGAACGTATATTGTATTATGTAATAGCTACTAAATATTTCACCGATAGCCCCGCGCAATCAATTCACTTCATTTATACGTCGACTGTAATTTTCCTCAATCCGACTAAACAATTTTTCACTTCACAGTTGTTGAGTGAAAATCTCGATTTTCGTTAAATATCGCAACGCAGAATATGCGGGAGAATCGATTAAAAAAAAAAAAGTTGAGATTAATGCTCGTAATGTTACGGTTCGACAATTTAGGGTTTCGAAAATTCGAGAGACAAGAAAATACCGAACTATTCCATAACAGGTTTGAAAATTGTGATAACCCGGATGAATTTTACAATTCACGTGATATAACCGCTTGTGATCAATTGCGACTTTGCTTTCCATTTACAAATTTTCGAAAATCAAATTCCAACCTCTACTTTCCATTCATTGGCAAAGAGAAAGAAATAACGGATGAAAAAAAAATAAACAAAAATAAGTACACAAACGCCAAGTTTAATGTATTTTCACCTATAAAATTTCCGTTGTGTAAGAACCGAAGTAACGTCCATCATCAAATATGTAACGTAGAAGGTTCGTAATAGAAAATAATAGAGAAGAAACGGAGGAGTACCAGAGCAATGAAGAAGGTATAAATTTTATATACCTGCATTAGCTTGACAAACACGCATAGACGCAGGCATACCAACCTTAATACCTTGCACTGAGACCGAGGTGTAAATTCGTGTAATTAGTGACGACAGGCGATTGTGAATGAGCGATTTTGGACCGCTGCAGCGGTACAAATACGGGCACAGCAGTAAAATATACTGACAATGTCGAACATTATGTGATTAAGGAGCTGTACAAAGCCGTGCAAGAAGGTAATATGCACGTTGAAACGTTAATACCAGGATGTTAACTGATCTAGGTATAGCTGTACCCTATTCTCGACAAAAGGTCTACGCCTTCGGAGATAAGCTGCTTAACGTCGAGATCCGAACGCGTCGATTTAAATCGCATCGTACGAATTTTACTACCGATGACCAGGTTTGTACAGCTTTTTCGGTCGCTGCAAATATCCAGGGGCAACAAGGCATCGGATCAGGAAACCGGTAAACCAGGTGAGAATTAGCCGAACCCTCATCGACGCTGGTCAGCTTCTTCGCCAAAACGTACAACCCTAGTAAGTAGAGGACCTACTTTACTTGACTAAGACCTTTACCGTTCAACAGATTTTCAGAGGATTTTCGGACAATCCGGCACACCTCGAAATAGGCGCGTTCCAGATATTATCGAAAATCTTTTCTGACCTTCACGCACTTAGCACTCTTGTACGTAAACATCCGGTGTACAATTTTCGCCGAATTTTGCGAATTTAAACAATCCCACAACTTAAGTCCGGAAACAGTTTGGTTCCCTCAATTTTCTCGGATGACAAAATCATCGGCGAGTTTCTTGTTGGTACGGAATTATAATCGAGACTTGAAAAATTTTCTTGCCTTTCATCGCTAAAAACAGTATATTATTCGCAAAGATACGATTTGCGTGATCGTGAGAACTGGTTTTTTTTTTCTTTGTTTGTTGGTTTTTTCATTTCTTCAAGTCTACGGTTAATTCAAAGACCGATTGGCGATTCGGTGCGACGAGACGCGAGAATTTTTAGCGACGGTTAATTTCTAGTCGCAATGTAATTAGTTAGTCCTAGCGGTTTTCGGGGGGAGGTGGAGGTTAATTGCCAATTTCCGGTGAGGAAGTCGGTGAGATTGTTTGTAAAATGATACTACGATCGATTACTGTAAGTACTCGACTTATGGGAAGTGTAAGTGGAGGGTCTGTCTTCGTGCGACAAACGTTTCGGAATTCCCAATGACATTTGCCAAGTTGTTATAGGCATTACTGCGCAGGTATGTGATAATTTGCAATAAGCCTGCATGAGTGTAATGGCGTTTGTTGTAAACTGTATTAGAAACGGAAGTAGACCGTTCCGGCGCTATCGCGAATATCAGAAATTCACGTTAATTGAACCAGTTCGACGCGCGTAAGTATTACGAGGATATTTTTCAGGAAGATCTTTGAAACGGCAAAGCGTAACAGTAGCCGAATTGTACAATGAAACTTCAAAGAAGCTGGAGAGCGGGCGATTGAAAATGTAAGCCGCGAGTTAGACGGAGTGTAATGTTGTTTAAAAATTGACTCCGCATCATCGCCGCGTTTCGTATCGATCATTCCAGCCGTAGGTATACAAATATAGCCACGACGGAATCGGAGTATATACGAGAATTCAGGGGAACGCAAAATACGTATATCGTGTAATGTCGATATTCCTTTTGACGTCAAAGGAATCCGAACACAACGAAGTCGTCGAAGTCTTGCTTGAAATGAAGTGACGAAGAGTAAGCAGGGGAATAAGAATAAGAATAAGAAGGACAGCCTCGTGACACGGGGTATACAAACCATCGAGGAGGTACGAAAGCTGGAAATCGGTGTGGGGAAAACCGGCGGCGTAACGGGCATTGGCTGTTGCTTCATTGTCGAATTCCTGTCTATGGGTCAGGCGTGAGTGAAAATTGACCAAGAGCGATTCGCTCGAGGAAAGTGATCGCAGGGTTCGATGTCAGCTCGACGACCGAGACGGGTACACCCCTAAACCAGCCCTCCGTACTCTGAAAGACACCGGCTGATCGTGATTGTGAAAACGAAGAGTGTGAATCGGTCGAATACAACGGGTGGAGGTGAAAAACCGCAGCTGAATCGGTGAGTAAAAATAAACCGAGGTCGATTAGGAGGGAAGGAAGCGGCGCACTTCGAAGGACCATTAAGAATCGATGGGAAAACGGTTTGCGAGGGTGTCGGGACGGCGGGGTTTCGTCGTTTGTCAGAAGTCGTAACAACAAACACCTTGGAGCCGTGCGGCTAATAGCGTGGCGGTCGCATCGGCTCCTCCTTGCTTGCGATATCGAGTTCCCGGTGCTTCCTGCGGCGCGCTGAAGGCGTCGCGACGCGCGTCTCGGACTGACGCGTGACGTCCCTGAGACAGCAATAACAGCCTCGGCCGAACACAGAATCCGCCTCCGATGTGAAAGTGCATTCGGGCTTAGGTACGGTCGCCTCTTTTCACCCGTCAGAACGAGACTTGCTAGAGATGAGGGAGTATCAGGGGGATAATTTCGGGTAGAAAGAGGTGGGAGGAAAACAAAGGAAACAAAGAATAACAAATTGCAATTAAGGAGACTTGGAAACCTTGTTGCGAATCGGCAACGCGTGCGGTTTTTTCCGAAATAATTTATCAACGAATTATTCGGCATTAGACAACATTGACGATAATTCGTCGATTTTTACTTCGTCGAGAGGGAGAAGAGAGAGACCGTTGTAAATCTGATAAATCCGAGGGATATATTTGGACGCATATGCAGGGTATAGAGCTGCGGTGGGATTGGGAACGGAATCGGGGGAGCGTAAAATATGCTCACCGTAGTGAATAATTCGCGAAATTCAAGTACAATATACTGCTCGAGCACAGGGATGCGGAGCGAGTACATATTCTGCCAACAATTCACGGCAGTGCAAATGACTCGATAATTGGCTAACGATCCGTTTGAACGATGACGTTATGTACTATATTGTTGCGTTAACCCGACGCGCGAATTAACAACCAACGCTCACCCCGACGTGAAATTTCATCCGCTTGCTGTACCGGTAAGCGTTTTTAAAAAAGAGAAGAATATTCGCCGGATGGAAAAGAGGAAAAATAGCGATAGTAATAATGCACGACAAACTGTGATCAATGCCCGTCAACGATTGTTGTAAGAAACCTTGATCGAAATACCGTCAGACACGTTCGATGAGATTTTTGCCTTACGACGGTACACTGAGAAAAATTTCATTTGGTACAGTAACTAGAAAAATTCAGTAAAACAGGTATCGTTAAAAAAAACTGTATGAATATTGTTGGAATTACGAAAAACGAGGTACGCCTAACCATTTTGCGCTATCGTCGATCCTTTTTTTTGGTAATCGCAACGCAAAATCAGTTTGTGAGGTTTACTCTACTTTTTTAGTCAAACAAGGCTTCAACGTCAATTTATTCTTGCACAAGCTTTAAATTTTCGCAGCAGTTGCAAGAAAATATAGCAACAGTGATCGTAATGAGAAAGAATAGTAACGGATACTAGACTTTCCGGTAACGGCTATAAAACTAATTTTCATTATCTACCTAGAACTATATTTTGTCGATTGTGGTAAAAAACGAAAATAGTTAAGGACCGAGCGGTAACCGGAACTAAAAACTTGTCTCAGTATAAAACAAGAACCAAGGAAATCGATGCTAAATTTTGAAAATAAATACATGGTGAAAATAATTTGCAGAGCGAATTTCCGCGTCGTGTTTCACACGCCGCATAATGTTTGAATATTTTCGCCCGCGACGTCTACATAGCCGGAAGTAAGTGATATTTTAGTCTTCAGGGATAACAGATGCGTCTGTCAAAGAAGCTGCATCTCCTTGTTGTCGGACGTTAAGATTGAGTCAGCCGTGGGGTTAAACGTCCGCTAACGACCTCATTAACCCCCGAATCCGTTCGCGTTTCAGTGGTAGGTAGACGCGGTGGTGATATAGTGGTAGAAAAGGGAACGAAAGTGTATTGGAAAAGCTCGTCTAGTGCGGCGTAGGGCGTTTGACTGGCCCATCCCGCGTGGTTCGCCGCGAAGTAAAACAAACAAATCGAGATGGCGCCAGCCCAGATGCGCCTCGTCATCCTCCGAGGAAGAGCCTGCCTCGGGTTGGAGGCGGAAAGATTCCGTCCTCCCTGCAGCGCCGCTTGCTCGAGTAACGGGACGAACCTCAAATTTCACCATCTCTGCCGCGCACCGCGTCCCGTCAACTCCTGAGTAAACACCTCGCCGCAAAGGAGGACTTCCTTGGCGCCACTCTTCCCAAATCTCAAACCAAAACCAGCACCCCCATGCGTTCTGCTTCGGCAGCAATTATTTTCAACCCCCGGCTTCGTCCCGACTCGATAAAAAAAAATGGAGAAAAAGGTGAATCGTCATACGATTGTCCCCAGCGTGATCAGAGTTCCGAGAAGGATTTCAAAACTATTTACAGTTGGTTGAATTCTAAAAAGAAGAATTAATACGTTGACGCAAAAAGAATCGCAACATGGCTGCCGTCGGTGAAAATTTCACTCCACCTCGCGACTTTGACCCCAATTTACAACCAGCGATTCTCAGATTTTGGGATGAGTAAAGTTTTCGATAATTTTCCATCGTTGGCACGATTAAAGAATGTACGTACAACCTAAATCCACACGAAACTGAAGCCGTGATCCGTGATTCAAATGTTTATCACTTAGCGCATCGTTGCCCCACGTTTGTCACTGCGTGTGTCGGAAAAATTTGAAAACAAAAACATGAACGTTTTTTTTGCCCCGAAGGGATGGAACGCGGGGAGGCTGCATAAACCATTAAATTCTCATGACGGGACTGTTGCGCGACGAGAGGAAGAGGATCACACCCCATTAGTACACCGTTCAATAATAATGGCACCAGGCATTAGTCCACGCGGACACATCACCCATATTGTTACCCTACGCTCGTGATGGTAGACTGCGAGAGTATTACAACGCTGCAAGCGTATATACCTACCCGCCGAGTTCTGCCTTCGCCCTTACTTCGCCCATAGATGCAGGGTGTACCTACCCGAACAACAACCTCGAGCAGGAAGGCCGGTATTAGCGGGGAACATACACGCGGAATTAGAGAACCCAGAGCGAAACGAGGAGAGGAGAGGAGAGGAGAAAATATCTGGATGCCGTAAAAATCGGACAGGATTATCCCACATCGATACACCGAAGAACTTCCAGCCCCATTGTGCACCCCTAGGTGTCGTGCATGTCGTACACAAGTTTCCCCCCAACTGCATGGGCGGCAACGTTTTTCGTCAACATGCCGGATTCACGGTTACACGTCGAAGAAATCCGTCTCACCCGTTCGATTAAATTTTTCTGTCATTTCCTGCGTTCGAGACGCGAAATGAAAGGTCTGGTAGGAGGATAATCGAATCGCGAGATGAGACGCGTTTTTGCACGCATTCGTATAAAGCGACACGCGGAAATCGTCTCGATCCATAAAGTCAGCCAGCTGCGCACAGCTGCGGTAGCTTAATGCATGTCGCAGTTGCAGGGTAACTTATATACCTATTCTTGAAGCCTCTCGAGGTGATCCCCTACTGTCAGAATTTACCTGTCTCACATTCGTGTCGAATTTCATCGTAATAATCGTCCGCGCCTTTCTGATACGATGTGCGGCGAGCTCATGATATCGCTGACAGGTTATCTTTATACTAAGCGCGGAATCTATAACGGGTTATACGCCATATCTAGTCGTCCGAAGGCGATCGCCTATCTCTTTCCTTACTGTCGTACTGCCATCGATGCAACTTGAGAGAAAAAAATAAATAAATGCCGGTTAGACTGGAGCCTCTTTAAGGTTATCTCAAAGAGGACTTTTAAAACAGACCGTTAAAGTCTGCGAAGAAACTAGCTCTGTATAACGATTTACCATCAGCATTTCACAGAGTGAATTTCCTCGGTATCGGGAGACGAAGAAAAGAAATATTCGACCTGCATCAAGCTTAAATAGTACTGCCAGTAAATGTATTATCCGAAGTCCTGATACTCTAAGTACCCCTTTGTTTCGTTCGAATTGAACGTCGACCGTGGGTATAGGATTAGATTTATAGTTTGGAAGACGATTGTGTTCCTGTGATAAATGAGAAACGAAGTCAAAGAGGCTTTGCAAAGTCTGTCGACTTAAAGTAATCCGTGCTCTGATAGCAAATGCGACAAAGCTGTTACAATAAGGATAGAGTTACGGAAGTCTGGGTAAATTATGACCTTGAGAATTTCCCATTCCTTGGCTAATACCCATCCTGCTGCCCAAGCCGTATAGTACGAGTAAATGCGACCACCAGCCAAGGACTAATTGCTTCCAATACTGGGTTGGGTTTGGGCGAAGTTACATTGTACTGCGTATGCATCGACCTGGACTTCAGCAATCCTAGTCACCTTGGATGGAGGGTAAGTACCTGACCATCTGTGACATACCTGGGCATAAATACGATTGAGGGACGACCAACCTTCCGTAGACACCTCCGTCAGCATGACGACACCATTCAGCAGAGGCCTGCTGGTACTTCAATGTCATCGTAAAAGCTCAAAGAACCCCCGCGATTACCGTTACGTTTGGGAAATCCCTGAATGAAAAAGGACGTCACGGAAGCTAAGAGACGCTGCGTACATCGCGTATTGCATGCTGTGTAAGAAACTTCAGCGGCCATTTTAACCTGAGTTTACACTCGGAGTACCATACATGCCTATCCTCGCAGCTTCGAAGTGAGTTGGAGATCCGATGTAGCGTCGTTTGCACATTTACGAACATTTTTAACAACGAACCAACGCGGATAATTATATAACAAAATGCACCGGCGTCGTTCGATAACTTAAAATAACCTTTGGACCCCCTCTAGATCGCACGACCGGCTGCAAAGCCGTAGGAAAATTCTTCCATATGATCAAGATACGAAATATCTCGCGTTCGATTATTAACTTCGAAAATCCGAATACGACAACGGTTCACAGAATCGTCACGGTACGTCTATTTCCATTTACGTCGATATCCGTTACTCCTGGATCAAAGAATAAAGACGGACTCCGCAGGCGTCCTTGAATATAAGAGAGTAATTTTCACTCCTCAAACATCTCGGTATCTCTGGTAGGGTGGCTGCACAGGTTCCCCGAAAGATATCTCCGCCGGGTTGTTTCAGATGCACTTTAAGTGTACCCGCCCAGTGAGCGTGTTATATCTACATTGAGCGTAGCGCGTATAACGAGTGTGAGGAAGGCGTGGGTTGTTACTCCGACTTTGCGGGAGAGTCTAACCGGAGGGATGTACGGTCGGAGTGAGTTACTGAGGGGTGGGGGACGGGGCGGGGGGGGGGGAGGAGGTAAGGAGGGGAATTTACCGGCCGGGTATACACGGGGTGGGGATAATTAAACCAAGGCAAAACTTGTGCGGAGGAAGTGCGGAGAGAGGTGGAAGGGGACGGTGGGGAGGGTGGGGGGGACGGGGGTCGCATAAAGGTTGCCATGGGAACGGGGATGGGATCGGGCCAATCGTGATCCTCTTTGTGGGCGTGGCCTTGTATTGGCCGGCGTTTTTGAGGAGTAGGTAGAACCGACTCCTGGTCCCGGAGTTCCGATGTGACGTCCACGGACAAAC
Organism: Neodiprion fabricii; assembly: GCF_021155785.1. NCBI lineage: Eukaryota > Metazoa > Arthropoda > Insecta > Hymenoptera > Diprionidae > Neodiprion > Neodiprion fabricii. Next base: position 26,504,026 of record NC_060243.1, on the reverse strand, counting down.
GTATCATGCAGGGGAGAGCCGGGGTAGGGACGACGGCTTGTAAACGAAACCAGTTTGCTATCTGATCCGACTGAAGCAACAGCCCAAAAACTGGACTCTGCAGACCACCGCGTAGCAACTACTCCGAATTTCTATCGAAAATCAAAACCGTATAATAATAATAATACTAATAACAATAATAAAAATAATAATAATAACAATAATAATAACAATAATGCGTTGCAACACCCCTCGCCTAACCGCAAGACTTCCTTGAACAGTCGGGAAAAAGCAGGAAAATTAAAAAAAAGTAATAATAAACTACCGTATGAAAATCAAAACCAATAACGAAGAAAAAAAACGAGTATACGTAAAATGATAAATAAACGTGAGTAATTCAGGTAAAATTGATTATTGCTTATACCGATGAGTGAACGTGTTGTTTGTTGTCTGTTGGTTCGTTGTAGAGGCAAGTTTTTATTCACACTATCTTTTCGTAAAATGTGGCGGTGAAGTTTGTCGATCGTTTCGGGGTGCAAGGAGGGTGAAGAGAAAAAATGAGAAAAAAATTCAACGTGATACGATGTGAGTGAGAATTGAATTGAAAAAGTGATTCGAACTGATTCGTGACGTAAATCGAAGAACGGGGGGGAAAAAAGGTGTTTGCAACGGAGCTCGAATTGCTATTGGTTCAAAGATAGAAAGCTAGTTGTAATTTAGGGATTGTTATAAAGTGAAGGCTTTGTCAGTGTGATGGTTAACGTATGTTTGAGAACTTTATGAACACTTTAGTGATTCCGAAATTACGGACCGTCGATAATATACCACAAATGCGAAGCTCTGGCGGAAGACTAATAAAATATTGTGTAATCCATTGGACTAAAGTATGTGAAGATTATGATGTCGCTGGTAAAGTGACTTTAACGCCGCGGGAAAAACCGCTGCGTCGTAAACAGGAATATATCATTCCAAGTGAAATTTCTAGACGAAATCAAACGAAGAGAAAAAAAATGATTACGTATTAAGCCAAGTAACCTAAAAACTTTAATAAGCCTTTACCCCCGCAACGATAATTAGCTCTTCAATTATTACCCCATAATTTCCCCAGGTTGCTAAGAAGAATTAAAAAAAAGTTTATCGCTAAGCATCGCCATAAATATAAAGTTTTTGGAACCACACACGAGCCCGGATGAATTTTTGAGAACGTCCCCGAAGAAAGGCCTCCGGATCAAACCGCGTTTAGCCAACTCCGAGTCGAAATTCTCTAGGATATCGAGGAAGCGAATCGGTATTGGTCGGCGAAATTCCTCGTTCCCCGAATGAATTTTGACTGTCACTGACAACCGGGAGGCCAGGCCGCAACCATCAATAAGAACCGAGATGTCAGCCGTTGCTCCAGCTGGTACTGGAAGTGCGACGCCGAACAACAGTGGGCCGATCGTCCCGGCGCCGCTCTTCGCGTTGCCGCTGTCATTTACGGTTGGCCAGGTAGCGACGGTCTGCGAAACGCTCGAAGAAAGCGGAGACATCGAGAGGCTGGCAAGGTTCTTGTGGAGCCTGCCGGTAGCGCACCCGAACATCCAGGAGTTGAACCAGAGCGAAGCGGTGCTGAGAGCCAGGGCGATAGTCGCCTACCATTCGGGCCACTTTCGCGAGCTTTACGCGATCCTTGAACGGCATAAATTCACGAAAGATTCGCACGGAAAGCTGCAGGCGATGTGGCTCGAGGCGCACTATCAGGAGGCCGAGAAGCTGCGGGGAAGGCCGCTGGGTCCGGTGGACAAGTACAGGGTAAGGAAGAAGTTCCCCCTGCCCAGAACAATCTGGGACGGCGAGCAGAAGACCCATTGCTTCAAGGAACGCACTAGGTCCTTGCTCAGAGAGTGGTACCTCCAGGATCCCTATCCGAATCCGGGAAAGAAGCGGGAACTCGCAGGAGCGACGGGACTGACACCAACGCAGGTTGGAAACTGGTTCAAGAATCGGAGACAGAGGGACAGAGCTGCCGCCGCTAAAAATCAGTAAGTTCTACTCTTGTAATTCTTCTTGCCCTTTTGTTGCTCGCTTTCGACGGTTTACCGACGGTCGTTTGGTTGGGACATGTGTAAAAACAGTGAACTTCCGAAGTTGAACATGTGTTTTTAAAAGAGCTACTTCGTTCCCTCGTCGCTTTCCAGCGTCTCTGTCCATCTCTGAAATGTACAAACTTGACTCGTATCACTGAAAAAGTTAGAAGCTATCTCAACATTTTCCACCCGCATAAGTTGATGTGAAAAACTGATTCGACGGCGGAAAAGAATCCAGAGATCAGCTGTCGGTTTTTCAAACAGCAAAACGTTGCATTGGACCTTTAGCTTTGTCAAATGTGAAAAACTAACGAGATCCAAGGTCTTTGGTATTGTATTCCAATTACCGATGCGGATACGATAAGAGCCATTTCGTTTTAAACGACCTGTGCACAGGGTGAATATTTGTATCGCTTATACGACGTGGAGCGATTAGCGGAGCGTTTGATACCAGTTAGCGGTTAGCTAAATTGTTGTTGTTACGACGTTGTACCCGGCAAACGATGTGCCTTTGTGGCGGGGTTCTCTCTCTCCGCATCGGCTCGCTCTAGGGACAATCTGGAAGAGGGTTGCGTAATTTCATTTCACCAGAGCCGCCGGGAGGGCCGCGGCTGCCGTCGGTTTGACGATTTTCAAATTACGTCTCTGAAATCGCATTTGGTGGACGAAGCTCCTCACTATCCCTTCATCGTTCCCAATCTCTCCTCGGCTCTAGTTCCACTTCTGGGTTACAAGATGAATAGACAATTCCAAAAACTATAAGGGACGATCTCTCTCACTTAGTCCTGTCCTTTCCAACCCGACATCCAGGAGCGTGCCTTAGGTGAAACATCACGCATTACGGTATCGGTCCGTTTACACCTGGGATCTCACTGCCGGGTGTTCCTTAGGGTAAATCCCCCGCAAGAAGAGCATTAAAGGTCGGTTAGACCGTAGTGCCGTGCTATGGTTTCCATAGATTACCACCTGTCGACTGACTGCCGCTAGTCAGTAGGCAGACAGGTAGGTGAGAGGGGGGAGGTGAGAAAGGGTAGAGATGGTGGGTGGCTGGGTGGATAGACGTCTCGCACAAACGCGTGGTAAGCATTTCACGCTAGTGGTTTCATTGCCCCGATGTTATATATCGCACCTTTTACTTTTTGTACTTGGACTCGATCGCTAACGGGCATTTTCAAAGTGTTAAACGATCAATGAGTTCGCCCCTCTCTGTCTTCTCGCTTTCCGTGTCGAGGGCTCATTCAGAATTTTTATGGTTATGACCGATTGTACGATTTTTTGAACGGACGAAAAAGCAGATTAAGAGGAAGACGCTACCTCGACAAATGGGAATTTCCCAGTTGATTACATTTCTACTTACACGCGCTGAAATCGGTGGGGAAAGTTGAATTTGTGAGACGCATCCGGATATACCGAAACATTGTAAACACTTTTATTTCGATCGAAAATCAAGCTGACTAAACACCAACGACACGTCTCTCGTGAAAAGATCAGACTTTGAGATGATATACCACAAGACGTTGATGCTCCGATTCTTGTTCAACGCATTGTCAATACAACTGTTCCGAAAGACTTTGAGGCGATTACAGAGCGAAGGTACAACCCTAATCACTTTCTGGTATTGCTTGCAAGTTGAGAAACCTCGGGGGTCTTTTGAAACCCTAATGTATTGTTAATATAATCTATGCTCAAGCTGAGTGCATTTATTCTTACGAAAGAGCTTCTTCGAAAATTGTGAATCAGTAAAAACAGAAACGCCGTGGGCTTACCGGGTAAATTTAGGCATTGGAAACGACCGTCTTCGAACGAGTCATGAAAACCGTCGATTCGTGTCACCGATAGTGAGATTCCAATGACGCGATGGCGATCAGTGATCGAATAAAATAGATCCCGGATTACGAATAGAGATTAAAATTCAAATAGCACGGATGAGGAGCCGAGCCAAGTACCTCCCGGAACTGAAATTGGCAACAAGCTAGGTATTGGCGAAAAACAAATCCATGCAGCGTACACTACACGAAGTCATCTCACCCCGCTCCGCTCGACGGATTCATCGTATATTTTCGCGGTCCAGCGAGCGAGTTATTCAATATAACCGAACCCAAAAAGCCCCCAAGCAATCTCCAAGCATGAAGCAAGCACCCGACGCACCACACAGAGAGCAGGAGAGAGTGAGAGAGTGAAAGAGAAGGAGGAAGAGAACAAGTAGAGTTGGAGAACCAGGGATGGGGATGTCGAGTCACACACCATCGCACATTCTCCCCGAGCTCTGATCCTCGACACTGGAACGTTGGCATGTGTGCGCCGCGTTGAGCTCGGTCAGGTTAGTCGACTTGGATTGGGTCGGGTTTCTCGCTCCCTCTCCCTCTCTCTCACTCTCTCTCTCTCTCTCTCTCCCTCTTCCTCTCTGAGCCGAGTCCGGGCTTGGTGGCGGATGAGTTTTGGCCCGAAGCAACACTGGCTTAGGGCAAGGAATGGACTGCCGCTGCCCAGTCTTATCAGATTTTGATAAGCTCCCAGGTGTATTAGAAGACTTATACTTTGTCAGTGTATCTCGTGCTTTCCGTGCCTTCGTCGAATCCTGCGTAAACGCGTTTTGCAAAACGTTGGACGATACGTAGACCTGTAAGAACCGCGTGCTAAAGTACCGATCGCTTAATTTATCATCGAAGCATCAACACATGGGGTATAAATGTAGCAGGATGGCGTTCATCATCATCGGTCGTCATTAGCGCTTCTCGCTTCTATCCACGATGACACCTGCGCCAGCACGACTTCCTCGTGATAAATGACACCCCCGTTAATATAATTTTCTTTTTTTCCTCACTCTCCCTTATTAATTACTCCGCCTAACCGCGTCCCGCACTCCCCTCTCAGTTTTTAATCATTTTGAGATCCGGCGTGTTTCTTGTAGTTATACAGACCGCGTGCGGTCGGATGAAAAAGGAATTCCAGAAAACAACAGGACCGCTGGTATAAGATTTGGAAGGACAGGCGTGTGGCCGGAGCTTCAGGTTTCACGCGAAGTGGGTAAAATTAGGCGAATAAGAAAGGGCGTTTGGTTTATATCGGCACTCCCGGTCAAACAATACGAATCGTTGGTGGTTAACGATTACTTTTTCCATCGTCAAAGGGCGCGGGTTGGAAATCATCAGCCGGAATTCCCGCGTTAGCTAAACAAAGAACCCCGGCCACTATTGACGGCCCATATAATGTAATCCATCACGACGCTTCCACGGGACAGGTTGCTATTAATTCAGACCACATATTCTCCCTAAATCAATACGGTACAACACCGACAAATTTACCCCCATTACACTACATCCTTCTATAGCTCGTACATTACGACCCTGAGAAGAAAAATGACCGCCCACCGCTTAATAGATTGTGAAATAATTAGCGTCGTTCCCGCGATATGGCCACCTTTTTATCCAGCCCACCTGGACAACGGCTTTGGCGGACAGTAGGAAACAAGAGAAACATACCCTCGAGACCATGGGGTAATTGCCCGCAGGGAGGAAAACCTTTCCGTGTCCATCAATTCCGCCAATTCCACGTCTTGTGGTGTGCAAAAGTTGTTTCCGCACCGGCAGAGTTCATCGGCAGCTGTCACCACCTTTCGTCGACAGAATCGCGACGCTGTTGCAAACACAAAAACACACACACACACCGTTTTTGTTTCACGTCTGCGGATCGTGATGCGTGGAGTTGTTTTCACGCCAACCCCACGGGACGCTTCTCGCAATCCCCCGACTGTTCTGGTCCGGCGGCACCTCGATGGGGCGAAACGTTAGGGCGGAGAATATTGGACCACAAGCAACTAATTTGTCTCGTATATACCGTCACGATATCGATTCGTTTCAGCTCCGCGAGTAGGTAGGTACAATTGTACCTCGAAGCACATTTGGCGTGCGTTTGGCAATTCTATTTCCTTCCATTCCACGCACTCGATTCCATTCTACCCCGATCTCAGATCCCGCTTTGTTCCTTTTCGTGCTTAAGTATCCGTGCCCACCTAACGCCACGCCACGCCAAAGAGATATGTATGTGTATATATATATATATATTTTTTTTTTATGTTATATTGTCTTCTCACCCCCTTGCGAAGGGTTCCTGGCGAAAAATGATTCTTTCACTTGTGCAACATTCTTTATGTTTCTAATATTGTTTGTATCAACTGTGGTAGGATGAGAGACTAAGATGATGGGCTTTGCCCGCCCCCCTGCATCGAGCTTTTATCATCGCGCGTCAGTGAAATCTTTTGTTTTGGTCGAAATAAACGAGCTTCGGATCACAGAGAGCGATCGGGGTGACCGATGGTCGATTGTTATACCGGAGGCGAGAGACATAATAATCGGTGCTCATTAGCGGCGGCGTGTTATGGGTAGTGAAAGAATCGGTATGGAGACGACGAAAGTAGGAGAGATGATCGAGGACGGAAGAGTGTGTGTGTAAGAGAGAAAGAGAGGGGGGGGGGGGGAAGAATTAGGCGATAAGAAAAAAAAATGAAAGAAAACAAAGGAAAGATAAAGCCCGAGGCCGGGTAAGAAATAAGGAGAAAAGATTCGAGGCGTTGAAAGGAGTACTCAGCGCATAAAAGGGTCATAAGGTAACCGATACCTTCCATCGACATTGTTCTTGGAATAGAATGAAATATCGTGCATGCCGCGACGCCGGGAAAGGGACGAGAGGAACGAGGCCTACCGACGCGTTAGGCGTTTTGCTTTCGTATATTAGAACCTTCCATATTAATCACGCTCCGTCGCACGAGACCGCCTAGGAGCCGCAGCCTCTCTCTTACTCTCTCTCTCTCTTCTTGGGACCGAGAAAGAACAACTTTCCTCGTACCGCAGTGTCCGAAAATACAGGCCGAGTGGAGATAAATATGGAAAACGACGAAAGCACCTCATCCAGGAAACAAAGGGACGTCTTGCACCATTCTAATTACACGCATGATAGTCTCTGGAGAATACCAACCAGCCAGAGTCTCCGCGAGGTACGCGATCGGCTCCATTGAGAAGTTTGAAAAAACGTAAGACTAGGAGCAGCAGAGAGAGCGAGAGAGAGAAAGAGAGAGAGAGAAAGAGAGAAGGAGAGAGATAGAGTGCAGTGAAACAACTCGAACCGTTTTACGTTCTTATCGTTGTTGTATAGCTTACAGGAGTCTGCGAGAAACAAAGCAGCGATTTACCCTACACTGAGAGAAATTTTTTGTTTCGATTACCGCTCAGTCCTTAACTATTTTCATTTTTTACCACAATCGAAAAATATAGTTCTAGGTAGAAAATGAAAATTAGTTTTCTAGCTGTTACCAGGAACTCTGGTATCCGTTACTGTTCTTTCTCATTACGATCACTGTTGCTATATTTTCTTGTCACTGTTGCGAAAATTTAATGCTTGTGCAAGAATAAATTGACGTTAAAAGCTTGTTTAACTAACAAAGTAGAGTAAACCTCACAAACTGATTTTGCGTCGCAATTAGCAAAAAAAGTACCTCGTTTTTCGTAATTCCAACAATATTCAAACAGTTTTTTTTTTTAACGATACCTGTTTTACTGAACTTCTCTAGTTACTGTAACAAATGAAATTTTTCTCAGTGTAACTATCTTATTATTAAATCCATCGACGATGTATTCTCGATAAAGTATAACGGCTACAAGTTAATATTGCGAAGTGTACGTGTGAGAGCTATGAGAAAACGCGTGGCTATATCTCAAAGCACGTTCGGTGAGTGATCTTGTTTTATTATCTCCGCGGGTTCTCGATAACTTTCAAGACTTTGAGTATCGTCGGAAAAAGATGTGAAACGAATTGGGATCAGGGTCCTCCTCGTCCGAAGTTGTAGAACGTACCGTTTGTTCGAAAGTAAATATCGTATCATCATCGTTCGACACGCAAGATAGAATCTTTGCCTGAAACGCGTGTTGAAGTGTCGTTTTCCGGACGTTTCTACAAGGGGTCATTGCAGGGGATATTCGCCGGTGTAACGCTTTCTCGTTATCCGGGCTCGTTAGGGATCGCTGGACCGAGTTCACGTCTCGGAACCTGACACTGCGCATTATCTCATCGATAACCCGGACTGCCGTCGACCGGTCGCTAATTACTGAGATTGAGACATTAGCCTGGCAGGCTAATGACTCGTCTTCTCACCCCGAAGAATATTGCACGTATCGATTTTTCACCGTCGACTGTGATGCTCCGCAGAGGCCGCCAGCATTGGACGAGAGTACCGGACTTCTTTCTGTCCAGATAAAGAGAGAGAGAGAGAGAGAGAGAGACACGGAGTTAAATGCGTCGAGATGACTTGAAACAAGGAGCAGAGAAACGCACAGACACGCGGACCGTAAGAGGTCCGAGTGAGTGCCTGATTTATGACAAGTATTACGAAGTAGACCTGGACCATACTCTGACCGCGCAACGCCTGCACATGCATGGCGACTCGGATGTGTGTTTGCTTGATCAATAGCGGAAGCTTTTAGATAATGACTGCTTCAGCGAGGTTAGTTCAGATGTCTTTACCGGGTCGGTTGGTCGGTCGTCCTGTTATATCGCGGGGGATAAACGCTGCTCCGGTGCAGCCTTTCTTACCTGGTTTTACCTGCGTCCTCATGCCGCGGGTCCGAAGGAACGTGCGTGTATGTAATGCCATCAGCACCTGTGATATAGGGTTCCAACCAACTTCCAGCCAAGAACGTTCCGAGATCATGCGGTATCTGGTTACGAGGATTCAGGTACCGATGGTGTTTTCCAAGGACTACCTTATAAAGGGCCTCCGGGCATGAGGGTGTATCAAATGTCCCATGCGGTTTCGTCTATGGTGTCCGCTCCTACCCTCCTCCCTTGTTTCATGGTTAATTAAACAACTGACAATCTGACCGCGGTAGTAAGCGGCCGCCAGGAGGTCCCCGATCTTCACAAAATATACGGGATGTAATGTGCACGTAACACACGTCCGTGGCCCCGCGTGGGTGTGTTCGCCTCTGTGTGCGGGATAGTAAACAGAAGAAATCTCTTCAACCATGAATGAAGGTAGCGAGGTTCGAGATCCCGAGATGGATACCTTTCGAGATTTTTTGGATAACTGACGTGCGTAAGGAAGGACCCTGCTGTACAATGGTTCCTTGCGGCCGATACGCGGTGAAGGACACACGAAACCGAGCACCCATCTATAACAGTTGATCCCGATTTAACTAAACGATCAATTTCACGATGTGGGCTCTCTCTGTTCGGGAAAAATTCTTCTTCGCATGTCCAACTTTCCTCTCTCTTTCTCTTTCTCGTGCCGCATGCGGAGATGGAGTGAAAGCGAAAGACAGAGAGAGAGAGAAAGAGAGAGAGAGAGAGATGGAATGGGGGGCATTGAGGGCGCGGGTAACAAACGACCCGAAGGTGATTTAGCACATACTCTGAAAAGGAGAGGAGACGCTAGCTGGGCCGTATCGCGTCGATGGAGTGTTTTGTTTCGTCGAAGGCACACGTGATTGTTTTATAATTAAGTCGTTACCTGGTAACGTATGGAAGGCGATGATTAATTGTTTTCAAATTGAAAACCCATCTCACGAATGCGTCTTAATTTCATGAGACGGTTTTCTACAAGCGAGATCATGCTACGTGGACCCACGAATACACCCAACCGGGTAATAAGCTAGATCTTTATAGGTGTACCGTGTATATTATATCTCTCTTGTGGTAAGAGAGCACGAAGATTGAAAATTCTATCCACGCTGCGCAATCATTACGCGGCAGAATTTATAACTAGATGACCTAATCTGTATTGGATCTTAATCTGGACACCTCGCTCGAATCCAGGCATCACGTCGCGCCGGTTATATCTTCTTCTTCTTCTTCTTCTTCTCATACCACGCAGACATGTGTATACCGATTCTCACCTAAACGATTTCCTCCCTCCTCCTCCTCCTCCACCACCTCCACCTTTCCCACTCTTTTTTAAATTCTTGATTTACAAACAGTCTCTCTCTCCTCTCTAGTATTTAGCTGTGTAAACACGTCGGCTTAGCGTGGGGTGCTGCCCTCGGTCCTCCTCTCACACTGCTCCTCAATCCCGCTCTCTCTCTCTCTCTCTCTTTTTCTCTTTCTCTTTCTTTTTCTCTCGCATTCCCATTCTCTCCAAAAGGCAAACAGTTTAGCTGGAAACAATTGACTGCAGATTTGAGTGCCGGAACAGACGGACGGGGAACACGTATAGAGAGAAAGAGAAAAAGCGAAAGAGAGAGTGTGAAGTGAATTGATCGATCGCCTCCGTTGTTAGATTGTTTCTTACACATGCGTATAGGTTATGTTTATACTCGCACGTAAATTGGACCGAAGAAACAGACTGTCTTCGATAAAACAAATTAAAGGGTTTTCCCTGACCGCGGGAGGGTTTTGCTAAGGTTAAAAAAAAAAAAAAAAACAAATACCGCGTAACCTACCGGCGAGTGCACAGGGAGTAACGGCATGAGGATGTGGGATAAGGAGTGAACGGAAGGTTCGAAGCTTTTAGCAGGACGTAAAAACAAAACGCTATATATCGATTTGATCAGGCGCCGCCCTCCAGGCCGCCTCCACCACCACCATCACCACCACCGACGCCGTCGAAGAACGATAGGTATTTTCGACGTGTCCCCCGGGAGTTTTGGCCCCGATGGTGAAAACAAGTGACACTCGCATCATCCCCCGCGGAGACTCTCGAGAGTGTATTTTGCTTCGCAGCTCGCCCCATATATACAGCTGCATTCGCTCTTCGCTGGGTCTCGGGGTCAAACAAAACACTATATCGACTTAGCGCGCGCTACCGACGACTTAACCCAAGGGGCTGGGGGGAGGGGGGGGGGGGTCGATGATTTTTCAATTCAACGATTTTCACGGAATATTATATATTCGCACCGTATGCAGGCTTTCTTTCAGTGTCTGCACGAACAACTCAAACTCAGATTTCATCCGCGATGGCGTTTATTAAAATTCATTTTGATCACAGTTGTATTATACATATGTATATAATTATATATAGATTGCGGTACGCGAGCCGAAGAGGAGAGCGAAAATTTGTTTATAAAAAATTTACTTCTCACGCCGGTTCTTTTGTCTTTTGTTATTGTTATTACTATTATTATTAAAAAAATTTCTTTCAAACGGAATTAAGCCCGCGTGTATATTAATACGTACATACAAACACCTTACTCGTTCCGCCTCCGTGTATAAGTATAACACGTTTTTAACGGATTTGAATTCAACCACCGAATACTGCCCGTGTTTTTCTACCTTTGTTCATCCTTTTTTTCGTTACCCTCCGCTGCAGGCCCGGGGCGAATTAAATTTCAGATTTATCACGGTAAAACTTTTTTCCCAATAACCCGCAACACCGTTCCCCCCGTGTATGTCTACACACGTATACACCACAGATGTATACGCTCTACGAGGATATTATAAATTATAATGTAATTCGGAACACGTATACGTGTCCTACGTTCGTTTTACCTACGACGTGATACCCTCTTGTATCGCGTGTCAATTAGCCACGGGCTCGGGATCGAGTCGCGCGTAGAAATTGCTGCTGCAGTGCTTTTGAGAAAATAAGGAGGTGCCGGGCGGTGAGCCAGCACGCGTAAACGACATCAGGATGTGTCCACACGGAAGAGGAAAAGAGGAAAGGAGGCGAGAAGCAAGAAAAAGTAGAGAGAGACAGAAACAAAAAAAAAAAAAAACCACAAATTTCTACCAAACTTTTTGTCGCACTCCTCGTGAAGCCGTGTGGCAACCCAACAACCACAACACGCCTGTTTCATTATAACGTATAGATTCTGCACACGCGCATTGTTCAAGCAACATCGATATCGTTGTAAATATTTATTCGACTATAAGTTATACAGGCGTGTATTACCGAATTTGAAAATGCCGCGTCAAATTGACAGCAGCATATCTTACACGCGTACGTACGTGTACATACATATATATGCGCAGGCATAAACTCAAATAACGATATATTTACCAACGATATATACATATAGTCAATTTTTCTTACATGCTCGATTTGTCAGCAGCTGTTCATCTCGGTACGGATAGTGAGAACAAAAAAAAATCTTGTAAAACTATCAACATAAGCTTCCGTCGATTGAATTATAAAATACAGCGGGTATTTATCAATGAGAGCACCTGCACCAATAACCATACCGAACATGTGTAAAATAACTAATATTTTTCGGAACTTGAATTCTTACCTCAAACACGTGAGTCTCCTTACATGGTGTTGAACACGAAATCTTTCGACACCGATGTTACAGGTCCTCGGGTGAATATACTGGAACCGAGTTCGGGTAGTCCTGCAACATCGCGCACAGATTATACAGCGGGCAACGGAGCAATACATAAAATAACGATAAATTCGTTTGGATTTCGCGCCTCGCCGTAACCCGCGGCAGTCAATTCGCAATTGTTTCGAGGGTTAATAGATAGTAAGAAGAAGAGTGGCGCAGAATGTGAGAGTGAGAGAGAAGGAGAGAAAGGCGTCGGGGTTCGACTCCGCGCGTTGTGTGGCATCGGTAAAGTGTCATCAAGGCTGATTAATAGCATAATAATCCGCGAGGCGAACCGCGGGTCAGCCTTTGTACGTGTTTGGCGCGTGAGGTAAATGGAATCGTTCGTAGGTGTACGAACGTGTGCGTCTGTGTATGTGTAATAAGGGAAGGGGGAAATCACGGGAAAGAAGTTTCGCCTTTTTCGATAGGCTACAGGTACAACAACAACAACAACAACGACAACGACAATTCGACGACGGGACGTCGTTAGCGTCGCACAATGCGATTCCGCCTCGATCTTCAACAAAAGACGAACGTTACCCCCGCGGGCTAACAAATAGCCAGGAATATCTGAGAAATGATGACAATTGCCTTGTCCGATTTGCTGGTAGACGGGGCTCGGTCCTCACTCTCTAACCCCATTGTGATACCTCGACACTTCGTCTTATGACCAATCCTTCTGTATAACATTACACCGTAGGCGGATACCTATATATTAATACAGGCTGAAAATGCGAACGTAACTTGGCTTTGTTTATGGGTAAAGGCGGTCCGTGATAAGTTAAACAAAAATTTTTGTGTACAGGATTGTGTGTATACCTAACCGGAACGGAAAAGTTTAAGAAGAAACGGACGTGTGTAAAGCTGCTCGCAAGGCAGCGACGGCATTTGTAGATAGAGAGAAAGAGAGAAAGAGAAAGAGAGAGAGAGAGAGAGAGAGACCCGTCTAGTTGATGGCAAATAAAAAAACAATTGAAGCGCGTGCAAAGATCAAACAAGGCTTGCAGCAGCGGGCTGCAAACATGAAACAAGTGACAGCCGGCTATACGGCTATGCGTTGGGGTTACGACCCCGCTATAAAAACATCATATACCCCGTGTATGGCGCAGTCCTTTGCCTACGGGATTACCATTTGGGCTAATCCCCGTGCAGCCCTATACACCGACGGCCGAAACGTAGCGAGGGAGGAAGGAGGGAGGGATGAAAACCCTAACCTAAAAATCTAACTCACAAACTCTTACGCGGGCCGCGTAAGAGGATACTTTGAAAGCTTCGAATCAGACTGCGGGGAGGTGGGGTTGAGATCGTGATTTTTACGCGCATCAGGACTCGAATCGACGATTTTTAACGCTCGCGCTTATCGCCCGTTCGCCAAACACTGCAAGGCTGCCCGCATTAACGAGCTCAATTCCACGACGCGCAGCCTCACCCGTGACTTGATAATTAATGTTAATGATATACGATCGGTGCCCGCGTTTTCCGCCACGTCATTAAACCGAACATGGCTGCCCCGTGCATATAGAGAACCGGTACGAAGAGACTGCGTCGTGGGTTTTGTTTTATCGGATGTTGGAAGCGCGGCCAGAAATGAATTCTTGTACGTATAACGGCTCGCGGGGATTGTACGGAAAGAGGACTGTGCCAAAATTGAAAAATACACCGACAAACGACGATGCCAAAGGCGGGGACAGAGCAGCGTGCCGAGGTGCGAGGTACTTTTCTCGGCTCGAATCAGCATCACCGCGTCACACCGAGAATGATAATTTAAACGATGACTCTCGGCTTCTCGGTATATTCAATTACTAAATAATTGGCAGAGGCAGAGGGGCGCGGGAGTGACGACGGCCGACGGCTCGGGACGGACATTATACGTGGAATTTGCACGATTCGAAGAGTGTTACCTACCGAGTCGCGCTAACTTCGATATTTTCTCTCCTCTCGATCCTCTCCCCCTTTACCTTTCGTGTACACCTTACATATAACCAACCTACCACCGTGCCTGTCCGAGTAGGAGTAGCGTGACTTATCTCCGGCAAATTATAATCCAATTTGCGGTTTACATCGTCTACGACCAACAGCCATACGAGGACTGAGGAGGTTGTTCCTCGCTCGTCTAACCTTACGTATCCACCACCTCGCTCGCACGCCTCTGGGATTTATCTTGCTTGTCAACTTTCGGCTCCTTCGTCGCACACTCGCAAAATAAATACCTACACCTGCCAGCTGCCGCTGCTGTTGTTGCTGCTACTGGTTTCGCCGATTCCAACTTTGACTGCTCTCTGGTTAGCAGCTTCGACCACCGCATACGCGACGTGTCAACAGCTTCAATGTCGTTGTGAAATTATACTTTCATAGATAAATCTAATTTTGTCCATAATTTTATGGGCGATATTCACTAATGGCGAATCTGTGTTAAATGTACACTTAATCACGTAAGTGTCTCTACGATTGGAGCTTGCACAAAAGATCGCAATCTAACCCCGGAACGTAAAGTTGTCCATCACATCGGACTAATATTATATTTGGGTTATATCCAACCATTTGGTCAAGCTGTCCTTTTTCTCTTGATTTACAAATATTGAGAATTGAAAGTAACAAGTTATTTTTATCGGAATCAATTGTAGCCTATGTTACTGAGGGATAGTTTAGCTTTTTATTAGTGAAAGAATTTTTCAAATCGGTTCGGTAGTTTTACAGATTACCCCTTATATACAAATACACAAACTTTACCTTTTTATAATATTATTATGAACATGTGTGAATAAATAATGAATAAATCGAGATATAATATTATGACACTTGTTCAAATACCTGTAGAAATTTGATTAACCCTTAAGCTGCACACCTCCTGTGTATAACACTTGAGATGCCGCGTCAAAAATTGTTGCGTAGGTGCATAGATATCTCTTTAACTGTTATATTTCAAGGAAACTCAGTTATCTTTAGGAAAATCAAATTTTGAATATGAAAAACACATTAAAAAAAAAAAAAAAAAAACTAATTATAACACAACAAAATACAGGAGAATTAATCATTATACTCAAAAAGTCATAACTCAATGAATTTGCAATATTTTAAGCTGACAATTGACTAAGTAACTCTCAAGGCGCAGATATTTGAGAAAAAAAAATATTGGCAAAAGAATATGAAGTAACCATTTTTACAATACTATTTCATTATCCATCTTGGATTGAATAAGATTATTTTCGATGTCTTTCACATAGAATTTACACTGAAATTTTATTTTCCTGATTAACAAATATTATCAAAATTTCCAACCCATTTGACAACTCTAAGCCAAAAACAAACGAAATTTATATCCACGTAAAGTCACTAGAATGCCTGATACCGACGATAAAATCACGGTGACGTAGAAAAAATTGGTACGAAAATCAAACTGACAAGTGAGAATATGAAAAAAATGTCGAAAGTTATTTCGAGTCATCGTCACTTTCGTTCGGTCATAATAACGATGCCGATGCTGTGAAGATTACTGGTCTCGTGTGCGCAGCTACCGATCCGCAAATTCCATCCATCTTTCACCGCTGCACACACACACCCACGCACACAGAGACACGTATGACGTTAACACATACCAATATTCGCAATGCAGCGGTGCAAAATTGAGGTTAAAATTACGAATGACGAGGTGGTTTAAACCGTAGAAGACGGTAACCAGGTGCTACCAGGTGAGTGCCTCGAACAACGTAAGAGGGAAAAGGGACGAGAGAAAGGCGCAGCACCTGATTGTTTTTGCCCCTCGTTGTACGCGGAGTTGGTAAAATGATGAATTACACATCGCCGACGAGTGACTTACGTTACATTGCGTTCCATTCCATTCCATTCCATTCCATTCCATTTCTGTCGGGAGAAACAACAAGGATAATACGATAGTTTGGATTGATCGTGAATGAAAAAATTGCTCGTCCAAAGTCGCGCTTCCTACACATGAATATTACAGTTTTGTTTCCCCCGGCTGGTTATCGCTAATGGTAGACGGACTGTCTAACTAGCCTTGTCCGAAGCAAGAGAGACGCTCACCTTACGATGTGGGTACCTATACGAGTGAGGAGAAGAGAGAAGAGGAGAGGTGAAGAGAGGAGAGAATTAGAGAAGGACCAGGTAAAGGCTGGCATTGTGTTTCAGATCCGTTTGATAATTCGTCCGAGCAATTACGGTAGCCGCCGTCTATTTGAGTCGAGTAAAAGCATAACACAATTATTTAAATTACACTCAACGAACCAGCGGTGAAAACGCCAAGTCAGTCCCGATTCCCGATTTCAAGATCGCCCCATTATCTCTCTCTATCTCACTCTCTCTCTCTCTCTCTGTCTCTCTCTCTCTCTCTCTCTGATTTCCGTGAAAATTTTCTTCTTCTCACAGAAATGTCGTACGTCCGTGATTCCGAATTGCGATCGCTTTCACAAAAGATCCCGGGTGGAAACGTCGCGTATTATACGTACTGCACACGTATGTAACGGCGAGAGATCCGAAGGTGATATCACAGCGTAGGTACGAGGTAATAACTGTATGGGCGTCCACCGAGACACGTCATATCCGGGAGTAAAAATGGCCGCCGGTTATAATTTGAGGGGAAAAGCGACACTTTCTGGCAACGAGATATGCCCAACTGATAACAGCTGAGCCAAAGTGCTTCGCATTTAGAGTAGCGCGAGGTATAATAATGTTATATTTATATGCGATATATATATATATATGTATATATATACAAAATACATATACCACATACAACATGTCGTTAGAGTACTGAACATATTATTTCTTCCTATATATGTGTATATGTATATATATACCTATGTAAGAAAGATGGTATAATAATTTATTTCAACTATACTCGTACATACACAGGATAATTGTTATACACCCTTGGGGAATTTTTTTTTATTTCGGTTAAACAGACGCCGACACGAAGACATAAAATGGCTGACAGCGGTCTGGGGAAAAAATGAATGGCGAGAAAATGGAAATTGACGGAGTTGTCGTCTTTTTTTTTTTTTTTCTATGTAAACTTCAAAAAAAAAATTAAAAATTCTCTTTCGTCCTTTCTGTTTTCTCTTTTTCTTTCGGATTGTGGATAATCGTCGCGTCGAGTTATTAATATCGTATGAAACGAAGGAGAGCGGATGATTAGCCGGGTGTTATAATACGCCTGAATTAAATGTCAGCGTCTCTTTGAAAGGAGGTGTTTATTACAATCTTATAGAACCGGTCGTTGTCGGATTAACGCGTTACGGAATAAATAATTCGATACTTATAAAGAGACGACGCAGGTGAATATATATATGTATATGTCTGAGTATGACAGGTCTGTCGGAGAATCTGAGAATCGATTAACCAGCATCTCGGAGCGTTCAACTCACGATTTCTAAGAAAAAAAAAGAAAAAAATAATCGAAATTCCATAATCATATCGAACCGATTGTACAAGTTTCATAAAAACTGAACCCAAGTCGCTTCCTCGTTCAGATTAACGCAAGAGCGTTGATTCAATCGAATGGTGAATAAAAACAAAAATTTACATGCGAATTTTAATAATTCTTATACCAACCGAACGGAATAAAAAATAAAAAAAATAAAAACATACAATCAAACTACCGCGGTGACGTTTCTGTACGATTGTGAGAATTTATCATCATTTCCTGAGAGTTCGTACAACGTATACAAATGTACCGCACATATTAAGTACCTATTTGTATAATGTTGTGCCATTCGGATTCTTGAATATGAATGAACAATAAAACAACGTCGGTGTTATTATAAATGGCTTAATTTCACCGAGAAAAGATTATCATAAAACGCGCACAAAACTCTCCGCGCCCGTCTACACCTTACACAAAACTTAGGTACAACTTGACGACGATCGAGTCGTGAGATATAAACGAACGAACGAACGAGAGTGTGAGAATAAAAATGCAAAAACTGATAAGCAATAAAAAAAAAAAAACGTGTAATGAGGAAAATGAGATTCCACCGTACGCGTGTATGAAATTCAAGCCTATTTCATATATTATACATATATGGGGGCACCTACGGGTCCCCGTTGCGGGGTTATAATTTTCAAACGTGAAATTAATCGTACGATTGCAGATAACGAGGTAATTACAACACCCGTAAGGACGAGCTGGCAATTTGGCGCAGCCCAGGAAGGCTTCTCGGCTTTTTGTGTAAACGCGAAAGATAAGATCTCGGCTCATACAACATATATATATGTACACATATATACCTGGCTGCATGTCGTTCATCCCTGCGCAGGATTATACTTTTACCGCACGGACATTCCGCTCAGGAACCGCCGCGCGTAAGGAATTTAAAAAGCTCACTTTACCTGTACAAATATATCTATCTATCCGTCTATCTGTCTATCTATCTATCTATCTATCTATTTATCAACGGGTTGCCCTACCTTCCTGCGTCCAGGTATTTGCATTTATTCATCTTGCCCGGTGCTTAGGGCAAAGCACTTTGTTCGACGAATATCTAACATCGTGATTACACGGGTTTGTTATACCTACTCAACTTCGGGATCAAAATTCACGCTGGATGTAAATCTGTTCTTAGAGTAGAGGCGGAAGAAATTAACTACACGAGTAAAGTAAATATCGTTTAATCCAATGAGAACTGGAATCGAGGTTTGCGTGAGATTGTGTGCCGAGACTTTTTTTTCTCTCGGAACTTTCAACTTTCCCATTTTTTCGTTTTCAGATAAGATGGAAGCTATTGTAATCACCAGGAAAATGTCAAGTCGACTTTCGGCTAGATCCTCGGGTTTTGAAGTTTAGAGAATCGCATTCAATTATTTTCCGAAGATCTCGATAACGAGTTATCGGATTTCAATGATTTTCGTCTCAATCGACGCGGTTTTTTCAAACTTAGAACTGATTAGATTTTGGTTTCGATCCGTTCGGTACATTTTTAATTATTTGGATAGTGAAATTCCATAAAATCGTATAACAATACGATATGTTGAGAACGAATGAATGGATTTGAATGAAAATTCATACCGTCAGGTTTTTGGATCGCTAATCACGAATCTAAGGTCATATTTGCAAAATTTAAATTTGGTTTATTCAATGAGCTGAAAAAAAATACAAACATTTGGATTTTGATGAAAATTGGTACACGTAGGTTTTTCGTGTGGCTGATCACGGATCCGAAGTCAGATTGCGAAATCCAAAACGGCGATACGATATGGTGAAAAAAAAGGAATAAGAAAATTCCGATTTCTGTATAAATTGGTAGGCGGAGGTTTTTCGGGTCACCAATAACGAATCCAAAGTCAGACTTCCGAAATTTGTAACGATGAATCCATTATAGTAATTAAGGATAAAAAGAATCGTCATATTTTCATGTGCCTAATACGGTATCCGAGGACTTTGAAATCGTTAATCAGGAATCTGAATTTGTAGCCCGAAATTCGAATTGGATATTATTCATCTCTTATTCTTCGTGAACTTGGAACCTGCAGCGACATAGCGCGACTTAATATTACTAAAATTCGTAAACCATTGACCGCTTTACATTTTTATAAAAACAATGTTCTCTTCCCATCTCCCGGTGTCCCGTTTCCCTCGTATTTCCCTAGGCGAGGGAGGCTTAAGTGGAGCTTGAAATTATTCTCGAGATCGTCGTCGTCTTTGGGAAGTCGTTCTTATTGTTAAAACATAGCTCGATTATTAAATTTGACACTCGAGGAGGCCGCCGTATGATTCCCAGTCCTTCGAAGCAGAATCGCAAGGGATTTTCCCCTTGGTGTTTTCGGACCGAGCGATGGGGCAGAGCGAGTCCAGGTCCCCGGGGACCTCGATCCGGCAGCTCCTCGACTAATTTTACTCTCCAGACCCAGGAATCAAATATACATACACGCATACACGCACCTTCGAGCCGTGTGAAAACACTCGCTACGCCGAAAAAATTCCGCGGTCCTTCTTGTAGGAAGAAAATATATTCATTTAGGTGTGAAAAATTTTCAGATGTTACGCAGCGACGTGTTTAATATGAAAAGAAACAAGCCGAGAGAGAAAGGAACAAATTTATAAACGACTGTATTATTTTTCGCACTTTTCATTTTTCTTTTTTTTTTTCTCAACGCGCGTCTACCTTTCCTTCTTCGTTCTTTCTTCTTTCCGTCGTCCGTGACCCACGTCACTCTCGAATACTCAAAACGATACCGGGTATTTCCGGTCGAAGAAACGGGACTCGATATAACGCGATATACGGAACGGAGTTGGTGCAAACTCAGAGCGATTTGGACCGCGGGATTTCGGCGGAGGGGTCCGGAGTTCGAGAGAGTAAAAGAGAGAAAGAGAGAGAGAGAGAGAGGAGGGACATTCATTTCCCGAGTCTCTGTTGTACGAGCGGTTTAAGGAGCGGTTGAAATTTGAAAGGTCCTTCGAAGGTCAATTCCGTTCTAGTTGTCGTTCGAGAGGAGACTCTATTCTTGCTGGGAAATTGCCCGAAATTGATTTACGAACTCGGCCGCTTCGCTCCTCTCCTCTCCTCTCCTCTCCTGTCCTCCTCCCGTTATACTCGATGAGACTTTTACGTCACAACTTATCGGAATTGATTGATTCGAAACTCCCACGGGAATACGTAACCTGTCTGTCGTACCGCTGCAGTGCACGAATCGTGGCATTCGATGAAAGAAGAAGAACAAGGAACGAAAGGAAGCGAGTGTGATAAGAAGACGAAGAATCATAATCGTGGAATCTTTGCCCGATCCTCGTATCACAGCTTCGAAAATCCCGCACCGACAAACATTTCGTTTGTTACAGTAAGTAGAAAAATTGAGGTATCGTTAGAAAAAACTGTTTGAATATTGTTGGAATTACGAAAAACGAGGTACTTTTTTTGCTAATTGCGACGCAAAATCAGTTTGTGAGGTTTGCTCTACTTTTTTAGCTAAACAAGTCTTTAACGTCAATTTATTCTTGCACAAGCGTTAAATTTTCACAACAGTGACAAGAAAATATAGCAACAGTGATCGTAACGAGAAAGAACAGTAACGGATACCAGAGTTTCCGGTAACAGCTAGAAACCTAATTTTCATTTTATACCTAGAAGAATATTTTTCGATTGTGGTAAAAAATGAAAATAGTCAAAATGACTGAGCGGTAACCGGGACCAAAAATTTCTCTCAGTGCGTATTGCGTAACACTTGGAATAGAAATCCGTAAGGGAGGGTGAGATTTTTCTCGTCGATTAATGAAGCGAGGATCGGAACTTGAGGAGCGACGAGCCCTCGAAGGGCGGAGTTAAACCAAGTGAAGAAATAAGGAGGAAACGGGGAACGTACCTTAATACACGTTGTGCAGTAGCCATGTATAATGTACGACGACGCGGTGTAACGAAAGAATTATTAAGTCGGAAGTTACGCCGTCGTTCGCCATCAATTGCGTCTTAAAAAGAGAGAAAACTCGGGCCCTCCCCCTTCCGGAAGAAAAGAATTTATATTCGTTTAGCTAATTTATGCCCGCACAGCCCCGAGCCAACCGTACAGCACGGCTGAGCCCTTCGCAGTTCTCTACCCCTTGTGTTCATTTTTATTTTCCACGCCCAACAGACGGCGCACCTGATTACAAAAGACAAACGTAATCAGCGAAGGAGACTAGAAACTGGGAACGAACTGCCCGCTGCAGAAACGGCGCTGAATAATCAAAGAATAATGAAATTACTCCGCTGGACTTGAGCGGAGCAATTTCGCATTGCGAATTCTAATCCTTTTTACGCATGGACGTGAAATCGTCAACGTCGTTCTCTCCACCGCAACTATTGCTACACTGAGAAAAGAGTTTATTTACCATGTTAACAAACGTATATTTGAATGTATCGCGAAATGCGTAATGATCGATGAAGATTTGTTAACAGTTGACGAATCGTATTTGGCACAGATAAAATTTGATAACAATAACGAAACATTTATTTCGCGATATATCTAAATATGAGTTTGTTGACGGTAAATTATTAGTTTTCACCTCCCGAATTCTCGGCGTCATCGCACGAGAGTGTAAATCGTTACGTTCGTTATGCGAACAATATTTTTTACCCTTCGAGCCGTAAAATTGGAAGAACACGTTGTACAAAAATTGCAAAAATAGCAGATATAAGGTCGTGTATGTGAACGCAAAGCCCTCACTGGAAACAATAATACTTTACTGTTATAAAAAAAAAATAATTATTATTATTTATTAAAAGTAATGATAATATCAATTTTTTATTTCGTCATAGAAAGGTTTTGAACTGAGCAAAACGAAATGAACTGAATTCGATAGTGTCATTTACAAATAAAAAATTGAATTCAATCAACCTTGATTAATCAATTGTTGATTTTTGAATTGTTTAACAGAAAATGAAAATAACATTTGTTAATTATGCCTCCCAAAGCTTGGCCTGTATTTTCTCGTGAATTTGATTGAAATTTTTTCTTTTTTTTTTTTCTTTTCAGCAAATAAGTAATTCCAAAACACGATTGCCACGCCACCTCTTGGGGATAAACTGATTTAACAATTCTCAGAATTAACCAGAGACAGCAACTACGAGTGCGAGAGACAACGATTCGGGGAATTTAATTCCTTATTCGTTTTAAACATACCGGTGTGTAAAACGGTACTTTACACCCGCAAAACGGATCGTAAAATCCCATTTTACGCCTAGGTAGAGCAAAAATAAACAAAAAAAAAAAAAACTTATATTACGTTATAATTCTTCTCTACGAGGCGCTGTTTGGCAAATATGAAAAAATTTGACATCGTTCTTTGGATGTTTTTATTAGCAAAAATGTTACTTCGGAAGCACCCGTTAGACGAAGGGATAAAGGTAGCTGCCCCGGTGTAACGCAACACTCTGGGCACAGCCCTGATCCTGATCCTGGTTCTTGAATAAGATAGGATCTTAGTGATCCTGCACGCCACGATGTGCACTATACTATTTCAGTGCTCGCTGCACAAGTCGCAGAAAATGTACGTGAACGCCGGTATTATTTTCGAATAATATCACGTATGCGAGGACGGCGCACGTGAGGATATTGACACCGAGGCGAGTATATCGCGTGTAAAATGGTGCAAGGATATCGGCGGCAGAAAAGCGAAATCGGTGGTAAAAGGGTTTGGTGTAATTTTTTTTTTCTTCACCTGAGCTAAAATCAACCAAAACAATAAATAAAGGTAAAAAGCATTGTGTTCGGTTCAGCATCAAAGTATATTCTGATTTATCACATTTATGAATGGTAAAAGGACGCATTCTCCATTTTTTCTGGTTTTTTTTTTATTTCGGAAACGACGCTAAATCCTTTGAAACGTAAAGATTCCTCGATTTCGGGAAGAATGTTTAAAATTTGTTGCTTGTTTTTTATTCTCAAATAATAATATCGAACGTAACGGTACGTGGAGGTATGTCGGCACTTACGTTCTTGGACCATTAGTGAACGTGATTATTCTTTGTAAAGTTCGTCCGAAGACTGAAATGAATGATTGACAAACTGCTCCGATATCCAATTACTGAACGACGATGTTGCAAGAGAATGGTCATCGATGCGTTGGATTGAACGCACCGGTTTTGGTCATCTTAGTATCACTTTCGGTAATCCTTTTAATCCAGTTGCGGGTACACGGAGAGAAATTTTTAGTTCCGGCGAATATTAATCACGAATTCGATGCTTTAATCAAAGAGATTAAAAGTGAAATTGATGCAAGATAGAAAATTTCACAAAGGTACACTTGGGGATAATGAATTTGAGACGGCTAATTTTTTTCCATTAGACAGTTACGTTGGCAACACAGAGAAACCTACAGCGCCACAGTCGGCCGAGCGCGAAACAAACTCAATCTCGATAAACGTAACATAACCCATGAACGTCGAATCTAACCTTAGAATACCGCGGGGATATTGTTGGATTGACAAGTCAACAAGTATTCTAAGGTCAGATTCAACGGTCATGGGTTGTGTTACGTTTATCGAGATTGAGTTTGTTTCGCGCTCGGCCGACTGTGGCGCTGTAGGTTTCTCTGTGTTGCCAACGTAACTGTCTGGTGTAAAAAATGATGCGTTTCAGACTCACTGTCCCGAAGTGTACAAGTAAGCGAATGGTAACGTAACCAGGAATGGTGCAACTACCCTACACCGAGGTTTGTTTCGAATTTGGCGTAACCCGATCGAAAGCAAAGTCAGAGCAACGGCACCCCGGATCGTGGCATTGCACAGGCCGGGGCCTGAGGGCATGAAATTGTACCCCTATCGCGCATTGATATCCCCCGGTCGGTCACTGGAGCATGAAACAGTTGAGCATCGACAATGTAAGCCAATCAAGACCCGCGGGCGGCGTAGTCGAAGCGAGGCAAGACGAGGGACGGAAGGCGGGTGGGTAGGTATATCAGAGACTGGGAAGGGTAATCGCCTGAAATTGCATTAAATTTAAATTTTTAGTTACGTCAATCCCCCGGGGGATAACGCGGCCCATCGTCTGCGCCGCTCGCCGTCTCCCGATCTCGGTCTTTTGATGCTGCGACAAATTGATCCACCCAGCTCGCTTCTTCTATTCTAGCCAATTCGATACTGGAATACGCGCATCCGAACCCGAGTCAAAATTCAGCGCCTACGTTTCACCCTAACAAGGTTCGTACGAACCTACTTTGAAGGAAACTTGACCTGGAAATCCTACATTGAACCTTCAACTTCTAAAAATTAAAGTACCAAGTCGTACTTTGACCCTCTGGTAGCAGACGATTGAACATGTTTTGACGCTGTTCGATCCGCTGCTCCTACATTTGACCTGTAAATCATCCCCTATAGATATATTATTACAGCGACATTCGAGTGTTCACAATGAATAATCCAAGGGCTGTTTCGACATCATTTTGATAAGTTTTAACAACGTTTGAAAATTAAGTATTGCATTGCGACTGTATTCATTCAACGTTCTTATGAATACAAAAACCCTTCTAACTGATCGCTGGTACAGAAAATACGATTAAACGCATGTGTAAACCAATTCCTGTTTATTGGGATTTTAATTTTGATTTCACACGTTTTGATCATATTTTTTGTATTTCAATCATGTTCAATCAGAATCGTATGGAGAGTTTCAAGCCAGCAGGTTTTACCCCACCTCTGGTGGTTTAAAGGAGGATCTAAACAGTCCCTACTATGAACCTAAACTTCGTATATCGTGAAATTTCGGACCATTTTAGCGTCAAAATATGGTCTGATATCGCATTGAAATAGAACCTACCTTAGTATCTTCAGTCGGAGCTCCAACGTAGGGTTTAAAGTGGGCGCTAAATTTCGACTCGGGAATCCAACTTCGTCACCGGCACGTCTCTGACTGTTCCAAAAGCAGGAATATTACTCCTACGTTAATCCATCGCGAGAGGAGTCCTCAAACGTTCGATGTACGTTCGATGTACGTTTGAATTTGGACTACATCCGAACCCCGAATGGACTCCAGATCTCGTTGGTATGATGCTCGAGTAATTGGAAGCACAAAGTTGTCTCACCGAATTGGATTTCACGTTAGAATACGTTGAATTGTTGAAATGGCAAATTGAACCTCTTTGTTGTCAGAAGAAATGGAATTTCCTAATGGTCGAAACTCGATTACAAGTTGAATTCCACCGGTGAGCATTGATAAGTATACATGTACGTAGGTAGCTTAACCTTGATATATCTTTTCCTGCTCGTTAATGTTTCTCCTCATTCCTACGTCATCGTATTCCAGTCAAGGGTACAACAAGTAGGTTAGGTTACACCGAGCTATTCACGAGGGCGCGTATCTCGCACACACGGATAAAGGGAGAATCGACATAGATGTGTAGGTATACCTGAAGCGAGTAATTTTGTAGAAACGAGCATTCTCTTTGGTGGATTGAAATCTTAAGCCCTGTGGGGGTTTCGCGTTATTACCGAGGTAGAAAATGATCATACGCCAGCCAGCATCCCCTGTTCTCGAGGTCACCTCCTCCTTCTCCTCCTTCTCCTCGTCCTCATCCTCCTCCCCCTGCTCCCTCCTCAACCTTCGACGTTTTCCTTTCCTTCCCTTGCAGACATGCCCGCACGATGGTGGTCGAGGCCACATTATAGTGTACAAGTTAACCGAGCGTCTAAACTGAAGCAAAAGCAACCTAAACTATAGTGCCGGTAAGTGGTAAGCCATGGAGTATGGAAAGGACGAATACGGACGTAGGACGAGGATGAGGCTTACGGTGTAATTTGCAACGGCTTAAGCCGCCAGCTCCGACCAATTTGATCCCCCGCGTGTGAAATCTTATACCTCGTACGATCTTTACGTCTTTTTTACCCGCAATATGTTTTTTTTTCCTATTTATTACATTCACTCTTTGTTTTATCGTTGTTTTAATTAATTTATTTTTTCAATCGAGCGGAGCGCAGAGTCCGCGAGACTTCGAGTGCATCGCACGGCAAAGAAATACACACGAAGTAGGAAAAAATGAATATTCATATATACTCCCCATGAAAAGCGATACCCCGAGCCATCCGCTCTACGGTCAATGGGCGGTGTCGCAATTTTTCTTTTACCTCATCGTTGCTGGTGCTGAGTATACCGTATACACCGTACTCCTCCACTCTTGTGTGTACCTATACTTACATACCCGAGAGCATCACGAGCCGAGAACACGAGCTGGTGGGTTTTACGGGCTGTCGCCCAGAATCTGGAGTAAGAATTTTTTGTCTCTCCGGTATTACCACGCATACAAGGAAAAATGCTTAATTTAGTGGATAAAAAGGCGGCACCGCGGCGTAACCACCGGGAACTCAATACCCCGTAAGGCAAAAATATTCC
Organism: Neodiprion fabricii; assembly: GCF_021155785.1. Lineage (NCBI taxonomy): Eukaryota > Metazoa > Arthropoda > Insecta > Hymenoptera > Diprionidae > Neodiprion > Neodiprion fabricii. The sequence goes on along the minus strand of NC_060243.1, from coordinate 26,476,878 downwards.
GTAAAAGTTGGAACTTCGCGTCATCCGAGCATGCCGAGCATTGATCAGCCCGTAATGAAGTCGTTTCACCTCGAGTCCGACGCAGTTGAAGCGATTACACACTAAGGAGAGCCCAGGGCATGACGGTTCGCTCGCGGTTACCTCGAGAGTGCATTAAACAAAACACTATATTAACACACGGGGGGAACGTCCGGTGTTTAAGTACCTATACCCACACTTTGGCTTGGATGTGGCTGTGCTAGGGGCCGGAGAGCGTGCGTGGCCGACAGGTAGTCGATGATTTGCAACATTTTATCCACTCGAACATCGAGTGTTTTAAACCGACGACGGTGCAATATGGCGGACTCGGGCAGGGATGGAAGGCACGGTTGACAAGCGATCTCCACTTCACCGTACACCAAGGAGGTTCCTTCCATGGTGCAGGGCAGCCCAGTCCATGCACCGCAGGCCCTTACGATTCTTCTCTCTTCCCCCGCCCTCGCTGATGAACCGAGCAAATGTTTATACAAGAACAAAGCTACGCGAGTATCGGCTGTCGCCTAGCTTTTCACTTGTTTTTCAGACATACCTGTATTCCGATATGTTTGACGATTTTAAGTGACCAAATACACTTCAGGGGAAGGGGAAACAACCCACTGAACATCAGGGGTTGAACGAAGACGGATAAAGTTCCCGAGAGAGAGAGAGAGAGACAGAGGGAGACGGGGTCTTGAGACTGCGGCCGAAGAAGTAGGTCTGGTTCCTCCAACTCCATTTTCACAAAGATCCGATCACGGACCGTGCAAAAACACGACCAACCCAATGAACCGACATCCTGAACATCTCGGAAAAAGTACCGAGACCTCTTCGAATCCGAAATCCAATTGTCAAATCGAATGGTCACGTGCGAGGATCGTTGGATTGAAACGTCTCGCGTCTTTGTCGTGAAATTTAAATCGTCGTTCCGAATTATGTCGACCAGCTGTCTCTGGGACGTCTAAACATCTTGATGAGTTTCATCATACTCAACAGTCGGGGCGAGACACGCCTCTTCTACTGGACAATGTCGGGCCAAAAATATCCTACAGTCATCCAGCTAAAGCCGGTACATTCCCACCCTGTGACAAACGTCTCGCGATGACTTGTACGAGTCTTCAACCGACCCGCTTTCAATCCCTCCGAAGCTTTCGTACGTAGGTTTATACTCTAAATAAGTAGTCTTGATCAAGTGTGAAAGTGTTTGACGAATCTCGCTTATTCGCTCCAGTGCGATGTTGCGTACGTATGACAGGACGTCGGGAACATTCCAATGGTCGAGAGTGCAACGTTTATAGCGTCACAGTTCCGCCTAGGCATCACCTCAAATATTAATTTTTAAAATGTTTGAGCATAAAGGCGTGATTCTCACGGCGATATATGCGCGCGTTGTGTGATCAGGATGGTCTCATTTGACTTTGGGAACAAAGCCGCTGTGAAATCGCGTCACAGCAAGAAAACGGATATCGGACCAATCGTACATGTGTCATAGTCCGATCTCAGCTTCTCATGGGCGGAACGTAGGTAACATGGAATTACATCCGAACGATTTTTTGGAGACATCGCGTTGTGGGTAGGTACTGACGAGGGACAAACAAGGTACCAAGAGAAATGGTCGGTTAAAGTGTTTGCCGAGGACCCAGCTGAGCGGTCCACACACAAAATTCTCCTTCTCTGTCGCTCTTTCACTCTGTCCTTCTTCCTTTCTTTTCATTCTCTTCTCTCTCTATATCTATCCGTCTGTCTCTCTCTGTCCGTTCCGTCTGTCGTGGGAAAAATCTCGAAAATTAAGTCCTTCCGAAACAAGGAAAGAGCAGAACCGCTCTAATCCTGTTGTCTCAAGTAAAATTGCTTGCGCGCTGAAAAAATTATCCCCGTTTCAACGGGCGGCCGGATTCTCGTGCATACCTCGGGACCTCTACTGTCCTAATCCTGTTTGCTTCACATACCGTTTTACCTCGGCCAGAATAAAAACGTGTAATTAAATTACGGTTTCGAACCCCTTTGCGGTTCATTGAATTTCACCAAATTTATGTTTTTTTTCGTTTTCTCCCATCCCTCTTCCCACGTCATCTAGCTACCGGACAGGTTTCACCATTGCAGTAATAATTTTACAGACAATTTAATGAGGCGTCATCTAATTACAAAAATCTACCGTAATTACGGCAACATTTGGCAGGCGGTTTTACAATTCCGGGATGTGTACGTTCCAAAGGAAACGAAGGGGAATTGAAAGGCACGGTAGAACAGATACGGAGACGGTACGTCGAGTATAAGCGGAACCATGGATAGAGGGAGAGAAAATACAGAATGGAAGCAATTCGATTGACGACAAAAGATCGCGATTCGGGGTTCGAACATCTCGCTCATTGTCGGTATAAATGGTGTAGACTGCGGAACGAAGTCAACGTTGGTAAATAATTAAAATCTTATCAGACACAGTTTGTGTGTCAGAGACTTGAGTGCGACGAGAATAGGGTGTCCTTGTACGAAAGGCAACAGAAGATGGAAGGAGGATGTTTGCCATCAAACACTAAAAGGGCTCTCAACAGATCCTCCGCTAGTTTTTTGTACTCGCTCGTGTCCTCTTCTCATTGTCAGACAGAGTAGTCAGTCGCTACTGCAGTCTAACGCTCAGGGAACGAATGTCTCTCATCGCGAGAAGAATAAGAAGAATACTAAGAAAAGGAACGAGAGAAACTGAGGAAAAACAAAGAAAAAAATTGAAAAAAATTTTTTATCAAATAGTGAAAGGAATGAAAATCGTGAATAATACCTACTACAAATGAATTTCCGCACGTCCGCGATTATTGCTAGGGGTATATTTTACGGGGTATCTGTTATTTTCGCAGTCAACGAGCATCGACACTGCCGGTACCGGCGGATCGATGCTTGAATTATCGTTAACGAAGGAGTTGAATGACGGCTGATTAAGCCACGTGCCACTTGGCAGCTGCTCTTCGAGCCCGTAGTGTCACTTGCGCTTTGACTACGCGCGGCGTTGCTTCAAGCACTCTCGAATCGATTTGCCGCAGGAGGAAGGCAAGTAAGTATAGGAACCAACCAACCAACGAACCCGCCGCCTCTTCGTCGCTAAACTTCCGTCGACGACGAGTATCGCCGATCCAAGTATAATAAAGAGACTTTCTTCGAGTCTATAATGTACCGGAGATTCGAAATCGTTAGAAAGTTTTATAGCTTCTTCAAATTTCGCAACTGCCCGATGGTTTGGATGTTAGAAAAAAGAAAAAAACCAAACATCGTCTCAACGAACGCTGCGACGGGCATACGTTGAGAGGGGCAGGAAGGGGGGAACGGAGCTGGATGAAAGGAGCAGTATCGTTTTAACGTCTCTATTAGCGGCTATTAAAAGCGAACAGCGAAAAACCTCTCGTCCGAATCGCGCCCTCTTCACATACCGCTTCGTTCGGTATCACGTTACCCATTGTGCCAGCCTTGGAGAGAGCTCAGATTTTCGAACGATATACCCATTGTAAAGGCCGGGGGTATTTAGCATGGGGTGGAGAGAGTCCGGGGAAGATTGTGCCCGGGGTACCAAGCCTATAGAACGTCTCTCTATGGTGTCTCGTGACACACGGGGTACGATTTTGTTAAAATGATATCCCCCGACCCGTCAGTATTATTATTTTACCTCCACCCCCTCCCCCGGCAGACGAGAAAGAGAGAGAGAGAGAGAAAATGAAAAAAACACGTCAAAATAAAGGAAAGAAAAAGAATATCACGAACGAATCACACACGCAACAGGAAATGGAACTTTGTGAAATGAACTCGTGTTGATATTATATTCTTTCGATTCATGTACACGACATAAACTATCGTGATATTTTGTCACAAACATCTTTTACGATTCTGACGTACTCAGAGATGTCTCGAAAAAACACTTTAAAGACGTTCCTACTCGTGGAAGGGTTTTGATAACTTTTAGCAACACGGTCGCAACTGGCGACTAATTTTGATTCAATCTTCACGCTGAGGAAAGATTGAGAAATAAAGAATACTGATAAATTGTAGACATGCGGCTATTAGCGAGAATCGAGTTATTTTTCACTCTTTGTACATACCTCAATTCAATTCCTTGCGGTTCCTATTGCTGGCACCATTATCCTTTACGTTTTATATGCTTATTTGGCGTGGTCAAAAAAAATGATTGGTCATCCGTTCTAAACGTATTCTTGGTACAGACACACCCTAATGACAGACCCACGTTCTTCGGGCTCAGCTGACGCGTTTTAGTTCACTTTCGGGATCTTTTTCGATGGGTTCCGGTAGCACGGGACGAAAAATATAGGTTGAAAAACGAAAGAGGAAAGTGGGAAGCCGGGTATAACGAGCCGAGATGTCGGACTATTTGCGACGATAATTAATGCCGAGAACGCGTTCTCGATTTGAACACTCTCGTTCTGTTCGTACACTCGAAAAAAAATTGCCTTATTTCGTTTCATTTCATCTTTTTTTTTTTCTTCGCCCCTCTTCGATCCTCCTTTTTCAATATCAATATCAAACGATTGCAAAGAGCTTGAAACTCGCGTCGAGGCCAGACGATCGACTTGTTTCTCAAGGCAAATGTGCTAGGAAAAAAAAAGAAACGACTCGGAATTGAAAATCAGTTAAAAATGACGGGTACAGGGATTATGATAATTAATACTTTTTAAAGCGGTATATCGTAGATATCGGATAGATCGGCATAATCAAACGGATTACAGGTGACACCTTCACCGAATCCAACTATGGCTAAACAAATCTCATTTAAATCACATATCTCTTGTAACGCGTATAAGATTGAGATTCGTTAATTTTTTGCCCCCCTGTTCGTTATAGTTAATTCAAATTGATTCAGCGTCCGCAAGTTGCAATCTGCACTTTATAAAATTTTATCAAGAGAGTAAACGAATTTTGAAACTATCTGCAGGAGTTTCGAAACAGGAAGAGAGGAAAAGAGATTACAAAAAATGGGAAGGGATTAAAAAAAAAAAAAAAAATCTGTGCGGCCGGTGTTTCGCTCGTGGGATAATCCGCAGAGCCATGCTCAAAGTGGCGAATTTTGCGGTCGACGTTTTAACGCGGAGAAAACCAGCGCCGAGCAGTTCACGGATATAACGCGTAGTCATGACAACCTGAGCGACTTGCGACTCAATTAGCAGGGAAAACACGGGACGCCGTTTCGCGTTTATACTCATCGATCTGAGAGCGGGAGAGAGAAACAAGACCGACTAAACCACTGAGGTACAGAGGCATATATATTTATAGAGGTATTATGGCCGTGAAGACATTTAGTCAAAATCGTGCCTCGATGCTCGGAAACAGAAACTGGAAGAAACGGCGTTTCGTTATCAATGAGTTTCGATATTAAATGATAAATGCTGATGCATGGATTTATACGTAACTGCTTCGATATTTCGTTCTGCAGAATTACTTACAAGAAAATTTCAATTTGTAATTATTATTAGTAAATCGTAATAAATTGGTTATCGTGACGATAGAGCTCAAATGCCGTCATAAATTTTGTCCAAGTTTGATTATTTAGTGCAAGTGTTGTACCGAATGATAAATATATTCTGGCAATTTTAACGTTACGTCTAAATGAAAATATCATAGCAACAATTTTGCACGACTAAATAAAAATAGAAGCGACTAGAATTTTTTGCTACAGCTACGAAACAATTTTTTTAATTCGTATCCACAATCGTATTTTCGAACCATGGTTGAAGACTGTGTACAATAAACGCAAATATAAATATTTCTCCGTGTAGCTATTATTAAAAAACTATTAGGATTCAGGATGAAGAACAAAAAACAAAAGTCAACCGAATGATCGTTATAATCTCGAGTGTCTTTAGGCTAATGGGAAAACCGTACTTGTTATACCCACTTGAAAAAGCTTAACTGTAACTCTAAAAAGAACCATCTTGGCCAAAAAGTTCGGTTCAATAAATTATCTCGATAAATGTAGTCGTCAAGAGTTTTCTAAATATTTGAAAGTTGAAAATTTTTAAAGAACAAAATCAGTCGACCATCGTCTGTACCTAAATGCAAATAATTTTCTGTTTACATATCAACCAAATCTGCAAAATCGTTTCTCTGGCATCGTGAAGAAAACAACACATTTCCAACGTGATTTTACAATGTGGTACCAATTATTTTCGGAGGGTACCTTACAAAGCGCTAATCTGTCGGTAGTCAAAGGTCCTGGTTGAAATGGTCCACCAACTAACCGGCGTAAAAATACACTGACGCAAAAACAGCCCGTGACAAAAAGTTGAATTATATTAAACATCGCAAGTATTCTTATTTTTCGTTGGGTTATTTATTCTGTATTATTTGCTCCTGTAACTAGCCTCAAAGCCACGCGATCATTTCCGCAAATTTCTCGACTTTAAATTTTGACATGTTGTTATTTATTTATTTATTTATTGTTTTTTTTTTTTTATTTGCAGAATGCAGCAACAATCGGGACCGGGAAGCGGATCTCAGCGACGAGCCCTGAGCCCGGGACCCGGCGGAAGTGATTCGGAGGACTCTGACATCTCCCTGGGACGAACCTCGCCGCCCTCGCCGGCATCCTCGCCGCCTCCGACCCACCAGCCGTCCCCGGTTCCGCTGGGCTCGCTGGGCCCTCTGCCCCCACCGCCCCTCAACTTTCGGTTCGACTCGGCGCAGCCCCAATTCCGGTTCGCGCACGCGCCGGCCTTCAAATTCTCGCCAACCGGCTTCCCGTTCGGACCCCATAGCCCGCAGCACAACCACCCGAGCATCGCCGGTGGTGGGATATTCAGACTGGCTGAAACCAGTCCCTTTCAGGCCGTAGGACCCAGGGGCGATCTCGGCTCGAGGTACGTACCGAATGTTCATATCCCCTGTATTCCAGCTTCGCTTTGTTAGATATACCGGGACAATCTCTTGAGACTTGAAAATCAACCGCGCATGCGCCAATTTTATCGGCCGTTCGCGCAGGCTGGCCAACCCGAGTTTTCAGCTGTCAAACTTTGTTTCTGCCGGCGATGTAGTTGATACGAATTTTCGAGGTTAGAATCTCGGATAGTTGAGGCATTGACTCGGAAAGGTTTGGAAAGCATTTTTTGTCGGGTCGGAAAGTCGATTCTTCGAAGTACGGTCGGAATTTAATGCTCATGCGCTTTGAAAATTCAAACGTACGCATTTTGCGTAGGTTGGCCCGCCTGCGTCGCAGACAAGAATATCGCTGCGGGAATATTTCACCGACCAATGAGATTTAATTATTTGGCGCATGCGCGGTTGATTATCAACTTTCAAGAAATTGTTCCGGTATTTTATTGCGTGTCAATTGGATTCATCACGGTAGGAACAAAAGTCTGACCATGCAATTTTCAAAGCGTCAATTTTCTTCAGTCTTGCACGTGTCGGTCGATGAATTTTTTTTTTTTTTAACTGGGAAAGTTACTGCCAATCCAGCCCTATTTTTAACGAAATTGAACGAAACAACGATATTTGATTCATCAAGCTTTTCGAGATATACACGTTTCATTTCTGTAAACACGTGAGAATAACAAAAATGATATTCGACAAAAATTGAGAAAAGGAATACATAGAATCCACGGTATTCAGTACCCGGTAAAGTACATCGTAATGCGAAAAACGATAACAAAAATAACATCTTTTCTAGAGTCATTTCAGCTCATTGATTATCAACGATTGATAATTCTTATACAAAAATGACCAAGTCACCGTATTATTCGACAAACAAATCACTGCGCTTGGCGTATAAAAATTCCAAGTTTAAAAGTCGATCTGACTTCTGAATAGTCGGAGTCTCTAACTTTCCACAACGTAAGCTTTTACCATGGAGCCATTAATTGCGGATGCAATTAATTTACAAGATTGATGTATTGAACAAAAAAAAATCACTACTTTGGAACTTTTCGAACAGATTCGAAATATTTGAGCTTCCAAAGTATGAGCAGTTATATTTTGCTTATAAAATTTAGACAAACCATTTACTTAAATTCAGGCTAAAAGTACAAAGAACTTCAAACTGATACAAATTTTAGCCACTTGAATCTTGGTAAAAATTAAGTCCCTTTGCAAGAATTGACACCACCTCGCAGGAAGGCAATCAACGGTCGAGTTTATTTGATAAAAAAAAAAAACAAAAAAAAAAAACATGATTTCTACGTAGCAGGGATCAACAGTCTATGCAACGAGTGACAATCAAACGATTAAAATGACTGCGATCATTGATGATGCTTGCGCTAATTAAAAATCGATCAATAGTTAGCAACGATGGGTCCGACAAACGTTGGAGACCCGAGGAATAAAATAAATACGATTATTCCCTGACGGTTGTTTTCCAGACTTCCGGATCCGCTGGGCCTGCCACCCCCGCGACTCCACCCCCACAAAGGGCTGCTGCACCACCCTCACCCCCCGCACCAGCTGACCGAAGGTATATCGAGGTTATCGGACGGCTCTCGTCTCTCCGACGGCGGCGTTTCCCGTCTCTCTGACAGCCTCTCGGAGGCTCACAGCCCCCCATTGATGGCGACGAATCTCTCCGTAACCGGTCCGCTCAGAGTCGCGGTGCCGAGTCCTCACACCCCTTCGTCAAGGGGCAGCCCCCCGGCGGGGCAGCATACGCCGCAAGGTCACGGCCAAGGTCAGATGATGAAGAGGATAGTGACGCCCCCGCCGCATCCGACACCCCCAAAAATTCACAGGCCATTCTCGCCCGCGTGATACGCGAGGAGATGAAACGTTGCGTGAAAATTGATGCGATTCAACGGAGTATGATGATAATAACGATGATAAATTCAATGGAAATACGAGATAAGTGTATAAATAATAATAACGTCGCGATAAATTCTTTAATCGCAAATTTAATACGCGACACCCGATCGTTCGAGAATTATAATCGAGCCGTGGTTAAGTAGTGACGATGATTATCTGAAGGAAAGAAAAAAAAAAACGATACGATGACTAATAAATTTGACGAAGAATATAAATATAACGTAATATCAACGGCGGAAGACAAGGCTGCTTTCTTTTTTTTCTAACGTTTCCAAAGTTCAGCTGGATTTGAACGTGCATTTTGTATAATACATACGATAAACGAATTGTGAAAAAACGAATGGCGTTATTGTAGGTAATGTGATCAAAATCAATATGAAAATACAGATGAACGGAATGCTCGTTGAGGCGCACAAAAAAAGCGATGTACCTACATCAGTGTTACAATGTGACGGAACAGTTTTGTTGCATGCATAAACGTGAAAGATTCAATTTTCAATTCAAAAATATAACTTTAGAGACGACGTAAAACCGGATCCCGACAAATAAACGTATATTGTAGAAAAGTGAAACGTATGGAAGAGAAAAGAGAAAAAAATAAAAAAACAAAAAATAATAATAATCATAGAACAAAGAGGGAAAAAAAAACAAAAAAAAACCTATAGAAATTCATTCGAATGTTTTGCGGTGTATTATTGAAAAAAATTGTTACACGACGACGCGTCGAGTTAATAAAAAGAAATAGAAATAAATAACAATGGTAAATTGACATTGGTTTTTGTCAAAAAAAAAGAAGCCCTTTCCATACCGTGGAAAAATTCTAAAATATCGATATTGATAAAACGTTTTATTATCGTCAAACTTTTATAACCAAATACTCTTCTACTGCTACTACCTCTACTTCTACTGCTCTGAATCTTCTTCCTCATCTTCACCGTCTTTCCTGTTTTCTTCTTTGCTCCGCTAGTAGGTATGACAAAGCTGTGTAAAAGTAAGATTAGAGCTGAGAAGCTTGCGAAGCTAATCGAGAATCACTGGATGAATAAAAAAAATTAAATAAAACGAACGGCAAGGACAAAATGAAGAAGAACCATCTTCGCGCTTAGCCCGGAGCAATGTTATTCCCCATTACCTTTATCCCGAGCATCAATCACCTAATCGTGCCCCTGTTTTTTGTAGATAGTATCGATAGTAAAAATTCTCGTATAACCAATTCTATAGCATTAAAAACAATACATATACATGGACTGTACTATACATAAACCGGCATACAAAACTCATGCGTATGTATATACATATGTGTACATAAATATGAATAGGAATACATATATATGTACGTATATATATAAATAGTTACGATTATTGATATGAAAATGACACACACACACACACACACATATATATATATATATATATATATATATATTTTTTAATATATATATATATATAAATATATATATGTTAAGAAATTAACATTTACAAATATTATTATTATTACTATTATTATTATTATTATTTTACGCCTGTACATAAATTGCCCGCCCAAAAATATATTATCAAATTATTATACGAAATTTAATTTTTATATTATTATTACAACACCTGTCACGCTCTCCAGAGTTTCCTTCTATCGTTCTCACTCTGTCATTCTATCTCGATGTGCAAGCACGAATCATATGCATTATAGATACATAAATTATACATGTGAGGAGATAATATATATATATATATATACTCAACGTGTACGAGCGATTTCTTTCTTTTTTTTTCACGTCGAGTATAATATGTTAATATAACCTTTCACATGGACAGGCGAAGAAAATCAATCGATGTATAACGTATACACATCCGGAGATATTAATCTCCTTGCCGTACGAAACACATCAAACATCGAAGAGAAGTATCTTGCTCTCCGACATACAGACTTCTCCACGCGAGCTCGCACAAGGCTTGTCAAGATATCGTTAAAAAATACTCAAACCTACGATATCCGCACAGTTGCTACGTTAAGCAACGGGACATCATTGTCAAACGAATTTATCGACACCGCGTATTGCAGAGACGAAAAAACGATTCCGATCGCAAGTGCGAGCGAGAATCTACCACCGCTGTAAATTGTTGTTGATATTTTAATTTTTTTTTCTAATTTTTCTTTCATACTTCACATGATTATTGCTACAAAGGTAAAAAGAACGAGTTTCCTTTTCTCGTGGTTCGTTGAAAGAGTGAATTTTTCTTTCGGGCAGCTAGCTTCGCTGCGGTAGATCGGAGGATTTCCTGGAGCCGCAGCGTGGGCGGGTGTCGTTGACAAAAACGACCAATCCGTAGACGACGCGCCCTGTGTAACTGATCCCATAGGTTTAGCCCTTTAGGAGCTGGAAACATCGACCAGGCGGTTGTCGTACTCGAACGCGCAAGCCTGCGGGGGCTCGGAGACTCCACCCTGCGCCGAACGGAAGCGCTCACGAGTTTCGACTGGCGATAAATACGGGAAAAGTCGCGAAACGCGAAGCGAGAAAACTGCGTGAAATTGTGAATGAAAATTCACATCACCGTGGGTACAACTGCTCACAAGACAATACGACAATCCGTCTCAGCCCATGAGAGTGACAAATTTTTCGGATTTTATGTCGTATCATGTCGTATTGAACGGGTTTTTGACACAACCAGTCGTATTTCGGAAACACATCGAGATACAACGTCTGATTTCTTCTGTTATTCCGATAAGAGTGATAGATTCTGATCATTTCCAATTGTCGTATCGTGTAGTATTCAACGTGTTTTTTGACACGACGAGTCGTATTTTAGCTAAAAATTCAAACGATTTGAAGATAATACGAAGATCTATCTCGGGCATAATCGTCGTGGATGCGGTAAGAATTGGTGCCGATAGGAGTGAAAGATTTGCCGGGTTTTTAATCATCCCTTATTGTCGAATCATGTCGTATTAAAAGCGTTTTTTGACGCAACAAGTCGTATTTCAGAAAAATTCAAGATGCGATTCTTCATTTACTGCAGTATTCCACATATATAATCAAATTTCGAACTCAACGCGGTGTCGAATTATCTCATCAGGTGGTATTCGACGCCTGATTGAAATAATGTGTCGTAATTTGTGAACATACGACACGTTTTAGAACTTTGAACGACACCGTACAGTCGTATCATGTCGTATTAAGCGCGTGTTTAATTTGACACGTCGTATTTCGTCATCTCTCGAAATACCATCACGTCGTATTAAACTCTGAGCCCTAACATCCTATGCCTCTTTCAGTCATCGCATCGTCCACAATGCACCGATTTTTATTACAAAACGCATCTTTCGCGTTTTCTACGTATTATTGTTAGACGAACCGCTCTAATTTGGCCATGTTCATGGTCGTCGCTGAATGGCGAGTTTGTATTGGAGTGACCGGATCAAGGCCCGCTATCTCGGTTGAATCGTCCGTCTTTTTTGGGGTACACCTATAGGTATGGGAAGGAGCCGTAAAAGCGAAGCCGTGGAGCTGAAAGATCGTTCATCTTTCTAGCGCGCGACCAGGACAGCACGCTACGACCTGTCTCGCTCTTTTCATGTTTTGACAGTTGCTGCTCCGACACCTCGGCCACATTCATTAGAGAAAGCGGTTCTCACCTCGTTGAACGAATCGTAAATTTAAACTTCCACCACACCCACGTTTTACATGCAAACATTTGGCTGTTTCGTTTCGTAGCTAATTAATTTCTGTATAATTAAGTCTGATACTAAAATTAGGGATGAGGGTAGGGCGTGAATCAGGTGTATATATTTTTAACCTACGATTAAAAAATGGCCAAACTGTTTCGGTAACCACGATAAAAATTCTTCACTGTATATATTCAGCGTAACATTAAATTGCATATAGTCTGCAGTTAGGCACAAAATGCGAATTAAAAATGTATCGAACGATATTGTGACACCGCGAAAGTGAATAGATTGATAATTTTTCCAACAGTCTAGGAGTCTAAATGATTTAACAATTACCGTCGACTCGACATCCGGAGAACATATAATCCGTATATTACAGTCGATTGAGAGCCTCGGGAAGCACAGCTGTTGGGATTTAGATGTTTAGGATAATGCGGTCGGTGCGCGCGGAGGGGCCGCTTGCAACAAAATAATGCAGAGTGAGCGAGATGGTGAGAGGATGATAGGGACAGAGGGAGGGAGAGAGAGAGAGAGAGAAAGAGAGAGACAGAGAAGGAAGGAAGGCAGGAAGGAGGGAGTAGTTACGAAGTAACTATTTCTCTTATATAGACTCTAGTGGTTATTTGTAGACAGATTCGACACCCCAACAATGGCGTGAAATCATAATGGGGATCCCTGGTTCGGCTCTTTATGTCCTGCGGGGTCTCGGGTATAAGATTATTATTTGTCACGGGGCGCTGTGCTCCGACCTGCGTGCCGCTTTAGCTATTTGTTGTGGGTTTTAACGTCAATGGATAGGTGTGAAGCTGCCGTACCAAATCTCTCAAGGATCTTTTAAAATCGGTTTATCGCCATTATTCACCACCAGCTACACCCTGCTTTTCTCCACGGTCATTCTACCTTCACCACACGGCCGAGAACTCTGGCCTCGTCGCTTTGGCAATCCCCATCGCGCCCTCTTGGGCACTCAAGAACGCGTCTAAATTCGAGCAACTAGTGTGCTAGGGAGAAGATCTGGTAGGAAACGTACGAGAAATATACTCTATAGGCGGAGAGTCGCTACAAGGATCGCGTGTCGGTCATCGCGGGTCCGGAATATCGAGGAGATGATTTATCCATCATCGTAGCTTCGGGTTATGGGTGTCTTTGAAGTGTCGCCGACGAGCGCTCGCTTAGCCGTAAAGACTGTCGTGCATGCATGCCCGTATCGGGTACACGTGCAACGTCGACGCCGAATTGAATTAAAGCCCTGTACATGTACATGTACCTACATGGATTGCTCCGTCTGGTGTTGTCCTTCTGCCTGATTTGGACCCCGGAATATGACCCGACTGTGCCCCGGGTTCCACGAACCAGTGAGACCGGATCGTATTTCGTACGTCACCGAGTCGCTATCAGATGCTGATGCTGACGATAATGATGATGATCGCTTCGCCGCCCGGCATATCGGAATGATCAGTAGCTCGACCCGCGCAGATATCGATCCTGGAAAACTGAGCGAGCTATGGCGACGTTCAGTTCGCACGGCGTTAATTACGGGTTAGGTATAACCGTGGCATTAGATTTCACAATGCCGGTAGGTGCGTTTAATGTAAGTACACGGTAACAACGCTACCCGGGTTTCAGTTCGAGAGGAAGAAGAGGAGGGCCCGGGGGGCGGTGATCACGGTGCAGAATGCGAAGCATTAACAGTGGTCATAGGTGCTGTGCAGCGCAGCCACCCTTGTGCTAACTGTTGTTCGGCTCTCTTGGTATAGAGGAAAATCCCGTCGCAAGGGTGACGGCTTTCGCTCATGGGAAAAACACAGTGTTTTATTAGCTGCGTATTACAGCCGATTTACTCACCGAACCTTTCCGTCGACTGGATTTAGCATTGCGCGGATCCCTGACATCCGTTTACAACGTCAAGCCAAAAGAGGAACACGCATCGTGCTGTTGGGGGACTGGATCACGACGATAAACTCCAACCGCACACCGAGTCGACTTTCTAAAAAATACAAATTTGGTATGTCAACTTTGCATCGCTCGGTGTTGTCCATCAGGGATCGTTGCGCCAACGGTACAATAAGATGACTCAATTCCATATTCAAGCACCGAAAGCAACATCGAGCATCGTCTCGTTATAAACAGATACCGTAAAAACGGTGATCAACCGCGTCGTTTTTCTCATAATTCGTTTATCAATTCATGCACGAAAGGTATAAGGTAGGTATAACGGCGAGAAACGAACACCCAAGGATCACTTGATACTGCGGTATCGGATTGCGGGTCGAAAAAGAGGCTTGTTTTTTTTTTTTTGTTTCTTCTTTATCTCAGAGTGCTCGTGGATGGGCACCAGCCGTTCGACTTAATTTGTCTAAACATGCGTTAGACGGCGGTTGGGCGTCATTCCATGATTTCCTACAAATAGTCGCATGGGCATGGGCATGGCGACCCCCACCTCCGTTACGGTATAGTCGTCAACAACTGTAAGTAAACGCTGCTGGGTGGTTACTACCTGGGTATTGGGAGCATATGGAAAGGGATTCGATGACGTCCGTGCAAGCCGTCGCACACGCACACGAATTGGGACAACACGAGCGGGGCTCCTGGACCAGGAGGAGCTCCCTACCAGCTCTCCGTCGTCCGCGTTATACCATCTCGTACGTACGTGTAGTCGGTAAATGGGGTTCATGGCGTTAGTGGATACCCCATTGGCAAAACATAAACCCTGTGGTGCTAAGCGGCTTATAGGGCTAGCAGGGCTAGTGACGCCTGACATATCTGCCAGCCCCCACTCTACTCTGACCAGGGACCCGGGCTGATCCTTCGTTATTCATAAATGCAGACGCACACGGGCGTAACGAAGTCTGGTGAAACTCGCCGTAATAGAAGATTTTACGAAATCGGTAGAGGAACAAAGTATCGCCGTATCGCTGGTAGCCTACGTCGCTTTAATTTTTGCTCATATTTTTCATCTCATAACAATGTGTATAATATTCCGTTTTCATCGCATACCTGTATTGGAGAACAAATTATCTTTATTCAATCATCTCGGGCTTATTTTCTTTCTTTCTTTCATTTGTCGTTCATTCATGTTTTTGTTTTAAATATTTTTCGGGGTGTTATTATTTGCCCGGCTCAACGACAGGCGTACGGAATGACGGATGGACGGATGCTGAATTACTTCCCTAAGCAGTAACGGCAGCTTTGGATTATGGGGTGAAATGTTATTATTGCAAGGGGCAGCAGCCACCTATACTTATACAAAATACACAACCACCTCGAATAACGGTGCGTTAAGTAGCTCCGTTAAGTGTGTTGTTTAAGCCAACGAGATAAGTAGTTTCTCTCTCACACGGCTGCAGTTATACATAAATATCTACAACCATATGTGCACACAATACGGCGTATTACCTGGATCTTGAACGATTGAAAATTGATGAGGTAAAGGAAAGTAAGAAAATGCTCGAAACTTAGTTTCAACCACATCGTCAGCTATCTATAATAGTATTTAAATTTGCTTCACCGTTAGTTCTACTTCACCCCTATTTCCGATCAAATCCGTGGCCTCGAAAATTATTTCCTGAAGGTGCAACGAGGAGGGAATCGACGGTACGGATTCTCTTTCCAGAGTTACTGAGACCAGTGTAACCGGCTTCCGGGACTTTGAGGGTGAGAAAGCTCATTAACGGCAGCTCGCTGTTTCTCAGCTTCCATCACTCGCACCGTTTCATATTATAGCCTTACCTTGCGCAAACCAGAGGCCAAGACTTTAAAGCAACCGTTCTGCAGGATCAAGGCTACCTTCCCATTCCATTTGATAGGGTACATGTCTAGGTACACAACAAAGCAACGACAAAACTAATTTCGGCTGAGAAACTAACCTAAATCCCAGCGTCCTTTCGGATTTTCTATCATTTCTTCCATCGAGTTCTACAACTTTGAAGTTTAAACCTTGAAGTTCGAATCCGAGGTTAATTTTGGGGTAAATAATTCGTATGCAAGCATCGCGAATCACGGTCTGCTTTTAATTGACAATTCCATTGGTTTTACGTTCAGTTACTTTTCAATCACTTCTCTTAGCTTTCTTGACCCAGCGTCTCACCGATGCAGGATTCTTAGGGTAGAGATATTCACTGACGGGGAGACGTTGAATCTGCATCCAGGACTCTCGCGTTTCATTTTGCACTTCACCGGGGAATATCGGCGTGAAATAAAGGGCGTGGTTTTACCGCGGGGTCGAGGATTGGTCGCGATGGTACCCGGTCGATACTAACCCACCACCTATAGCTATACCTACTCTGTTCACCTATCTACCTATCCAGAATCCACACCTACACCTATATGTACAAGGCATGCTCGATACCACCTTGATTGACGTCGTCTCGCGCCCGCTTCTCTCCTGATCCTCATTACGATACAGTCAATTTTCCAAGAAAGAAAATGCAACGAAAGCAGCTGCAGAAAAAGGAACCGAATGCGACGGACAAATGTTTTATCTTCAAGTTCACAGGAAACGAAATACACCTCCGGGTATTATGTCCTCTGTTAAAGAATGTTCTTGGCGATAGAAATAGTCGTTCAAGGATTTTTGTGATAATTTTTTTTTTCAAATTTATAAATCGTATTGCAAAACGTCTATAACATAAAGCCATTTGGTTTCACGATGAAACGTACGGGTCCCTTGAGCCTGCGAAACGTCTTTCCCTCGACTATGACTTGGTGTACGCCTGTGCACGTCTACTTGACAAACGTCCTTTGGTATTTACAGAAAGCATTTGTAAAAATTGTAAGCCTATTTTGTTTTGAACATACTTCGTAGGCAACGTTTGTAGGCGTCAACAGGAACATTATCCAACTATGCAAAAATTTTGTGCAAATCCGTACGATATG
Source organism: Neodiprion fabricii (assembly GCF_021155785.1). Lineage (NCBI taxonomy): Eukaryota > Metazoa > Arthropoda > Insecta > Hymenoptera > Diprionidae > Neodiprion > Neodiprion fabricii. The sequence goes on along the minus strand of NC_060243.1, from coordinate 26,459,540 downwards.
GTTCACGGTCCATAGCGTACGTTTCGCACTCCCAGCAACGGACCAATTCTCTTTGCGTAACAATATAACGGTGTGATGCTGATGATAATATGAACCGCAGTGTCCTCCCATTGAGTATAACAAAGCCTGCGGTAGATGAGTTAATCGGTGAGTTCCTCCCGCGTCTAAAGTCTTCTCATAGTTTTACGATCTATTGTGTGGTACAGCAGCAAAAGCAGCAACAGCAGCAGCAGCAGCAGCGCGCCCTCGTGCGTAGCTTACGATGCTATAATATGGTGTGGCCCATTACGGAAAGCCAGTATCAGAGAACAAAAGAATGACTGACGTCTCCGGTGATCCTGATCAGAGCTTAGGGGGTTCTCATCCCCGTTCGCCATTTTGTTCCCCCGTGACCACTCCTGGTTTCGAGGCTCTCGGGTAACCATGGAGAGTCGCTGCTTCGTCCCACTCCCTCAACTGATGGAGTAATTCGTCAGAGAAGTGGATGCTGGGTAACCCGATCTACCGCTCACGTCCGCCCTGCTACTCTCCTCTCTACGCTTCTCCAGTCCTCTCCTCTCCTCTCCTCTCCTCTCCTCTCTCCTCTTTTCCTTCGTCGTCTTTACTCCTTCGCCTACTTCACATCCTTCCATTCTTACGCCGCGCGACCCAGCCGATGCCGCCGAGGTCAATCCGCCTCATTCGTTAATTCGTCAGTCGGATCTTTTGTCTCAGAATACTGCGGTGTGCGCGGCTCTCTTTCGACGCCCGTTTCGTGATGAGCATGATGTCATGTATGGATCTCAAAACTCGCCCTGGGTGGGTCAATTCGTGTCTCAACCAGCCGCCTATCCTTATTTATACACACGGTGGACAAAAAATAATAACAATCTTTAGAAACCGTGGACCAATATTTCAAAGTCCTATTAGACGGGTGAAAGGAAAACCATTCGTTCGAAAGCAGAGACCATAATGAAAAAGAAAGAAGAATTATTCCACTCGACAAATAATCCATTCCAAACAAATTTCATTTCCTTCGCGAAGTTGTCAGTGTCAGGCAACGTATGATTTGTACCAAACTATCCATAAATCATCTTATTGTTAGACAATGACACCACTCGAATATGTAGCTACACAATATTGTGTCTTTTGAGACACTGATTGCCATTGATGCCGAGGCATCGCCGTTCCTCTTACAATTATACACTTTCCGATAATCAGAGATCGACTGGGACCAGTTCAATCGACCGATTAATCAAACACGGATCCTTTCGCTCAAAATTCCAGTCATTACTTTAAAATTAAACGAGCTGCAGATTCTCTGAGGACCAACCTTTGGACTCCGTGGTGAATGCGAAGCAGCACCTGGTCTAGATTCACCATCACTTTCCGTCAACCCTGTAAGCCGCGCGCTCGTATATTCGCATGGTTTTTTGAAGAATATAAGTGGAGAGGAAAAGGGTTGGAGAGATAATCAAGAGTTGACGGTTTCATTAAGCGCGGCTCTCTCTCCCTGCCTCTCTGGTCTCTTTGCCTGCTGGCTGGCTGCCTCCTTCCCTCGTTATTCGCGTGGATCATCATACTTTGTAACCCTGTAGCGAAATAAAAGCGAAAGAGAGAAAGAGAGTGAGAGAGAGAGAGACAGAGAGTCGAGTCTCGAGGTGTAAAAGAAACGCGAAAACAAAGACGGCAGGGTCGGTGCTTACACCACACCAGCCACGTGACGTATGATGATAGCCTCGGCATGGGAATCAAGATGACTGTTATACTAATAATATCATTACCTCCCGGCAGCAGTCCGGTACTGAAACATGGCAGTCCTCGAGTGAGACATTATTACACCGAGAACGACGCTCATTTGTTCCTCAAATCTGTCCTCCGTCGCCCTCCGAGCACTAACGCACCATAAACACACGTGCGAAGCACGCACGTTGCGTTATTTCGCCTGACGAAGGTGCGGCGGAGGCACGTGGATAATCGGAAGTGGGAAGCGCCCGGCATTTGTTTAACGGATTTCACGGGGCGCGAGGCATTTGTTTCACGCAGAGATCCTCATTTGTTCGAACGTTGGGTGGTTCGGCATTCGTATTACGCTTACGATGAGGACAGTGAGAGAGTGAGAAAGAAGAAAGAGTCGCGGGACGGCGGCAGGAGCAGAAATACGGCTTCATTAGGGAATACCGCACGCCGTTGGTGGTGGCCGTTGATGTATATCAGCGATATCTCAAACCGGGACGGTGGTGTGTTATGGGTAAAAAACCACGCGGAGAAAAGAGAGAGAGAGAAATAAAGAGGGAGCAAACGAAAAAAAAAAAAAAAAAAAAACCCCATAACGACGTCAAGAGCTGAGCTGCACTGGCAGCTGCGAGGGTTATTAATTAAAACCTGGACGCTGGCGTTATGGCCGGCCAAAATTCGCCCGGGGTACGACCGGGACTCGGCATTCGGTCACCTTTGATGGAAATTAATCGAGCTGATAGATTTCCGAGGATGAGCTAGCTGGCTGGCTTGAGCGATCGTTGCAGCACGGGCGCAGGGGAGGACCAAAAAAAATTGTGACCACGAGTCACGAGAGAAGACACGGATACCTCAAGGCCAGCACGTGCTCCTCACGGAACTTAATTACCAACCTTATACCTTGTACCACTGGCCATCGTGTGGTAGTTTTCACCGTATTACCAACCACCGTCTCTGCCCAACGTCCTCCTCGCACTAATGACTACGAAATGTCTCTAACGACCAAATTCATCAGGAAATCATTCGGCGAGACATCGACCGATGCCACAGCGATGCGTGTGCCCTGACGCAAAAAAAAATTGAAACATTTCTTGATTAATTACAAACGAAACGTTGCCCTCGTGCATTTTTCAATAGTTTTTTTTTTCCCGCCGCGAGATACCCGATAGAAAAAATTTCTGCAAAATTCTCCACAGTCGCGTGTGCCGGGTTTTAATCGAATGTCAAGGGAGTTGTGCGTTTCCTTTAGTTTTTCACTTTTGTCAGTGCTGCAGTAAAAAGTTTAGTAAGCTGCTTGCATAATGTTTAACATTTAACTAGCTCCAAGTTCGTAGGGTGAATCTCTCGCCACCTTCTAAAAGCTTCCCGTTAAGCTCCCCCGCGACATGTAAGCACTGCATAATTCTCTTCACCAAGGAAGTCTAGGTACTCCAGTATACTCTATATACGTATAGCTAAGGAATAATCTGTCTCCATATTTACTGACCAAAATTCTTTTCGAATTCTTCAAATTCTACCCCGAATTGAGTTCTAAAAAAATTCATTCCTCGGTCACTGACAGTTAGACACACACATATATATATATATATATACGTGTTCGAGTCCCTCGCTGTTCTTTTTCCGACAGTTCAAAACTTGAGCATATTCCGAATTTCGAAGGAGCCGGGACGGGGGTGGCAGGAGCTTTCCAAGAATTATAATAACGAATGCTTAAATCAGCTTAGCTGCTCTCTAACTTCGCTTTTGCCGGGGCTACCACCTCCCGAGATGTAAATATGGAAGTGGCTTCCATCTGCGGAGTGTACACGTTGTACATCCACATGTAGGTACTATACGTGTACGTACAACGCGTTGCATACCGACATTAGCACATTTACACGTGTACGCCGATGAAGAACACAGAAAGGGGAAGGAGGCTGGCGTAGGAGCGGTAGACGGAGAGATGGAACAGATTCATGAATCCCAGATGCTGGGATTAGACCGTCTCCCGAGTACCGAGTACCCCATGTTTCTGTTTGCGCCGGCAAAAATCACCCGGGATCTGGCGGAGATGTGCAGTGCTCGGATTAACTTCCCCAGCGCCCTCGTCTCGAGATACAGAATTAAACGCGGCTGCCATGATGGCGCCGAAAGTTTCACCCGCCAAACGAAAGAATCACGTTATACCTGTAACGTGCGAGTCTACGCATGACGCCAATTTTACTTTCCTCAATTTCTACCTATCGCACCTCATTCGAAAGAATTCCTTTCTGTGGGTGTCAAGAAAAATGTTGTCAAGCGTTACAAACCGTTCATAGATACCGGCGCATTGATTTCCAACGCGTGGGTGTTGGGTACCGTTTGAACGCCTCGAGCCCTGGAGGGTCCATGGAGAAGCATCCTGCAGCGATAGAGAGGCCTAAAACCGAATCCAATCCTGATTGACGTATGGGATAGTAAGAGGGAAGAAACTATCGGTGGGATTATCTCTGGCGCCACTAACACTACATTGGTCCAACGCCCACGGGGAATTCCCGTGTGTCTATTATAGGTGTATATGCCTGTTTCGTTCAGGTTGTAACACTGCTGGCAAAGCATACCGGTGGGTTGGGGTAATATATTTATTATTCCATAGAGTCATTCCCGCACGCGGGTTTGAAACAAAAGACTGTCTGTCAAAAATTCTCATCGGATCTTGTATCTCCTAGGAAATGATCCTTAACGATCCGTTCACCATCCACGAGATAGTCTCACCTACAGAAATTAGAAACGTATGTGTACCTACATATATTAAAGTTAACGAGGTACGAACCAGTATCGCATATTGTGCTCATCGACTCCCTTTAACCCCGACGAAGAACCGAAAGTCATAGGATAATCATTTCCCTGGATGAGGGATATCCGGAGAGTCCGTCGATACTGGATTCACCGATACATCCTACTTTCAAAAACAGGCCTAAAAGTGATAATACCTTAGGAATGTGGAATCGGCATGACCGATTACACGGGTCTGCAAACAAAAAAACTGTTTCTTATAGACTTTCACTCACTGAGACCGGGAAAAATACTCAAAAAGTTCCGTCGCGTCAGATTTTTTCTTCAACTCGTGTTTGTAGTTCCATTTATAGTGAAACTCACGTTTAATTCGAAATCCGACATCCAATTCTTGATTCTAAAAATTCTATGCAAAAGTGATTTCTTACATCCATTCAATATGTATTAGAGTGAGACTCAAGAATAAATGCAAACAGGGAAAGAGAAAATGGAAAGCGGAAGCGTTTTCGGAGGTGTATAAAAGAGAAGAAGAAAAGGGTTCATAGGCGGAAAGAATGAACACGGAATGTCGAATACATTTCATAAAGAAATGGTTTGTTGAATTTTATAAAAAATATCGTTTAGTTCATTGTAATAAAGTGATGGTTTTTTGATTATTGTTATGCGTCTTTTTTATGCAAACACTTTGTATCTCGCAAGAATACCGTACGTGATGGAGGGAAATGGAATTCATTTTTGGATTCAGCACAGTCGAAAACATAATACTTCCCAAAAACACCCCACACAACTAGAAAAAAAAATATTTTATTGCAAACCTGTGTTACGTATGCGAAAACTGTTCAGTCGACTCGTTCAAAAACGACGTGCAATAAATATCTTAAGACAAAGAGGCAGGATTTTGACCAAGTCACGAAGTCATATTCGTGTCTTGGTTTGCCTTCACACGTCAAAATTGCATTAGCTTGTATGATTTATTGGCATAGTTCCACCGATTACTTTTTTCTTCTTTCACATCATCAAGATGCATTACGAACGGATCCCCCAGTGAAGGAGCTGAAGGATTAATTACACAGGCACTGAACGAGATGCGGTTGCTACAAGTCCTACAATGCTCCGTCTCTCTAGCGTGGTAAAAATAATAAGTCTAGAATAAAATGGTATTGTTTCGTTGCATTTTCTCCCCTCTTAAAAAAAAAACATCCATAAGTTCAACCTTCGTCAGCGAGATGTTAATTCCACGATTAATACTCAGTGCCGCTGGCATGACGTTCTTCTCAAGAAGCTTCTCAAGTATAATGTGACTGGGAACCTCAACCGAAGATCCAAGGGGGAATAAAGATTCTTCTTCTTCTTATTATTCGAAACTCTCGCAGCTCAATCCTATCGGTAAATTTTGTTGCAAGGTACGTTCCGCAATACCGAGTCAGAGGACCCTGAAGAACGAAAAGGTAGTAGGAGTCGTCGGACTTCGATGGTTGTTGCAAAAGGCAAACAGAGTAGCAGGGATGGCCCACGAGGCGATGTGGAACGAGGAGACAGCCATGAGGCGCACAGCGCACCAGGTCGGTTAGTTAGGGTTTGTGTTTGCGAAGCGCGTTACCCTAACCCAACTCAGGCGGTTGGCGGAATTAAACGTTCGCCAGGGCTCGTTAACGCCATGAATATGTACCCTCCTACAATCCCGCAGTCCAACAAGAGTAGAGTAGAGCAGAGAAGAGGAGAGAAGAGAGACAGAGGGAGTAAAACCCCACGGAATACAGGCTACACCATCACTTCCCCTGTCTCTCGTCGTGCGCAAAGTGGAGCCAACATTTACTACCGCTGCTACCGCTGCTGCTGTTTGCTGGTTAATATTCATGATCCTCGTTCTGCGATGCTGTAAAATAAAGAGATATCTGTCCGTCCGGTCCATTTCCCATCTCCGTTTTCACCCACCTTCACCCTCACGCCGTGAAACATTTCCTCACTCCATCAAATCGCGCATTCGTTCAAAGAGCCATGGAGTCGATGAGTATTTAATCTCGTAGTACTCCTGCTATCACGTCTATCTGCATCAGTTTCCGTATTCGTTTCACAATGATCAATGATAAAGTCAACGCTGATGATCAACGCGACAGAGAAACCTTGAATGCGGGCAAATTCATTCACTACCAACAATAAATGAACATGCTAAATCATAAAATTGCTGTTGAATTAATTATCCTCCTACACCGAATTACGGTAAGCAGGAATGCTCATGTAACGGAGTTTCAACATTGCGCATAAAAAGTAACACCTGCTCCGTCAAAGACCGCCAAGACGATCTCTGGAGAAGACAGTTTGAATGTAGTCCAATCTGAATGAGGCATCCGCGGTTGAGTTAGCTCGAGTGTGCACACTTACCTATACGAAGAGGACGAACAGAAGCGGAGCTTTTATTGTTCCCTTCTTCATAAATGGAAGTAGATGAACGTGAGTAGAATTAAATAGACGTTAAAGGGTTAACGAAGCTTGCAGCTAGTAAGTTCTCCTTCTAAAAAAAAAACGTATTCTTTTTTTTTGCTTCTATTTTCTTCTAGCATAATAGAAAAGTGTGGATAGACCATTACTTGTACGTGTATTAAAAAACGCGTCTACCAACCCTGTCTGCCACTGTACAGAAGTAACGACCGAGAGAGGTTCGCCATTGTCAGTCCAGTGTTCAGCTGCATTCTATCTTTGTGCGGACAAAGAAGACCAAGTGCGATTGTACCCGAATTTGGACAAATAAAAAAGTCCTTTTAAAAGAAATTTTGACCCGATCGAACCGAATCTTCACTTTAGATTCAGAAAATTCTCCACGTATAATTGCTCGGCGTTATTTCTGTACGAACGTAAGTCAGAATATGTGTGTGTGGGTAGGCGTGTGGTGAGTGTAATTTTTATTGTGCAGCAGTGAAGGTTGCGTCTACTCGAGGGTGGCTGGAGGGGGAATGATTTTCGTTTTCTTAAGGTATTTTAATTGGTAGTGTTTGGTCAATTCAGGAGCCGGAAAGTTCACTGATCCAACGAAATACAATGCCCGGTCTGTAGAAGGCTTATTGAAAATAATATAATACGTACAATCCTTCGAGAAAGTTATATCCCAAAGTTTACGCTGTGTGTTTACAGTCCTCGAAAGTATACGTCGATCAAAAGACTAGTTAATCCAAAACAGGCAATCAATTCGACGATTTTCTCCCCGGTTCAACATTCGAATTTTTTAAATTTCGAAAAATAAATTTCAACGTAGCAGTAAGAATAAAAAAATCGACATATTCGATCTAAGGTAGTGCCAAGTTAATTTGTTTAAAAAAAAAAAGAACGATAAAACATCGTTCCAACGCAATCACGAGACGGAGTAAATTACGTATTCGGGATCGGCAAATATTTGAAATATAGTTGTGTAACCATTATAATAATTTACAATTAACGCTGTGTGTACATTTTTCCTGTTTGAACTTTAATACCCACTTCATCGACGGGACGAAATTTTAACGCGATTGTACAGGTGTGCACTTGTCAGGTAGATTATTCGCTTGTCATTTATATAAATAAGACGGAGAATTGATACGTGGCTTACCTCGACTCCTCTCCAGTTCTTGGTCCCTACTATACGGACCGTCTCGTGGTGACTTCACACTTTGCCCGACGGACTTGCAGCCTTGCAGGTGACTACAACAGCCACAGATGTAACTCGACGGTGTTTTTCTCCTTCGTCGTAGTTGTGCTTCGGGTATTAGGTACAAGCGCGTATCGTTAGCGTATTTTTCTTGGCTGACTGTAAGCAACGAAATCCCGAGTTAGATATTTATTTACTATTTATTCCTCTCTCCCTCTCTCTAACGAGCTCCTTCGAGCTCACTGTATTCAATGCCGATGCCGTTGCTGCTGTAGTTACGTAACGAACCGGAGAAAGAGATCCTCTCTGACGGAATGAAAAATATTCCAAAAATTTTCACATCCCAATTGTCAATTCTACGTAAAAATTTCTCGAAAAATGTGCTAATAATTGAATAAAAATTAAACTTTCCCCAAAGATTTTACCTCCGGTGGATTATTTTTGAAAAAAAAAATTTCCCAAACCGGGGGTCGGAAATTTAATAAATTCAACAGCCAGCCGAGGGGTTGATGTCGCAGGTTGGAATTAGTTCCGGGCCAGTTTATACAGTCACAAAAGAACTCTCTGAGTAAATAAACATCGTGACGAACCACCAGTCACTTAACCCAGGTTCTGACCACTTTCCTCGACGCCTGCGTCCCCCCATGCATATCACCCCTTATTGTACCTACTTTTTTAAAGATAACACCGAGGATAATGACTCGAGTGCCACTGAGGTGTGCGCGGGAAATGAAACGAGGGAGAGAAAAAGAATTCATGACTAAAATTGAACTGGTCCGTGCTCGTCGCTGTGATTCGGCATCGCGGGATGCTGGATCGCAAGCTGTGGAAACATCGAAAACTAGATAGTCGAGTTACCTACTTGGCCGATCTTTGACACCAATTACGAGATTATTGGGACGCTGGACACCCGTTGTGGACCGATTCACGATATTTTTACAGCCACCGAATGAACCGGCTATGAATAATACGACGACCAGTACATAGTGTGCAAAGTCTGGCGTACTTGTGTGGTCAACCATACGAGACACCCCAAATGTTCGTCAGTTATGTTCGGTTTGAAATTTTTTTTACCCTATATATTGAGAAAATATTTACATTGGGGTTTTTGAAATAATGAAACAGACCCGTCGAATGATTTGATTCGAATTTCAGAAATATACCAAATCTTTGAAATCCAATATATGCGTAATTTGATGATAACCGAATGGCGAGATTCGTACTCGTAATTCTCCTTGATATTCATTTTCACTGCGGGCAAAATGCAGCAGAAAGAGAGAGAGAGAGAGAGAGAGAGAAAGAGAGAGAGAAGGTGGAGAAGGAAAAGGAAGAGAGGATTGGTAACTGCGTTAGTTTTGTTGGCTTGAAGTTTCGAATCTCTCGAGTCTCAATTAACCAATCAGCTACCGCCTGGCTACCGCGTTTAAGTTAGGTTGAACAGTGGGTTGGGTTGTAAAACGAGGAGCAAAACGAGACGGAGGCTAGACAAACCGAGTGGAATAATAATAACAACAATAGTAGAAACGGGGAGAAAAAAAAATGAAACGAAATGATAGAAAAAAAAAAAAAAAAATTAAAAATAGAGAGAGGTGAAACAAAAAGAAGAGAAGTAGGTACAGATGAAGATAAAAAAATGAAAATGAAAACCGTCTTGTCATATGGATATAAAGCAAAAAACGCAAACAAAAGAGACTGCAGCAGCCAACCTCGGCAAGGGGCCGTTCTAACAGCTTAATTAATTCGGATTTACCCCGCAGAGAATGACGTGACGAATTTCAATTCAATCCCATCTTTACTTTTAGTCACACACAGAGTTCACGAAGTAAACCTTTGGGAGATTTTTACCCCCCACCCCACCCACTTCATTCACATTGGCCACTCATTTATTTACTTTAATAGAGAAGAAAATATCTGTGTGTGTGTGTGCGTGTGTGCTGTACAGACACGACGCACACGTAGGTACATACTTGGATATTATTTTATACGAAGGCACACATGGTGTGAAAGAAAGATAGTCAGAGAAAGTCTATGCTGGGTACTTGGCGGTATTACATGGACGCCTTTCCAAAGACACGAATGAAGGAATGAGAGACTCGAGGTTGTGCCGATGTTCCCTGAAAAATTAACTATCCAATATGGCTACCTATGCGTGCAGTGGCAAGTGTTTTCTTTCGTCGTTTCATCGTGACGAGGCACGTGGCTTCGTCGTCATTACATCCTCACGTCGCTGGATATTTATTTCCGTTGATGCAGTCTCGCATTATTACAACTCTCGCGAGTATTAGGCATAACCAAGACGGGAACGTCCTGCGAAAAGACGTGTCACATCGGATCTCGAAATATCACTGACTTGAAGCTGCTTTTCCGCAAATATAACTGGTCGGATTAGTTTCCGTTTGATATATCAAATGTGAAATTCAAATGACGAAAGACGTTTCGTTACTGTTGCGCGAAACCTAACGGGTTCGTATATTTTTATCGAACGGGATCGGGGCAGGGTTGAAATTTCGAATTTGAAAAGTTCCAAATTACGATGCTTTTTATGATGAAACTTTGAGTGAAGAAATCATACTTTGACGAAACATCCAAGTTCGAAACGGGCAAAATTCTGAACGGGCATAACTAAAAGTCCCGAAATTGAAAACTGAAAGATCATTTATTCTAGAGAATTCGCAACTACCGCAGCAAAATTTTGTGAAATGAAAAATTGCACTGCGATTCTTACACCGAGTGAAATTTTTAGTTCCGGTTACCGCTCAATCCTTAATTATTTTCATTTTATACCACGATCGAAAAATATAGTTCTCGGTAGAAAATGAAAATTAGTTTGCTAGCTGTTACCGGAAAGCCTGGTATCCGTTACTATTCTTTCTCGTTGCGATCGCTGTTGCTATATTTTCTTGCAACTGTTGCGAAAATTTAATGCTCGTGCAACGATAAATTGACGTTAAAGCCTCGTTTAACTAAAAAAGTAGAGTAAACCTCACAAACTGATTTTGCGTTGCAATTACCAAAAAAGGATTGACAATAGCGCAAAATGGTTAGACGTACCTCGTTTTTCGTAATCCCAACAATATTGAAACAGTTTTTTAAACAATACCTGTTTTACTGAATTTTTCTAGTTACTGTACAAATGTAATTTTTCTCAGTGTAAGCGTTCAACGCTCTCAAACATCAAAGGCGAGAGAGCATTACACCTTGTATTATACACTCAATATAAAGCGAAGTGAGTAATTGGAAGTTTTAAAGGGTTTAAATTTTCAAGGGTTCCAGTACCGCATCCTTTACCAATAAAAATAAAATACTAATCATCATTTTACGGACAGCTACTGCATTTCTCGTTCAGAGTCAGGTGGCGAGCGCCTAGACGCAATGGTCTTATTTTGTTCCGTTGGTAGTTTGCTTCGACCGATGCAGCCTATCCCTGTGCAACAGCGTTAACAGCGGTAGCAGCAGCAGCAGAAGCAGCGAGTTCCTTCGCCCCTGCAGTCACACCTTGCAGGAAACACTTCAAACTTAATTGCTCGCCTCCGCGCCTTCTCGCGCCAACAAGAAACAAGAGGAAAAAAAGTGTTTTAAAAAAATACCTACGTCGGATGGATCGACGCACGACGGTTTTGAAACTTTCAAACTCACCTTCGTCGTGAAGACCTTCGTATCATTGAAAACGCGGGGGAGAGCTGATTTACAGAAATGAGAAAAAATACTGTATACGATAATATGTAATCTGTTTATCTGGGGTTGAGAAAAACTCTTCATATTATACGTCGATTGGACTTTCGGTCAACTTTTGTAACGATTTACGACTCAAAACGACTCTACTCAATATTCGGAGAAAAGTGAAAAAAAAAAATAACTATTTGCTTTTTTACCAAAGTCAATTCGTAGACGTGTTTGTAGAAAATTATTTCTTGGGGACCAAATGTTTCGTTGCAAATAACAAGAATAATAAAATACCGCGATCAAGTAATACGTGATATCTTGAATTTTCAAAATTACTATCTGTGAAAAAATGCTTTCTTCAGAATCAATTTCCGACCACTTAAATTTCAACTATTTTGAACCATTCGTCGCAACGACTCAAAACTATTCCGAATGAGTCTGCTGTGTATGAATTATTAACAATGTCACATTTTTTCCGTTGTACGATGTTACTTTTAATTGATGTATCAAGAGTTCTATCGAAACTATAATTTTTCAACAGCAATAATTGAAAAATCATTTTGCAATTTTTAAGTAACAATTTTACCGTGTATAGATCCGATTTCGAAATCGTAACAGAATCTTGACGAATCGTGGCATCAGAGATTTTTCTTATAAACAACTAAATTGTTTTTGTATAAGGTGAAAAATAATTTCAGCAATTTTTTTTCTTCCGCATCTGCACACACGTGTAGTTCAGTGAATTTTCCTCACGATAATATAATTTCATGACAGTTAAAATTGAAACCGTCAACCGACATCGATATCCACGGATTTTCATTTCTTTTTATCCGTCTTTGTTAATTAAACTCGTCATATTTAGTCGATTGCCTAGAGCTGCGATCAATCTTTACCGATTTCCATCAATTTCAAACAGATTTCTTTCACGTGTACAATCTTCGATGTATCCGCAAAGAAATCTACGCCGAGTCTACGAGATGTCAAAGGGTTCTCAAGAGAGAGGGAGTGTGAAGAATGAAGATTTGGTGTAAAAGGGGTGATTCGTGACGGCGTCGGCAATCTGGCAAAGTGTTTGTCTAGCGTCGAGGTGTATATTCTGTGAGCATGAGGAGTGGTTGCAGTGCAGGGGAGCAAGTTCGAGTCTCTGGAGGTTGGTTGGTTGGTTGGTTCGTTCGTTCGTTGGCAAGTAAGTAGTGACTAGACATGGTATACCGATTTGTAGTTCGATGCAGTAACGGCGGCGTCTAGATCCGGTCCCGTGTCTGTTCCGCGGAGTGTTCCTGCAGTACATACATATAAGGGATGAACATATTTGCCCGACGCGAATTCCGGTAAATCGCTTCGGGCTTCACGCGGATCTTACGAATGCTGCAAGTGTTTACCAGGATGTCTGGATTGTTTGAATCACGACCATAGAACGAAGAATGAAACAAATAAAGGGTTATATTGTATTTGCAGGAAGGATTTTCCGCCCCAAAACTACGTGCCAAGTACTCACACACACTTAGTACCTTCGGTACGTATATTTATAAGCTATTGCCCAGGGTGATTCGTTTCTAACAATTTATTGGCTGTACCGTAGATCTGCGGTTTTTCCTCCTTATCCATTATCCACCTTGTGCGGAAATTTCACTCGCAATTTATTACTCGTAAATTGTTACTCGAGATATAAATTTCACCGTAACCACCTTCATCTACGGGCTACATTTTTTCTCACTATGATAACTCTTCCAGGAACTAGCGTAGATTTACGACAATAAAACAGTCGTTGAATACATCTTTAGTAATTTTAACTAATTGTGCAAAAATTATTCTTACAATAACATCCTATCTCGGGAGTATTCTCAACGTTAGGTATATAAGTTTCGCTAATCGTCAGGCAATTAGCAATTAAAACGTTAGCAGCTTGGATCGTTTTCCAAAAATTCGCTTCTGTAACATTTCGGCCTAAGCACCTGTATCTCCTAGAAAAAAATCGTGGATAGTACGATACCCGTGGCGCCAATATTTGACCATTGAGTCTTGATATCTGTACCAAAATAATACGAATTTCAAGAATAAAAAATTTGTCGTTACGGCTTCCTCAAGAAGCGCCTTTAACGGTAATTGGAAATACGTCAAAATTCATCGATTAATTTTTTATTTATTTTTTTTTTTTCTGTGCTGTACCTGATTTTGGCCTCCATTTGACAATGTTTGTCTAGTAATAAACATCTGGTAAGATAATCGAAACGTCAACTTTTATCACTCTTTATCATTCGCTTATTTCGACTCGAAAGCCAAAAATTTATCATGAAATTTCGGCGCCGCGAAAATCGTACTCTTGCCGAGAAATCGACGGCGATGATCAGCCCGTAGTATTTTCTCATCGAACAAAATATCGACCAAGCAGTAATTCGGACCGACGACGTAGCGTTGAGCTTGGGGTTTGGACGAGGTGGGAACGAACGTAACGCGAACGCGGACGTTAGCCTTAACGTTAACGTTAACGTTCGTTGCCGTGGATGACGGCGAGCCTTGTGATTAGGTAGGCGAGTAACTGGTGCCCGGTCTCTCATCAGGGGTGGCTCGTCTAGCGCGCAGAAAATAGGGGTGTATCGCGAGCGCGGGAAATTGTGAGTGTCGCGAGATCAAAGACGGGTCTCGGTAACGCGATATCTCCGAGAATTCGCTCGACACTTTCTGACTTCCTATACCACGCCACTTCAACCAGCCGGTCGACGCGAAACGTCGCCGACGAAGAATTAATACAACTCGATGAGGGTGATTAACTTGACAAAGAATTGAAGAGGAGAATTACAAAAACGCTGTGAGTGACTATTTTTTTTTTAATAAAAACAATTTCTTGTCTCGATAATATTGGGATTCGCACGTACGTACTTTGCGGAGAAGATTTTTTTTCTACCTCTTTTAATTTTTCTCTTCAATTGTATGCACGGATCAACGTTTCAACGGAAATCGGTATCTGGATAAACGCGAATCGTGAATGTCATGGAACAGCGGGTGATTGGTACGAATAGATAAAATCGGATGAGAAACTAATGGGAATCTTGAAGAATCAAAATCGGCGAAAATCGGTGTGGAGAATAAATTTGAAAAGGTAATGAAACCGACAAGAACTAATAATTAATAAATAACAGAATAATGACTTGAATCGAATGATACAGTTAAAAATTATCTCGCTATATCCTAATTCGATATAAACCGGTAAGGACTGTCCGAAACCGGTACATCTGAGTCGATAAACAGCGAAAAAATGGCTAACTATCGACAGTAGGTAAAGAAGGTAATGACTTCTCAATTTGTCAGAAATTGATCGAGACCGTTTGACAACGAACAAAAATGAATAGGAAGCAAGTAAAGATTAGTGAATTGAATTCACTTCAATTGAAGAAGCGTTAAAGCAACATGCGAATGAATAGAATAGCCGCGAAAAATGTTGGTTTAGTATCGAACGTACGGCGGACAAGTAAGTCTTGTCTCTTAGATCTTTTACGATCGTTTTACAAATCGTTATCCGAGTGCGATGCGATATCTCGGCCCGATCGCCGCTTCCTGCGCAATAGCTGTTACACGTTGTACCTACACACTCCTCGATGAAATTCTTCACCACCTTAATCTTGTTTCTGTTTTCATTCCAGATGATTTAGTTTTTCTTATTCCCCTTGTTCTTTTGCGGTGCCGCGATTTCAACGCGATAGGATCACGTGCGGTGCTGCCGTGTATCCTAAGACTCGATTATTTACGATCGATAATTAGCGGTATCTATCGCTGCCGGCGCCAACTTCACGCCGGTACCACGCCCTGCCTGGCAATGATATACCTTTCGGAGTTCTTACCTTTCCTAAGGATTTCATTCCCTACAGGATCTTTCACTAAGGTGGTCTCGAACCCTTTCATCGTCCGATATACAACTTTCGCCTTTAATAACTAAAAATAATCGAAATTGACAAGAAAAAAAATCATCGCTCGCCCTCGTTGCGTGCGTACCTGATTTTTCGGACAAACGAAAATCAAGTTTTCATGCACTTTGAGACGATCGATTCGTACCAAATTCAAATTACCTTCATCGTCAACTACGACGACAATGTCAATTACGATCGAACGCTACGGTTTACTCTTGAAGAGATCATCCCGAAGTATGAATGTGAAAAACAACTCGGTGCATCAAGTTTTTGGAATAGCCTGTATACACCCTCATACATGTATTCATGCTTAGGTAAGAGGTGGTCTTCCGTGATATGAAACGAGCCTGGAGTGTCAGGATGAGTTATATTTCAAGGGAAACCGTTAATTTATTTATTTATTAGCAATTTCTCGCTGGTTTATTTATTCGATTGTAAGAACCATGCAAAGAGAAAACGATTGGAATTAATCGTGGTTGAAGAATAACTGGAAGAAAATTAAAAAAACGACACTACCATTTACAGGAACATTAAAATTTTCGTAACACGGCGGTGAACTGCAGATGTTATATTATGTGCCAGGCCTTAGATTGGCCGTACATTATGCCCAAACACATACATAACGATATGCCTTTAGCGTATATCCGTGAGGCGGTGCGGAACAATTAGCGGTAAGTGTCTCGTGAGAGTTGGAACGACCGAAGGAGAAGGAGGAGACGAATGGTGAGAAAGAGAGAGACACAAGAGTGGTAATATTTCACAGCAAATGAATTATTTTGACACCTTCCTGTGTCGCTCTATACAGAAAAATGTCCCATTAGCACAACGGACGATTAATCAAGGCACCCGCGCGGCTACGACAAATAACGCGATACATATGCGACTCCGGGTTAAATTATAAATAGGATAAGTTGTCGAATTTGATTCCATTCAAATTCTCATTTAAAAGTGGGAACAAACAAATTTGTGGTAAAAAAAAAAACAAAAAAAAAGAAACGAATAAGAAACATTACGACGAAAGTTCGAATGACAAACCTGCAGCATATCGAGGACTAAATTCAGCCAAAACCTGAGAAGGTAAAAGAAAACCAATTGGAAACGGAATTTTTTCATCAGGTTTCGAATAATATGTGCATCAAATACATAACACCTATACTTCTATGACGCTATATGCTGCAAGAGTGAAAAAGAGAGAGGGAGAAAGAGAGAGAGCAACAGAGAGCGTAGCGTTTCTAAATGGAAAACGAACGGTTGACGTCTAGATATAAACATGTCACGCCTCCAGGGTGGAATAAACGTCGAGAAAGAGAGAAAGAGAAGTTAACCAGCCGCGGTGAAGTAACGGAAGCGGAAATACGCGTCATATTATGCACACAAACAAAAGTAACAATACAAAACGCAACATGCATCGTTCCCGATAGAGTAGGTATGGGTACTTGTTAACAGACAATTTAATTAACGCCTGACCCAGTATTCGATGTATTCACGACTGCCGTTACGAGTCTGCGACTGATCGTGACTGTTGAGTAGATAAGATAACAGAAAATGAAAGAAAAACAACTCAAAGCAAAGGTGATTTTTCTCCCACTGTAGCGTGTCTGGTAGATTATCGTAACCGTTACACAAGTGTTAATAAATTGTCTTGAGAAGATATCCGTAAAGGAATGAAGAAAAACAGATCATCGGTACCGCAAAGTTGCGGAGGAGTGTTAAGGAATAAGAAGGCAATGGATACACCTATGAATGTCCGACGTGAACTCGGTGTCTGTACCATGTGGTCAGCAGACTCGGTATAATATTTATACCTCAGTAACTGTCCGCCCTCCAGTAAAGGGTTTTCAAAAGCATTCATTTCACAGGCCGTGCGGTGTAAAAGGGCGTGAATATTTGAAACGGATATCCATCATCGAGCCGTTTTAACGCACCAAACGGAAATCTTACACCGGTATCTTTATGACGTGTTTCGCAGAACGGCGAGATACGATTCTGCACGGATGTCGAGACGATCGATTGAAAATAATGTAAAAGTCGAGATTCGAGAGAGCTAAAAGGTCGATGAAAATCGTTAACCCTTTTCTACGTAACTCTTTCGATAAACTTTTGAAGGCAAGCCTTGCGGACTAGCGACAGAGGTTGCATAAAAATACACGTGAGAGGATGGATATAAAGGGATGCTGAAAACGGAGAATCATTCGATGCGGAAGGGAAATGAACGTCGAGCGATTGTCTTCCGAGCAATTTGTTTGCGTTTATAGACGATTTGCAGTGGATGAGGGAGCGAGTCCTGCGAAATGTTGTACAGGCGATCGAGGGTCGCGTAGAAGAAGAGACGAGCCGGCATTCGGCGGAGAGAAGGAGAAAGAGAAAGAGAGAGAAAGCTGGGGATAGAAAGCTAGAGGGGACCAGGGCGTGTATAGTGGGCGCTTTGTTCGAGGAATTTGGTATATAATGTCGCATGTATTTGGATCACGTGCGACGATATGTCAATATAAAGGAGCCCTGCGAGTCCTGCATACGAATCGAAGTCAGAACAGCTTGTTATCCTAAATACACGAAATCCTTTGGTTGTGGACCGGAGAACGAGGAGGACGAGGAATAGTGGGAGCCTTTGGGAACCTTTGGAAGCCTTTGGAAAACCTTTCCGAACCTTCAGCCTCGCGTTTACTTCGCCGGGAGTCTCGGTCCCTCGTCGCGTCGCGACGCCCGTTGCTCTGGATAATGCTAGACAAATTGACGATTCAATCTAGCCCCAAAGAAGGATACCAACGCCGGTACGCGGCTTGGATTCGACTGTACAGTCCGCCACTGCATGATGAGGATCAATTTAACCGAATCGTACGCAAATTTAAACTGTAGTTTGAACGATCGAGCGGGAAATGGTCGACGAATGTCAATTATGCCCGATAGACGTGTAGGTGGTAATCGTTACGTACCTACAGTCGTACCCTCCTTCTGACACACAATGAAGAAACTGGATCTCTGAATAATTGCAATTGTCGGTGACACCAGTTTCTTTTGTAGAATTTTTAAAATTTTTTTATTCGGAATTGAAATAAAGGAAAAGATTCACGACACAAATTTGATACCGACGGATTGATAAAAGAGCAATGAATGTGTGAGGAACTCCCGCTTCTTGAGAACCTCCCTCCATCCATCCGTCCATCGACGAGGGGAAAGTTGGCAAAAGATTGAATTGAGAGAGTAGCGGGAGTAGAAGAGGATAGACTTGAATCGACCCGAGTATATATATCCTGCATCTTTATTTTTCATCCCTTTTCATGACCCGCCCGTCTCCGCGCGTCAGCTCGATCGAACCATCGTCGTCTTTGCCTCGCGTCTCGCGTGTTCAGTCTACGGTGACTATAAGATATTTGCTTTGGTAATGAGGCCATGTTCACTCGAATACCGAGACTGAATAAGGCTCGGGACGGCGGGGGCGGGGACGGGAAGCCGACAGAGCAGCGCGCACCGAAAGGGACAGAATTGAAAGATTCGAAAGGCAAATACGGGGTGAGCTCAAATTATATCACCAGTACGGTGCGGTACCAGACCGGGGTACGTGTTCAAACATTTATTAATATTACATCCTCCTCGAAAAAAATTATGACATACTCCCCGGTACACTTGGCTCGCTAATTTCAACACCCCTAAATTCTTGGTGAAGAGCGTTGGAAGTGAGAAAAAAAAATAAAATAAAAAATAAAAGAATGCCGAGGCAAGGAAAATACTATAATGATAGCGCAGGGAACGATGTAGAAGAGGGCGAAGATGGGAGGACAAAGAATTGTTAGAAACGATCCGGCGAGCTGGGTAATCATGATATCAAATTCTTTGCTTGTCAGCAAAGTATTTCGTTCCTGGCTAAGATATCTTGGGCGTCGAGACCACCGCAGGGGGTCCCACGGCCGACCGCAACGTCTGCGGGGCGAAATGACCGGCAGATGACCGATTATGATGAAGTGATTCTTCACTCTCCGAGGCCAAGAGAATATACGACCCCTCTCGCAATACCGTTCACCTATTGCGGGTAATGCTGATAATTGAAACACGCAACGAAACTTTCCGACGAAATAATATGGTTGTACCCAGCGCAGGGCTCTCGAGTTTCGAAATCTGCACCATTCGGGATGAAAATTTCCTCCAAAGAAACGTCCTTCGTTAAATTCTCCTACTGCAAACGATTTGCGCAAGGAATTTGTTTTTAACCTTTTACAATGCTTGTAAACAAATGGTGTGGGTGTTTTACAAGGTCTGGTTGGGTCGGGTCGGCTTGGGGTTACGTTGGGGTTTCGTTTAGTTTTGTGGTGTGTCTCATGACGCGCCAAGTTTGCCCACGTCAAATCGATCATGGTCTCGAGTCGGATCCCCGCTGTTCAACAGGACACTAGCAGCTCCGAAGACGCGTTTGATATTATAATAAAACTACATTATCTGTCTTACCGATCCCGCGGACCTGACGACTCTATCATCATCGGAGAGTGTAGGTATACCCATTCAGCGAGATCTAGCTCGAGTTCGAACTCAGGCCGAAGATCAAAGCCTCGGAAACGTAGATCGAGCGAGAAGGGAGGGCACTCGGTGAGAGACAAAGATGTACCTAAATAAAATAACAAAACTATATATACGAGAAACAAGAATAGGAGAAACAAAAACTCGATCTCTAACCATCGTACAGCCGCGACGTCGATGTACAGAAAGGAGAAATGCCCTTCCAAGAATCGTACATCGTACAGCAAAAGCTACGCAAAAATCAACGTATAAATTACACTTTCCACTTACCATAACGCAATCAATCCTAGACAACGTTCAGCGCAGTCATTCAAACGCACCATTACAATTCTGACATGTTGCCATATGCTGTGCGAATACGTGCCTTCCACACTAGGGCTTAAGGTTTGATACCCTGACAGCTTCGTAAAAGGCCTGGATAAGTTGAGAGCCGGTGTAAATCGGTGTAGTTTTAATTAGCGTGACGAACCGCAAGTCTTGTTTTTTGTTTTACGATAGAATGAACCGTAGAGCTGTTGCTCATAATGGTAACTTGACATCCGTGATCTTTGCGAAGCTCCGATAATTCGAGACAACGAGATGAGTAACCGTAAGACGGTGTTTCTCGATTCTTTCCTTACATACGAACATTCGGACGTCGAGGAATATTGCACAAGACTTGTGGAGGATAGATGAACTGTGATAACTGTATCAGCAAGAGTCAAGAGTAGTACTGTTGTTACGAATGAAACGAAACGCCGATAATCTGTCGGAATATCAAAGCAAACTGTAATACGTTAATCGAAAAGCAAAATAATTGCGTTCAATTCGACATTGAGATTGTGAATCAACGATATTTGAACACAGGTTGAAGAGCGGTGATAGAGACGTCTGAACGTACTTACAAAAGGAAGAGAAAATAAACGACGTACATGCATCGATGGAGCTGAGTACACGTGTGTATCAGCATCGTTAATGTTACAAAGCGTGCGCCTACAATGTGGTCCATTGTCCAAACAATCGCGCGATGAGAGAAAGAGAGAGAGAGAGAGTAAGTGATGAATTTTTAGTGAACGTTGTATTAGTTGTAGGACAACGTGTATACGCGGTACGAATAAAGCACGGAGTGTAACCCACTACGAAACCATTCGACATTCCTATCAGATATTTATCATCTCCTGGCTGACATGAGCCTGGATATCCAGTCAGTCAATTCCTGCACCACGGTACCGTCTCTCCCCTTTTTCCCTTTTCTCTTCTCTTTTCACTTCTCCTGCAGCAGCAGCAGCAGCAGCAGCAACCACTGTCTACTGCCTACCGTAGAATATTCCCCTCTCTGGTTTAGCACCGCTCTGCACGTGGCCCAAGATTACAGGGTGCGAGACGCCCTTATAAAACTCTCTCCCATAGCCGAGGCACCAGCAGCACCAAGCCCGTTCTCCCTTACCTCCCGTCGCGCCCCCGACACCCCCTTGGCGAAAGTCTGCAAGATTATTTAAATTCGACACCCACCCTCTATCCACCCGTCTCCTTTCCCAGCCCCGAAGCACCTCCTCGTCCAACGTTGCCAACCACCCCTGACTAGAAAGATTTTCAAGAATCTCTGACTTTCTTCAAACTCAAGTCAGAGATCAACCCCAACGGAGTGAACGTCACGACTCACGTGTCGATTAAATTCCTTGCCTTCTTTTTGCCACATCGGAACAATCGAACGAAATTCACGAACGCTGTGGTATAGGTACCTTGGATGAAAGCAATTCCGGCCAGAAATTATCGAGATCAATGCGTGTGGCGTGACATGAAACAGATGATGCGAACCATAAATAGCAGAGCTTCAGATACGATCAACGACATTGTCGTTGCTCGTCTTGAAGAAGAACCGCGTGGTGCTGTTAATGAACAATGATTCCATTTGAGTTTTACATCCCTGACTTGCTTTTTTTTTTGCTTCTCCTTCTGCGAGCCCGTTGGACACATGTATTACATACCTACCTAGAGATACATCCTGGACTGCCTCGTTCGCGGGCGGCAGTTTCATTATATAACATATTGGTTTGCGGTTACACTCTATCACTGATTGAACGACACCGGCACATTATGCGCTCTGCGGTTTACTGTCATCACCGTAGCTCACTTCTCGCCGACGTTTCAGGCCTCCGGTACAACGCGTTAGTGCCTGACTTCTAACACCTCTCTGACTCGTGATGTGTTTATGCGACGACTACGTCACCGACAACCGACACTTTGCAATTACGCGAACCCCGTCGCTTCTCGCTGTGTACGCATATTTACACAGACGCGCACACACAGTCACGGATGTATTATTCACCGAGAAATATACTGCTCGAAGAAGAAAGCTTGTATCCTTTACAGTACAAAGTGATGGGAAAAAACATTTTCTCCAGACGATGAACATCATCACCATCCCAAAGACGCGTTCACCTGTTCAATTTAATACCCAAACCAATGACATGCAGGACGTGCTAATACAGTTGTAAAGAAAAGTTGCGGATATGGTGGTGGTGGTGGTCACTAATTTGCCGGATAGATGGTATTACGGAGGTCGTATACGTATGTGCGTGCTGGCTTCTCCTTCTGCGTATGTGGGTATCGAGCAAAAAGTATATAATACCTGTCCAATGTTGTGCCGGAGCTTAACGACCCGCGCGATGTGCCTACGCGATATCCGGCACAGATCAGTCAGCGATATCCCGAATGCGTGATAATACGCGCCTATTTCCTGCCCGGCATGCATATAATGCACAGGGTGCGTACCTACGTATACTTCTCGCAAGAATTAAAAATGTATTACTACGCAGCTCACGTGATTATACTCGTTATTATTCGTCTTCCTAATTCATCACTCTACCCCCCTTATAATCCATGGTCTGTACACAAAACCTACAGCGCTACCAAATTATGTCTACATGAACGATAAACTTCTCGTTAAAGTAATATGTTAAACAGACCGATGATTAGCATACGAATTAGACTAGAACCGAAAGTCGATTCTTCTCAGCGCATGGATGTCCAAAGGTCGATTGTCAGTGTCCAGGACGCGTTCTATTATCAAGGATAGCTCACTCTAGCAAAATATTTCAGCAACGTTAACCGGTGTTTAGTTTAGTAACCTTTAGATGCAGATTCCTATCTCGTTACGGTGTGTAAAACCGGTGTGTAAAAAGTATATTGACACGCTGTATCCGAAGTTTCGTAGCCACTTAAAGTATCCTAGAAGGATATAAACCCCAAACGTAAAGCAGTGTAGTCTCTATAGTTGCATTATGTAATTGACATTCCGTTAAAGGTGATGAAGAGTAGAATTGAGTTACGTAGCCATTCGCAGTTGATCAAAAATCTAGTCTTCTGTTTTATAGTAAAACCGTCGAGATTTCCATGTACACACAAATGTCACGATCAATACCTGATACTCGGTGAACATACACCCAAGCGATATGAAAAGTACAGTGATAACGCACAATGGAACCGAGAACGATGCCGAGTGGTGGAAGTCACTACGAACCCCAAGTATCAATAAACAAGTGAAACAAGTTCCGGTCAGCGTGTAAATGTATCCGGCAGCGAAAATTCCAAACTGTATGACGTGGCCTTCTTCACATATTTTCAACTCCTCATTTTTTATGGTGGTTCGATTATAATTGCATGCTCTGCCACCACAGCGTGAATTCAAGAATCTTCAAATTATCTGTCATTATGCGGCGTTTCAAGCATCGGCGATGATGAATGTGTCAAACAAACGTAGGCCAGTATCTTCGTGTATATTGTACATGTATACATATCGCATAGGTACCCAGTATTATTCAAGGCCTGCCAATTAGCAATGATTAATTCGAATTATCGCGAGCACGTGGGTGTCCAGGATATCAAAACCCCTGACCTTTACCGCGGCGATGTCGATCCGGGCATTACCGACGGCCACTCGACCGTAGCCACTGGACATTCGAACGTCCAGTTCCTTTGGTACTCTACTGTTTTCAACCCCACCCTTACCCCATCTTGTCTTCTCTTCGCGTCTTCTCTCTTTTGCAGCGTTTGTAGTTTTTCTCGATCCGCCGACGCCAGACGGCGACACCTTACGTAGTAGGTACCATGCTTGTTGATGTTAGTACGTTCAAAAAATTGGAAACTAGAGAAAAAGTAACGGAGTATTTATACAACCTTCGAAAAAAATCGAAAACTCTTTTCTCGTGATCTGTTTAAGCGCGACAAACCGAGGAGAAGGATTTCCGATTATGTAACAATAAAGGATAAAACAGTAGGGATAAGTTAACCGGTTGGGAAATCAATTGAAAATACGGTTTGAGAGAGTTGAAGATGAAACTAGGAAACCTGATATTGTAGATAATTCTAAGAATAAAAACATCTGACAATCGTTACTCAGGAAGGATCGATTACGAGAATTGGTGCTTCGAGTGAAAAGTAGTTTCCGGTATACAGCTGGCGCCATCTATGGGATTACATGTGAAGCCCTTGGTTGAAGAACAGCGAATTACTTGCCGATTGGGTAGCAGGGAACGGTGAAAGTGGAGATACCTACGAAGTGTGTAACGAAACAATAATAATAACAGTAACAAAATCGGTAAAATGATAATAATCATAACAACGATACCGGGTATAACAATAATGGTACGAACACCGTCGTGAAGTTTCGTAGCTAACCGAACACAGCCGAGTAGAAAACCCCGCCCAGTCACGCCCAGCGTCATATGGTATTGGATCGTATATTCCGGTTGATAGTTGAAAAACTGTCATGGCCGATACGCCCATGAGAGATCGGCCAATGGGAAACGCCCTCTCGCGAAACAAAAGATGAGCCTCGCGGGGAAGTCCACGTGTAACGTTAACAAATGAATGTCGAGCAGGATGTAGCATCGGTTGTCAGCCGGGGAGCGAAGAGAGGAGCTGAGAAGAGGATAGGATAGGATAGGATAGGCTGGAAGAGGGGAGCAGCGGAGAGAGCAGAGAGCCTGGAGAACTCGCCACAGTTTTTGATGTATTAAATTCCACCGGTACGTGACACCGAATGCTAAGTAAGCGAGGGCGTTTGAATTTGCAAGCCTCGGAGAGCGCAAGAAACAATTTGACAAAGGACGAAGGATTTGAAAAAAAAAAATATAAATAAAAATACTCGAATACCAAGTTCCTCCAGGTACACCGTGCATACTCGAATGTTCAACGAGAGAATCTCCTCTTCGTCCAATCTTGAATCAAATACAGTACAGGTAATTAGAATCGCTGTCAAAATTGTTGCAAAGAATAGATTGAATATAACATGGGTTTAGTAACCTCGTGTTAAAAGTGGCCTGTAATTCTCTTCCTCGAGGTTCTTTCCGTACCTACTTACTTCATTTTCACATCACTCTCCACTAATTTATGGTCTGACGCAACGATTCGAATAACATCGAGAAATTTTTTAACTTCACTACAAGTCACACAACAATTGGTATACAGTGTGGTACAATGTGGACTTGAAACCAGTCGACCAGATGTATAGTACTTATCTTTGATCGTTCGCAGTAATCTGTTGGAGCTACCAATTATTGTATACCCTGATTCTCAGCATATTATACACTTATTGTTAGTTGAAATTTTATTCCGAGAATTGTTTCACCCGTTAAATTGACTCGCGGCAACAATTTAACCCAATGTCTTCCTCCTTTCGTTTGTACTCTTTTTTTTTTATTTCGTTTCATTTTATTACGAGCAACAATTTTTATCCTGTATTTAGAATTTTATGCCTCGTCACCGAGGGAGGCACTTTGACTTATGTTTCCAGTATCATTATCTCCTTTACTAGCTCATCCTCGTCTGTTATGACTCTCCTCATCATTTGTCTGTCATCACTCTCGAGGTTATGGTTTTAGTTAAAGGTTTAGACTGCACCCTGCAGTAGGCCGATAAAACACGTACCTACCTACCATATTACGTCTAGACAAACATCTGGCCTGGCCCACGTCAGCAACACTTAGTTGGACGGATAATCATTCTATATATTCTATCATTCTATTATATATATATATATATATATAATACCAGAGCTTTCATAATACTTACCTAACTACATCACCGTCGTTCGGTGCACATTGCTATGCATCAAAAGAAGAGAGAGAAAATATGAACTGTGAATAGTAGTCGGTTCTTTTCTCCACCTATATCTTTTGTCCTTCGATAACTTCGACAGAACATGGCGATGACATCTTGGATTGTTTAGACTATCTCGTTCATCGTCAGAGTATGTTTTTACAATTTGTATACTTCGTCCAATCCGCAGAAGCTTCTTAGTCCGAAATCTGGCCCCAACATCTTTCATTTTCTCCGTCTCATGCAGCATCAGGTATCCTCCTCTACGGTGTTTTCTTTTTTTCTATTCTTATTTTCTCATTTCTTCTTTTCACGGTCCCTACGCAACCTATAATTTGTACCCACGCCAATGTTATGACTACCTACCAAACAAACCACGCCAGTAAATTAAGGAGTCTGGAAAGAATCCTGTTTCAAGTTCCGTGTCTGCCTACAGGACCCAGACATCTCCCGGCGACACCCACTTATCCATACCACGATTCAATTTATGCACATTGCGGGTGTGCCATCTCGTTGAAAATTCACGTGGCGAGTCCGTTAAAATCTGCCACGTCATCTCCCGTAAAAAAATCTTGTAACTTGAATTTTCAAAGTTTAGACAAACGTTTCTTACTTTTTTCACTTCATCTCTGGTCTCTCTCTCTCGCGGTCATTTTGCCGAACAAACACATTCGGCAGAATCGTTAAATTTTTTCATCTGCTTCGTCGCGTACGTTCACCACGTCTCTATAAAAGTCCGTCTGAAACTACATGTAAGCGATGGCGGCTGGAATTGAGGGTTGAAAATCAATTCCTGGGTACGAACACGAGCCTGCACGATTCGGTAAAGCGTGTCGAATTAGCCGTACGTGACGTTGCAGTGCGGACTGCATTGTCAAGTTTCGATACAAGCTGCGACGATTATTATTTCCGTCATTAACGAACCTCGGCCACACATTAATACCTATTACGTATATAAGCGTGCACAATGTAGTCTACCGCGTTGTACACGGAGTTACAACGTCACATTACGTATCGGTAAATTGCAAATGTGAAAAGGCGTTGTAAACGCGTACAATAAATGTACGTGTCATCATCCATCTCATCTCGCGTCGTCGAACTCCATTCTTTTCGTCCTAAATACTGCGGAGCCATCCAGTCCGATTAGTCCGCTATAATAATATCGCCGGACAATTGAAATTTCTAGAGACAGACACGTTTTATTATCCAAAATCACGTCCGGATAAGTTTGAAGTGTTGAAAAATTAATACCGCCAAGCTTAAATCCCTCGTTCTGAACATGAAATAGAAAAAACAAAGAGAATAAAAGACGTGAAACAAATGCTTATCGGCAACAAGCAGAAAACACTTGACACACTCTCATTATATCCAGTATTGAGTGAGGTTTTCACGTGTGACAGGCCAAGTAAGTGCAGGGAGGGCTCAGAGATGGTATCGAATGGCGGAAACCGGAGCCATCTGTATACGAGGAAGGTACAAGGCTAGCCAGATACGTAAGGGTCTATGGTGAAAATGTAGCTGATTAACTTTTCGCGGTCGATATAATCCGAGTGACGTGAACAAGGCAATAATCCCGTAGTCCGGGTTCCCGGATTTTCGCCGTCGACGTCGACGTCCCGACGACGATGATCGCGGGACAGGAGAACTCGAGGAACCTGAAGTTGAAGATGAGCGAGAGGAGGTGGAGGTCGTAGTCTGGACTCTCGAATCAGGATCATCTCCCGGTCCAGACTCCATGCCCAATGGAGGCCGTCGGCAGCGGGATTACGACACTATAACAGAAGACGAGACTGATCGTCCCGCAGCCAAATCATCCTTTGTCTCATCTCCTCGCGCCGTGGCGACAGACTGACAGACAGACAGACAGACAGACAGACAGACAGACCGACCGACTGACTGACTGTACGTCTCTCTTCGTTCTCCTCTTGTCTTTTCCCATTCTTCAGCATCCAGCGGATACTTTTTAACCCAAATCTGGGACCGCTCAGATGTTACAGCTCGATTGGCAATCCATTAAAAAAAGTGTCACTCAAGTAGATAGGTACCGATGCGAAACCTGTGTCGTGACTCGCAATGGAGTGTGGGAAAACAAAGACGACACAAGCCCACCGTCGGAGCTTGTTGTAAGTACCTTGTATTGGGAAAAGCTTCTATACCGTTCTAACATCTAGTAACGCCAACAGCCGAGGTCAGGTATGAGCTAATGTTGACAGTCAAGCCTCACACCTCTCGCGACTCAAACTCTGACGCTTATACCGCACCCAGTTATGTTATGACGGATAATTCACATCACCACTGTCAACTTCCAGCACGATAAAACCGTGACTTGATTGGTTCATTTTTCTATGCTGAGTACTAGCTAAAAAAGATTTCGGTTAGTGGTTTACCCATCTAATTAAGTTCAATTTTCTCTAACAAGCTCCAAATTTCTAGGGTACTTTATCACAGGGACGGTAATATTCATTAATGCTTCAACCTTTCGGCTAACTTGTTTTCGGTCCAAAGCAAAATCCGCGTTCGATTCTATACGAATTATACGGCAATGACTGGGATGCATTGTCACATATTTCGTATAGAATCGAACTCGAGTCGGTTAAGGTGTTAATGAATATCACCTGATGTACATAAGCTAGCATCACGAACATACATGCATACCAGTTCAAAAGTTTCAGCAAGAATTTCTGTAATTCTTTGATCCGCGATTAGAATACTAAAAATAATCGGAACGGTGTATATTGGGTGATAATGTGAAAAGAGCGAGTTCTAAAATAGTTCTGAATTCGTATCCTCTAAAATGGCGTCAGCGTTCGAAGGGTTGGCGCGTAGTCCGCCCCTCAACCAGCCCCCAGCCCCCAGCCATCGTCCGACCCTTATGTAACCCGGTCCCCATACATATGTAGTGGAAATATCCCTAAGGGTAGCTCCTAAATTCGAGGGACGTCCTTTGTCACTCGACCATGTGTCGCTAATGCGAGTCGCTCGACTCTCTGGGGGGGTCATTTCTATTCTATTTCCCTTAGCCAGGGGGTGTGTGCGTGCCGCGTAGCCCCAAAGGGCAAAACCCTGAGCGTCGCTTACGATAAACGCATCATGTAGGAGCCTCCCCTTTTCACAAGTTACATAGTCCGTGTATACGCTGATACATATGTAGTTAGACTCCGAGAGGGGTTGCCGCTGACTGCGTCTAGATTGACGTAAAATCAATGAACAAAGTCAATGAGTTCTCAAGTGGGTTCCTGGTTAACACTCGTAGAGCCTTTTCGGGCTCCCTTCGTTCGTCAAGATATTGCCAAACCCCCGCACCGACCTTCCAATTCTTACGAGTATTCGGTATAACGGTTACCTACAACTTGTTAAACGAGCAAAGTGACAGTGAACAAGAAACTACGTATAAACTCTTCAATTTCAAATACCATTGAAACCATTTTTCGCCTAATCTTTACGACGTGCACGTTTGGTACATACGGAACCATTTTCCTATCCGACGGATTTCGTAGTTAACACGCGTTACAACTCACAAAATTCAGAACCCAAATTTTGACTAGCTGGCTTTGAAAAATACTTTACAGGACACCAAATAAGCATCTTCGATACTTTCTTGCTGGAAGTGTTTCTTCATCACAATGGAACTGAAATACCCACTTCGAGTAAAAAGTCCAAACAACATGATCACTTCGAAATCTTCCCGTTAACGTTTCGTTAAAATTCGTATAGAAATACAGAAGACATTGGAACTCAGAAGAAAAGCATGAGAATCCTTTATATACCGAGTAACACTGAATTGATATTGAGTCAAAAAGGCATCGGTCAACTTTTTCACCCGTCACACAATTGGATTTTCACTAACACCATAGATTTTCCATGGTTAGGACGCAATGTAAAGGATCGTTCGTCGTAATAGCGTGTAACTCGTATACTTCTGTGAAAGCGAAAGTTATCGACTAATTGGCACAAGATTTGTTTATTTGTCATCATGTAACCGACACTTGGCTACCGTTTGACTCTGAGGTGTACCCAAACTGCTCGTACAGGTATTTAGGTACGAGTGTTCCCTCTGTTCACTCAAAAATCCGCAAGTCATTCTCGCTAACAAGACTTTCGAAACAGACTTCTAGTGCAGCGTGCCTGGATCATAAGAATACAGACATGCAAGAATATAATGGTATCGTTAAAAAATGTTGGGCGAAAAATACTGTATAATAATGGGCGCGCAGGACAGAATTCTTATTCCACCTCTCTTTTGTTTCTGGGAAAATCCATTTTCCGTATATATTTGTCCCTGTACAATTATACCGAGAAGAAAATAATCCCAAGGAGATTTCTCGAGAGAAAAGATCCACGAGATTTTTCCATTTATACCTAGACGAAGGACACCTGAACCTCTGTAATGGGAGAAAAAGAACTCTGCTGGATTTGGATCGTCGAATAGATAGGACATAATCTGCAGCGGCGGATTGCAGCGGAACCGACGCTCATTTGTTTGCCATTTCCTTGTCGCGTAACGTGGGAAATGGCGGGAAAACAAAGAATCTGCAGAGAAACAAAACGAGAAATGAGGGGGGAGGGGGAAAAAAGGAATAGAAAGAAGGTGGAAAAACTGATAAAACGATGCACTTGTATAATACAGTTATAGCGGCGTGCACCCGCTGTTGCAAAACGTCGATGCAGAAATAACAGTCTCTGACTGCAACCGCCCATCTCTGACTGAATTGGAAAAACACAATTTCCAATCAATTCCCATCCCATTCTTTCTGGTAAAATAATTACCTCCTCCTATCCGAACGACGGCTAACCCCGTTACTTTTTCTTCCCAATTACACGGGGATAAATTCGGTGTTTCCAAAACACAAATATCTATTGGACTGATTCGGTATCCGTAATCTAGATTTCGCATGAGCTTCGTCAGCTATACATAGCATAACGCGTGAAACAAAATGACTCACCAAAAAATAACCGTGAAATCCAATGTCGGCCTATAAGTTGCGGGAGGGATAAAATCTATCGTCAGAATATCACGCGCCATCTATAACTGAACACCGACGAGAATCCTGATCCTGCATACATCCCTTGAATGCGACACTAGAATCGCCGGGTTTTCTTCACCGGCCCTTCAGAAACGCGAAGGTATAACCTGGACGTGGGTGAATGTATTGCGGGATGGCGTTGTATACGCGAAGGACACCGAGCAGATAAGGATATAGAATAAAGAAAAAGGGAGAAATGTGAAAAAGGGAAAAAGAAAGGGCGTGACGCGTGTCTCAACGAGTATCGATTGTGTTTCAAAGTCGATGGTATCTCTGTTATATACTTGTGCGAAAGTGAGGGTAGGAAGGAGATGACGAGTTGAAGGAGGAAAAAAGACCTCGAAACATGCGAACACCGTAAAGGGGAGAGACGTGCAAAGAGAACGAGAATAGGACGATGAGAGGCCGGTGAAGTGTTCACGTTCGCAATTGACTCCGCCATATTGAATTAGGTTCTATGGGTTCTCGACGGTAATATTGGACCGTCCAAAGGGGGCCCCATGGCAGGGTCTGTACGAAAAACGTGGAGAATCAGACAAAGCACTGGATTACGATGGACGTGTCCTTGATCACTTTCGGAGATGAAGAAAATTCTACGATGGTAAAAGCAGATGAAACAAATGCCTGATAATGGCTTCTGTAATATGTCAAATGCGGAATGTAAAAAATTTGACATGATTTATCGCTGGCTGGTTATTGGATCGAATTCAACGACGATTCTGAGCATCGTCTGCGCTATGTGCATGTTTTGAAAAGCCCTCCAAGGGGTCTGCCTTTCCTATAACCAACCGTACCTTCCTACCTTGGTATAAATTTTGTATCAAATTATTATCATAATAGGGTGTACACCACCTCGGTCGCAACATTACACTTCCCAGGTGCTACACGGATCCCCTTATAACTATACGGTACCACCACCACCACCACCACCTCTGGCCCAGACATATTTGCGAACATACGTGAAACGGTTACGGACAATGCAACGAACGAATGGACACAAGCTTACTTCACACCTTGGTGGGTGCATGGGTGGTTATACGCTAAATAATAGTAATAATAACAACAGTAATGGGCGCACAATGACGAAACGTATGTAGGGAGGGTCTTCACAAAAGAGTCTTGGTTTAATAGGAGTCTGGTTTCAGCCATTGTCGCGTCTTTTCTTGATTTTCTATCAGGGAAATCGAGCATCACGATCTCCACACGTTTGTAACACAGGTAAAGGTGTACCATTATACGGTGTGACGTTACGTATACATACATAAATTTACGTGTCATGGGTTTCCATGCCGCGACATGTACCTTATACACGGGGTGACGCATTCTTCGTCAAGGATCTGTTTTACTTCTATGCGTTCGCTAAGTTTCATTCTCTCCCTTTTTCTCGATTTCAGATAACTTGGAAACCGTTACAACGTTCTTTGCAACGACACCGTCTTTTCTTCCGTAACTTGGCATCGTTCGTGGATTTCTCGAAAAACGAACATGTGTGTGACAGCGTACGTGACACGAATCCCATTAGAAACTTTGAGAATGTGGCTATGTCTCGATCTAACGTTCATATCTGTACTTCAATGAGGACGTAAATATAGAGGGTGTGAAAAGAAAGATGACGACAACTTGCGCCAGCAGAAACGGATTCACGAAACTCTTTCCGACGGAACAGAATACGCGAGGATGAAACCGAAATCTCTATTCAATATTTTTTTTCCTCTACCTTACAGGACCTTGAGCTAAAAATTCATGGAAAGACGAAATAAAAATGTGCAATATCACGTATCATGCGTCAATATCATTTGAGTCAAATGACATTCGTTCGATTCAACAAAACGCGGCGAACACAATATACTAGCTTAGTTCAACAAAATACTTTTGTTGATGTAACAAAATTTAGGTCAATCGACTGAACATTTTGTTAAACCGATAGATCTTGACTTGACACAAATAAATATTT
The DNA here is from genome assembly GCF_021155785.1 of Neodiprion fabricii. Taxonomy (NCBI): domain Eukaryota; kingdom Metazoa; phylum Arthropoda; class Insecta; order Hymenoptera; family Diprionidae; genus Neodiprion; species Neodiprion fabricii. Next base: position 26,426,315 of record NC_060243.1, on the reverse strand, counting down.
ACTTCGTCGCCCGTGACGACATATTTAGTCAAGTCAATGACTTTTTTCTCTCAGTGTACCGTGTACCACTGAATTATCTCCACCAATGCGGGAATGAAACAAGATACTTTCATTCGCACGTGTATACCTGGGCTTTTGGAACATATTTTTCTACTCCCCAATACCTACTACAAGGAAAAACAAACAGCGGCGCCAACTTCAAACGATCATCTGGAGTATATCCGCGAACAGTCGCTCAGTTCGTTAATGATGTCCGAGAAAAAATCCACGGCGGAATTTGACAGGTTCGAAGTGAGAAGAGAAGAGCGAAGAAGAGAAGAGACGAGAAGGGGACACGGCCGCACTTGAGAGTAGCTCGGAAAGCATATTGCAGAAGCTGGAAGAAAAGATCTCGGAGTCGAGTGAAGTGGCGAAGAGTCTCGATGCTTGGCGTTTCCGGAAGGGTAGCTGGTGCCTCTGCCTCAGCCGCCACCTTCCAGCACCTACTTCGAATCCAGCCAGAGGACCCTCCGCTATTACTGTCAAGGGCTTTCGGGGCGGGTGCCACTCGACGAATCAGTATTCACTAATTGCGTTCGCCAAACGGCTTCCACACTCGGTGGAACGGCAACTCCGCGAGCAGGAAAACCTTCGAGGAACAAGAATCCACGGGGGAATTGGGGAATTGGGTAACTCCGTGCATGATCGCCTAACCAATTCCGTCAAAGGTCAGCGCGTAGTTTCACTGGCGTCGTGACAGTTTTTCAGGACACATCAAACGTCGATCTCGTCATCGGTACCGAGTCCTCATCCTGCTTTGTGAGTTCGCTTGTGTAACGTGACCGAAACAATAGTTATGCACGTCGACCATACGGCCTTGAATAGAATTTAACAAATGGAATAAAGAGGGAGTGAATTATTTGCCGAAATTTTCGCTCGAGAATCGAGTCGATGGTCCATTATTTCAGTGGGAGGTAATTCCGAGATTCCATCTCGAGGATCGCTCGTTACTTACGACGGGAGAAATTAACGATTTCATTATTGGCCACTCGAAAAGGAAGATCCTCTCGAGCCATTGAACGTTTGATTGACGGATTTTACAACCGGTGAAGTATCGGAACGGCGCTTGTTACTTTTCATCACCTTCGATGATTCAAGAAAGGTATTGCTTTTTCTCCAAAAATCACCTTTTCTAATTTCCACGAATCTTGAAGTTTTCGAAGCTCTAGAATCCGAAAAACGGATTTTTAGAAAAATATCTGTCTGTCCGACCAGCTCCCGCGATTATCTCGAAAACGGTACGGTGAAAAAATTTGCGAATTACAAGATTTTACAATCAAATGCTGGTCATGAAAAAATATCATGTCCCGTTAAATTTGAACTTCTGGTTCTAACGGAAATAAATCGATTTTCAATGTTGTACTGACAAACGTGGACTTTTTCCTCATTATTACTTTGTCATAGTAAAGGATTATGTTTTTCTCCAGTTTATACACTTGTTTTTTTTTTTTTTTTTGTTTTAATCTATAAATCTATCGTCTTTCAGAAATTTTCCCTATCCTCATTCTTCTTTCAAATCTATTTCATTCGTCTGCCAAGTCCTATCAGTTTCAGATTTTTCACTCGATCGTTTTTTCAAGATCATCGCAGAATTTTGTCGGACATACCGACAGACTCTTTCACTTTTCACGGTGATGAAAATTATCGCAAGAAAACCGTTTCTCCGGCTTATGTCAGCTTCTTCGTATACGAAGTATATTCCACTAAATTTCATCGATTATCACAAGTAGGCGACATCACGTTCAACGGTACGCTTACACGTGGACAAGGCTCGAAAGTTTTAGCTTCGCTATTTTTTCCCGTTCGCGCTATGGCTGTGGTATGTATACGTCATGCCCGCGGAGTTACAGCCACCCTCGACGCTGCCGAGGGAAACGGCGTGTCTCCATGGTAACAACGGCGAAAACCACCCCCAGAACGTGAGCTAAGGGGATGACAAAATGGAGCGCGATAACAACAATGCCGCGTTACCTACACTGCAGTGCATGATGGGTACGAATTCGAAATCGCGGAACGTGCGGCGACGACAAAGAGACGACGGTACCTTCTTCACGCCGCGGCTTCGATCGACGAAAATTAAAGGCACGTGTAAATTCGGAAATCGGAATAACTGGAGGAAATCTGTCCTTTGACAGGATCGTGGGAAAACGGAGGGAAATTCATAAGGCTTCTCCCTACGGTGAGAGGATCGACAAAAGAAGTAGGCGAACAATAAAATGGGATTACTCGATTCAAATTAATTCTGCGGTGAGAAAAATTTCGGTAAAACAGGTATCGTTAGCAAAACTGTTTCTCAGCGTATAGCTACAGAATCACCAAATTGGCAACACTGCGAATAACAATCCTCAATCTCATCGAATTGTAGTTATTGGTAACAACCGAACCACGTTGGAGTAAAACAATGTATACAGGTTAAGCCGAGTACCTAATCCTATTTAATTTTTTCAACACCTTCTCCCGATCAGTCCGTTTCTTTGTTCGTGAATCAGAGTGGAAATTCACCCTCCGAGGTACGACATCTTCTATACCTGTACTTTTTCTTCTTCCTCTTCTTTTTCCTCTTCCTCTTCCTTTATATTTATTTATTTTAAACGAGTCACCATCGCTGGGCGGCGACCAGTGGCGCCCGTATTGACACTATCTGGGATCTGAAATCTCTCGAATCACTGCAGCAACAATATTTTAAAAGCGGAGGGCTGATGGAGAGGAGAGGAGAATCGGTCGGTTGAGCAGCCCGCAGACGCAACCGGGCATGATTTTATATTAATACGTTGCCTGGGCAACGGAGCTGGAATCCTGATCCTATCTCCGAAACCACTAAACAAACTACTTCCTCGAGTGGTTCGAGATAATTCCAATAACGCGCGGCCTTGCCTCGGAAAATCGTTGCGAATTATGATAAAAAATAACTCACCCTCGGTGGCTGCAGGAAATATAACGAGTGGAATTTTTATGCCTAATATTGCTTCCAACGTTTCCGAGACGAGATCGTTGGGAAAATTGCTCAATAATGGATACCGAAACTGTGTAACAAATTATTTCAAATCTCTGTATCCGTTAGAGCTGGAACTGAAAAATAGACAAGCCGGAAAAACAGTTTTTTCGCGATACTTTTCATAAACGTGGAAAAAAATGAATCTGTCGGTCTGTCCGACAAACTTCAGCGGTGATCTTGAAAATCGTCGAGTGAAAAATCTGAAACTGATGGGACTCGGCAGCCAGATGAAAGAGTTTTGAAAGAAGAATCAGGATAAAGAAAATTTCTGAAAAACCAAAGATTTATAAAAAAAAGTTAATGTTTGTCGGTACAACATTGAAAATCGATTTATTTCCGTTAGAACCGGAAGTTCAAATTTAACGGGACATGATATTTTTTAGTTGTAAAATCTTGTAAGTCGAAAATTTATCCATCGAGCAGTTTTTGAGATAATCGTGGAAGTTTGTCCGACAGACGGACATTTTTCTAAAAACCTGTTTTTCGGACCTTTGCAAGAGTTTCGCTCAGTTTTGTCAAATTACCATCGCGTTACAACTGCGGTTGACTTTACTGACTACGTGAGTAAAGTTCAAATTCAAATAATAAATTCCAATACTAAAAATTTATATTATAATTCGGAGAACAAGATCAGAGCTAAAAATAATTGGCAAAGAACTTGAAGATCAAGAAGAGAAGGTAAAAAAGGAAAGTATAAACTCGAAATCGAGAGAAAATGAAAAAATATAAATAAACGCCTCTCTTTAACGAGCTACGCTACGTACGTTAATTGCCTTATCCGCTTCTCTCTCTCTCTCTCTGTCTTTCTCTCTTTCTCTCCTCTTGTTATTACAACACGACGACAGCATCTGCGACTGCTTCCCCTTCTGCTACTATATACCAGTGCTGTCAAATGATTAATTCTACAGATACCGAAGGTGTTGATACGCTGGTGAAAATCCACGCGCTAAATCCAGCGTCGGATTATGTCAATCACTCGATTAATCATTCAATTCTCCAAGAATACATTCTACGCCTGGTAACATAATATCAATTTATCCGCGGCAATTAGGCCAGACGTATCATGTTCTGCGGTATAGAAAATAAAAGCGACCGCTCTCAATTGGACAAAAAAATTATATTCTCACTGAGAAAGATTTCGTCTGTCGCAGTAACTGGAAAAACTCAGTAAAACACGTATCGTTAAAAAAAAAAACTGTTTTAATATTGCTAGGATTACGAAAAACGAGGTAAAAAATTTTTGTTTAAAAATCTGCATATCTTGCCGACCCGCAATTCGAATATCAAAAACATATATTATCAAATGAAAGCAACAAGAATCACCTTTCCGATTATCTTATTGCGAAATATTCCAATCCAGCCATCTGTAAGATGGAAAATAATTACTTATCAGATCCAACCGTCGATTACAGGTTACGTTAGATATGAATTATTTTATTTCCGCTTTGTTACCTACCTAATTTTACTGTTAAAAAATCGTTGAGGCAAACGTAAATTTTTCTCGTAGCGTGGAGTGAAAAAAAAATTAAAAATAAAAAAAAAAAATACTTTCAGATAACTACAAGAGTATAAGTCAGATGCTTGCACGTGGGCGTGTAATCGGATCATCGTAGAATTGAAAGTGAAAATAGAAACGTTTAGGTAGACGGTGCAGAATGAAGAATAATTTTTCAATCTAAATCCCCCCTCACCCCGCCAAGCTATTACAACTCTTAATTCTCTATCTGTGAAACATGCGAGGGTTTTTGTACAAACGGTGACTAATATCCGTTTACAATAAACGGCGTTGGATGCTGAACTTCGACGCGATGACATTCTTATTTATATGTGTATGCAATCGCGTCGATTGTTAGCGTTGAATGATACAAATAGATTTGAGAGAAAAAATAAACACAATGGCGTTATAAACAAAAAATAAAATGTTACGATGCTAAGTGATGCAAGGTTGTAATTTTTTCTTGCACTTTTAAGTACGTCTCTTTATCAACGAGAGTCGATTTTTTACGTACGATGATTTATTTATTTTTATTTCTTTATCTTAATAAAGATTTTCGTACTTTTAATTTGCGGTCGTCCCGACTTTAGGTATTGTTAGTTGCGAAACGTATCACATTCGTTTACGAAAAACAAAAGATAATCCCTGGCTAGACGAGGATTAAATTTTATTCACACCGTCAAACCCCGTATTATAAAAATATCATGCGGACGAAATTATTTTCAATCCGTGACGTTCTATACTTTTGATTTAACAGAAAAAATACTTTCTATCTACAGCGTTTACATTCATGTTTTCTTAACATGAAATAGAGTTTTCTGTCTGTGCGTAAACGTAAAATATCCTATATACGTCGCTTTTTTTTTTTTTGTATACGTAGGTACAGATTTAAACAGATTAGCCGTCAAGAATCGAATGAAATATTTCTAGGTAATTCGTTGACATTTTTTTTTTTCTCTTCTAATTTGTACCGGATCAACTTTTACCCCGCGCAGTATTACATGAAACAACAACAACAAAAAAAAAAAAAAAAATCAAGATTCGTTTTACGAAAGAATTTTTATCCCTACTTTTTTTCCGACTTTCGAATCAAGATTTTAAAATTTCTATCATTCCGCCTACACATCCCGTATATGTATATATATATATATATTTTTTTCAAACGTGAATAAAATCGTCCTTGAAGTGTCTGTACGTAACAATATATACCGTGATTTCCAAATTTTCTCCATCGTTCCGTAATTCGTCGGAACATTCAGAGTTGCACAATTTAGCATCACGTATAAAATTTCCCTACATTATATATAATGTATAAAAAATCGACAAGAGCATTTAATCATGGAAAAATAATTTTCTACCAGAAAATACCAGCGTTAAGCTTCGACAAACTCCCCACTGAGTGAAATTTTTAATTCCGGTTACCGTTCGGTCCTTAACTGTTTTCATTTTTTACCACAATCGAAAAATATCGTTCTAGGTAGAAAATAAAAATTAGTTTTCTAGCCGTTACCGGAAAGTCTGGTATACGTTACTATTCTCTCTGATTACGATCACTGCTGCTATATTTCCCTGTAACCGTTGCGAAAATTTAATGCTTGTGCAACGATAAATTGACGCGTAAGAGAAAAAAGAAAAAAGAGAAAATAAAATTGGAAAGAAGGAAAAAAAAAAAAAAAATGCGAAAAAAGAACCGCATCGTGCACAATTGAACGTCGCGACGTACTGCGTCGTCTGCAGTATAACTGTTGTATGCACATACATATATATATATGTATATATATACATATGGTGCATGCGTATACATATGCATGTACGTTGAAGCGGACGCGCGTGACGTAGAGGTATATAATTCGTACGTTCGCGTCGGCGTTTTAACGTTGCGTGCCCCCCCCCCCCCCCTCCACCCCCCTCACCGCCATTCCACCCGACCACCACCCACCGCCAGACGGATGATTCGTGAACCTAGCAATGCGCGGCCATCGTCTAGGGTTACAAAATGAGTGGGGAATACATTAAGTCTCGTTGGTGGTAACAAAATGGCTGCCTCTTCGCCCGTCAAACCTGCGCAGCGATAAGCTTACGTAGGCATGCTTGCTTGTTTCAACAGCTCGTGCTTCGTAGATTCGAATTCCTGTACGAAATGAAGGAATACGCGTTTGTACGGATCGGTGGAAGGAAAAAAAAAAATGGAAAAAAAAAAACTCAACCGACAGACGATCGGGGGGGGGGGGGGATAAAACGAGGAAAAAGAAAATTTTAAACGTCGTGAAAAATAAAAAAAAATATATGACAAAAATTCGTAATTAACAAACAGAAATAAAAACTTCTTCGCATTGACTTTACACTATGTACAGGTATAATATACGGCACCCGTCTACGCACTACATGTGTACATGTGGGTGTATGCATACATATACATACATACATACATGCATACGGACGCAGCCCACGTACTTGTACATCATATATGTACATATATATATATATATATATGTATAGACACTTTGACGGAACGGCCGAATACGTGACGAGGATCGAAATTCCACGCTACGATATACGTGTATACATATATATATATATGTATATGTATATAGATATATAATATATATAGGCATAAAGTATAATGGTGTAAGTACATACCTGTAGAGACATGCGCGCAACTTCACGGCACCATCGGGGAATACGAAATTTCAAGGATCCGCCCGTTACCTGTAAACATATCTACATTATATGTATTGTTTTATACATCGTTCACCGATGCTCACATGTAACTAGTGTTTACATACGTATATGTATATATTTACGTGGCAATAAACGTAGATAAGTATTTTATTTGCAGAGTACCTATATTATGTAACATTGTTCCCGATATCGAATATTTCGATACGAAATTGAAGGGGTAAACATTTTTTTTTCTTCTTTTCTAACAACCAACAAGACGATACCTACTGTAATCGTCCGGATATATCATGCATAAAAAAAGGATAATGTTACATATGAATCTGAATTACTTCTTTCGTTTCACATAAACTTCAGTTATATTCTCTATTACTCCACGTAATCGAGAGAATTTATTTTATTCAACACGTAAGATTCGTGGTTACCGAATCACGATTTATTAACTTACCGGTAATAAATTTTGCCATTAGTTTTCTCTTTGGTAAATAATAAATAAAGGTCGTTTGTTCGTGTAGTAAGAGAACAAAAACATGTCTTATTTGAAGTTGAACGTGAATTTTTTTTCTGTTTTCCGATCACTTTATTTCCAATCCGTGTACAGTTAACATTCCTTGCACTTTCTAAACGAAAAGCGTTAAATTCTCGAAAATACAGCAACTGTTTACCGATTTTCGAATATCGTATGACTCAAAAACTACTGTGTCTTTTTTCATTGGTCTAACATGTGGTAGCGTGGCCGAGCGGTCTAAGGCGCTGGTTTAAGGCACCAGTCTCCTCGGAGGCGTGGGTTCGAATCCCACCGCTGCCAAGTATTTTTTTTCTCCTCCCTCTTTTGCTGCCTTCTCTTCGAAATCTGACGTTCGAAATTTGAATCGAAACACGATGGATTAAATGATAGAAAAATAACGAACGGGAAATATCGAAGAAACGGATGAAAATTAACATTGAACATTGGATTTCCGTTTTCCAAAGCTACGTAAGCGCGCTGCAAGCTTTCGGTGGCGCTACCAGCTTGACAAACTACGTCGATAATGCAGCGGCATTTTTTATCGAAACTCACCACCGGGAAAGAAGAATCTTTATAATCCTATCGACGGTAAGTTGTCGAAAATTTTACTACATCATACGCGATAATACATTTGTATTTTGCTACTTATTTCAACTAAGAGTACGATGTTCTATTTCAAACTTTGTGTTTTCGGTTTTGAAACAATAAAATTTGAATCCGAAAATCTTCAAAGTATCAGAAATCATCGTCAAATGAATAATCAAATTATATGCCTCGTACGGTATTCGTGGTTTATTACTAAGGATATGGTTCTGAAAATAGATTAGAATTTATCAAATAATTAAAAATGTTGATAGGAGATTGGAGATAATCTAACAGAAAAAGAGCAATGGACGATAAAAACGTAAAATATGTATGTCATCCTTTTTGCAGTTTCAAGGAGACGATAGGCGACTATATTTGAGCTGCGAACGGAGACGACGGAGAGCAAAAGAAACGAATAAAATATGCCTGCTACGTTCCAATTAAAAACTCATATCGTAAGTCTACGTATTCGTGTTTCTATATTTTAAATGACTAAAAGGCTGAACGAGATTTTATTGTCAATATAGGGAAATGACTAAACCATTCCAAAAGTAAGTACAAATTGCATACGCTATGTTTTTCCCGTGCGGTTAAGTTAATAAGGTAACGAAAGCGAAATGGAATCGTAATAACATCGCAACCGACGTATGCACGTGAGTAGGCGCTTATTCGCAAAAAAGAAAAAATAAATAAAAATAAAGAAACAACGAAAACCCATCTATAGTTTCTCTGCGAAGTTTTCTCGTTGTAATATACAGAAATCCACGATCCATCATCTCTTACAAACTGTGATATTTTTGTTGCAATGACTTTGGTCATTGGTTTGAGTTAACTAAAAGAAGATCAAAAAGACCTTCGGCTCTCGTTACTGATGAAATGGATCCGAACGACTTGTCTCTTAATGCCAACGTCACAAATTGACCGGAAAAGCGAGCGACCATGATCCCTCTGATTGATCAACTGCACGGAGTAAAAATAAATATATATTAAAAAGAGAGACTCTGTTTCCTCCAATTTTTCCACGGAGTATGGATTCGCAGATTGGTAGATTAGCGTAATTTCTTGTACGGTGGAAAAACAGACGTTGAGATAACGAAAATCGTACGAACTATGTTTCACGATTCAAGATAACAAATCTCCGATAAGAAACAAATACTTGCGCACGTGTACGAAGAATGAATACACGAAATTTGGGCGTGTAATTCGATCGATTTTATACCTGGAATGCGATCGCGTCATTCGGACCAACGGACGAGAAACGCGTGATTATTGCAAGAGGAAAAAGAAAGAAACGATAAGGAAAGAACTAAGTAATGTTTAAACAACTATGTATAAAAACTCAAACTAATCAGCAACTGCAGATGTGCAAAATACAATATTGATGCGAAGCAGCGTACTTGTTTCTCTGATTAACTTGCGGGACACTCTGACCTTTGATCATCGTCATACCACATTTAATCGTCATGTACATACATTGCATTCCGTGAAATATCTATCGTGTTAAATTCCCAATCGCAGTTTGCTCGAATCAGTTGAAAGAGTGCACGTTATTCTCTGGGAGCTGTGAAAGTGAAACTCAGACTTGCCGTTACGGTGACCACGACATCCGCTGATTGAATCAAAAAGTGTCCAAGTGAATTGCGAACGATTTTCAAGAATAAGCCAATGCAGCGTTTTCACCACTTCTCTATAAAAGTTACCTCAGCTTACCTCGGTCGGTAAGAACCTCGACGAACATTGTCGATTCGTTCGGTCTACGACTGAAGAAATCCTAGAAAAGTGCGTCACCAGACGGTACGTAAGGATTCTGTGTACCGTTCCCATTCCTAGATGGAACCTAACCGTTAAACCGGGTTCGAAGTGTGAATAGAATCGCTAGATGGACTGTTGTCACAATTGGTTTGGTTAGTAAGGTTAGGTTAAGTCGCCGACCGAGTTGGCCAGGATTCGAGGACGCGGCACGTTTTTGATCATCTTTTTCTAGAGGAAAATTTATTTTTCTTCGATTCTTTTTCCATCACCAATCGAAGCGCAACAGTTTGGCCAGTTATCTTCGGTCATGGAGGATCTGAAAATAGTGAACATATCCGTGTGGGAAACAACGAAGCTACATTTTCTGACATTCGTTTACGGTGTTTACCTAATTGTAAAGAGGTTCATCAAGTGGGCATGGAACCCCAACCAATTCTTCGTGCTACAAGAACGCGACAATCCGCCGTTATGTTTGGTCGATAACAGCTTGGGTAAACACTCCTACGTTAAGCTTAAGGTTAGTCGAATCAGGCTTATACCTACATCTTTCATTTGTTTCACGCTAACGCTGAGGTTCGGTACCTGCAATAATCTGCACGTTGCCTGATGTGACGGTGCAATTTCATCATTAGCATTGAAAAATCGGTGTTGCGGGATCAAGCGACGGTTACGAGTAACGCCTGACCTTTGATAAAGATATCGCAAGAGAATGTACATTATTGTTACCCGCATATTTTTACACGTACAAACGAATTTATCAACAATTTTCAGAGCCGTTCGTTACGCGGTATCGTAAACCATGTTGTTCGAGGAGTTGCATTTTCTCAAAGATATTATGTACGTCGAAATAACTTTGATACACCACCCCGAGTGATCTTGATCTTGATTTATACCCGTGTGGATTTTACGGTTTCAAATACACAACGAACGACACTTGTCATTATTTACTCTTGAAGGAATTACAAACGCCGCCACGTTCTAGCAGACGCCACGCGGAGTCTAACGAGCCCTCGTTGGATCATTTCGGACGTACCGTTTGCGAGATATCGCAGTTTTAAGTGAACGAATAGCGCGAGTCGCTCGAACAGCGTTGCAGCGAGTCGCGGCGATTCGCAACGAGCGCGAAATTCGAAGTGCGATAACTCGAGAACGGTTCGGCCGAATTTCGTTGACGTGGGCTCGTTTTACTCGTGCCGACGAGAGCCGGATTGTTAAAATTGAACCTACTGAATTTCAGGGCGTCAAACTGCACTACGTCGAAGCTGGTGATCGAGACAAACCGCTTTTGCTCCTTCTTCACGGATTTCCCGACTGTTGGTTGTCATGGAGAGAACAAATTCCGGCGCTCGCCGAACACCACAGGTAAAGTACCGCGAATTTCCTTTTTATTTTAATTATAATACAAATTTTTCGAAATTTATAGAAATGTAAAAAAAAGAATGATGATTTTATCTACAATTTAGAGTCGTAGCTTTGGATCTGAAGGGTTTTGGCGACAGCGATAAACCAGCCAACAGAAGAGCCTACCGAATCGAAACCTTGCTGGACGAACTAAAGCAACTAATTCTAGCCCTAGGGGTAAAAAATTGCAGCATAATTGGCCACGACTTGGGAGGACTTCTAGGGTGGTACATGGTAGCTCTCCACGAGGAATTGGTGTACAAATTTGTCGCAATCTCGAGTCCACATCCAAATTTTTATTGGGAGGGATTCACCGGCGACAGTATCTTCAACGACAAGTAAGTGAATTTGTTATTATTCACAATGTACATAATTCGTGGCAATGATAGAAAAATTTTCAGCTACATTGTTCGTTCCGTAATTGAAAAATCGCTTCTTTTTTCTTAGATGGATTCACTTTAGTCAGCTGCCATTTTTACCGGAAATAGACGCCCTTAAAGAGGATCTCTCGATAATAACCGACACTTACAAGCATCTACAGATCAACCAGACGGACAATGAGAAGAATTACGTCGAGGCGTACAAATATTCGTTTAGCAGAAAAGGTGAACTTGCGTGGAATTCCGTAAATTTCGTACAATTTGTCAAAATCGAAACCCACGTTTTCAACTGGCTAGCTACTGAAAACAGAGAAAGTCGATTCTTCCAATTATAAAATCAGCAATCACGTAACTTGAATAATTTTCAGAGGATTGGACAGGAGCGATAAATTATTATCGCAACCTGCCGTTCGCTCGTATAAATCCAAAATCTCCGGACCAAATCCTTACCCGAACGCTGCTCATAATTGGAAACCAGGATCCAAAAGTCTCGTTAGAAAACGTAGTAAAAAGCTCGGAGCACTGCGAAAAATTTAGCCTGAAGGTGATCTGCGACGCACAACATTTTCCTCACCAGGAAAAACCGGATATCGTTAACCAAACGATCCTGAAATTCTTGATAGGTAAATCGCTCACGTCGCAGCCGATTTATTATCGGACTGATTTTTTCTTATACCGAAATTCATAGATAGTCCAAATTTCAATTGCGTCATTAACCGTGCGATTTGTCCTTTTTAAGGCACACCGTCAAGCGTCGAGAAAACAGCAAATAAAAACATCGTCTCATCGTGGCTCGGCTCCATTAGCAGCACAGTAAAGTACGGAAATCAGATGATCGATGCTGTTCATAAAAAAACCAACGGTATGGTGAATGGTCTGCCAGGTAAAATACGATACATGGGACAAACGCCGTCTTGATCTAATTTGCATTCTGTTTGATTCTCAACAATCTTCTATACCGGATGATTCGTATCGCTGGTACGATAAAAAAGGAACAAGAAAAGTGTCTGTCTTCTATAAGAACAGCAACGGGTGAAGTTGGGAATTCGATAAATATTGAAAATTTCGTAACTCCCAGAAAACTAGAAATTCGTATTATTCGACATATCGGAAATTTGGAAATTTCTCAAATATAAATTACATTCCTTTTTTTTTCGAATTTGAATCATTTCGAGAATAGCGAAAATTCTCAGTAGTTTCGTAAATATTCGACGGTATGAAACGAGTTTCAGGATTAGATAATAAAGATACGAGGTCTGGTCTCTGAACTTTCGAGTTCACTATTAAAAAGAGGAAGAAAATTAGATGGATTGGAGTGAGTAAACAAATTGGAAAGAAAATCTAATCGTCAGGATATATCGTCCAATTATGTTTACCTATAGTTATTGTAAATATATAATTATCTATTTTTACATAGATCACTTCTAGCTGTGTTTAAATACTCTGTATGAGTGTTATTTTTCGTTTCTAAGTGTTACATATTTTTCTATTCGTTTTTTCGACGTACGTGTAGAAAATCTAGGTCATTCCATTACGTTAAGTTTAAGCTCTGCGCTTGTTGAGAAGCCCCCACGATATAGTCCGCGGCCGAAATTCTCAATATACGAAACAGTCTAGCCCGTAACGGTGACGTAACAGTGACCCAAAAATCTACTTTCGTCAATTCGTCTAAACGTTTCTCGACTTAATTTTCTCAACAATTTCAACAAACTCGCTGATCGAAAGAACTTTTTTTTTCATACTTTCATTTCTAGGTAAGGGCTTTTTTCGTTCGAGAATTTCAAGTTGTGATAAAATAATGATTTGAATGACTCGCAGATACTTTGCCCGCGTCGAAGTAACCGCATTCCGTAATAAACAACGCATTCCGATGATCTGTTCGTGTTTTCTGTTTAATTTTTATCCAAAAGTTATTCGCTTGTTTTTTCTTCTTTTTGTCTTTTGTTTGTTTAAATTTTATATACAAAAAAATACCCTTATTTTCGTTAGATATGTTACAATTACCACGAGATTTGCAGCAATAATTGTTATTGTTTTAAATATATTACACGGTCGTAGTTTAGTTTTCATACCTTCAGTACTCTCCTAACTGTAATACTTGAACCATATTCTATTATTTATTTAAATAAGTTTGATGAAAATTCGTTCCTCGAGGTACCCTACAAATTACACATTCACGCGTGCCTGAATTATGCAATCATTATTGTCACATTTCCAAGGTCGACGTCGTCATTTCTTTATGTCAAATTTTTTTCTACCACCGTATCATACCCATTTCTCATCGTATTTACGTACACGTACCAGATAATCACATGACGCTCAGTAAATATTGCTCAACTTATACGCGTATAAGTATTAGGTATATAACGGATCGAAGCGAGAGAAAAACAAAGTAATTGTAATTATACAAATCTAATGCAATATATATAAATATATATATATTATACCGCATGTATATGATTGTATTTATAAAATTTATATCTCAAGAATGTTTCTGTATATATTTACATATACATATAATGCATGATGTTAAATATAAAATACACATTAAACACCGAGTTAACTAAAAATATTCTTTCCGCATAATCTTGTTGTTAAATTATTACATGCTACTGTTATTATTAACGACTTTCTACGAATACAGAGACGAATGGAGATCGATTGCGACAATGATTACGGGAATGAGGTAGTCGAAAATAGAGAGAAAAATCAAAAAAATACGGGAAATATTTATTTAAAAAAAAAAAATAAAAAAAAAAAAAAAACAGTCACTAACTCACGAGGTGTAACTCCGCATCGACTTGTTGCGTATTTCTTGACTCAGAGGATCTTTCCTTCCTGAAAAACATCTTAGAAATATTACATATCGATTGAAATCCCGCGGCAAAGCTTTGAATACGGCGAAAAAAAAGCATCCGAGTCTTAACACGCCATACTTACTTGCCGAATTTTTCACCGTCCTCGATAGTTTCCGGCAATTCGCAACCCATCGTTTCCGGCAAAAATAAGCACAAGGCTGCCGCGATCAACGGCCCTATGCCGAATAACAGAGGTGGCAGCCAGGGCTGAACGTTGTGCTGTATATTCATACGGAATAATTATTTCAAAGTAAATTTTATAAAAGAAATAATAACAATAATAATAATAATTCATTTCCGGGCTAAATATAGCTATTAACAATTTGAAAATGAAAGAAACTAGAAAGTTGCGACTCTTCAAATTTCAATCTTTCGTAAAATCACTGCAGGTTTTCACTCTCATTCTTTTTTTTTCTCCTTCTTCCGGTGACCGGATCGCCAAATCTTTCCATTATTTTTCATTCAAATGAGTTAATCTTTATTATTTTTTTTTTTTTTTTATTATTACTATTATTATTATTATCGTTATTATTATTCGATCACTTTATTTACCATGGTCGCGATGTAAGGAGCAACCATGCTGCCTATCCTAGAGGAAACGCTGGCCAAACCGAGACCCACGTTTCTGACGACAGTCGGAAATACTTCGGTGCTGTAAAGGTAAACGGTGGGAAAGCTAATCGACATCCCGACGAGACCAATCGTCGCCAGAGTGACACGAGCCGTTGAGTTTGATATGAAAACGAGAAGTAGCAAACTGAGGCCTGACAAAAGATTACCACCCATCAACACCTTTAGGCGAGAAACTCTCGAGATGAGAAACAGCACCAAAACTGTACCCGGGAGCTGCATCGAGGCTAGCGTGGTAGAAAAAGAGAAACATAGAATATGTAAAATCAAGGATTAAAAATACGGAATTAAATAGAACTGTTCACGCTCGAAATAAAACGGCCGAACAATTTTTACCAAGTTGGCAATATTTCAATTTCTTTTGCTTAATTTACCACGCGCGCGTAAAGTTTGAAAAACATTTAACTTTCTTTTTATCAAACGATGAAACGTTTTTTTTTCCGAATGCAAATTTTATGTTCTCAACGGTATTACGTGTCAAGGAATTTCATTTGCAAAATCGTATACCTACAAATCAAATGCGAAGCTGTTTACTAGACGTGAATTAATTATGTAACGAGTATAATCGAAAAAAAAAACCTACGACGAAAAACACAATCACTAGACGTAAAAATGTGACTTGAACTTGAGAAAAAACAGTTCACATCTCTCAAGAGTTAAGTATAGATAAAGTAATCTCTGCTAATGTAGAAAATTTTCATAATTTCTGCCAAGTTAATGACCTGCGTGAGTTATTGTGGAGAAACGAACTACGCGTTATAAAAGTTGAAAAAGAAGACCAAGTTAATTGTAAAATTGACCATAGATCGAAAAACCACACTGAGAAAAATTTCATCTGTTACAGTAACTGGAAGAATTCAGTGAAACAGGTATCGTTAAAAAAACTGTTTGAATATTGTTGGGATTACGAAAAACGAGGTACTTTTTTTGCTAATTGCGACGCAAAATCAGTTTGAGAGGTTTACTCTACTTTTTTAGTTAGATAAGGCTTTGACGTCAATTTATTGTCGCAATTTATTGATACCAGAGTTTCCGGTAACAGCGAGAAAACTAATTTTCATTTTCTACCTAGAACAATATTTTTCGATTGTGGTAAAAAAATGAAAATAGTTAAGGGCGGTAACCGGAACTAGAAATTTTTCTCAGTGCAAGGTTATTAAATTTATCCATGCGGTTAACAACCAGCTTGACGATCGGCTGTGCAGAGGTGTTGATTTCTGTCGCCGTATACAAGATACAATTACTTCCGTAAACTATTTGAAAAATCCTCACCAGCAGCGGCAACGTTGACAAATATATCGCCGCTGAGTGTGCCGACATATTGAGTAAGGCCAAAGAAGCAAATACCGCATGACAGCCAATTGGCGCATACGCAAAGCGTTTTGACTCGAAGATTCGGCGTTTTGAAAAGATGAACGATGCTGTACTTTTCAGTGACTGCCTGCGGATCCCTCGGATTCAAATCGTTGTACGACTCTATAGCGAGTCTAACATTTTCGTGAGGTATCTTGTTCCTTTTAGCTGCTTTCGTCAGTATCACCTCGGCCTCGTCAATCCTACCGACTGCCAACAACCATCTAGGAGACTCGGGAATTATCCTGCGAATTAAACGCGTACGTAACGAAAATGAACTACGCGTAATTCCGTCATCATTTTACCACCGTAACCCGATTCGAGAGGTCCGAATAAACGGCAAAGAAATCACTATCGCTGCGATAATAACACACTTGTGAAATCTGAAACTCGTTTCAAATTTGTATCAGATTTCACGGAACTCGACGTAACAAAGTTAGATAATCATTTGAAACGAATTGAAAGTGAAACTGCACTTTGAATCGCATGACAAATGTCAAGTCCGAAATTACATACGTCTTTCGTACAACTGAAGATTCACGTACACGTGTCGATTTTTATCATTGTCAATAAATTTTCGTTCGTCAAACATCAGCGATAACCTACGACCCCGAAGTTGTATACTTTGGCATAATCTGGTCTTCTATTCTATCCGTCGAAAAGTTAACGGCACTCACCAATAATAGGACAGCAATAATATCGGAGGTACTGATATTGCGATTTGAAAACCGTACCAGGTCCTCGTGGCGTACGATATCAGAACGTTAATCAAGTGACCGGTGATAAACGGAAGGTGGAACAAAACCGACCACATTGGCCTCCACTCGACACCGACGATTTCCATAACTGTGAAATAATTTTCGTAAATGAAAAAGGAAAGAAATCGATGTTGATTGCACAGGCCTACGAAATACGTGATAATACTTTTTTTTATTAGGTATTTGGGTATGTTGAATTAAAATATAGCGCTGATTTGTTTGTTTGCTTTTTTTTTCAACAGCACGTCGAGATTTATTTACACGCATTTTTGAACTATTTTTATGAGAAAAATAAAATAAAGTGAATACAACTCCCAGGAGTTTTAAAGAAAGTAGAAACAGATATCACAAGTTTCTTTGATTCGTCTAATCTCTCAAGTCTTCTTTTAATCTAATGCTGTTTACTTTACACCTAAACATTTAGTATTATATTTGTTTTATTTTATTTTATTTTTTTTTTTCATAAAAATAGTTCAAAAATGCATAAAACTAAATCTCGATATACTGTAAAAAAAATTAGCGGTATTTTTTAATTCAATGTACCTAATACAATAAAAAAAAAAGAAAAAAAAAAAGAAAAGCCTTATTACTTTAGAGGGAAATTAAAAGTTATATTTCGCAGGCCTGTGTTATTTCTATTCTCATTTCCTCGACTCGTTACTCGTTTGTAATTCGACTCAATACTCACTTATTACAAAACTGATCAGCATTGAACCACCGGTCGCCAATGCGGCGAGGAATTTCAACACTAAAAACAATTCGTAATACGGTGCAAAAGCGCTGGCCAATCCTGTCAGAGACAGAAGCAACACCGCGATCACCAATGGAATTTTTCTGCCTATCCTGATGATAATAAAATACGATTAAATAGATTCTTTTGTCAAATTCTTTATCTTTTCCCCGGACTATGCGACGAGTTCGATAGCAAACCACACCATTACCTGTCAGCTATAATCCCGAATGCCATGTTTCCTATCAGCACCGCGAACATGGTTACCGTCTGAGCAACGTTGGCCAATTGTTTTCTATCGCAAACCAAATCCCACTGTAAGAACAACAACGACAAAAAGAAATTTTAACTTTGCGAAGGATTGTCTGATTTTTATTCCCGATACAATCGATCTTCTGTCTTCAACGCGATGATCGATTCAAAAGGAACCCCGATTTTTCCTCCCGATTCGTATATAAGTTACGAAGTGATAATGGTATCGTATTCAGAATTCATTTCAAGTGCGAAAGTTGCTGTAAATCATGTATATTATCCCTGATTCAGACATACTTATTTCTGAGTGTATATACGTTCTGTGACACAGTGCGTAAAATTGAGTTAATCGAATGTGCGCATGCGCCAATGTTGTTTTACCGTGCTGTACGAAAATTGAACACTTTGCGCACGCTCCACGGGCTTCGAAAATCGAACTAGCCATGCAGTGGTTGGAAAAAAGACTTTGACAAGAATTTCCGCGTACGAAGTGATCAGAAGAAATTAATATTACCCGAGGGTAGCGTGAAGTTAAACCCGACATAAAGTTTCGGGAAAAACCATACAATTGGACTCAACTCCCGAGTAATCGATGATTTTTTGAAAGAAAAAAAAATCCTGATCGTTAGACAGGGTTGACTGAAACCCATATCAGCAAGCTACTCTCGTTCTCTCTCTCTTTCTCTAGGATTGTACCCCAAGGGCCAAATAAAAATCTGCTCTACTCTCCTTTCTCACTCGCTAAAGGGTCAGAAACTCATTATTAAATAAACGACCCTGTCTGTACGAATTTCTCGCTGTATACGTGAGAAGGCTAAAATAAAAAGCTCGGAAAATTATTTCTCAAAACTGACCAGAGCCTTGTTGGAAATGATTTTAAAAAGGTAGATTCTTGCTTATCATATTCTTTATCCATCTGTCTGCAATTTTACCTGCGTTATGATAGTTTCCCTAAATACGGATCTGTCGTATTTGAACGCAGTGCATTTCTCCGTGACGTTATTACCAACGTCAACTTCGCAACGCATCGACGTGTTAGCGATACTCTCTGGTGATATGCAGTTGAAAATTGGCGGAGGCGCTAAAAAAACTGTGGTGAGCTGATGCCAGGCGACTGGGAATGTAACGAGGGAAAGCGATACGGCTATAAGGATGTGCCACGGTCCGTAATGCCCCATGGCCTCCTGCACCACATCGTTCGAGGCATCTGTACAAAATATTGCAAAAGAACCGCGTGAGTGAATAATTTTCATACAATATACGGATGAACGTGACACGCGTTACTTCCAATATATAATTGCTTCGACGCATAATTGCGATAGGTTTTGTTGCAAAATATAATTTTGGCCAAACGGTGTCTTCTTTTTTTTTTTTTTTCTTTAACAATAGTCGTAGTATCGAGCATCACCTGCCGCGTGTCCGATTTGCTGATGCAATCCGAGACACGACGACTGGGTTTGAAACACGGACAAATATTACAAACGCGTGCGCCTCGCGGTAAAACATGATGAAAAAAATAATATGTCTATAGATCAAAGCTTTGCAGACGTAAAAATTAGCCGCGGATATTTACCTTTTTTTTTTATTCTCTCGGCCATTTGATGAGTTAATGATTATCCTTATCCGCTTTATTTTTCACTTATCTTTAATTTGAAAGAGGAAATAAAAAAAAAATTTATCGTCTCGTCGCGTTCAGCGGTAATAAAACCACGCGCTGTGTCCGCGCCACACTTCTGCAACTGACTGAGGCCGTAAATTTATTTTAGGAACAGACGGAATATTATCCGTTCCCCGACCTGCCGACGTTTTGAATAGGTCGTGCAATGCGTGCAGATTTCTTCGATGTCGATTATCGGTAAAAAAAAAAAGACAACTGCCGGTATCTCACCGACGGACGGTAAAAAAGAATAATTGTAGATCGTTACTTGCAGCCGGTAAAACAGTTGTATGTATTTATTTATCTCTTCCACCTCCAGCTGAGGATAACATTGGCAATGTTTGAGCTTCAACCGGTAACTAAATAAATGATGGGTAAATATTTCAAGAGAGTTTGATAATTGGTGTGAGGGTCGAGACCGCGAGGTGGAGTTCAAAGACCTTGATTCTAATCTATCCTCTTAACGATCGGCGAGGGCTACATTTATTGTTTATTTAACAGAGAAAAATACGTATGATATATGAAGACTCGTTAATCGCTCGTTAATAATGCGCGGAGCGTAAGATACTCGAACGGAAAGGAAAAAAAAAAAAGAAAGAAAGAAAAATCCAACGCGTGCGATTCTCTCTCGTTGCAACGTTTAAAAAATCTTTCACCCGTTCTGTACACTCATCAGCAGTTAAGCGAGACGGTGGCGACGATGAGGCTTTTCTGTATACGAGCCAAGTATAAATTAGTTAAAAATAAATAAACTCGAAGGGTATAAAAAGAATGTAAACCTGCAGTGTTTTTTTTTTTTACCTCTCTCTCGATACAGGAGGCGACGAAAAAAGAAAGGAAAAGCAAGAGCCGTGCGATATTACCAGCGCATCACATACGGCTGTGTTACGCCTACACAACCGTGTTATCATTATTTTACAAGGAAAAAAAATTTGGTTTAATGTACAGCAAAATATTCACGATTATTAAATTCTGTATGATTTAGTTGCAACGATTCGACCCCACCCGGTCTTCCATTTTTAAATTAATTAAGGGCCAAAAGTTACACGCCTTAAGCAGGGTATATATAAAAGGTAGAAAAACAATCTTGACTTGATTTAAAATGCATGAGAATCGTGTAACGCAAGCGAAACGATTCAAAAAATAAAAACACATGCACACATAATAATTCAGACTCTCGAGTAGTCTCGACGTCTGATATCGCGGGGCCATTATACAATGTACACGTAGCTACAGCGTATATCTACAACGAGCCGACGCATATTATTGGTAAACATTTACAAACACGCGAAGGCAAAACGAAAATTAAACTTAACGAGAAATTTTATATCGAACAGCGACTGAAATCGTTGGATTTAAATTGAAATTTTTATTCTCATCTCTCAATCGTTTTAGGTACGGTTGATACTAAATTTCACAGACCTGATACGTCGATTTTGAAAAAGTCAAAAGAAATAAAGAAATAAAAAGGCGTGTAAAAAAATTAATATGACAAATCCACTTTTCTCTTCCATATTTAGCCCTAATCGATTTCAATAAACTTTCATTTGACGCAGAAATAATGAAATTACATGAATTCCACAAATTTACCATCCCGATTCGGTAGAATCTATACCATTTGTTTATTTCTGCCTAAAATTCAAATGTAACCGAGTATTTTGCCTTTAAGATACTCGGACTTGGATAGTTTTGAGATACATGTACACGTCAGCGTGAAAATCGACCAACAAGGCGCACCCCTTTGACACGTAAGAACCAAGAAAAATATCGCGTTCTTACGTACGGTATAATACGTCGGGCGGGTTGTTCGAAAGCGTTATAAAACATCTGTTCTTCGCTAAAGTTCACAAACATTTATACATATATATATATATATATATATATATATTTATGCACAAAACGTCTGCGTCTACGTACAAAAATCTACGTAGGGAATGTGGATTTTTCCCGCTCCTCGGTCACTCGGAGAAAATGACCGAGAACTTACCGCGTGCACGATAATTTGGCGTCCACGATGTACCCTGGATCTAAGAACAATATCGCGAAGTTTTGTTGGGCGCCTGGCGTGATTAACACTCCTCGAAATCATTAATGCGCTATACCTCGGGCATATGCTCGATAGCTCAGTACCGCGGAGAGGGGAGGGGTAATTTTTGGAGAGAGAGAGAGAGAGACACTCGAAATACACACGCTATTTAACAAAAGAAGTGAAATAAAATCCTATATTTGGCAATAGCGGGGATGCAAAACAAAAAAAATATAATCCAAAAGTCGCTCATCGCGATTCTAAATATAAACAGAAAATTACGCGTAACCTACTCTATTTCTTACTCTACTGAGCTCGCGGCTCCCTGACTAAAATGTCACTCAACGATCACAAAATCTTCATACGCAATTCTGAATTTGCAAATTCGCCGTTTCTTCTCCATGGCGATTATTGCTCGAAACCGAAACTAAAACTAATTATTCGACGGTGCGCCGTCGGGCTACCGAACAGACGACGTCCTCAATCTCACCCGAGATCTCACCCGACTCGGAGCTTCGACGCTACCGCGAGCTGCCCTAAATCTAAACGTGACAACATAACTTAGCCTAAAGCTTATTTCCTACTTATCTCAACGAAACGAATCCGCAAACGTTACTATATTTCAAACGCAACCAAAACTTAATACTCAAACTTCTCGTCTCAACCGCTGCTCAACGCAACGGCAATTTCGACTATACATCACCTCAACTCGACTGAACACTATCTTAACTAAACGGCAACTTAACTAAGCGCAAGCACCACTAAATTCAACTTCAACTAAACACAAGCTCAAGGTAACACAACTCAATTTACATTTTCTTAACTAACGGGTACGGAACTCAATGCAGGCGCAACTAAACGTAACCTGAACTATACGCTATCGCAACGCATCCGAAATCAAACCTTCTCAAAATCCTCCAAAACGTTATCCTCCAATCCGAGCACTCCAATTCGGCACTTCCCAACCTACTCGAGAGGTGACACTGAAAAACCCGATAACGCGGCTCGACCCGGTACGGCGAAATTCGGCTATACTTGATTTCACAAACGAGAGAGACTCAACTAGAACCCGTGACTACTCAACTTTCTCAGGAACTCAAAACTTACTCTACTCTAACACGCGTACTCAGGCTACGGTCATCGGACAAAAGAATCGGCAAAAGAATTTCGAGTACTTCTCTACAACGCAAATCCAAAACGGCTATCCGTTACTCGGCAAGCCTTTTCGTAATTATGCTCGAAATTCAATCGCGGGGATAGAAGCAGCGCTTACCTTCTACATCCTTGCAACCCCCTTTCCATTCCCCTCGCGATTTTTGGGCAACTCCATTACTTCGCGAAACTCCCCAAAACGTGACTACTAATCACGACCGCCAGAACTAGAGTGGTTTCAAAAACCTACGACCTGCCGCAACACGGATCTCGATACGCCATCCCATACGTGACGCCATACCCACAAGAATACGCAATAATCGATCCGTCATCGATTTCGTCGATCGCGCAACTCGACGCGCACCTTCGATAGCATCGCTGCGCAGAACTTGAAGCTAGCTCGCAATCTCGTCCTCCGCGCAGCTCCGTGACGTCTTGGCGGTGAGCGTGGTGGTCCCTCGTCGCTAGTCGGTCCGTCGCAAGTTCGCTGGTAAATTTTTGGCGGGGTGAAGGGGAAGAGGCTGCGGCGCGCCGGCCGCCAGCGGAAATCGCGTCCACCTTGGATTCCAGCGATGCGGGGATCTGCGTCGGCTCCCCCTCCGCAGCCTCGACATCCTTCCTTCGCAATTGTCGCTAGTCCGCCATTTCGCAATTTCCTCGAATTCGGTGTCGACTTCTTGCCTGATGCCGTTGTAACTCGAAAAATAAAAAAAACAAAAAACCTGAAATATCTTACGCTATTCGCTAAGGTGTCCCCTCTCGTAGTTTCGGACGCGTGACTCTAGTCCTGGCGCTCTTTTGCAAAAACTTCGCGACTCAATTTCGGAAATTCCGAAATTTTGGTTCCGCCCATGGTTCAAGGTGCCTCTTGTAACGGGCATCAAAAATACCACGTTACAATATATGTATATATATATGCCGCGTTGATGTTATATTCGTCCACACATGGATACGGCCCAAAGCCCGCCTGCCGGTGTTCAACAAATTGGCTCATCACTTCGTCTCTTTGCGTGTGTCGCTTATGCGTCTCTCTGCGTCTCTTTGGCAGCTCGACGACGATGTGCTCGTGTTGTCATTCGTTGGCGTACCTGTATATCTCGGCACACACGAGTACACAAGGTATAGATATATAACGGTATTAAAATTTCCTGGCACGTTGAAGATAATATTATTTATACATGTATATATATCTATACATATAATACATACTGAAAAGCCCCCGACCGTTAAAATAGGACGACGAGCAATCGCTGCACGGTTAAATTTGACCTGCTTTGAAAACGATTCAAAGTTCGTTTTTTTTTTCTTTGTTTTTTTCATCAAATATTATTTCAGTTTCGTTTTTCTTTTTTTTTTTTTTTTTACTTTCCTCGTTTTATACAACGCTCCAACCGTTTACAATGTTATACCGAGCACCAGACACGGTAATATTCGAGAATTGTGACGTCGTCGGCTGGCAGATGGAAGGCGGCCTGCAG
Organism: Neodiprion fabricii; assembly: GCF_021155785.1. Taxonomy (NCBI): domain Eukaryota; kingdom Metazoa; phylum Arthropoda; class Insecta; order Hymenoptera; family Diprionidae; genus Neodiprion; species Neodiprion fabricii. The sequence goes on along the minus strand of NC_060243.1, from coordinate 26,401,587 downwards.
TGTGTGAGATTTTTCTTATTATCTGGATGGAAAACAAAAAAATCCTGGGAGGAAAATTTATATTCTTACAGCGAACCCGGAATAAAATTGAAACGTGGAATTGCAGCTGCACCTTGTACTCGGAAACTGTTGATTAAATCGTATCAAGACTGCAGTGTGATGTTTGCTTTGATTTGAAATTTACTCACATAATAATCGTATAATTTATTGCCAGGGTTTTTGAAATGTTTATAGAATATATGTATGCATACATATAATATAATGATATACGTTTATGATGTTACTATTTTTAAACGTTATTATTGCAGCGCGATGGGCGTAATAAAATGTTTTAAATAGAACGGAAACGTGAACTGTACGGTCCGAATTTTAGAAGTATGTAATTACCGAGGTCTGAAAAATCGAATGAATTACAAACTTCAATTTGTGACTATACATATATAAGGATCGTTATTGAAGCATTTCCGGCAAGCCACTCGCTTATAATTTTCGGTAGTATTTAATTTATCTAATGCATACGGCAAGTAATTCCGACGTTAGTCGAAACTGACGTGGCAATTTTTCATGCCCTTCATTTTAATGTAGAATCGTATAATTTGACATTTTTTCCATCATCTCGTTTTCGAGAACGCTGCAAAACTTTTTCAAAATTTAAATTTCGAATTTTTTTCGACGGAAGCATATGTTAAAAAAATTGGACACAACCGTTCATCAAATCCATAATTTGAATTCAAGATCCTGTAAGTTTCAGATTTTTTCATCGCTTCGATTCCGAGATGATCGCGGAAGTTTGTCGGGACAGACGAAAACAGAGCTGAATATTTGTGAAAGCCTGTACTTCGGACACTATTGAAATTGGAAAAAGTAATTTTAGCTCGAAACAAATGCTCTTCCCATATCACATATTACAGGTGATGAAAAAGTAAAAAAACTTGACCGACATATATGCAACCTGCGTACAGTACGAATCCGAAGATACGTACACTTTGCCGCAATGATTCTAAGACGACTTATTTTTTTAACGACTCGATTACTCGGTCGGCAACGCGTGAGGAAATCAACCAGCAGCGCCACCGTCGGCCGGCCTGGAAACATAACATAAAACATGACCGCCGAATCTAACCTAAAAATACAAACAAGCGACGGTTGATTTTCATGAAAACAAAACGGTCAGTTTCGCGACCGACCGGTAACGGGTGCTGCGGTCTGATTCTGCATTACCGACGTGACCGTCTGGTCGAAAAAAATGATCCATCTCACAATAATTGCGGCCAAGTATACGTCGAACATTGCAAGTCGTACACATACCGCCTAGGATAGGTGTAATGTAATACGGACTGAGATGGGTAGGTATTACATACACGGACGGCTGACGTTTGGCACAAAGTGCTGTCAACCTGCAACGGCAAGCCGGAGATAGGTTGAACCTCTCGTCAAACAATTAGCGACAATTACCGAACGAATCCACTTAGTGGAGTAGGTACTAGAGGCAGGCTCAGACTAGAGGAGGAAGGGTAACGCTCGCAAGCCGTGTACGTCCGCATTATACCTGATACATGTATATACTCGTATATATATACAAACACGTGATTAAGTAGATCGATCCTCTGTCCGGTAGCGCCTATGGAACCGAGCGAATTTTCATCGACGAAATCCGAGAGACCCGTTCGTTCACTGTTAAGAGGATGCTATGGTAAGTCTTTACCGACCGAGGTGACTGTGTTTTTTTTTTCGTTTTTTTCTTGTTTTTTCTTTATTATTACTATTGTCAGAGCCGCCTGCGTATCACTCGTGTGAAAATACTGCAGTCGATGCAATTCTACGATTGCAAAGACACCTAGGTAGGTGCGACACCTCCGACATTGTAGTGCATTGAAAACTAAGAGACACGTATATTTTTTTAATCTGCTAACAAACGGTTTAGAGGGTTTAGAACGACCCCCAAAGACGGGCACTCAACGTGGTGATTTTTTAACGAGCTTGATGGATTTGAATGAAACGAACGCTGATATGTTTTATTAATATATAATAGGAACTTTTCAGCGATGGTGTTATTCAAATCCATCAAGCTAATCAAGAAATCACCATCGGAGGGGTCAACCTACCGAGGGTTCCTTGTTAGAGACTTTTGTTACTGTTTACTCGGTGTAACTCCGTCGATAAGAACTGAGTATAGCATCCTCTTAACTAAGTGACAAATTTAACTGTTGGAAATCAAATCGTTAATGTAAAATTGCAGTTCGAATTCAGTACCGTTGACTTAACGATGCATTTTCGAAAAAAACATAGTCATTATGCAACTAAACTTATACAGATTTGTCCGTAATTCGATAAATCGTAATGAAGCAAGATATAATGATCGTATTTAAAAAATTCAACATCTTCGAAAACTTTCCAAAATTGCAAAGTTGTAATTTTTGTTGTTTCGATATTTCGCCTAATTCTAATTATTACTAACTTAACCTTTAGATCGCCGATATGACTAAATATACAGTCTCTACGTGTGATCGGAGCTTTGTATAGTATATAACATACAGGCACAACATCTTAAGACTTTTTACAAGGATTAAAGCTCATCAAATCCCGACAGTCTAAAGGTTAATGCAATCTGGTGAATAAGATGATCTGACAAGACTGAAGTATTATTTGAAGTAATAACGTGAAATCAATCGAGATGATTACTGAAATCATTATTGTGCATCATTTCGAATCGTGTGAAAATCGCATGATAACACTGGCGAAACCAATTGCGTACAATTTAACTTATCGAAATTCTACAGATTTTTCTGTTTTCTTTTTTTTTTTTTGTCTATCACGTGCTTGCGTCGAATTCCACCAGTTCACCGAGCGATTGCCAGTTCAGACTTCCGATGATTTCCCATAACGTTCAAGGCAATTTCCAATGACTTGTCGCGATTTCCCGAAGCTCTATCCAATCCGGAGATCACTGAAAATAGCCTAGCAGTCTCGGAAATCGTTGGAAATCCAATGGAAATCACTCGGTACAAGTACACTGGAAGTGAGGAAAAAAATCACTTTACAAGATAGAAGCCGGTAGAAATCGATGTCCAAGTCCTAAAATCATTCCGTCGATTTCCAAGCGAATTGAGCAAAAATCGCGATACTTGTAAAGCGATAATTAAAAAACAAAAAAAAAAAAACAACAACTCGCGGAAATTCAAGAGAAAATCTGTCAATGTTTTTTTTTCTCCCAAAAAACAATGATTCTTGTCTCGCTTTAATCGGACCCGCACTTCCGGTTTTATGACAAAATCTCGACTTCGACCTTGCAAAACGCTTGAATACCGCGCAGAGGTAGATAAATACGTAAATACACGTTCCATGGAAAGTGCGATACGATGTAACGCGGGCATTATATAATCCGTGTAACGAAGGTAATGCAATAGTGGTCCAGGCGAGTTAGTTGGCCTCCGTCGTCACTGGACGTGTAGGTATACCTGACGGCGTTTTACAGCGGTGGATCGATAAGGTGGAAGACAGACCGAGTTGAAAGCACGCCGGTGGTTCGCGTTCCTGACGTGATTGAGAGGAGGAGGTCGCCTGCGAGAATCGAACGAATTACGGAATGGAATGCATGAAAAGATCAGCGCGGTTGCACGGATGCGCGTTTTACACTGAGAGACATTTTTGTTTGCGGTCACCGCTCGGTCCTCGATTATTTTCATTTTTTACCACGATCGACGAAATATTGTTCTAGGTAGAAAATGAAAATTAGTTTTATAGCCGTTGCCGGAAAGTCTGATATCAGTTACTATTCTTTCTCGTTACGATCGCTGTTGCTATATTTTCTTCCAACTGTTGCGAAAATTTAACGCTCGCGCAACGATAAATTTACGTTAAAGCCTTGTTTAACTAAAAAGGTAGAGTAAACCTCGGAAACTGATTTTGCGTTGCGATTACCAAAAAAGGATCGACGATAGCGCAAAATGTTTACGCGTATCTCGTTTTTCCTAATTCCAACGATATTAAGACAGTTTTTTTAACGATACCTGTTTTACTCAATTTTTCTAATTACCGTAACAAGTGAAATTTTTCTCAGCGTATCCCCTCTTCATTTCTTTCGATACTTAAACAGGTCACGTTTGGCACAAATATTCATATCTTCTTTTATGTTATTCTATTTGTTTATTTTTTTTTTTTTATCAATTTCATTCGTAAATATCTGCAGGATGAGTATTTGTCGATTTATTGTCATATTCGCAAGCTTCGCAAAACTGTATTGAAAATAATGATGAATAGAAATATGTTTTTTAAATACTGGAATTATAAACAAATACTTGAATATCTATGCTGCGTTTCAAATTGCTTCGAATTTCTTACAAACTCTACGATAACAGATTTTATACTCTGAAGACATTTTTCCAAAAATTGACTGGACAGATTTTATTGTATTGTTTTTTTTTTTTATTTTATTTATTTTTTTTCTACTTTTTGTACTCAATTTTGTAGTCAATCCTACCACGCGTTGATCATAATCGATATCGGTGCGATGTTGTAAGATCGAATATCGAACACTGCCAACGTGACAAAAAAAAAAATTAATAAATAAAAACACGGTTTCCGAAGATTTGTAGGAAATAATCTTCTCAATAAAATGAACCGTCGAAGATTGAAATCGAACGAATCTGACGGATTTCGAAGAATTTAAAAGCGATTTGAAACGAAGCGTCAATGTCTAACAATCAGCTCTTGTTTATTGTTGCAGTATTTTCTGTCCTTGTAATTTTAAAAAAGATCTTTACACCGTACGAGCGTAAAAATTTTATGTATAATCAATGTCCGACTATTTCGTAATAAAATTGATAAAGTGGATTGATTTTTGTCCAAACAGCCTCCTCAACTAACAATAATTCGTTCCACGAAAGGTGTAAGAATAAAACTATATCCCATATTCTATAACGTACAACATACAAAACAGATTTAAAATCTATTATAACCTATACGCAATAGCCTTCAACATATGCACGATGTTACACATAATAAATTATTATGCAATATGGTAGTTAAAAAGTCGTTATACCAAATGAATTTATTTCATGATATTCCATTACACGTTCATACATTACGCACAGATATTACATCCACATTATACGTTACATAATTTATCAATTGGAAAGTTTTATTTAATCAATCGATCGAGTTGATGCGTTACACAATTTCGTCAGCCATGATGTATGTAATATACATATACGTATTGCACAGATGTATATTTATCGTTCGATTTTTTGAAAGCGCGTGCTGACAAAAAAAAAAATGGTTCAAAAAGGCAGCGAAGAATAAAAAAAAAAAAAAAAAAAAAAAAAAAAACGGATGGTTATCGGATCGTTAGCGAATTTTTTTTACGTTCGCAATTTTGCAACGCCCACGTGTTTCGCTTACCTGTTAGTAACAATCGATACGCTGTAGGTTTTTAAATAAAAAAAAAAAAAAAAAGATCAAAAAAAAAAATTTCATCCAACAGCCGTACTTTGGGTTAATTCGATTTCAACGATTCGCGGTATCGTTGATTTTACTGCAAAGATGATATAACAATGGTAATACGAACTCTACTCCGTTCCCATCTACCGATAACAAACGTTGAAAAAATATTCCGTAAATTTCACTGCGCGAATATGACGATTGTAGACCAAGTGGAAGGGTAAAAAAAAAAGTAAGAATACGAGAAAGATTGAAAAAAAAAAAAAAAAAAAAAAAAAGGCCTCAGATCGAGGCCAAAGAAGCAAAACGATCCGTATAACATCTAGGTACGAATCGCATGGCTGCTACAGAAGTAATTTAAATTCCACGTCGATGTTCCGCATTGCCGTTTCCCGCCCCCGCCTCGCTCCTCATAAAATCTCCTCGCTTTTTCCTTCTCACCGCATAAATATATCCTCTATACTTTCGATTGCCGTACGTTCTTTGTTTCAGTTTGAAGAGAAAGAAAAAAAAAAAAAAAAAAAAGAAAAACAACCGGATGGTTGTTTTTTATTCATTTATTTATTTATTTATTTATTTTTTTTTCACACGTAAGCCGTATACCTATATTTGTTTGCTGTATAATTGATCGGGTGGGTGGTGTTTCAATTTCATTTTTGGCATTCCTCTATACATATATCCTCACCCACGCGTCTATCGCCAAATCCTTAATTAATACGTGTGTCTTGTAATGAACGCGAATTATATATATACCCCCCAAAAAAGCCTCGGGGCGTTCAAGTCCGGAGTTGAAATCAAAGTCGGATCAGGTACGAAGCTACGATAGTGTTGTACACACTCTCGTGCATTGCGATAACGTAACGAGGGAGTGAAATGTAGGTCGCCGCTGACGAAGGGAATTGGGGGGAAAAAAAAAAAAAAAAAAAGGGTGAGTAAAATGAGTATTACAAATCACGTCTCGATAACTGTCGATCTCGTTGTAAAGAAATTTTTGGAGGCTTAAAATTCGGCCAGACGTTTTACAGCTATCCGCAGAAAAACAAAAAAAATTAAACAATGTAGGTGTGTGTCTGTGTGTGTGTGTGTGCATATATGTATGTATGTATGGATGGAGAAGAAGATACCTATAGTACGCGAAATATTGAGGTCGAACTGAAAAGATTCCTGATTTTCCAACATGACGTTCACTGACTAGGTTCGTCGTTTTTACACGTGTATACACAATATGCCTATACATAGATACACACACACACACACGCACGCACACGTATGTATAGTACATCTACCTAATATCTTGCGATGAATAATTCTCCGATGATGTCAGCGACTCTGCATCGGGTTACACAACCTTTCAAAACGCTAGGAATACATATAATAATATCATGTTTCTTACATACCTATACATATACATACACACATATATATGTATATATATACACGTATAGCCAAAAACACTTGGCATCGATCTCGGTTATTCGAATATTGTATATAATATTATTGTGCTGCATTTAAATACACGTTTATGCGAATCGAGAAACGAGGGGGAAAAAGTAAGAGCGTTGAGTGATAAAAATCAAAAGATCGAGGGAGGGAGGGGGGAGGAAATTTTGAAAAGAAGAAAAATAATAATAACAACCGCAAGAGCACACGTCGGTTGAGATGATAGATAAGGCGGTGGAAGAGGGAAGGACGTTGTCTTGTTTGAAAAGAAAAATATTTGTTCGCCTCAAATAATTCACTATGACCATTAGCGGCGAAGCAGGATATTACACATACCTATATGTACTATATACGCGTATATATATATATATGTGTGCATATATATATATATATATATATATATATATATATATATATATGTATATGTATACGCGTACTGCTGGTTCCCACGGCTTTTTTTTTTTTTTTATTTTTATTTTTTTATCAATGTGCAGTCTTTACGATCCTTTCTTTTTTCTTCATCCTTTCACGAATCAATAACACCTTCCTTCACTATTCGAAGTCATCTTGTTTTTATCGTCGCATTTTGTTTCTCGTTTTTTTTCCATCAAAAAACAGAATCTTCGCTAGTTGATTTTCCTTTCTCTCTGTTTTATATATAGATTACACTTGTACGATAAGATTAGAATGTACACGCGTATAATGCATGCGTGAAATATTTTTTTTTTCTTACATAACACACCTTTGCGGAATTTGATAAAGATTTTCTTGTAACGTTGTTTTTTTTTTTTTTTTTTTTTTTTTTTGTGTTTTTTCTCCTGTTCCTCGACTCGAGAAGAAAGCTCGAACAAATTTTACGACACGCGATTGACGAGGGAAGAAATGAAACGAACAAATTAAAATTGAGAATTTTTTATCACCCGCCATGTTCCGTGGAATTTTTTTTTTTTTTTTTTTTTTTTTTTTCCGTTACTCCTTTCGATTTTTTCGACCGTCGAATAAGTAGGAGAAAAAGAAAAAGATCGTCGAGGTTTTAATTTGTGCAATTCATTCCGTACGCTCTCGCATGATGATGATACCGCATGTAACTCGACGTAACAATTTAGACACACGGTTGAAGCGTGCGTTGAACGTCTTTAAAAGGCAGCGTAGTAATAACCAAGATGCCGCAAGTTTAATTCAATGATTATTCCAGCGCGATGGATGAGAAATCCAGATTGAGGCGGATATAAATTTGCTTTTCGTACGAAACAACCGCACCTTGCATGTGTGTGTGTGTGCTGAAATTGCGTTACAACGACGATAAAAGCGAAACGAGAATGTAAAATAAACGAAAAAGCCAAGAAATAAGTCGCTCTAATTGTATTTGATTTATTCCGAATACTTTCAAAATTACGAAGAATTTAAAAATTTTTAAATTTAAAGAAGAATAAAAAAAAAAAAAAAAAAAAAAAAAAAAAACAAGCATACAAAGCTCGACGTAAAGTGAACAGGAATTTTTCCGCAACGCGTATGAACGATCAGTCACGATGTTGCTAAGTAAGCAAATAATAATAAGCACGTGCCGAATTTGCAAGTTCATACGTGACGTACCGTAAAACTTGTCAATGTTTGTCGAACGAATTTGAATCGTGTGTCTTAGAGGAATTAACGGTATAATACTTGAGCCAAGATCGTGCAGAGGACGAAAATCCGTGTCCGGAAATTTCCTACAACAATTTGCAACTCCGTTCGGACGTGATTTTTTCAATTTGTCAAAATTTTTACGACTTTTATGACCGCGTGTTTGCAAATTAACGTACTGTTTATTTCTAACTCCAAGCCACGCGTCGAAACGCACGCTACGAAAGTTTTGAAATAAAAATTACCACACGCATATTTCTATATTGTACTAATTCGAACTTAGAAAAAAACAAAAAAAAACAATGTTCACGAGTGAAGAGTAAACTATTCGCAGTTTAGCAAACAAAGCAGAAAAGTGTGAAAATAAAAAGAAAATAAAAAAGTCGTATTGAAACACACTGAACAAAGTACATAAAGTACGATCAGTGTATAAGTCGGGCAAAAAATTTCCGAAAATTTAGTTTAATACTTTTTTACAAAGTTGCTTCAAAAATCCATATATTTTACAGTTTTTTTTTCAGCTTATCGAATACGCGAGGTATAAATTTTTCAAATCTGACCTTAGATTCGTGATTAGCGATCCAAAAAAACCTGACGGTACCAATTTTTCGTTAAAATCCATTAATCCATTCTCGAGATATTATGATTTTCATTTGTTTTTGTGAAATTTCATTATTCACACAATTGTAAAAAATTACCGAACGGATCAAAGCCAAAATCTAATCAGTTCTAAGCTTGAAAAAGCCGCGTCGATTGAGACCAAAACCACTGAAATCCGGTAACTCGTGTCTCTAGATATCGTCGAACAAAAAAAAAAAAAAAAAATTGATCTCACAGGTGAATTCGTACAAACACACAAACGTCCATTTGTAAATAATCGGATGTCATTATCCAAACTTGAAAACGTGGAGGTGTGGTAAAAACTCCAACTTTTCATTTTCGGGCTGATTACAATAACTTTTTTCTCCCTCTCTCTCTGAAAAACGGAGAGAAACGAAAGTTAAGAAAAATTAAGGGAAAATTAGTACGCCTTGAAATTGAAGAGGCGAGCGGCGGGTGCAAAAAAGTAGTCAGAGAAAGAACGAAAGGTCGTTTAGACTCGTAGAATGCGTTATACCAAGCGACCTTGGCAACTACCTCGCGTGGGCAAAGCCATAGAGTTGCTTGCAGCTCAATGAATCCGACATCGAGGCGTGGGAGAGATGTGACTGACTGACTGCCTGGCATTCCATATGTACACTTGCCGACAATGAAACTTAGACGGCTAATTTTTGAAGTTATACTTCTTTAGGCGCGTTATGAAAAACTGATGAGAGTGAAATTTCAAGATGCGCGCGCATCACTGTAACACAAAATTGTAACACAAAATTAACAGGATGAAGTTGTTCACTCAACCGAATTCAATTTCAAGATGCGCGCGCATCACTGTAACACAAAATTAACAGGATGAAGTTGCCCACTCAACCGAATTCAGTTTCAAGATGCGCGCGCATCACTGTAACACAAAATTGTAACACAAAATTAACAGGATGAAGTTGCCCACTCAACCGAATTCAATTTCAAGATGCGCGCGCATCACTGTAACACAAAATTAACAGGATGAAGTTGCCCACACAACCGAATTCATTAAGTCTCGAAAAATTTGTGAATATTAGTGAAAAAATTGTGCTAAAATACTTTTTCAAGTGCTCCAATATAATTGAGGTTAGTTATCCGTATGTATTATTTATTGATATAAATTGAAATATCATTATTTAATATAATTAATACTAAATATTATTAAATTATCAATGTTGAATATTTATTATTGGTTTTTTAATATTTACAAAATGAAGAAATAAATTTAATAGAACATTTAATAAAAAGTTCGTGACAAAAATTTAATACATTATTTAAATATAATGTAAGACATCCGTTATTTGTTTTATTGTTTTTTAATGATGCCAAAGAAGTATAACTTCTCACGCGCGTACGTAAGTACACGCAACCATTTTTTTTTTTTTACACCAGACAGTTACGTTGGCAACACTGAATAACCTGCAGCGCCACGGTCGGCCGAGCGCGAAACGAACTCAATCTCGATAAACGTAACGTAACCTATGACCGTGTAATCTAACCTCAAAATACGTGTCGATCCAACATGTCATTGTCCCCGCGGTATTTCAAGGTTAGATTCGACGTTCATGGTTTACGTTACGTTTATCGAGATTGAGTTAGTTTCGCGCTCGGCCGACCGTGGCGCTGCAGGTTTCTCTGTGTTGCCAACGTAACTGTCTGGTGTAAAAAATTAGCCGTCTCAGATTCGTCGTCCCCAACTGTACACGTACATTGGGCTGGTCCTTGTTTAGGGTGTTGACGAATTTTTACCGCCCCATCGCTGAAATCAATTCTAAACCATTTAAAACGAGTCGCCAAATTTTTTCACATTCTTACAGCAAGTCTGAGATAGCCTGCATCGTAATCGAAGTTTCTTATGGAAATGACACGAGAAAAACTTTTTTTCGCACTACATATTTTATCGTGAAAGTAACAATGTTCCGAAAAATCTCTAACTGCGAGTTTTTAGTCGGCGTTAGTGATACTGTACGAAAAAAAAAAATACACATCATCGTACGAGGCAATCAAGACGAATTGCACTTCCTCTAAATAAAACAAAAATAAGTCAGGTTTCGAGGTTGTTCAATTCGTCTGGATCGCCTCGTACGATGATGTGTATTTTTTCCCAGATATTAGCACTAATTCTTATCAAAACCTCGCGGTCACAGATTATTTGAAACATTATTACTCTTGCAATAAAATATATACTGAGAAAAAAAGTTTTACCCATGTTAATTTCCATAAGAAACTTCGATCACAATTCGGACTATCTTAGATTCGATGTAAAAATCTGTAAAAAATTAGGCGATTGTTTTCGAATTGTTTGAAGTTGATTTGGGTGATGGTCTGGCAAAAATTCGTCAACACCCTGAATAAGGACCACCTCAATGTACATACATCGCATTATGCCTTTATTTATTAATTAAACGATTTTTTTTTCTATTTTTTTGCTGAGACTTGCGTTATTTTCAAAATATTTTTTTCATAATTCCGTTCACAGTAGAAAGAGAAATAACAAAATCTAAAAAAAACACGTTTGCCAATATTTTTAGTGTCGCGTTAGATGCGGAAGGGACAAAAATAAATTGCTTTCAACTTTCGTGTGGAAAAGTCGATATTTCGGAGCGTATGCTGAATTTTTAAAGTGGGATAAAAACCGAATCGTAATTAAATCGGTACGAATATTCCAGGGATCTCGAAATCTCTGAACAGGTGATACAGATTCGATTCTAATCCCGTTTTTATCCGACTGGAGAGATTTCAGAATATACTCCAAAGTCTTTAATTCTTCGCTAAAAAAAAATGAAAACAATTTATGTTCATCCCTTTAGCGTACGCGGGATTGAAAATGTGGAAAAAAATGTATTTCCAAACGGTTTCCGACGATATACCGTAAAACGAGCTTCATGTTCGAAAAAACGAGAATTTTTTTTCAATTTCCAACACACGTTAGGACATATTTTATTTTCCACGGCACGAAGTGCATGATAATTCAAAGGGAAAGGTTTAAATTCGAAAAAGACAAAAAATTGTTAAGCGCGTTTCTCACAAACGGCTAAGCTTAAAGGCTTAAAAATCGAAAATTGTTCACATCTTCAATTACAAATCATAAAACATCGAAATAGCAACTACGTAAAAACGATGACTCTAAACACCTGACCGGAAGTTAAAATAACATACCGTACACGTGCGAAATTATATTTATTTCGTGTACATTTTCATTCCGTTCGACAAAATCGCCATGATATTAAAACTCAACCTGCAAGTCTGAACTCGTCCACCTTGATTCCCGATTTTTATACTTCACTTTGGTTTAATTTTTATTTCTCTTTATTTTCCATTCATTTTTCTGCGAGAAAAAGAGAAAGAGAGAAGAATTTAATGAGAAAAAATATTCTCCACGTTTCATTGACATTGCTTACTCATATTCAATTCTTTTCTTTCTATTTCTTCAATCTTCTCCCGACTCTCCAATTTTGGAAATCTCATTAACATTTTTATTCGTCATGCAAAGTCGGACCTTGGTTGATCTTCAAGATCTTATTTGCGGTATAATTTGTCGACGATCGTTAGGATAAGTGTTTTTTTTTTTTTTTCTCTTTTATCATTAGTTTTTCTTCTCCTGAGAGATCGGTGCTTCGTATGTACAAGTATAAAAAAATTCGGCAAACCCAATTATTCGATTTCCATATTTATGAAACAAATTATTACGAAAAGTAAGATAAAAATCGAATTTCACGTAATGCGTCGTTGCATAATCACGATTCGTAATCAATTTCTGTACATAATATCTCATAACGCGTACGTCATCCTGGTTGAGCAGATTGTTTGATTGTGCACGTCATAATTAATACACAGGTATGTATCTGTAATATGTTACAGATAAACGTATACATATATATATATATATATATATATATATATATATATGCTAAATAAGAAATAATGTACAAAAATACGTGAAACGAAAAAGCGGAGGCGTCGCTTCGGAAATATTAAGCATTACGTAAACACGCGGCGAAATCAAGTAAGCCCCCGCTAATTGGGGAATGTACTATAGGTTTATGTAACCGTAGATGTATGTAATGTACGTCTGCAAAGGTACGTTACCTGCAAGTATAAAGTCGGTGCTGTCGGGACGCCAAGCCAGAAATACGTACGAGCTATATATAGTACATTCCGTGCCAACAAAGCGTGTAAAGGCTTTTGACCGTGACATTTTTTAATTTACACCAAGGATTTTCCATAAATAATTGAATAAATTTTCAACATTTTTTTTTTACAATCTCTCGTTTTTATACCCTCAGAATTTTTAATCGCAAAATGAGAAAAAGCTGAAAAAATATCATTTTCGAAATAAAATATTTTAGCGAAACATTCAAAGTGAAAACATGGGATGAAAGTCCTTGATTTAATTTTATAAAAAATAAGCCATGGTTCACCGTTTACTGAGTTGGCGTGGAATGCCCTGTATACAAATCCACCGGTGTTGCACGTTGCACCTGCCCAAGTTTTTCAGCAACGATCGAGTTTGTCTATTCACCGCCAACCGGATTAACACTTAAATCCATACAGATTTTTCACCTCTGGTGTTAAAACCTTGAAACAAACCGTTCGTACTTTCTTTTAGTTAGGAATTTTCGCAGTTTCTGTTTCTTCCGAAACGTCAATAATTCGTGCATTATTCTAGATTTGGGGAAAAAATAAAAAAAAAAAAAAAACGTTCACCTATTTCGCGCATGCGGATTAAACTACAGCAAATTACGGACCGTTACACTGATTGTTGTAACAATTTGTCGAACACAACGACGGGAGGGTAAAAAAAATTTATGAAATAATTCAGGGTTGCCACCCAATTTCGCTCAAAGAATTCGCCGATATTTCTCGCTTTTCCCTGACTAAGAACATTACTTTTCCTTAACATTTTGATGCACGATTCGTGCAAAAATCGACTAAAAGCTGGGCAATGAGAGGCTGAGAAATAACAATATATTTATCTTCATCGGGTTAATTTTATACTTTTAACCGTAGATGAGGAATAAAATTCACACGTTAAAAAACATGACGCACGTAACCGTCCTAGAAGAAGAAAAGAAATATTGTGACGTTGATAGCGTCGAAATTTTATGGCTTTTGAAATCCGTGAATTCTATAAAAATGCCCTGACAGTCAAAAAAAAAAATTCCCTGACATTTCCCGGTTTTCCAGACGGTTGGCCACCCTGTCATAAATTGAGGAAGAATTTTTCTACATCCACGTTACAAACACCATGGGCACAACCGTACCATATCCCATAGAATACGCGTTTGCAACTTTACGGAGACACGAATCATGCCTATTTACGATGAAAATAAGAGGGTGTATTTCAGTGGACGGTAAAAAAAAAAATTCCCTAGGGACTCGAAACCGCCGGCAGCAGCAGCAGCAGCAACAATATCAGCAGTAACGGACCAAAGTATAAAAATAAACAGCTCGATCGCCTAAAGTGATAAATATAAATAAGTATTGTTGATAAATCATGACGGGATGGAGAAAGAGAGAGAGAGAGAGAGAGAGAGAAACATGGAGAGGCGCGAAATGTTGTTTCTTTTACATCGTTTACTTATTTTCACTCCACGGGCCGTTTAACACCGCGAATGTGTTATTCGACTCTTTTTATCCAACATTTATTTCTCACAATTTTTCTCCACTTTATAATTATAGTTTATTTCACCTATCGTAATCTTGACAACAGCTGCAATCGATACACTCGATGTACTATTCCCGATGAAAGATTACTTTGCTTTCAACTTTTTTTTTTTTTTTTTTTGCTTTCTCTACGAATTTTATTCCATTTTATCTATTTATCACTCATATTCCGATATTAGGCCGAAGCGATTAACCTTTCCATATTATATAAAAACTAAATCGGCTCGTTTCAATCTATTTACAAATCACGCCTATATTTATTGTCGTGTAGAACATACGTTTTTAAACGTCTAGCTGAGATTTTCGGATCGTCGAAAACACGGATATAACAATAATTATTACTATTATCATTATTATCATCATTATACACGTACAACGATCTTTATTTATTATATTTTGTGTTTCACCGTATTTTCCATCATTGGCTAAAATTATCGGACGAATCGATAATCCGCAATGATTCTAGCCGAGCCGGCTGTAAAGAGTAAAAAAAAAATAATCAATAACAACACGATATTTGAACGACTGATTAGCAGCAAACTGCACGTGACGTGGTGTGAAGACTCAAAGCTAGAATTATAACAAATGAATTTAACCGAGTGAACTTTACCTATTGAACTATCGACCCCGGTACTGTGTGCCGGTACGAAAATCGGACGGTTTTAAACAAATTGTACGTTACAAACGTTAACGGCAATTAAATGTCGAAGAGGCGCGCGCCTCGATCCAGTGCAAAATAAGAGAACATCTCCCATTATACATATATCCGTTGATATAATAATAGATGTTCAAGTATACGTGTATATATATATATACATGTTGATATACGGTGTGTGACAGGTGTGTATAAGGTGGATGAATTATAGAGGACGTGAGAATATGTGGAGCAGCATCACCGCCGCATCTGTCAGGTAAATCGGGATTATGCCGCAAATAGCTTATAATACGTTACATAGGTACATGTATATGCATATATATGCATGCATATACGCGTATCCTCGAGACAACTTGGCTCGAGAAATTTTTCAAACCTCCAAATCCTACGAGAAGATTCCAGAACGTACCTAAAGGCATTTGATTCATTTTTAACGCTGCTTCGTTTGTTTTTTGTTTTCTTTTATTTTATTTTTATTTTTTTTCCTTCTTTTTCGACAGTTTTTTAAATCTTACGTTATAGAAAAGTTTTCGTTACAAGTTTATGACTTCAACGGTTATTTTTACACAAGTTTTCGGAAATAACCGATCATGTTAAGATGGCGACACGGTTCGCAGTGGATACGGTTTGACTGTCTGTAAAGTTGCGACTACCTGCGAAATTGATATAAATCAAAAATTGATAATTTACTATTTGAACGAATTTCTTTCGAGAAACTCTTTATTTCATACGCTTGTTTAACTTTGCGGTACCAGTCTTTGGATTGCCACTCGTTATATTGCCGCTTGTTACGTTTCCGCTCGTTGTATTGCCGCTCGTTATACTTCCGTTCGTTACATTACCGCTCCTCGTATTTCTCCTCTTCCTTTGCCGTTCAATTCGCGTTTACGGAATCGAATTTGTCCGATAACTCAAAGAAGAAAGATCAACTGACGTCAAATTTCTTACAATTCGTTTCCCCTACAGCCCCTTGACCCGGCTTATAACGAGAGCCGCATGTAATTAACGCGAAAAGTTTGAAACAAACTTTGAACGAGTGAAAAAAAAAAAAATTACGAAAAATAATGGCAATAAAATCGTCTGACACAGCTGCACATCTCACGCGTGAGAATAAAAATTCCACCACAATTTTAAGAGTCGAGAAAAATTTTCTACCGGTGTATATTTTGAAAAGATGAAATTACAATTATACAGTGAACTTGTGAGATAGGATGAAACTTGGAATGCCTGTTATTAACAGGGCGTTACTACGAGTACGTTCGTACATTTATAAACTTGTAATTGTAAATTCCTTCGCATTCGAGATCCGTGTATACAATTCCGTGACTAACGTATCGAGACGAGAGTATAAAGAAATAAATAAAACTCTCTTCGACTTTCCTGTTATTTTCCTATTCGCCTCGATATTATTTCTGGCCGGGTGACTAATTCTCGTCTATAAGGGCAAGGACCCCGCGTTCTCCACAGAGTCGTGCACGAGGTATATTAGTTGTTATCTCCAAGGGTCACGCGATCGACGCCCTTGAAACGATACCCCTCCTTTCCATTTCCAGTTCCAAGTCTACGTGCAAACCGAGGGTGTACATAGGCCTTTATAAATATACGTATACATACACAGGTACATACGTGCAAACACCGACTGACTGACTGGGTTCGCCTTAATACTCGCTGACGTCACGAGCCTACCAAAAGAACAATCCTCCAGAATCTCACCTTAATACGTCTATGTACGTAGATAGGTATGCGGCTGCCTTAAACCGGCTTTTACACCCCCACACATGGATGTGAAACGAGAAGAGAATCAGCGATACGATAAGAATCCAACGATAAAATTTCGCTACCAGCAACGCGATTAAGGGGGTATTCCAGTGTAGAGGCATGAATTTGAGGTGTATTTTTGAAGTGCTATAAAAAAAAAACAAAAAATATTTTTACCATCCATTTTTTTATCAGGCGTTTATTATTATTTCACGATTACAAAAAAAAAAAAAAAAAAAAAAAACAAGTCAAAAAATACAAAATTGAAAGTGCTATGAGTTGTTGAAGTGGGGGGTACAAAAAAAAATGGCGCGCCAATGTTGTCGCGATTGCAAGCATTTTCAAAATCAGAAAAAAAAAAAAAAAAAAAGATTATTAATCTACATAAATGCAGCTATCGTACTAACTTGAAAAAAGTCGAAAAAAATTTTTTTTTTGCCAAATTACGGCTGTCCGAAAGAATAATACGTTTTTTTTTTACTTTTTTGGACGTTTCTGAATTTTTTAAAAATAGTAAAAATTATTATTTCGTTATAATAATAGTTCGTGCGATAGAGACATGTATTGAGAAGATTCTCACCAAATTTCAAGTAAATCGGTTCAATAGAACTTGAGAAATCATGTCAACCGTTTTGAAAAATGTAGTTTTGAGAAAAGCGCGTTTAAAGTTTCGAGTAAAATTCGTTCCAGCCGAGCCAGTATTGAAGACGTGTCACTAAAATAGCTATATCTCTGAAAATAATTGAAATTTTGACTTGTCCTTTTAAGGACACATTCCTGAAAGGTTAAGCTTTGAAAATATAAAAAAAAAAAAATCGATTTTTTCAAATTTCTACACTAGAATACCCCCTTAAGGATTCACGCGCTATACGCGTAATGACCGACCGACGGTAAGTAAGGAACGATCATCGACGCGATTACCATAGAAATGGGAAAAATGAGAGAGGACGAAATTGTCGCCTGAGAAAATCTATGTATCACGTTATGTAGCAGGTTCGTGTAATGTAACAAATGACGCAGAGGCCAGAAATTGACCTGACGTAATGTTCGAACATACACATATACGTACGTATGTATTTTAATTTTTTTCCGAAGTGAGAAAGGAAAATAAACGAAAAGATGAAGCATAGCTGCGGAAGAGTATAGTGAACGCTGGGTAACTTCCCGCTACGCGGGATGGACGTGGGAGTAGGGGTAAAAAAAATTTCGAGAAAACGGAACAGTCGTAGTATCAAATTATCCAAAAAAAAAAGGCGGAAATCCATTTAGATTTTTAATTGGATATTTTGAGCACAGAATTAGTAAAAATGAAGAAACGTCGTAATGTGGAATCATCAAGATTCGAACGATGCAATAATATTTTGCCATTCTACATTTTGACTTCGCCGTATATTTCGATTATCTACATTTTCCGTTTCCAAGTGACAGATCTATCGCTTTTCCGCAAAATTCGACAGAGTTTTTACCAAAACCAAGCACCGCGATTCCCAGATACTTCCAAATTTCACCAAATCATTTCTCTCGATATTCCAGATGCACAAAAAGCATCTGATTTCGGACTCCACAGACTACCCCGAAAAACGCTGATCGTACTCTTGAAAAATTATTTTTCTCAGGTTGACAATTTTTTATAATTTTTCTTCGGCGCTAATTACCGCACTAAAATTTTGGGTAAAACAATTTTTCACAGTCCAAAATCCGACATTCGAAACAATACTGGGACAAGGAAAATTTTTTCTTTTCCACCAGCAAAAAACAATCCCTAAAAGACGAAAACGTTCCCCGATATTTCCAGTTTTTTCTTTCTTTTTTCTTTCATCTTTTTTAACCAAGCTTACACGTACACACGGTGAAAACTCTCTTCCGATATTACGATTCTTTCATTCACCGAACGTTCTACATTTTCCCTCCTCCCGCAACTTTCGCGCAAGATTCCAACAAATAGACTCAACCCCCCACCCCACCCGGGAGTCCCGAGGGCAGGAAGTTACGGAAAGTTAGACGTACTTGAGATACGAAACGAGCGATGATCAGCGTTCGTTCCTCAGACCGTCATCGTTGTTACATGTATTATAGGTATACCTGTACAGACGGATAGGGGTAGAACAAACGGAGAGAGAGAGAGAGAGAGAGGAGGGATGGTGGGACGAGAAGAGGGGTGGGGAGGGGAGGAAAGGAGGAAGGGAGGGAGGCGGAGATGCTTTCGGAGGTATTGATTTTACAGCCCGGGACTTTGCGCCACTTCGAACATAAACGTCTGACAGAGATACCCTCCACCCTCCACCCACCCCGCATCTACACAGACACACATATACAGGGTATTCCGTGTCAACTCTACACTCGGGTGTAAAAGATCGATCGTGAAAATTTTATTATTCTTAACCCGCGATACCGAATTAGACCGTCTGAAAGTTTCGACATGATTTTTTTTTTTATTTTCCTCCTACGGCCCAACTTTACGGTCCCTGAATTGTTTTTACCTATCCCAAAAAAAAAAAAAAAAAACGATCCGACCGATGTTCGAAAATGAATCAGAGCACAAGACGTTCGGTTTTCGATTTGAAAACTCTCGCAGATAAATTTTCTCATATCGGAGGTACGTCTTTTTCTGAACCTTTTTTTTTTTCTTTTGTCGGTGTTGCCGTTTTATAGAAAAATTAAGACGAGCAAGTTGGAAATGTTATTTTTAGGCTGTACGCGTTCGGTCAACTCCCGGCATAACCGCGAAAACGCTGAAGGTGAGACATATCCAGTGGCACGTGACATCAGATATCTGGATTGGGTATGATATTAGCGCCAGAAATTCTAAGTCGTGTAATGGAAAAACTTTTGTAGAAAAATAGAAAATCCAATGAAACGTATGGAAAAACAATCGCACGCTGGCATGTCCCGTATAAGAAATATCTGTAAAAATTTTCAAACGAATTTTCCACATCGGAAATCGAAATCTCTTGAAATTTTGTCGCATCTCTTGAAATCTTTGGAATCTCTTGCAATCGTCGAAAAACCATTTGAAATAATTGAAATCCGTTGAAGTTCCTGAAATCTCTTGATGTATTTTTAAGTTCGTTGTAATCTTTCGAATTCAATGAAATTTTTTGAAATCCCCGAAATATTCTATCGAAAAAATACTTTCAAACCTCACGAGGCACCTTGTGATCTTTTGAAATCCTCTGAAACCCTTTGAAATTTTTGTAATCTTGAAATCATGTGCACGTACAACAGATCGATCCGTTTTGTCTTTTTTTTAACAGATTTAAAAATTCATATACTAAAACCGTAACACTAATTTTTTTTAATTTTGAAAAAAAAAAAAAGTAAATAAATAATGTAATTATAGATAATAACGCAATTACAGTGTTAAAAGTTATATCGCAGTACGGTGAACGTAATCTAGAAATTTATGTCGCAATCGTCGAGACGAGTCTGAGAGATTTTGAAAAACGCTGACGGGTGAGAAAAGGCGACGAAAAAAAAAGGAGAAAAAAAAATTGCAAGATTCGGAGCAAGTTAATCCGCGGTTAAGGAGAAGGAGATAAAATGAAGGAAAAACGAGATAAGATGTTGAAGAAAAAATACTTTGGCGATGGTTGAGGGAAGAAGGGGGTAGAAAGAATTTAAAAAAATCGGCTCTCAAGTTAAGGCCATTGATAACCTCCCCCCCCCCCCCCCCGCCGAAATCCTCCGTCGAACCGAATCACCTCAAAGCTCCCTCGCAGCCGCCGATACGTCTCTTTGTTCGTTATTCACCCCTCATCCCGCAAATTTCCACCTTTTCATATTCCCCATTCCCAGCGCGCGGTTATTTTAAGCTTAAAAAGCCTCTGGAAATCGAACCGCAATTTTATTATATCCGCATCGTCGTGTCCGTCCCGACCGTCGTTCCTTTTCATTGCGTGGCTTCGATCGATCGAAGAAAATGAACGTTCGCGTATAGAATTAACTATACTCAATTATTTGATAGTTAATTATTTCACACATATGTATATATATGAAATAATTAATTATACGACTCATGTCGTTGATTAATGAAATTTATTAATTGACATTTCATTGGAAGTCTATAGTTTTAATTTTAACATCAATAATATTGTGTATTTAAGCGATATGAGTCAGTTTTGTAGCATTCATAAATTAATAACATCGTTATTTCAAACGGTTCGATGTTTGAGGCCTGATAACTCCGAAACGACTTACCTTACGCAAATCTTTATTGAAATCTTTTTTGTAGAGCGTGAAATTTCCTACAAGAATATGTTTTGTTTATATCTTCACACCGATTCGTTTTCGAGCAATAAAATTCTAAATTTAAAAAAAAAAATTTCCCATGTTATTTAAATGGGAAATAGAAAATTGAGAATCGCCACCTCTAAATATCAATATTTAGAGCTCATATTTTACCGAGGTCATTTTTGAGGGACACTCGGAAGATTTTTCAATGTTCTTCGAAAAAAAAAAAAATAGTCGGTTTTTTTGAAACACTCTAATATATATATATATATATATATATATATATATATATATATATATATATATATATATCATGTATATTCACGGTTGATGGTGATTTTGGAAAATGAGAAGGTCACTGATTAGATTTTTCCTTTTTTCATGTATATATATATATAGGAAAACTATATAAAAAGGAAAAATCTAATCAGTGACCTTCAAACATTTTTTAAAAAAGAATGGCCGGGACGAAAAATCTCAAAAAAAATTGCGAATGCTTTTTTTACGTTCTAAAATCACAAAAAAAAATAATTAAACAAATTGGCGGGGATCAGGGAAAATGACCTCTCAGTTGGCATGGAATACCTCGTATACATACACGCGTGTGTAATAATTAACAAATAGAAGAATAAATATAAATAACCAAGCACTGCAAAGCGGCACCGTTTCCTAATTCGAACTATACGATTTAGTTTATAACATACCTGCGCGTACATACTTTATTTAGCTTAATCATAATAATTAAAGTTATAATTACACGACGCTTGCACCGGGTTGTTGTAATTATTCGTATTAGTTAACCGTTAACTAGAGAGAGCGAGAGAGAGAGAGAGAGAGAGCGTGATGGAGGGAGGGGTGTGTGGGGGGGGGGGGGGGGGGGGGGAGGTAGACGTATAAATCGTAGTGCGGAAGCAGCGCGACCTCCAGTGCCGGAAGGAACAGCTAATATCATTAGTCAGTGGTTAAACTCCTTGTTAATCAGGCAGCACTGCAACGCCGCCAGGGGATCTCATTAGCAAGACTGAATCTAATCCCTTCCCCCTCCCCCCCCTCCCCCCTCCCCCTCGCCGCCGCCCTCATTCATCCCCACCCTTTTGTCATTCCGAATTTTACTTTTCTCCCTTCTGCTTCACCCCTCGATTGAATCGAACTTGCCGTCGCAAAATTTGACCAAATATTTCGATTCGACGTTTCTGATTCGTCTGATTGGATTCCCCCGAACGATCGGTTGTTTCGTGGTTATTTTTTTTTTTTCCTTTTTTTTTGTGTCTTCCTTTCGTCGTTCGTTTCAAGGAGGTTCGTTAGCCGAAAATCGATATTTTCTTATTTGTTTGATTGTGCGTCACGATATAATTGTTCGTCGAGCGTTTGTCAAATTATTCTATTCGTAAGTTACCGACGATATTATCTGTTCGATAATGGAGAAGTATAAAGTATCGGAAATACAAGCAAAAGCTTAATTGTTAGACATCGGTGAATCGTTTCGAACCGCTTCGAGTTTGTTGGACATTCATTTTATTCTTCCGAAAATTTCACCGAAACGCTTTTTTCTTTTTCTCAGCATATACGTTGTACACGTGTAATCGGTATCGTTGAATATTTAATCTTACAACACAACGCAATACACGATCGGTGAACGAAAATGTTGGAAATATTTTTCGTTGAAGCATTTTTTTTTTTTGAAAATAGTACTTCTGTACAGAACGAAATAAAACTGTCCTAGATCTGTGGACGATTTTCAAAAATTTTCAAACGATACGAAAAATAAAGCATCGAAAATCCAAGCTTTTATATATATATATATATAATTTAAATATATTTTGTTTTCGTATTTCTCGCAAATACTCAACGTAATCGTATAAACTGTCCGGCGGTAAAATTGATGAAAAATAAATGTATCGATGTTTTTTTATTTCGCCAACGAAACTGAAACAGCTTTAAACGTTGGGAGGAAAAATTATACCGTGACGCAACGCGGCGAGGAAAAGGAAAATGGTAAAAATAGGAAGTAGAAAAAAAAAAAAAAAAAAAAAAAAACGCACGAACCGGTTTCGAATCGTTGAAAAATATATAGCCTGCAGAGCCGTTGCAGAGTTGCCGCTTGTCAACGAAAGACAGAGGGACGTTGGTTTAAAATAGATTATTATTCTTAACCTGAAAACGTTCCGAGCCACGAATCATAGTTCCGAAGCGTGTACAGAAGAAGTTTTCGCAAAAACGAATAGCGGGTCGATCAACGATGGTGGGAGTGAAAAAAAATTAAAATACCAAAAAAAAAAAAAAAAAAAAAAAAAAAAAACGGGATGACATGAAGAAGGAAAAAAAAAAAAAAAGAATAGAAAAGAAAAAGGAAGTCGGAGTATATCCGCATAAATCACGCCAGTTTTGTACACGATACTGTAAACAATTCCTGGCCACGGTTGATCGTTGCCTGATGGTGTCTGAGGGATCATGTTTTTTTTTTTTTTTTTTTTTTTTTTTTTTTTTATTTTACTTTCTTTCTTCTTCTAACCGATTGTAAATCAGAATCTTGGTATTAAATCTTCGATTCTAAACTGTTATGATAAAGTTCGTACGACGACGAAGCGATTCCAGCCGTATCACCCCGTTTTGGTTAGTTTGTTCATTTTCATCTATCTGATGCATCATTTCGTATTGCATCGAGGGAATTGCAAGAAAGGAAATATAAATGATTTACAAATTCACTTACATTAGAGGAGAACCTGCAGCGGGACGTCGATCCAATCTTCTTAGATGTGGTGAGGAGAACTTGACGCTGTCACGACTGCTTCGATAGAAAAAGAAAATAAATAATCTTGTTAAAAAAAAAAAAATAACGAATGTTTATTCAACAGAAGAGTAAGATATTCCGATATATATATATATATATATATATATATATATATATATATAAAAAAATGTTATTCGAATTGAACAGATTATACAGGTCTGCAATGAAAAAAGCTGCACTGTTTTTTTTTTTTTTTTTTTTTATCCTGTTTGTTATAGATTTTCACTCACTGAAACCTGGAAAAATAGTCAAAAGGTTTCATCGCGTAAGGTTTTTTTCTTCAAATCGTGTTCGCAGTTTCATTTGTAATGAAACTATCGTTTAATTCGAAATCCGACATCCTATTCTTGATTATAAAATTCCTAAAAAAAAAAGAAGTAGGATTTCTTACTTCCATTTAACATGCATTGGAGTAAGACCGAAGAACAAATGCAAACATGGAAAGAGAAATTGAAAAGCGGAAGCGTTTTCGGCGGTGTACAAAATAGAAGAGGAAAAGGGTTTCACATATGCGAAAAGAATGAACACGGAATGTCGGAATACATTTCGCAAAGAAATTGTTTGTTCAATTTTACAACAAGTATCGTTTAGTTCGTGGTGATTTTTTTTCATTGTCGTAATCCTTTTTTTTTTACGCAAACACCTCGTATCTCGCAAAAATACCGTACTCGATGCAGGGAAATGGAAGTAATTTTTTTGGAATTCACCGCGCTCGAAAACGTATCGATTATATTTCTAAATCACAGACCCGTGTTCGCAAACATACTCCGAACAGCGGTGATCGATCCTCCGCATTGTATACACGTACAGAGTGAATTCCTAACGACTGCATGGTACGTCAGAGCGAGGAATCGTAAAAAACGTAGACTCCGGCTCACCCCGACGTATCTAATCTCAAAAATGTTGACCTTTCATTCGCGACGATTGGTAAACCTGTCGAACATCCGCTCTCTCGAATCACAGCGCATGCGCATTAAATCGTAAAAGACGACGAAGCGTGCAGTCGTTAGAAATTCACTCTACACGCGACAAGCGTATAAAGTAGTTATAGCAACAGCCTGTCGATAAAGAAAAAAAAAAAAAAGAAAAAATCACAAAATCGATATTAAAATTGGCTGTTCTTGCAGAGGGTTTTAAAAAAAATAATAACAATAATAATAATAATAATAAGAACAACTCGTATGTACCGTATCGGCACCCTTGTCATCATCTGTATAAATATTCCATGTAGGTAGACGCTTGCGTGTGTGTGTTTGCCACACACGAACGATGCGCGCCCATTTTCGTTTATAAACACAGAGGGACGAGCGCGGTGATTCGCGTCAGCCAAGTTAGCCAAAGGCTTTCGCCTACGTCAAAGTTTGGCTGGTTGGTTCTCCATGCATACAATATACGTAGGTGGAAAACATGCTCGTCTTATTTTTATACCATCGCGACGGCCGTTGCAGCCCTTTCGGTTTTTTGACGAGCTTTTTTTTATCCCTCATTTCTTTTCGTCGGTGTCGGAGAAGAAACGTGTACTCTCTCTTTTTTTTTTTTTGTTTTTTTTAATTTGGTTTGTTAATTTGGGTGGGAATTTTATTACGCCCCGATTTTTTTCGAATTTGAATTTCACCGTGATCGGGTTCTTGGAAAAAAAATCTTTCTATTTTTTAGACAATACAATCCATTCCATCATTTGCTTCTTAGTTGTGAAAAATTCAACTTCGTCGTGAATGGTTCATTCAATAGTTGTGTACTCGTGTATCACGTGATCGGCCATCCGTCTTCATCTATGTATGCGTATGATACATGCTTAATACGTTTTGTACAACCGACTCGTAGTCGGTTGAAAATGTATAATCATTCATATTCAAAAGCCTAACTCGGATTTGGAGGGGACGGAAATCGACTGTCGCGTACATTGATGCGTATAAATAACACGTGAGAGGCACGCTGAGAAAAATTTCATTTGTTACGGTAACTAGAAGAACTCAGTGAAACAGGTGTCGTTAAATAAAACTGTTTGAATATTGTTGGAATTACGAAAAACGAGGTACTTTTTTTGCTAATTGCGACGCAAAATCAGTTTGTGAGATTTGCTCTACTTTTTTAGTTAAACAAGGCTTTAACGTCGATTTATTCTTGCACAGGCATTAAATTTTCGAAACAGTGACAAGAAAATATAGCAACAGTGATCATAATGAGAAAGAACAGTAACGGATACCAGAGTTTCCGGTAACGGCTAGAAAACTAATTTTCATTTTCTACCTAGAACAATATTTTTCGATGGTGGTAATTAATGAAAATAATTAAGGACTGAGCGGTAACCGGAACTAAAAATTTCTCTTAGTGTATCATAAATTCGAAACGAACATATCGGAGGAGTATTTTTACTATATTGTGAAGACTTTTACCCTTCCAGGCCTTGTTACGTATAACAGAATTTTTGATCGTGCTGGACATGACCGAAATTTCAGACCTTACTCAGCGTTGAAAACTTGAGGCGGGGCCGAAATTCCGAATTTCAAAAGTTCCTAAAGGGCCAAATTCCGAATTATTTAGTGGCGAAACTTGAAGTAAGGAAGTCGAATTTTTGAAAAAAAAACAGCAGCAGAGTTTCGAACGGTTGGAAACGCAAGATATCGAAAATTCGGGTTACGATGGAGAAAAAATCCGATTGAATAAAGTTTCGATACGGTAAAATTCCGAAAACCGAAATATACTCAGACGGTAAAAAAGTGAGAAAAACCGAAAATCGGAATAACCAGGATTCTGAACGTAAAAATATCGAAAATCCAAACCAAAAAAAGATCAAGGTGGTGAAATTTCACCGAGCCAGAAATTCACCGAGCTGAAAACCTTCGATCATTCGGAAACTCGATGTTTCGGATTAAATTTAGATAATCGGATTTTGGACGATTCGAAACTTTGTTGTTTCTTCAAAATAAAGATAAAAAATAAAACCAAAATAAATCGAAATTAGGCGCTTTCGAAACTTTTTAAATTCGGAACTTGAACCCTGCCCCATACACACATACATGTATACAACACAAGTATAACATTACCGCGTTGCAAATTTGCGCAAAGTGTACAACAAGTAATAAAAATAGATCGAACCTACCGCCGTGCATGACTGCTGTTTCTGCAGGTAAATTATATACACGTACGTGCACATCCGATAACGTGTGTGTGTGTGATACGTAATGGAATTTCGATGATGGGAGAAGAAAGATGAGGAGGGAGGGGAACGAGGCCTTCGTAAGAAAGGGGGAAGTCAGTGTAGCGATATTAACAACATTAGGCACTTCGCTGACTGTAAAACCAACGGTCGAGTGAGCCGAATGACGTCACAGACACTATGTATACACATCGCTACGTCACGCCACCGCGATAAAACAAGAGACAAGACACAGAGCCACAGATTCGCTCAAGATTATATATATATATGTATATATATATGTAAGGTAGACGCATTGCACTCCCTTAATTCAATCTCTTAATTCAAAATCTCCCGCACGAAGTGCGGGTAGATAAAACAGGCATCTGATTGTGCGACAGAGAGGCATTACGTAAGGAGAGACGTAAGGAGAGCTCCATAAAATAATATAACCTCCAAGAAGTGAAATAAAGAAAGAACAGCGTGGAAAATAAACATTGAATGTTGTTTCTTTGTTTTACAGGTAATGGTTAAAAGCTAGAATATAAGATATTGTTGATTATCAAGTTTGTAAGATTGTAGAGAAAACGTGATTAAAGAAAAACTTTGTTTTACAGAGAAACCATCCGTTTATTTACTCGCCATTAATTCCTAATTCGAGAAGAACATATTATATATATATATATATATATATATGTATATTAGGGTGGTCCTTGTTTGGGGTGTTAATGAATTTCGACAAGTGCGCCCCCTGGACACGTTCGAAATAAATGAACAAAAAATGTGTGCGAAAACGGAGCGCTGTAGTCCAATTAGAAGACGTGCCTCTAAGCTCGTTTTGTTTTTCATTTGAATAACATGGGATTTTTGGACTACTTCAATCGTTATGTTTTAAAAAAATTCTTTTTTCACATAAATCTGTTGCTCATGGGTACAACTACGCGTATATTTTTCCACAAGTCGTTATCACAACCTTTACGCCCGCCCATCCCCCTGATATTATACACGACGGCGAATTGATCAACGTGAGGATACCTCTTTTTAGCCGCTTGGTGCTTGACAGTATTTCACCGATTGAAAGGCAGTCTTTTTCACGTCGTAAGTTTGTAAAAAAAAATAATTGTACATGTGGGAAAAAATATGTATTTCAATTAGTGTATTCAAAAACACATCGTTTATACTTTATACTTTTTTAAAAAGTAATAATTAAAATTAAAATGTTTTGATCGCCGTCCGTTTTTCTGGATCGGGTCTTAAACCTCGACACGTATCACCAAGGGGGAGGGGGGGGTTGAAAAATGCTTAAAAAAAGATCACGTGATTAATGGACGGCCCCTTACTATATTTTCAGTTCAGGGATACAGTTGCAAAACTGGTTTTCAATTTTTACCGATAACTGTTTTCAGTCGATTTTCGTATAAAATGAAAATAGCCAAGGACTGAAAATTTCCCTCGGCGCGCAAACGAACAAATTTTACCTCGTCCAGTGACCAGAAAATTTACTACAGGTACACGACTGTAATTTACCCAAATTTAATTGTTACCGGTAACGCGGACTTTTAAATAACCAAAAAAAAATTGCATTCTCACGATTATTGCAAAGACGTTCAGCAGCGGAATGACAAGAACGAGAAGCCGGATAAAAACGAAACGCGATCGACGCGTCACATTTGTGTTATTTGTAGAAGTAACCTTGCAGCATTTGTTCGGATTCAAAGTTGGGGGGGGGGGTTGGATTTTACAATTATACGTGCACGTATTTTCTTTTCTTCTTCTTACTTCAACTTTTCCTTAAAAAAAAAGTTCTACAATTTTCCACGGATTCGGAAAATTGCATCGGGCGTATATTTTTTTCATTTCATTCCGAACTGTAGCACGTATATATATTTTGAAGAAAAAATTTATAACGCGTACCTTCGGCATACGTTTTCTCACAATGAAATTACTTCTTGAATAAATATTTCAACCATTTTTAGGATCGGATGATATTTCGTTTGAGTGAGATGGAAAAAAAAAAAATGAAGAAAGAAACGCCGTGTCGTTCTATTTGGTCTAATGGTTTGTTTGCATGTACAAGCTTTAACTGTTGTTAAAAAGAAGAAACACCGTTACTGATAAAGGAATATAAAATAAAAAAACAAAGACACTGCTATACGTACGTAAAAAGTTTTACGTTAAATAATCTTTCGACAGATTCCAACGGTGTAATATATCTATGTATATACGTTTGTTTACATTTCTAAAAAATTGTTTCGTACCTATGACAGGACCTACGCGCAAGCGTCACTCGATTTTCTTCGCAAGAAATAAGATGCCTGTAAAAATTTTCACCCCTCAATGTTAATGTTCGGTGGTTCCTTAACGCCATTTTTCATTTTCCATTCGATTAATACGGGAAAATAATTCGTTCTTCGTTTCTTCTTCTTCTTCGTTCTGAATTTTGTAGCCGAGTATCGAGGCAACGTGCATAAATGTCCGATCTGTATTTTTTGCAGGGAATCGAATGCTCCGCGAAAAAGGTGTTCTATAATTTTTCGTAAACTCAGCTCTTTCGAAAGTTATTCAAGTTTAATGTTGAAATCGTGTGAAAATTCACCTTTTTGCGAAAATACTAACCTTACCACAAAATGCTAGTGATTATTTGTTTATTTATTTATTTGTTTATTTTTTTTTTGTCAAAGCATTTCAAACGCTACGAAATCACGTCATTAGAACAGTTTTCAACTCGAACAGTTTTTTTTTTTTCACGATACCTGTTTTACTCAATTTTTCTAGTTACCGTAAAAAATGAAATTTTTCCTTTAGACTTTTCAGACATTGACGCGTTTCTGCGACGATCGCGACAGGCGCCAAGAGCGAATTGTCTCGTGAGAATAACAGAGCAGAAAATAGAAGCGATATTTTGGCCCCCTGCTCAAAGTCGCGGCTCTCGTACATACGGATCTGCCTATTTCAATTCCCGCGTATTATTAAAGCTCCCAAAAGATTTTCCAATCTTACATATCCGTGTACGATCATCGCCGTACGATTTAACGTCTCTCAAATCACCGCCCGACGGTCATTATCTGTTTTTTATTTACTACCAACGTTTGTACAACACTGTCGGATATACGCATATTGCATAACTTTGGGGTATCGTTTTACTAGCCCGAATTTTCGATCCATCGATATTTCCCTTCTCCCTCTTCGACACTGAGAATAATTTCACTTGTCACGGTAACTAGAAAAATTTACTAAAACAGTTATCGTTAAAAAACACTGTTTCAATATCGTTTGAATTACGAAGAACGAGGTATTTTATCTATACAATATTCATATACTGCACGATATTTTGTCAAAAAAAAAAATGAAAATAGTCAAGGACTCAGCGGTAACCGGAAATTATAAAATCTCTCTCAGCGCGGGGCGACTCGACGAATATCAAAGAAAAATCCCGATGTCAAAAAAAAAAATAACAACAACAATAACAACACAAGAATGGTTCTTCGGAAGAACGGGGAAATGGAAAATTTCTCCCAATCGATGAGTATAAACAATTTTCCGGCCGCACGGTTGTTTCTGTCGTTATACCGACCAATGCACATATACGTATATCGTTATACCGGACAACGTCGCTATTTTAATTCAAACTGTACGACCGGAAGTGGTTTAACGAACGAATTAACTCGCGTAGGTGTGGTGAGCGAGTAGATTCGTATACAACTACCGGTCGTTTCAGGTACCGACCTGTGACGTGTGTATGAAATTCGCGATATTCGTACTAGTGGCTGGTTATTATTATTATTGTCATTATTATTACCATTATTTTATTATCATTATTATTACTATTATCATTATTATTACTATAGTTATTCTTTTTACTGTTGTTATTGTTGTTGCCGTTACTGGTACAGGTGGATAGATATCGCAGCGTCGAACGACGCGTTCATTCAAAGTGGATGGACGAATAACTCTACGTATATAAAATAGACGCGATGATAATGCGATGATGAATAACTTCCCCCCCCCCCCCCCCCCCCACCCCCCCGCCGCTATGTTTTCATAATTTCAAATTTTTCCACAACAAATGCGCAATACGAGATCGACGATAGAAAATCGTGGCAAAACAAACGTTAAAAAATTACATCTGTACGTTAAAATTCGATTGTTCGAAAGGAAATCGTTGTAACGGACGAGAGTACGATAGACTCTACACGGTAATTTTATTCATCCTTACACGCGCCGTGGAACAATAATTTTCTAGACCATTGTTTTTTCTTTTCATTTTATTTTATTTATTTTTTTTTTTTTCATTTTTTCCCATTTTATTTTATTTTTCTTTTCACCTCCCTCTTTCGTCATATTAAAATTAATTATCGTACACGGCATATTACGTGTGTTTTTTTTTTTTTTTGTGTGGATGTGTGTATTTGTAATCAATGTACGTATATATGCGTATATATATATATATATATATATATATATATATATATATATATATATATATATATATATATATATATATATATAATATACACACGCATATATAACGACAGGCATTACAATACATACGTTAATGTATGATTAAATATTATTAAATACAAATAGCTTGAAACACATCACACATCATATTTGTTTACAACGTTCTAATATTACACACGTGTGTGTATGTACGTATGATTAGTGTGTGCGTGTGTGTGTGTGTGTGTATATAATAGAATATAATAGAATATAATAATGTATTCACAGACAAATTAACTTATATATGTATATGTATATAGCATTTTAAAGTCAGATTCATAATTATAATTATAATATTCATGACTAAATATACATTGTATATATATATATATATATATATATAATATATATTACTAATTTTGTATGTTCTAAATTTAATTATCATATAATGACCCGTGTTTTCTCAAATTAATTTTAAATCATCTTTACCGCATATATATATATATATATATATATATATATATATATATATATATATATATATATATATATATATATATATATATATATATATATATATATATATATATATATATATATATATATATATATATATATATATATATATATATATATATATATATATGATATATAGAGTACGTTTATATCTATTGTTATTATTGTTATTGTTGTTGTTGTTATCATTGTCATTATTATTACACGGATCAACCTATGGACAAATAGATATCGTTATTATTATTATTATTATTATTAGTATTATTATTATTATTAGTAGTACTAGTACTAGTACTACTACTGCTACTGCTACTGCTACTGCTATTCTCATCGTTAAATATGAATATCGTCATTATATTACCATGTTAACAGCAATGATCTGAACTATTACATTTATACGCATAGGTATTTTATTCGAGGGATGGAGCGATAAGTCGAGTTGATTGTTTTTTTTTTTGTATTTTCAATTTGCGTCCCATAAGTTGATTCGTTAATTAAGTATTCAATAAGTCAAATACACACGACATCCCGCGTGCGCCTATACATATACCCAAGTGTCGTTTGTTCCTCTGTACTTTTTCTTTTCTCTTCGTTTTTTAATCCCTTTCTTGTTTTTTTTTCTTTTTTCTTTTTTTTTTTTTTTTTTGGCGCTCACTATTCTTCCAAAATTCACCCGTCGACACTTAAATCTACATTGCAATCGCACGGCTTAAAACATCGTATGACTAAAAGCTACCTAATTTTACAATAACTATTATTCATTCATATTACGACTTATCGATCTATAATACATATATAATATGTACCGATAACAATTTACAGGATTTTGCAGTCAAAAAGGTTCGGAAGTATACGCATTTGTTTACCTGTTTATGATTCGTAAAAGTTTTCGGTGGGTTTCAAATCGATTCGAGTTGCGTATAATTAGAGGAAAGTGTTAGTTCGGAGAAAAGAAGTTCGAAGAGGTTGCGATATAAAAATAGAAAGCAAAACGCGAACAAGATGTAATCTCGGACGATCTGGATGAATTACGGCGGCAAAAAGATAAACCGCGTTCCTTTCAACGTAGTTACTGTAATAATATGTCTTGGCATATATCGTCCGGAGATTATCTTTCCGCAAGCATATGCCGCATCCCGATGGAATTTTAAAATAAATTCTTCAAATCCTGCAACCGCGATAAATGGCGTTGACTCACACGCGGTTAACCCTTTGACTCGTAGTGGTTAGCATTCTTATCACCTATTTTATATCAATTTCTTGTATATTCGGACAACTTCTCAACATTTTTCCCTACGATTTTTCGCCATTTCCGATGGTATACCAAGTAATTTTCAATACTCGATGGTAATTGTATTGTTAGAAACAAATTGATGGAAAAAAAATCGTGAAAATTGAAGGAATAATTCATGAAAATGAAAAAAACTGTGTCCGTGAGTTTCAGGGATCGCCGATTACGAATCTGAATTCAGATTTTAAAAATTCACTACGGCAAATCCGATCAGCGACCCCAAAATTCCCCGCGCGGAACTTTTCGACCGGATTAGATCAAATTTGAAATTTTCGTCCACCGTATTGAATCCGCCATGTTGAATTTAAAAAATACGATTTCAGATTTTCAATCGGCGGTTCTAAAAATCATCGAATACCCTCTTACTCTTATTGTAAAAGTTGACCGAGCACAAAACGTAAGTAATCATCCGTTGTGAGATGAAAGAAAAACCCGCCTGTACATAGAAACTTACACCTCGTGAGAAGAAGGAGAGAAGAAATTCGGAATGATGGAAGAATGTGAGAGGGAGGAGAGGAAAGAGAAAAAAATGCGAAAAAAACAAAAAAAAAAAAAAAACGGACACGAAAAGAGAATAATATTTCTTTAGCGGACGATTGATTGCAGGCATAGGAACTTATACGACGCAAGTTTGAAAAGAGGCTTCTCATCGACAGACTGCATTGTACATTTATGCAATTGTTTATACAGCTGCAGAGGAATAGGATTATTTATTCCATCGAACAGATGCTCGGAAAGTTGAGATTTTATTTCAAAGATTGTGCAACGCGCGCGCGCGCGCAAAGTGTAATTAAATTTCCGAACGCGGTGCGGTAAAACAAAGTTCGCGCATGCGCACGATCGAGGCTTACGATTTTGTACACCGGTTTTAATTTCTTCGTTACGCATGCGCGCGTTCGAACGACTCAACTTTGCGCACTCTGTCGTTCGGTGTAAGCAGCGGAATTGGTAAGAAGGAGACAACGCGCACTGCGTTGAAAACTTTTACCCAGTTTTGAGCTGACGTAAGAAAAATTGTCTGCATGCGATTTAACGGGTCTCTTGCGTTGAAAAAAAAAAAAAAAAAATTGAAATTATCGCTGGGAAAAATTGAAGAAAAAAAAAAAAAAACAGGAGAAGGTCGGCGATTTTAACCTAAAAACCTCCGTGCTACGAACTTACTCCGTAAATTGGCAAAACACGCGTCTGAAACGAATGAAAACCGAGTGATTATTCCTTTTCCAAACTGTTTCGCGCGCTGTCGTGTCGGTCTTATCTTCGTTACTTCTCGGATCGAACTGGCCTACAGGGGTGTTTTTGAAAAAAAAAATTATCGCTCGTCGAACGTCGGGATGAGGGAAATCTCAATCGTGCGATTACGTAGGAACTCTTTTTCCCACTTTTCGCAACTGTAAACGCAACACGCTACGATATTTTTATTTTCTTTGTTACTACGATTTGTTTTTCTTTTCATTCTTTTCAACTTCGGTCACAATGGAACATTGAATTAGCGAAAATCCGCGAGCCTCAAAATCTCACGCAAATTCGTAAAATAATAATAATAACAATAACACGTATATGCGAGGCGTTACACGCGAGAGACTTTATATTACCGTACCGTATACGCTATTTTGAGCCTGTGTATACAGAGTGTAATAGGTAGGTACAGATAGACATATAGCGTGTGTATGCGATATATATATATAAATAAAATTTATATATGTACTCGTGGAGTAGTTTAATCCGTGATTTATTCATTCGGT